>NC_136385.1:32158728-33358728 GCF_965140285.1 Lepidochelys kempii | reverse complement strand
ATCAAAATGGCATCCGCTATGCTGTCTGGGGCCCCGGAAGAAAATAATTTATTAAAATGGGGTTGTGCTGGCAAAAAGTCTAAGAACTACTGGGCTAATGTGATTCTTGGATATATAAACAGAAGAATATGGAGTAGGAGTAGAGAGTTTATATTAACTCTGTATTCGGCACTGATCTATCACTACTGGAATATTGCATCCAGTTCTGATGTTCACAATTCAAGAAAGATGTTGAAAAACTGGAAGGGGTTCAGAGAAGAGCCACAAGAATTAAAATAATGGAAAAAAAAACACCCCACTTTTCAGTGAAAGACTCAAGGAGCTCCATCTTACCAAACTGACAATTTAGGGGCAACTTGATCATAGTATATATGTACTTATTTACATGAGGAGCAGAAATTGATAATAGAGGGCTCTTCAGTCTAGCAGAAAAATGTATAACAAATCCAGTAGCTGGAAGTTAAAAGGTATGCCAGGTTAAACTAGAAATAAGTCACACATTTTTAACAGTAGATAGGATGGTATGGGGAGCCACAAGAAGGTGCTTGTTTGAAAATGTAACAAATGGGCAATGAAGGCTGCCATAACTGTCAGAGCAGAGGTATGATTCAACATTCTGACAGCATATAAGGCGTGCTGGATAGGGTGGGTATAGGCTATGAAGTGTCTTAAAAGTGAAGACATGTAGTTGTTATTTGATGCAGTGGCGAACGTGGAATAACCAGAATGATGTAAAAAGAGGGGTGATATACTTGACGTGTCATGCCAGAAAAATTATCTTTGCAGCACCATTGTGAATGAATACAAGTGGGCAAGATGGGATTTGTCAAGGAAGAATATATAGATAGGATTTATTACAACATATTTCAAAAAGGGTTTTTAATGAAAAATGGGGTTAATATATTTTTAATGAAGTACTCTAAAAATTAGTTTGTTTGGGGCAGTTTTTTATTATTTGAGATTTCATGAGAGGACTCTGACTGCAACAGGTTTCATCCAAGCTCTCCAAATTTATCAGAACATTCTCCCAAATTAAAAACAGTTTTCCGCTTATGTTAAAAACTTGAAAACTATTTTTCTCAACGTTATTTAAATATCATGAATAATAGAAAATATTGTGTGTGGCAGTAGCTGAATTTTTTAATAATCTTTAAATAGGGTGTGACAAAGTTCCTCCTCTGCCTTGGTGGGTCCTGCGCTTATTGGCGGATTTGCTCGCCTCAGAGATTCATGGCAGCCCTCAGGTTGGCCACTTTTGCTAGTGGCTCAGACCTGCTGTTCTCTCGGCTAACCTCATCACTGGCCAGCATGGGGAAAGGGAAGGAAAACAATCCCCACAGTCTCTGCTGGTCGACCTAGTGGGTCAGGGGATAGGCCAAGGACCTTCCCCACAGTCCAGGTCACCTCCTCTTGTCTCAAATAGGGAATTGAGGAGGATGGGGGGAACCCGGGCCAGCCCTCTACTCCGGGTTCCAGCCCAAGGCCCTGTGGATTGCAACTGTGTACAGTGTCTCTTGTAACAGCTGTGTGACAGCTACAACTCCCTGGGCTACTTCCCCATGGCCTCCTCCCAACACCTTCTTTATTCTCACCATAGGACCTTCGTCCTGATGTCTGGTTAACGCTTGTTCTTCGCAGTCCTCCAGCAGTACGCCTACTCACTCTTAGCTTCTTGCGCCTCTTGCTCCCAGCTCCTCGCACGCACCTCACTAACTGAAGTGAGGTCCTTTTAAAAACCAGGTGCCCTGATTAGCCTGCCTGTCCTAAGTGATTCTGATAGCTTCTTAATTGGCTCAAGGTGTCCTAATTAGCCTGCCTCAATTGGTTCCAGAAACTTCCTGATTGTTCTGGAACAGCCCATTATCTTACTCAGAATAAAGGGATCTGCTTAACCTGGGGCTAATATATCTACCTTCTATCACTCTCCTGTAGCCATCTAGCCTGACCCTGTCACAAGGGTAATTCAATGAAATCTTGAAAAGTTGAAACGAGAAATGGAACCTGATCTAGATTTTTGAAGTGAGAACAGAATCTTTAAACACATGAAGAGTATTAATGCCTTTTTGTGAAAATTACATACAAATACATTAAATACCTAAAACCTATGAATAAGACAAAATTTGTGTGTTAGTCCTTTAACAGAGAGTGTTTAGAATTCTTGTTCTTTTGACAAGACTACGAACAAGATAGTTATAAATAAAAGATGGGGCCAGATACTCAGCTGCTCTAAGTTGGTGCAGCTCCATTTATTCAGTGGAGCTATTCCAATTTACACCAGCTGAGAGTTTGGCTCATATGCTTTAACGTCTTTCAGCACAGATGAGATATGGCTGTGGTTGTAATGTCATGCCTAATTTTGGCTTCAGATTGGGAATCAAAGCATGTGGAAAATGCAGGTGAAATCGCTGAAGTAATGAAGTAAAAAACAAAAACATTTCCATCCTGGCCAGTTGTTCTCCAAGACAATGTCTTCTTCCTGAATAGAAAATATATATATATTTAATGTATTTATGTTTGCACTTACATTTCAAAAAAGAATGGTTATTTCTGCTTCCAGTCTAAGGGGAGCTGTTTGGACACAATAGGAAAGGATTCATAGGAAAGGATATGTGTAAATTATATTAAGGGTCATATTTTAAAAACATTTGTAGTTTTGACAACACAAGTACCACTGGATCGAATCCTGCAGTCTTAATTTAGGCAAAACTGCTAATGAGATCAATGGGATTTTTGCAAAAGACAACAAAATTGTGCCTACTGTCATCAATGTTCGTCACTCACTAAATTTCTGCACTTGTTTAAGTCTATTGCCAATCATCAGTTGGTAATTACCCACAAATATCACAGGAGAAGTGGGACTTTTGGAGGGATCTAAAATAGGATAGTGTAGTGGCTTTATCCACAAATTCTCATTCCATGCATAATAGGCAGCCTGGAAGCATAAAGGTGCTTGTGGGAGAAGCAGCTAAATAGACAGTCAAGGCTAGCAGAGTTGATGAAGTACAGGAGGCAAGAAGCAATGTTATAAGATACTAGAGCAGATAAATAGGAAGAGGTTAAATTACAAGTAACACATTTAATTTATTTTGTTCTAAAGCTTGAAAACACTCTCCAGATTCTTTAAGATGAAAGCCTTAGTCTGAAGGGTTTGAGGGTTTTGATATTTGCTCAATTGATTTAATTTAAAAAACCCATGTTATATGATCATTTGAATAATTAGAACACTCTATTCAATAAATGCATCTGCAGCATCAATTAAGGAGTTCTAAATACTTTAGATTTCTGCTCCAGATCAGTTGTATTTATTTTCCCAAAAAGTGATCAATCGGAAAAACAACATTAGCTGACGTCCTAAACCCAAATTTAAAATAAGGTATTCAGATTTTGCAATATCAAGTGTTCAAAGATGGAAACTGGATTATGAAAATTGAGCAGACACAAAAATCTAAGCAGCAAATGATTGCTTAGCCTAGCTGCATCAACTGCCAAACAAACAAAACTCAGTTAGAAACCACAATGACAGAGGCTGTGTAAAATCCTCAGATAAAACATACTTATAAAACATTAAGATGACATGATCAGTTTTTGTATCAAAATGTCCTTTAATTTATATAAGCGACAGCATTACATGACATTGCCAGTGTTGCTGGAACAATTTATATAGTGGGGGTGCTGAGAGCCATTGAACCAAACTGTAAACTATGTATATAATGGAAACCACTTCAAGCCAGGGGGTGCAACAGCACCCTTAATTCCAGCACCTATGGACATTACTAAGCCTCTGATGCACTGTATTGAATATAACTTTACAAACAATTGTTTTATCGTAAGTGTAGCTTTTTTACATCATGCTGTCTATTGTGGATTAGTTAACACTATTGTATATAGATGTATGAATAGGCATGAGCTCTTACCGAGTGAAAAAGGAACAAATGCATCTTTCTTGATGAACTGCCCACTGCTGTCCAAAAACCGTTCAGGAGAAAACACTTCTGGGTTACTCCAGTACTTTTCATCAAAGTGTACAGAATAGAGGTTTGTAATTATCGTAGTGCCTTCAGGGATAGAATAACCACGCACAACTGTATCCTTAGAAGTTGCATGGAAAATACCTAATGGAGCTATATTACAGAACCTTAAAATTTCATGTAGAACTGCTTCAGTGTAAGGCATTTTGCATTTCTCTTCTAAAGAAGGTGTTTTGTTTGGACCCACAACCAAATCAATTTCTTTATGAACTTGCCCTGTTAGAGAAAAAAACCTTTAGTTTATTATGCAATACTTTAAAATTTAACTGTAAGGAATAAATACATAAATATTTTGTGTTAAGACTAGAAATGTCTTAGTACTGAGTGCAGCACCTAACAAGCCGGTATGGTAGATATTTTCAATTTTTAATTTCCTCTGGTACTCTCATTCCACTGCTGACAGTTTTTTCAAGCCCCAAAGAAATAGTAATTTCGCAACAAACTAGGACCATAATCTTAATTCCTATGTTTTTCTTCACTCAATAAGTTTCCCCTCTCAAGGAGCTCATCAGAATTGGGATAACTAACATCACATTCTAGATAGCTAAGATGAAGTATATTAAATGCAAAAAGAAAAAATCAAACACAAGAGCAGATCATGTATAGAAAATTCAGAATTAAGAGCTACTTAAACTTTAATCTATCTAATTATCCCAAGATAGTACACCACATATGTTGTGTAAAATCACCCACTATTTTAAGAATCTTGAAATAGTTAGGCACAATATGGTAAAAGTAAGAGGAACAACTCAAGCTGGATTCTGGAATTTTTTTACTTTTTGGGATATGAATTTAATTACTTCTCTTTCAAACTCTCTTTTAAAAATGAAAAAATATAACTGGATCCTTTAAATGAACTGCACATTGAAAAATCACACAATAGTTTGCTCAACAGGGCAACAGCTCCTTTACTCTTTTTTTCTGATGTACTTTATCAGTGTGTTTGCTAATGCCATTATACAGCCCCTAAATCACATAAAATAGCAGTGATATAGCTTGAATGGCGTCAACACAGTATATCTAGACAATGAAGAACTATTACCAAGTTCTTAAAATGAAACTAACCTCTCCCATCCCAAAGAAAGTGCATGAGATAGATCAGACCAGAACCTTAGTGTATTTTGTAGTTGACTGGTATTTTTGATACAAGTTGAGATCCTCATGTGGAAAATGTCTGCATAAATGCAGGGTATTAATATTATTTACTGCTATGTAAAGAATCTGAACTTGAATCCTGAGCTTATTTTTCTCCCAAGAGCTAACAGAAGTTGAGATCACAGGAGAATTTTAGGAGAGAGGGATTACTTTGTGTTTTAACAGTACAGTGCCTCTTGAATGATCTGGCTGAGAGACAGAACTGCAAGAAGTGCCTAGTTTCTGTCCCCTGTTGGAAGATGATGATTTGAGTAAAGACCTAATGCAGAAGGGAATAAGAATGTTTTTTTTGTAAAGCCCGTAAGTTGCCAACTTAGCGACTTTGTCACTCGATTTAGTGACTTTTTGCTTTCCCTTGCAAGAAAATAAGTGTCAAAGTGACCAGTGACAAATCTAGCGACTTTCACTG
This sequence comes from Lepidochelys kempii, assembly GCF_965140285.1. Lineage (NCBI taxonomy): Eukaryota > Metazoa > Chordata > Testudines > Cheloniidae > Lepidochelys > Lepidochelys kempii. Next base: position 33,353,136 of record NC_136385.1, on the reverse strand, counting down.
CCAATTACAGTCACATTCAGAGAAAGAAGTCACCAATATCTAGTCACAAAATCATTCACAAGCAGCTCAACAGTGTTAAAATCCATTCCATGATCTTTTTACTACATTCAGTTGCACACCAAGTCAATGTCATTATGTCTCAATTGAGTATGTCCTCAGAAGGAATCACATTCCAGGGCTTCTTCGGCTGAGATCACTATAATCTACAGATGAGGAAAATAAGTTTGTGGAGGCTAATTAAATACTTTGCTAAGAGACAGCAGCACTTTGGAGAGAGCAGCTGTCATAAATATAAAGGGAAGGAAGGGTAAACCCCTTTAAAATCCCTCCTGGCCAGAGGAAAAATCCTCTCACCTGTAAAGGGTTAAGAAGCTAAAGGTAACCTCGCTGGCACCTGACCAAAATGACCAACGAGGAGACAAGATACTTTCAAAAGCTGGGAGGAGGGAGAGAAACAAAGGGTCTCTGTCTGTCCGTATGCTGCTTTTGCCGGGGATAGACCAGGAATGGAGTCTTAGAACTTTTAGTAAGTAATCTAGCTAGGTATGTGTTAGATTATGATTTCTCTAAATGGCTGAGAAAAGAATTGTGCTGAATAGAATAACTATTTCTGTCTGTGTGTCTTTTTTGTAACTTAAAGTTTTGCCAGGGTTTGTTTTTAACCCAGATGTGTTCTTTCTTGCCACTCCACAGCAGGTATCACACCCTGTGATGCAGGGAAAGATGCCTAATGAAGTGGGTAGGGTGGGGGAGGCAGGTTAGCCAGCGAGGAGTGCTGCACGGATAGAAGATGGGGTGGTATGAGACAGGGGCACCGGGCCTCCAGGAATGAAGCCCTTACTACAGGATCAAAGGTGGAACTAGCTTGATTTCAGTTCCCCTTTACTCCTTCCCCTGGCTTGGCCTGGGGCTAGCTGCCCAGCTGTTTTCAGAAATTAAACCCTGGAAATAGGGGGAAGGGGTCCAGCTAACGGATTTTTGTTTTTAAATCTACTTCCTTGGCTCCCTGCAGTGCCGAGCTCAGGTCAGGTGAATGACCTCTTCCCCCTGGTTCTGGGCTCTCCCTTTCACTAACCTGTTGGCTCAAATCCAGGCTGGCAAGAAAGGAAGGCTCAGCTGAAATTAACCAACCTCAGTCAACTTGGGCTGCAGTGTACAGAGTGCCCTTCCTAATGAACAGAGGGCTGCAGTTTCCTTCCCAGTGAGCAGAGGGCACTCTCTTTATGATAACAGTGTACTGTTGTAGTTGCTTCTGATGTGCAACAGAATGTAGTAAGAGCATGGGATGGATTATATTAAACCCTGTTGAGCTGCTTGTGCATGATTTTGAGACTGTACTTTGGGAGGGGGGTGTGTGTATATATATATATATATATATGTATAATTCTCTGGAAATTTTATGTGACATTTTTTACTCCTTTTGAGTGCTTAAACAGCTACATCTAGCGACTTTTCAGGGTTTGTCTGGTGACTTCCTGTATGTGGAGTTGGCAATGCTTTATGCTGCTTGTAAGGTGAGAATGACCCTGTATTATGAGGAAATTAAAAGAGTAAATATAAGTAGTTATGAAGGTAATTATTAGCCTTCAATTTTTTCCCTTTTATCTCATGCCATATACATACATACAAACATATATTGCTATCCCCTGGCCATATAAATTTGGAGATCAGGAAACCCTTTTGATGAAATAGAGGCCCTCCAAAATGTATAAGATATTTTAAGTGATGGCCCCCATGCAATAACAATCACAATTTCTGTGGAATCACCAAGATGTACAGGAGAGCATGGTTAAACCAGTTAAACTAATGTATGAAAATTAAACACTGAGCAGAAGTCCCTGCTGGTGTTAATAAGCACAGTTTCATTGAGGTCAAGGCAGCAGCATCCATTTACATGAGCAGAAAATTTTGCCCATCATATATAAAATAGCAACTTTTCACACATTAATATTTGAGACACTTAACTGGCCTCTTCCCCTAAGTATTAAAAAGTCTTAGTTCAACCTAAGCACTTACAAGGTTGTGATATGAAAAAAATCTTTTCTCAGAAGGTGTGTGAACTCATAAAGGAAGTTAACTAATGATATTTAATGTCTAAGCTTCCATACTAAAACTTCAATGTGACCATTTTCAAAAATACATGTTAGCATTGTACTTCAGAACTAAGCTAACAATGGTTATGTTTTAAAATGCTCATATTGTCTTTTTTCCCCCTAATGATCAATGTAAATATATATAAGTGTATAGAACATAAACCTGTCATGGATTGATGCACTTAAGGATTAAAAAATGGTTCAGTTACCCAAAATCTGATTTACACTTTTTTGCTGATTGTGTTCTTCTGCCAGCCAGTATTCTGAGTAGTCATATTGTTCAACCTACACATAATAAAAGTAAATCTCTCCTTATTAAAAAAAAAAAAAAAAGTTCACTGAAGTGCTTACAAAAAAAACCCCTTAAAATGTTATCCTAATGGTAACTTGATACCCGTTTTAGCTGCAGATAAAAAAGCATTGGCATGTCTGTCTGCAATACATTAAGAAAGGGACATAATGGCGTAATGCGCACAAATTTTTATTTTTACTAAGGATTAGTATTAGCAACTCCAACATACCATGTTGAAAATGCACTCTAAATTCTCACCATAAAGGCTACAATATCAGTTCCTCAAAAATGACAAAAATTCTTACCTTGAATGTTCGGATAAAGAGCCATAAACAATACTGCCCATCTTAAAACGTTAGTTGTGGTTTCTGTTCCAGCTATGATGAGTTCTCCAACAGAGAAAATTAAATTTTTGGTTGAATATGTAGACTCTGGATCATTTTCACTTCGATCCATTTCATCTAGATATGCATCAATGAAATGTCGAGGTGACTGAGGCTTCCTGTTTTTAGAAACACGCTCAATAAGTTCAAGCAAAAAGTTATAGACTTCAGCTGCATTCTTAAACAGTTGTTGATGTTTTCCAAAGGGTAATATGCCAATCCAGGGAAAAGAATTATACAAGAACACTGAAGCACTAGCAACTAATTCAATGTTTTCACTAAAAATCTCTATCATGTGCTGAAATTCAGTGTCTTCATATGTAAAACGTTCTCCAAAGATAATCAAATTAGTAATGTTTGAGACTGCATTTGTTATCAAGTGTTTAAGATCAAAGGGTCTGCCTTTGTATGTATCAATGGCATCAAGAAAAAACATGGATTCTTCTGAAATTTTGTGTTCAAAGGACTTTTGACCATATCCAAAACAACGAAAGCTGCTTACAGCCAACTTGCGATGCTCTGTCCATCCTCTACCATATCTGGAGTTCAATAAACCTGAAAATACATTTTAAACAGTATTTTATGCACAGCTCTATATCCTTATTCAACAGATAACAAAACTATGAAAAACAGCAGTCCATTCTAAAAGTAAATTCACAAATAGAGATGCCCCAGTGTCTTGGTTAGTGGTAATGTTCACTCCAATGCAGGAAAGATTCAGAAGTCTATTTCCTCATTAACGTATATGAATATTGTGACCCAAAGCACCTGTGTATTCACAGCCTACACAATATTGTAATAATATGCCTTGTGACATATCATTTGAAAACAAATAACTAGCTGGTCAATAAAGTTATTAATTCCTTCTGTATGATGTTATTAGGAAATGTTCAAAACCAGACCACTCTGCCTAGGAAAAAGTTGTTAAACAGGTCTGTCCTGAAACAAAGGAATGTGTGTTTACCCCAGTTTACATGTAAGTAGTAAACAGGACCATCAAGACAGCCAGAGGAGGAGATGGCAGGAAACAGAACAATTTGCATTTCAGCAAACACAGGAGGGAGAAGGAAGAGCATGGAGCTTCCTTCACCACCAGACTCCATGTTGCCTTCCTCACAGCTTGAATAAACTTTACTTTGAGGGGTATCGTTCAGGAGAATCCACTTCAGAGATTCAATGGACTATAAACAAAAGGGTCAGAGAACCCCAAGTTATCACTTTCACCTAAGATGACAAAGGCACCAGAACCTCTAGCCTCTGGAAGAGATCCTGATCAAGGAGAGGGTAAGTCACCCTCTTGCTAGAAGGCTGAGAGTGATAAAGGCCTTCTTGAACAAAGCCTTCAACCAAAACTTGCTAAAATAAGTTTTAGATGTGTGTTTAAACTTTTATTTCCTCGTGGCCATATCTAACTTTATCTCTCATTCTTGAACTCACTTAAAATCTATTAAAAATTACTAACAGTGCCGTGTTTGTACTAAAGTGAATGTCAACTCCAGTTAATGTAGGAAACTGGTGTGTTTTGTCTCCTTAAAGAAGCAAATTAACTATATTATTTCTTTTAACTAGGAGAGAGCTGAACATTATAGTGCACATGATTTTGGGAAGTTTCAGGACTGGAAGTGTGTTGGGTTCACTCTGCAAGTAGTAACCAAGACTGGTGAAAACCAGAGTGGGGCTATACACAGGCTATGATGGTCCGAGCTGCTAAACCACGGGTGTATAGCACACAGACACTCAGGGTGTGACCTGCATGATGGTAGGTTGGTAGTGAGCTACAACAACAAATATTGCAAAACACCCAATGTTGCAGGGCAGGCAGTGATAACCCCTCATTAGTCTGGACTGCACTCCAGAACATGATGTGTATTTATTAGTAATTACCTCAAATCCTAATGAGAGTTATGTACATCTCTGTGAAAAGATGGGATAATAGACACTTTGTCTCTAAGACAAAAACAAAAACAAAAAAACACACACACACCAGCAAAACAAGAAAAAGGTTAATCGTTTCAGTCTCCCAGTGATAAGTTGCACAGTGTATATGCCAATGAATAAAGGATGGCTCTGGATACAGATAGGTAGCACCTTTATTTTCCCACCCTCACCTATAATCTCAGAGTGTCAGGCACTTGGCTTCTTAATTATACTATAGCAATTCATGTTTTATCTAATATAAAGGCCTTCCTATGTGTCAGGGTTCCCTCCCCACTCTGAACTCTAGGGTACAGATGTGGGGACCCGCATGAAAGACGCCCTAAGCTTATTTCTACCAGTTTAGGGTAAAACTTCCCCAAGGCACAAACTCTTTGCCCTTGGAGGGTACGCTGCCACCACCAAGTGATTTAACAAAGAATCAGGGAAAGGACCACTTGGAGTTCCTATTCCCCCAAAATATCCCCCCCAAGCCTTTACACCCCCTTTCCTGGGGAGGCTTGAGAATAATATCCTAACCAATTGGTTACAAAGTGATCATAGACCCAAACCCCTGGGTCTTAGGACCATAGAGAAATCAGTCAGGCTCTTAAAAGAAACAGAACTTTATTAGAAAGAAAAAAGGTAAAAGAAGCTCCTCTGTAAAATTAGAAGGGAAGCTGATCTCACAGGGCAATCAGATTTAAAACACAGAGGATTTCCCTTTGGGCAAAAACTTTAAAGTTACAAAAAGAAAACCAGGATTACACCTTCCTCTCAGCACAGAGAAAATCACAAGCCAAAACAAAAGTAAACTAACACATTTCCTTGCTAGTACTTACTAATTCTAATGGAGTTGGATTGCTAGCTTTCTTGATCTCTCTCCGGCAAGCACACAGAATAGACAGACAAAAGCCTTTCCCCCCCCGCCTAGATTTGAAAGTATCTTGTCCCCTTATTGGTCCTTTTGGTCAGGTGCCAGCCTGAGCTTCTTAACCCTTTACAGGTAAAAGGATATTGTGCCTCTGGCCAGGAGGGATTTTATAGTACTGTATACAGGAAGGTTGTTACCCTTCCCTTTATATTTATGACACTATGTAATACAGAATGGGGTTGGGGTTATGCTCTTATTTTTTATATACTGACACACTTTTAGCTATGGGAGAATATTTAGAAGAGAAGGTTACTCACCTTGTGCAATAACTGAGGTTCTTCAAGATGTGTCTCCCTGTGAGTGGCTCCACTTCAGGTGTCAGTGCGTCTTGGCACCATCAATAGAAGATTTTCGATAGCAGTGTTCATCAGGGCCATGCATGAGCAGTAGCTGTCTTGCAGTGCCATTGGCACCTTGACTAGCATGTGCACAACCCAACACCCTCAGTTTCTTCTATACTGTAGAGTCCTTACTGCAAACTCTGAAGCAGAGGGGAGGAGCATGGGTAGATAGTGATCTTATTGAATAAGCCCTGATGCGGGTTCTATTTTGAGTTGGTCGTAACCCATCTAGATGCAGTTGGAAATCCATTTCGATAGTCTCTCTGAGTGGATACCGCAGAGCCTTTGGAACACTCTGTCTTTGAAACAAAAAGCCTTGGGGACTTTCGGAAGGGCTTTGTTCTGTCCAAGTAAAATGCTAATGTGTGTCGGATACCCAACATATGTAGAACAGTCTCTTGTGTATTCACATGAGGTTAGGGATAAAACATAGGTAGTGAATCGGTTGATTGAAGTGGAAAGAGGATGATATTTGGGATATAAATTTTGGATGTGGTCTCAATGTGACTGTTCTGGAAGAATATGGTGTATGGGGGATGAGCCATAATAAGAGCCTCTATTTTGTTTTTGCGGATGTAATTGTGACCAGGAACACCACCTTCATTGATAAGTGGAGAAGGGAACGGGTGACTAGTAGCTCAAAAGGGTCTGTGGGTAAGGCTTTTGAGCACCAAGTTTAAGTCTCATGGGTTCACCTATTTCTGGGTACACATTTTATATGCCTTTGAGAAAACGTTTTGTCATCAGGTGTGCAAATACCGATATGCCATCAACCTTATGGTGAAAGGCGGTAATTGCTGGTAGGTGTACTCTAGCCAAGCCTGTGGAAAGCCCTGAGTTCTTTAATTCTAGTATGTATTCCAAGCCTAATGGGAGTGGTGCCTTAAGTGCAGATACGTGCTTGTTCTGGCAACATAAGGAGAATCTCTTCCATTTTTGGACATAAGTGGTACGTGTGGTTGGTTTTCTGCTGTTTACTAATCCCTGTTTTACTTGTTCCGAACAGGTTAATTCATTATGGAGGAGCCACATCCTTGTGAAGTTTCTCCAGGCTCAGATGGAGGACCCGACCTTCATCTTGCGAGACAAGATCCCGTTGCAAAGGGAGATTGTGTGGCAAACACATTGCCATGTACCTCAGGTATGGGTACCAGGTCTGCCTGGGCCATGTCAGAACTATAAGTATGACTTTGGCTTGTCGATCTGTATCTTGTGTATTACTCTGAATTTTAGTGGTATCGGTGGGAATACATACAGGAGAGGAGCATCCCATCTGATGAGAAAGACGTTCCCCTTAGGGATTGTGGTCTTAGGCCTACTCATGAGCAAATCTGAGGACATTTGTTGTTTCATGCTGTCGCAAATAGGTTGATGCAGAACCCCCACATTTGGAATATGTGTTGTACGATACTGTCATTTGGTTCCCATTCGTGGTCTTGGGAAAAATATCTGCTTAATGCGTCTGCCTTTGTGTTCTGGCAGCCCGGGAGGCATGAAGTGGTAATGGTGACTTTGTGATTTATGCATCAGTTCCATAATTTTATGGTCTCTGTGCATAAGGAATGAGAACAGGCTCCTCCCTCTTGATTTATGTAGAACATACATGCAATGTTGTCTGTCATGACTCTTACTATTTTGTTCTTTATCATTGGGAGGAAGTGATCACACACGTTGTGAACCACGTGCAGTTCGAGCAGGTTGATGTGTAAGTGTGTCTCTGAGGGAGACCACTTCCCTTGGATTGTATGCTGATTCAAGTGTGTGACACAGTCGATCTGCCAAACATCTGTTGTGATCACTATGGATGGTGGATCCTGTTGGAATGGCATCCCTGAGGGGGACAGCGTAACCCAACTGTATTATTTCCAAGACCCATTGATTCGTAGTAATGGATGCCCAAGTGTGAATAGAATGGGCACAGTTGGTGACCAAAGATCTGGGTATGTGTAGATGGCACTGGTTGGTGGGAGAGGTCGTTCAAACCCTTGATCAGTGTTTCAAAATTGTGTCTTGCCTGATGGAGTCTGGGTCAGTAGGCTGAGACTGAAGGGTTCAGCGTCTCTGTGGGTGTTGTCTCTGTCTCTGGGAGTCACAAGGTCATTCTCTTTGGAAAGTACTCTTGGCCACGCTGGTATGGTTGATATCTCCTATGCCTGTTCAAAGGTGTGTATGTGCCTAAGATGCAGAGAGTTGTCCAGGAGTCCTTCATGGAGTGAAGGACCTTGCCTGTTTTGGCCAAGAACAACTTGTCTGTGTTGAAGAGGAAATCTTCTACCTTTGTCTGTAAGTCCTTTGGATTCTGGGCAAGTGTAGCCATGATGCTCTGTGCATGACTATCGCTGTGGCCATTGTTCGTATAGTTATGTCCGCCATGTCAAGGGATGCCTGTAGTGCTGTTCTTGCCATAATCTGTCCCTCGTTAAGGATTGCCTTAAATTTGTTCCTTCCTCTCCTTGGGGATGTCGTTAATGGCTACGCAGGTGGTGTCGGAGAGAAGGCTTTGGTTTCTTTGACCATGGGATGGTGTTCCATGAAGGAGGAGTGCTGGGCAGAGACGGGCTCCATCTTACGAAGAGAGGGAAGAGCATCTTTGCCAGCAGGCTGGCTAACCTAGTGAGGAGGGCTTTAAACTAGGGTCACCGGGGGAAGGAGACCAAAGCCCTGAGGTAAGTGGGAAAGCGGGATACCGGGAGGAAGCACAGGCAGGAATGTCTGTGAGGGGAGGGCTCCTGCCTCATACTGGGAATGAGGGGCGATCAACAGGTTATCTCAAGTGCTTATATACAAATGCACAAAGCCTTGGAAACAAGCAGGGAGAACTGGAGGTCCTGGTGATGTCAAGGAACTATGACGTGATCGGAATAACAGAGACTTGGTGGGATAACTCACATGACTGGAGTACTGTCATGGATGGTTATAAACTGTTCAGGAAGGACAGGCAGGGCAGAAAAGGTGGGGGAGTAGCACTGTATGTAAGGGAGCAGTATGACTGCTCAGAGCTCCAGTACGAAACTGCAGAAAAACCTGAGTGTCTCTGGATTAAGTTTAGAAGTGTGTGCAACAAGAGTGATGTAGTGGTGGGAGTCTGCTATAGACCACCGAACCAGGGGGATGAGGTAGATGAGGCTTTCTTCCGGCAGCTCACGGAAGCTACTAGATCACATGCCCTGATTCTCATGGGTGACTTTAATTTTCCTGATATCTGCTGGGAGAGCAATACAGCAGTGCATAGACAATCCAGGAAGTTTTTGGAAAGCGTAGGGGACAATTTCCTGGCGCAAGTGCTAGAGGAGCCAACTAGGGGGGGCGCTTTTCTTGACCTGCTGCTCACAAACCGGGTAGAATTAGTGGGGGAAGTAAAAGTGGATGGGAATCTGGGAGGCAGTGACCATGAGTTGGTTGAGTTCAGGATCCTGACGCAGGGAAGAAAGGTAAGCAGCAGGATACGGACCCTGGACTTCAGGAAAGCAGACTTCAACTCCCTCAGGGAACGGATGGCCAGGATCCCCTGGGGGACTAACTTGAAGGGGAAAGGAGTCCAGGAGAGCTGGCTGTATTTCAAGAAATCCCTGTTGAGGTTACAGGGACAAACCATCCCAATGAGTCGAAAGAATAGTAAATATGGCAGGCGACCAGCTTGGCTTAATGGTGAAATCCTAGCGGATCTTAAACATAAAAAAGAAGCTTACAAGAAGTGGAAGGTTGGACATATGACCAGGGAAGAGTATAAAAATATTGCTCGGGCATGTAGGAATGTTATCAGGAGGGCCAAATCGCACCTGGAGCTGCAGCTAGCCAGAGATGTCAAGAGTAACAAGAAGGGTTTCTTCAGGTATGTTGGCAACAAGAAGAAAGCCAAGGAATGTGTGGGCCCCTTACTGAATGAGGGAGGCAACCTAGTGACAGAGGATGTGGAAAAAGCTAATGTACTCAATGCTTTTTTTGCCTCTGTTTTCACTAACAAGGTCAGCTCCCAGACTGCTGCGCTGGGCATCACAAAATGGGGAAGAGATGGCCAGCCCTCTGTGGAGATAGAGGTGGTTAGGGACTATTTAGAAAAGCTGGACGTGCACAAGTCCATGGGGCCGGACGAGTTGCATCCGAGAGTGCTGAAGGAATTGGCGGCTGTGATTGCAGAGCCATTGGCCATTATCTTTGAAAACTCGTGGCGAACCGGGGAAGTCCCGGATGACTGGAAAAAGGCTAATGTAGTGCCAATCTTTAAAAAAGGGAAGAAGGAGGATCCTGGGAACTACAGGCCAGTCAGCCTCACTTCAGTCCCTGGAAAAATCATGGAGCAGGTCCTCAAAGAATCAATCCTGAAGCACTTGCATAAGAGGAAAGTGATCAGGAACAGCCAGCATGGATTCACCAAGGGAAGGTCATGCCTGACTAATCTAATCCCCTTTTATGATGAGATTACTGGTTCTGTGGATGAAGGGAAAGCAGTGGATGTATTGTTTCTTGACTTTAGCAAAGCTTTTGACACGGTCTCCCACAGTATTCTTGTCAGCAAGTTAAGGAAGTATGGGCTGGATGAATGCACTACAAGGTGGGTAGAAAGCTGGCTAGATTGTCGGGCTCAACGGTAGTGATCAATGGCTCCATATCTAGTTGGCAGCCGGTATCAAGTGGAGTACCCCAAGGGTCGGTCCTGGGGCCGGTTTTGTTCAATATCTTCATAAATGATCTGGAGGATGGTGTGGATTGCACTCTCAGCAAATTTGCGGATGATACTAAACTGGGAGGAGTTGTAGATACGCTGGAGGGAAGGGATAGGATACAGAAAGACCTAGACAAATTGGAGGATTGGGCCAAAAGAAATCTGATGAGGTTCAATAAGGATAAGTGCAGGGTCCTGCACTTAGGACGGAAGAACCCAATGCACAGCTACAGACTAGGGACCGAATGGCTAGGCAGCAGTTCTGCGGAAAAGGACCTAGGGGTGACAGTGGACGAGAAGCTGGATATGAGTCAGCAGTGTGCTCTTGTTGCCAAGAAGGCCAATGGCATTTTGGGATGTATAAGTAGGGGCATAGCGAGCAGATCGAGGGACGTGATCGTTCCCCTCTATTCGACATTGGTGAGGCCTCATCTAGAGTACTGTGTCCAGTTTTGGGCCCCACACTTCAAGAAGGATGTGGATAAATTGGAGAGAGTCCAGCGAAGGGCAACAAAAATGATTAGGGGACTGGAACACATGAGTTATGAGGAGAGGCTGAGGGAGCTGGGATTGTTTAGCCTGCAGAAGAGAAGAATGAGGGGGGATTTGATAGCTGCTTTCAACTACCTGAAAGGGGGTTCCAAAGAGGATGGCTCTAGACTGTTCTCAATGGTAGCAGATGACAGAATGAGGAGTAATGGTCTCAAGTTGCAGTGGGGGAGGTTTAGATTGGATATTAGGAAAAACTTTTTCACTAAGAGGGTGGTGAAACACTGGAATGCGTTACCTAGGGAGGTGGTAGAATCTCCTTCCTTAGAGGTTTTTAAGGTCAGGCTTGACAAAGCCCTGGCTGGGATGATTTAACTGGGAATTGGTCCTGCTTTGAGCAGGGGGTTGGACTAGATGACCTTCTGGGGTCCCTTCCAACCCTGATATTCTATGATTCTATGATTCTGAGTTTTGCGTAATTTATGTAGTCCTATTTCGTGAGGAGTGCAGCATAATTAGTTGTGTGGAATTGTAGAGTCTCAGATTAGTATACTTTGTGACTGACTAGATCTAGTCTCTTCCAGTCTTTGTCTTATGGAGTGGACCTGTACTGGGGCTGTTTTCCTCTTTGACTGACCACATCTACCACTAATGAATTAGATTGAGGGTGTGAAAAGAGGAAGTCCATTCCTTTAGCTAGGAACATACTACTTCCTATCAGCTTTTTTACATACCAGGGGGAATGATGACTGGTGTTTGTCATACTGTTTCTGCTGGCTCCATTATAGCATCACTAATTGGCAGTGCTATTTTGGACGTAGATGATGTTTGGAGGATCTTTCAAAGTTGATGCTGGGTCTTGGTCACTTCCTCAAATGGGATGTTTTGGCTTTGTGCTTCATGCTGCAACAATTCTTGGAATTATTTAAAGTCATCTGCAGCTGTAGGAAGCGGTGGCATGACAGCCTCATCCAGCGATGATGATGAGTAATGGGCAGGTGACATGTCTTGTTCTGTGTCCACTCCTTTGTCGTCCTCCATTTCCTCAGGGGCCACTGATGACTCCTGTACTGAGGTTGTAAAGGAACATGTGTCTCTCTTTTGAGGTCTGTTGTACTGATTCACGTAGGCTGCCCCTGGGTCCCATTACAGCCATTGCATCGGGAATAACATAGGTGGGCACACCCATGGGTGTCTGAACCACGGCTATATGTTTCAGTCTCGGTGGTCTCTAGATCTCATATGTCCCAGCATTGGCCCGGGACCGGTCGGTGAGGAGTGGCACAATGAAAAGGTGCTCTCCTCTAGATCGTCCTCCTCATTGCTGGAGAATGGTGGCACGATGGGGGAGTCAGGTTGCTCCGGCGTCGTCAGTACCAGTGACCCCTTGGTACAATATAGTGGTGAGCATGGGGTGGAAGATACCGCCATGTCCTCCTGATGCATAAATTGGTGCGGTGCTGTCAGGGTTCCTTCCCCACTCTGAACTCTAGGGTACAGACGTGAGGCCCTGCATGAAAGACCCCCTAAGCTTATTTCTACCAACTTAGGTTAAAAACTTCCCCAAGGCACAAAGTCTTTGCCCTTGGATTAGGTAAAATGCTACACCACCAAGTGTTTTAGACAAAGAACAGAGAAAGGACCACCTGGAGTTCCTATTTCCCCAAAATATCCCCCCAAACCCTTACACCCCCTTTCCTGGGGAGGCTTGAGAATAAACAAGATGAGCACAAACCCCTTGGATTTTTAAGACCCAAAAAACCCAATCAGATTCTTAAACATCAGAACTTTATTAGAAGAACAAAGAAAAGGATATGAGAACAACTCTGTAAGATCAGAATGGAAGATAATCTTACAGGCAGTCAGATTCAAAACATAGAGAATCCCTCTAGGCAAAACCTTAAGTTACAAAAAGACACAAAAACAGGAGTACACACTTCCTCCAGCACAGCAAATTTACAAGCCAAAAACCAAAGAAAACCTAACACATTTTCTAGCTAGATTACTTACTAAGATTACAAGAGTTGGAAGGCTTGCATCCTTGATCTGTTCCCAGCAAAGGTATCACACAGACAGACAACCCCCCCCCCACCTTCCAGATTTGTTCATTGGTCATTTTGGGTCAGGTGCCAGGGAGGTTACCTTAGCTTCTTAACCCTTTACAGGTGAAACGATTTTGCTTCTGGCCAGGAAGGATTTTATAGCACTGTATACAGAAAAGTGGTTACCCTTCCCTTTATATTTATGACAGGTGCCATGGACTTCAGTGCTGTACCCTTTGGTGCTGACGTTTTTGAAGGTGCTGTGGTCAGAACCGATTGTTTATGAGTTACCACTGGTGCCAATACTGTTGCAGACACCAGAGGTGGGGGTATTGGCATTAAAGGCTGTGGTACCGTCGCCTTCACTGTGTTGTTGGTACCGTGGAGAAGGAGTTTGGCTTTTGTTTGCCTCTCGACTCCTTAACCTTGCTAGTAGAGGTCCCAGTGCAGGTGGTGCCGGAGGACCCTGGTGCATCAAAGGTGTTCACTCTTGGCGTAGTTGGCAGTGAGGATAGCAACCTTGCAGGAGACTGTTTTCTTTTCAATGGCTCTCTCTGCTGAGGTGATGTCTCTTCTCCTTGCTTTCTTGGAGGAGTGAGTACTTGATGACTTGCCCAGAGAGTCCCTGGTTGGGGAGTTCTGCTGTCCAGATTCAGAAGCTGATTGAAGGGATTTCTCCATGAGAATGAGTTTAAGTTGGAGATCTCTGTCCTTTCTGGTTCTGGCTTTAAGGTTGCTTCAGTGAGCGCACTTTTGTGGTATGTGTGACTCACATAAGCAATGGACATAGAGTGAATGGCCAACAGAAATCGGCATTGTGTCCTTACACAAGGAACATCTTTTGAAACCTGGTGAGCCAGGCATGTTTTAATGTCCCTTTTTGATGTTATTTTTAAATGAAATAACTAAAGATTTCTTTTAAGGGAAACAGAAAAGGGGATGAGAAATATATAGACTGGTAACTTACTAAACCTAACTAACACTAATAACTGCTAACTAATTCTAATTATTTTCTTTAGGTTGTCTTTCGACATCGCCATGGGGCTCTGTCTCAGGCAGAGGATGGTTAAGAAGGAACTGAGGGGCAATCAGGTCATGCGTGCTCGTCAAGGCGTCAACAGCACCATGAGACAAATACTGCGCATGCGCGGCCGTGACAGACACTGCTACCGAAAATCTCCAATTGACGGTGATGGGACACATCAACATCTTAAGTGGAGCACCCACAGGGACAGCACTTGAAGAAGAATTATTTCTTATGGACACAATGATTGACAGTGATTTCCTCCCCTCCTTTTTTCACCAACTGATTTCTTCTGATACGGAGTTTTGTGTTCCACACTGCTTCTCTCAGAGTCTGTGTTTCCCAGTTCCCAATAATCTGCACACCTAATAATACTTTTTCAGGTTTAGTTCAAACTGTTAGTTTTTAGAGTCCTGCATGGTTTGAAACCCAGTTACTTGTGAGACTGCTTCTCTCTGTGTGTGATACTGCTATACTAGCTATCAGAGAAGACACGCAAGTCAGAGATCCCTCAGTTTAAATGAGAAACTGATGGCAGGGCATTCTCCAAGAAGAGACCTTACTTGTACTGCTTGGTCCACCAGTGTGTATTGTTAACCCTTTGTGTTCACTACAAAGCCCATCTTTTCTCTTGGGTATCTAGGAGGTAGTCAGTTGATGGGACAAGAAATATTGCTTTAATGGTAAGGTTATTATGTGACAACTTCATTTTATTATACTTCTAGGCAGTTCAATAGGTTAAACCAGTGGTCCCCAAACTGTGGGGCATACCCCCCGAGGGGGGCATGGAGGAACATTCGAGGGTAGGGAGGGCACCTGGCAGGGCCCAGGTTAGCCCCACAGGGAGTACAGAAGAAGCACCACGCTGCCCACAGTCGCAGCACCACTTTGTCCCCTGCTCTGGCCCCAGCTGCAGCTCTGCTCCAGCCCCAGTTCCACTCCACCTCCAGCTAATCTCCAGTTCCAGCCACAGTTCCACTCTGCCCCATGCCCAGTTCTGCCCTCATTCTCTCTCCCTCCCTAGGTCAGCTCTGCCTCTAGCCCCAGCTTCTCCCCCATCCCCAGTTCTGCCTCCAGCTCTGCCATTAGCCCAAGCTCTTCTGCTGAGCCAACTGTGCAGTAATGGAGGGAGGATGCGGATAGATTCCATTACTGGTAAGGGGTGGTGTGTGCAACAGGAAATATTTGGGCACCTCTGGGTTAGACATTTAAAAAAATGTACTAATGTTGTTTTTATACTGAATTTTAGACTGACAATGAATAACAAAAAAAAAAAAAATAACCAAAGTGAACTCATATGACAAAATGTTGAAGCCACAGTACTATATTGAAAAGAAAAGAAAAGGAGTACTTGTGACACCTTAGAGACTAACAAATTTATTAGAGCATAAGCTTTCGTGAGCTACAGCTCACTTCATCGGATGCATAGAGTGGAAAAGCTCACGAAAGCTTATGTTCTAATAAATTTGTTAGTCTCTAAGGTGCCACAAGAACTCCTTTTCTTTTTATGGATACAGACTAACACGGCTGCTACTCTGAAACCAGTACTATAGTGGTAGTCTGTAGTGATTTCTATAGTTAAGATTTCTATAGTTAAGTGAATTCTAACTTCTGTATAGGCTTCCATTTTTCAGATGCTCATGTTTATGTCCATGTCCACGATTTAGCTGTGCAATACTTGGAAAAAAAAAAAACCCCATACTGTTGTGGATTCTATTCTATACAGATTATTTGATGTCCCTCATCAACATAGTAATCACTGAAGTGCTCTGAGCAACCTGACGAGTGTTTGTTCCATGTAGTTCCTTCTTTCTCTCTCCCTCTCTCGAAGGAGAAATTGTGTGGGTTTTTAATAAATAATTTTAATATATTATATGTAAACTCTGTGTTTATATTAGCAAAACGAAGTCATGGTTTGCACTTGGAACTAAAGGTGGTGAAGTCTGTATGATGTCTCATATTTGACAACTGCTCCCTTTTCTCCTGTTTTATCTATGTCAGTTGCAAAATATGTACACAGCCATGCTTACAAGGCCAGTTGCCACAACGAGGTATTTACCTTGTGAGAATTCCCTCAGGGAAGAACAACTTTAAATTCCAGCTGAGCTTCATAGGATTCCCAGCAGTGAAGGCTGCCCCAGGAGAGCTGCTAAATCAGCACATCTCCTGGCTAGTCTGGGCCAGTTTTGCCAACTTGACACTCATAACCTCTGGGTGGAGTGAGATTCAAGGGTGGTTTGTACCACTACATCACTGCTTCTGGTGGATTTTCTGTTGCTGGATCACAGAGTCCAGATCCTACATCCAAAAATTAATCTAGACTATTACTTCTTCACCATTACACAGAGAGGGTCCATAGTCAAAACACTTCAATTGTGGACAACTCAAGGAGCCTAAAGGTTTAAAAGACCCTATTTGTCTTTTACCTCAATTATTATATTGGGAAATTGATTCTACATGAATTTAAAAGGTGAATTAAGAGTTTCAAAATTCTGCCTTTGTCTTTCTCAAAAAGATCAGTTCATTTCTTTAATGCGTCTAGGTTTGGCATAGGCCCAGGAAAAATTCATGAGCAAACTTATAACAAAATTATATTTTGAATGACAAAGCATGAGAAGATTTTTTGATTCTGCTTGAGTTGGGAAGGATAGCAACAGAGCTCTGAATGAGAGTCAAAATAGTCTACAGCCATGAAGATTTTAATGCAAGGTCTAACTATATCTCAAATGAAAAGTAAAATTTATTGGCATCATACTGCCTTCTTCACAGCTGAGATGGAACAAAAGCCCACTCATCCAAAGAGAAGCAAAGCTCTGCATTCTAGGAATTTTAGTCTTTATTTTGCAAGAATGCATATATATGATGTGTGCACACAAAATCTGGTTTAGTTACTCTTCTTACTACTTAAATATGTTAGTTAATGTTTGCCCCCAGTTCACCTGGAATGGGGGAAGGGAGGAATGGCAAAATTACCCAGTCCAGTGACCAGAAAGTAGTATAGAAGAGAAAATGGGGAAGAGAGAAGCAATCTACGTTAAGAGAGCTAGCTGGACTTGAGTAATTAAAGCCTGAGGGAAAATATTCCTGAGTCCAAGACACTGGCAATCAGCATTCCAACTCAATTCAGTGAAATGCGATTTCTTGTAAAATGTAGAATAATTCATTCTCCTGGACTGTGAGGTCTAATAATTTTTTTTTTTTTGGTTATGGCAGCGTGAGACCACCTTCCTATTGATCATCCCGGATCCACATTGATGAAAAACTCATAGAAAACAAATTAACACACAAAAAGGGCTAGACCTGCATGGGAGGCAGGAATGAACACAATAGCAAAAGATATTCAAACAAGATCAACACTGAGCAACTGGAAGACTTGAAGTGGCAGATGAAGAAGTGTAGCTTCTGCATAGACTTCTTTCCCTGACCATTGTCAAAAAAGTGACTGAAAAGTTCCAAAGTCAACAGTGCCCTGGGTGGTGTGTGATCACCAGTGAGGAGGGAGGGGACTCATGCTGCAACCTGCTACCACAGACTATAGGAACATTAACTTTAGAGCTTAAAGAATTCTACTTCCCTTACTCAGGCCCACAGCCCAAGTATGGGACTCTTTCCCAGACACTATCTTTAGAAAAGTGTCAAATATTCTGGAATAGGAGATGAAAAGATTGGGAAAGTAATCTAAAGCAAGTATCCAATGTAATAAGAAAATATCTTCTCTTTCATGACAGCAGCACATACCTCCCATATTTGTCAACTTCTTGAACAAAGGAAGAGATGGTCTGTCTGCAAAAACTTCACTTTGATGAACCAGGCATTCTTTTACGGCATCATAACCATTCAGTACAATAGCAGATATACCTCCAAGATCAAGACTGAAAATCTTTGAAAAGAACAAATGAACAAAAGTGCACTTGTAAAATTAAACTGCAAGTCATTTTCAAGAATAAGTAATGGAGACAATACTGGAAAAATTAGAACTAAGCATCACTACCATAAATATTTCATAAGCTGTTTCCAGATTGCAAGTATAAACATTGTTCAGAATAATCTTTTCTCCATAAACTTTAGATTGTAAAATCTTTAAGGCTGGGACCATGTCTCTATGTATTTTTTGAACAGTGCCAACTACAATTCAGCCCAAATTCTGTCTGAGGCTTTTGAACACTCCTGCAATAGAAAGATATTGAATTGACAGTTCTATGAAGTCCTCTGTTTATTATGAGTATTCTTTATCCACAGAATAGTTGTGCCATGCAAGCTTCACGAAACTATCTCCTATTCTGATTTGCAGGGACCAAGTGAGAAGGAAGTTTCATCACCATGCCTATGTAACCCCACGTCTCTCTCACAGTTTCAACAGTGTTAGAAGAGTTTGGCTATGGACACCTGTACCCTAGTAGTGGACTGAAACCACTAGCTCATTCCACACTGACCACCAAAAAGCCATCAAATGATGACAGCCACAACAGTTGTGCCAGCATGACAACCATCAAATTATGAGATGGTCCATCTAGACCCATTTCTTATCTCTGAAATTGGCCACCAACTCATTTCACATAGGCCACTAAAGAATCATCAAATGATGATACCCCCATGACAACAGCCAACAAACGATAGCATGGTCCATCTAGTCCTGTACCTGTCTCCAGAAGTGGCCTAGATGCTTTAGAGGAACATGCAATAAACCCTGTTGAAGGCAGATATGGGATAATCTGCCCCCAACTAATGTCTTGTCCTAACAGCTAATAAAGATTAGTTTAACCCCTAAGCATGAGGTTTTATATTACTTTCAAACCTTTTTTTAGTATTATAACTGGATATTCTTATTACCCATATGACTAGGGCCCTACCAAATTCACAGTCCACTTTGGTCAATTTCACGGTCATAAGATTTTTTTAAAAACTGTGAATTTCACAATTTCAGCTATTTAAATCTGAAATGTCATGGTGTTGTAACTGTAGGGGTCCTGACCCAAAAAGAGGGGTTGCAAGGTTATTGTAGGGGGTTGCGGTACTGTTACCCTTACTTCTGCACTGCTGCTGGCGGCAGCACTGCGTTCAGAACTGGGTAGCTGGAGAGCGGCGGCTGCTGGCCGGGAGCCCAGCTCTGAAGGCAGAGCCACCGCCAGCAGCAGCACAGAAGGATGGTATGGTATGGTATTGCCATCCTTACTTTTGCACTGCTGCCCACAGAGCTGAGCCCTCAGTAAGCAGCTGCCACTCTCTGGCTGCCCAACTCTGCAGGCAGCAGCGCAGAAGTAAGGGCGGCATGGTATGGTATTGCCATCCTTACTTCTGCGCTGCTGTTGGCGGGGTGCTGCCTTCAGAGCTGGGCAGCCAACAGCCACTGCTCTCTGGCCACCTCACTCCGAAGGCAGCACAGAAATAAGGGTGGCAATACTGCAACCCCCCCTGCAACTCCCTTTTTTGGGTCAACACACCCAATTTGAGAAATGCTGTTCTTCCCCTTTGAAATTTGTATACTATAGGATAAAATCACATAAAAGACAAGATTTCACAGGGGGAGACCAGATTTCACACTCTGTGACTCTTTTTTCATGGCCATGAATTTGGTAGGGCCCAATGACTGTCATATGACTGTCCAATCCCACTTTGAAACTTGCTGAGCTCTTGGCCTCCATTACAACCTGTGGCAAAAAGTTTCAAAATCTAATTATGCTTAGTGTGAAACAGTATTTCCTTTTATCAGTTTTGAATTTGCGGCCTTTCAATTTCTTTGGCTGTCCCCCTTGTTTTTCTTTTATGAGACGGGGAACAGAAACTCTTAATTTACTTTCTCTATACCATTCATCATTGTGCATACTTTTACCTTGTTCCCACTTACTTATTTTCTTTCTAAAGTATACAATCCCAGACTTTTCAATCTCTCTTCAAAAGAGTTTTTCTAGGCCCCTAATCATCATCATTACCCTTCTCCGAGTCCCCCACAATTTTGCAAAATCCTTTCTGAGATAAATTGACCAGTACTGCATACGGTATTCCAGGCAAAGGCAAATTATTGATCTATATAGTGACATAATATTTTTCATATTATTTTCCATCCCATTTCTTATTCCTTAAATTTGGTTTGCTTTTCTGACAGCAGATAAGGCAACCATAACATTTTGCCATTATGGAAAATTAACCATTTATTCCTACTCTTTGCTTTCTGTCTCCTAGCCTGATTTTAATTGACAATACTTTGCCTCTCACCCCATGACTACTTAGTTTCTTTAGTAGTCTCTCAATAAAGAAACTTGTCATAGGTCTTTTGAAAGCCTAAATTGTCAGCCAGTTCTTCTTTATCCATTACTATAGTGATATTCAATTATAAAAGGCATAATTCTCCTTGAGAAACCGTCATGCTTGTTGGACCCTATCGAACCACAATCTTCCACACATTATTAAATATTAATTATTGTCTTGACCTATTTACTAGGAATAGACATAGGTTTACTAGTCTGTAATTCCCTGGATCACTACTAGAACCCATTTCTACCCCTGCTAGGTAAGAGATTGAAGTCCAGGACCTCCATGGTAGCATTCTCTGAGATGCTCCCAGTTCCACATGCAGGGCCAGACAGACAGGCAAAACTGCAAGGTCTCAATGCAGGGATGAGACGATGGTGTAGGGAGGAGGGGTTTAGATTTATTAGGAACTGGGGAAACTTTTGGGAAGGGGGGAGCCTATACAGGAAGGATGGGCTCCACCTAAACCAAAATGGAACCAGATTGCGGGCACTTAACATTAAAAAGGTCGTAGAGCAGTTTTTAAACTAAGGACTGGGGTTAAGCTGAGAGGTGTGGAGGAGCACATGATTTGAACATCCCTTAGGGGAGGATCTATTAATAGAGAATCTCTGTGCCCTAGTGAGGACCAGAGGATGGAAAATGATAAAAACCAGGTAGGGTCTGATCAGAAACAGTCAAATAAAAAAGAGACCCATTCAATTACATTGTGTAATGGCAGACAGCTAAAAGGAGACAAGTTCTTAAAGTGCTTATATACCAATGCTAGAAGTCTAAATAATAAAATGGTGAACTAGAGTGCCTTGTATTAAATGAGGATATTAATATAACAGGCATCACAGAAACTTGGTGGAATGAGGATAATCAGTGGGATACAGTAATACCAACGTACAAAATATATCGGAAGGACATAACAGGTTGTGCTGGAGAGGGAGTGGCATTATATGTGAAAGAAAGCGTAAAATCAAATGAAGTAAAAACCATAAATGAATCAAACTGTACCATAGAATCTCTACAGATGGAAATTCCATGTTCTAATAATAAGAATATAGCCATAGGGATATATTACCAACCACCTGACCAGGATCGTGATAGTGACTGTGAAATGCTCAGGGAGATTAGAGAGGCTATTAAAATAAAAAACTCAATAATACTAATGGGGGATTTCAATTATCCCCATATTGACTGGGTACATGTCACCTTAGGACGGGATGCAGAGATAAAGATTCTTGACACCTTTCATGACTGTTTCTTGGAGCAGCTGGTCCTGGGACCCTCCAGAGGAGAGGCAATTCTTGATTTAGTTCTAAGTGGAGCACAGGATCTGGTCCAAGAGGTGAATATAGTTGGACCGATTGGTAATAGTGACCATAATATAATTAAATTTAATATCCATGTGGCAGGAAAAACACCACAGTAGCCCAACACTGTAGCATTTAATTACAGAAAGGGGAACTACACAAAAATGAGGTGGTTAGTTAAACAGAAATTAAAGGGTACAATGCCAAAAGTGAAATCTCTGTAAGTTGAGTGGAAACTTTTTAAAGACACCATAATAGAAGCTCAACTTAAATATATTCCCCAAATTAAAAAACATAGTAAGAGACCCAAAAAAGAGCCACCGTGGCTAAACAACAAAGTAAAAGAAGCAGTGAGAGGCAAAAAGACATCCTTTAAAAAGTGGAAGTTAAATTCTAGGGAGGAAAATAGAAACGAGCATAAACACTGGCAAATAAAGTGTAAAAATACAATTAGGAAAGTCAAAAAAGAATTTGAGAAACAGTTAGCCAAAGACTCAAAAAGTAACAGCAAAAGAATTTTTAAATACATCAGAAGCAGGAAGCCTGCTAAACAACCAGTGAGGCTGCTACTGGACAATCGAGGTGCTAAAGGAGCACTCAAGAACAATAAGGCCATTGCAGAGAAACTAAATGAATTCTTCGCATCGGTCTTCATGGCTGAGGATGTGAGGGAGATTCCCAAACCTGAGCCATTCTTTTTAGGTGACAGATCTGAGGAACTGTCCCAGATTCAGGTATCATTAGAGGAAGTTTTGGAACAAATTGATAAATTAAACAGCAGTAAGTCACCAGGACCAGATGGTATTCACCCAAGAGTTCTGAAGGAACTCAAATGTGAAATTACAGAACTACTAACTGTAGTCTGTAACCTATCACTTAAATCAGCTTCTCTACCAGATGACTGAAGGATAGCTAATATGATGCCAATTTTTAAAAAGGGCTCCAGATGTGATCCCGGCAATTACAGGCCTGTAAACCTAACTTCAGTACCGGGCAAACTGGTTGAAACTATAATAAAGAACTACAATAAAGAACAATAAAGACATACAGATGAACATAATTTGTTGAGAAAGAGTCAACATGGTTTTAGTAAAGGGAAATCATGCCTCCCCAATCTACTTGAATTCTTTGTGGGGGTCAACACGCATGTAGGCCAAGGGGATCCAGTGGATACAGTGTACTTAGATTTTCAGAAAGCTTTTTACAAGGTCCCTCACCAAAGGCTCCTATGCAAAGTAAGCTGCCACAGGATAAGAGGGAAGGCGCTCTCATAGATTGGTAACTGGTTAAAAGATAGGAAACAAAGGGTAGGTATAAATGGTCAGTTTTCAGAATGGAGAGAGGTAAATAGTGGTATCCCACAGGAGTCTGTTCTGGGACCAGTCCTATTCAACATATTCATAAATGATCTGGAAAAAAGGGGTAAACAGTGAGGTGGCAAAATTTGCAGATGATACAAAATTACTAAATATAGTTAAGACCCAGGCAGACTGCGAAGAGCTACAAAAGGATCTCTCAAAATTGGGTGACTGGGCAACAAAATGCATTTATCAGCATTGAGTTTCATGTGCTAAAGTAATGCACATTGGAAAGCATAATCCCAACTATACATGTAAAATGATGGGGTCTAAATTAGCTGTTACCATTCAGGAAAGATCTTGGAGTCCTTGTGGGCAGTTCTCTTAAAAGATCCACTCAATGTGCAGCAGCAGTCAAAAAAGCAAACAGAATGCTGGGAATAATTAAGAAAGGGATAGATAATAGGACAGAAAATATCATGTTGCCCCTATATAAATCCATGGTACGCCCACATCTTGAATACTGTGTGCAGATGTTGTCGCCCCATCTCAAAAAAGATATACTGGAATTGGGAAAGGTTCAGAAAAGGGAAACAAAAATGATTAGGGATATGGAATGGTTACCGTATGAGGAGAGATTAATAAGACTGGGACTTTTCAGCTTAGAAAAGAGATGACTAAGGGGAGATATGATTAAAGTCTATAAAATCATGACTGGTGTAGAGAAAGTAGATAAGGAAGTGTTGTTTACTACTTCTTATAACACAAGACCTAGGGGTCACCAAATGAAATTAATAAGCAGCAGATTTAAAACAAATGAAAGGAAGCATTTCTTCACACAATGCACAGTCAACCTGTGGAACTCCTTGCCAGAGGATGTGAAGGCCAAGAGCATAACAGGGTTCAAAAGAACTAGATAAATTCATGGAGGATAGGTCCATCAATGGCTATTAGCCAGGATGGGCAGGAATGGTGTCCCTAGCCTCTGTTTGCCAGAAGCTGGGAATGAGCGACTGGGGACGGATCACTTGATGATTACCTGTTTTGTTCATTCCCTCTGGGACACCTGGCACTGGCCACTGTCAGAAGACAGTATACTGGGTACATGGACCTCTGGTCTGACCCAGTAGGGCCATTCTTATGTTCTAAATATAGGTGGAATATTTGCTACCCTCTAGTCCTCTGATACATTAGCTGTTTTTAATGACAGGTTGCATATTTTTGCTAGCAGCTGGACCACTTCATTCTTAAGTCCCTTCAGACCTCTTGGATGTATAACCTCTGGGCCTAGGGACTTACCGCTTTTTAAATTATCAATTTGTTCCAGCACTATTTCTGCTGACATCTCAATCTCTATTAGTACCTCACCTGTGTTACCAAAAAAGAAATATTAATTTCAGTTTTTAAAAAAATGCAAGACAATCAACATTTGCCAAGTGAGAAAATACAAGATTGGTGAAACTGGAACATATGTCCTTTATCCCCACAGGCATAAAATGCTAGAGAGTACACAAAACTGAAAAATATAATTACTTTTACCTTATTTTTATATAATTGAAAAGTTCTGATTTCTCCTAACCAATAAACCATATGACAAACCAAAGTTTCTATTCATCTTTGAGTTCAGTAACTGGTCCAGAGCAATCACTACTCAAGGACTGAATCTGAGAATTACATGTGCTCAGTGTCAAAGTCAAGCTCCAGTTAAGTTTGTACTACTAAATAAATCTTTGCACACTTCCCAGTTCCTGGTGAACTTGCCAGGGCCAATTCTGTGGTCCACAGTTACTGGCTTCTGAAACCCAACTTTCTTACTATTTAAGCAAGAGTTTCCACAGCCAGTGCTCTATTGGCCAGCATACCAACAGAGCATGCAAAGTTAAAAAGACTTTTATTACTAGCATTTAAACATTTTTAAAATAACATACTGAGAAAATTAAAATAAAGCTTTAATGTCATTAAACTAACAGACTGTCTGCTTCAGTGTAATGTATTTTTAAGATACTACACATCTGAATGTTCAGAAAGCATTGTTGGGGGAAAAAAACACCCCAAAACAATCAAATGGAAGACTGTTTTAGAACAAAATGCCTTCAGTGAAACTGACACACTGTTCAAGTGCTGCTATTTGTTATAATGTGCTTCTCTTAAATAAGAATATACTCTGTTGTGCCCCTATAACTTGTGCATATGAAAAGGTGGCTTAGCTATCTCTGGGGCAACATCTCCTCCCTTCTCCCCACTACTAAGTCTGGGGATCAGTGAGTGGGACGCTGAGGGTGTGAGCAGGCCAACAGATAGGTCATCCCAGCTGAATTAACTTTCTGCACACCATGCCATGGGGCTCCCTCTTTAAAGAGTATCCACACACCACACCTGCAGCCATGTATGCTCATCATCTCGGGTGTCAATTACGGCAACATCCTTCTCTCTGGCCTGGGCAAATGCAATTTTGCCCTGCTCATATCCATTCAGAATGCTGAAATCATTTTCCTAACCTGTTACTTCAGCCAAGTCACCCCACCCATTGAATCCTTTCACTGGCTCCCCCTTCAAACATAAACTGCTTGTATCAAACATAAACTGCTT
Organism: Lepidochelys kempii; assembly: GCF_965140285.1. NCBI lineage: Eukaryota > Metazoa > Chordata > Testudines > Cheloniidae > Lepidochelys > Lepidochelys kempii. The sequence goes on along the minus strand of NC_136385.1, from coordinate 33,327,524 downwards.
GTACTCACTTTCAAGGCCCTTCACGGTCAATTCCCACCATAGAATCACAGAAGTGTAGGACTGGAAGGGACCTCAACAGGTCATCTAGTCCAGTTCCTTGCACTCAGGGCAGGACTAAGAAATAACTAGACCACTCCTGACAGGTATTTGTCTAACCTGTTCTTAACATCCAATGATGGAGATTCCACAACCTCCCTAAGCAATTTGTTCCAGTGCTTAACTACCCTGACAGTTATAAAGTTTTTCCTAATATCCAACCTAAACTTCCCTTGCTGCAATTAAAGCCCATTGCTTCTTGTACTATCCTCAGAAATTAACAAGAACAATTTTTCACTCTCCTCCTTGTAACAACCTTTTATGTACTTGAAAACTGTTATGTCCCCCTCTGTCTTCTCCAGACTAAAGAAACCCAATTTTTTCAATCTTTCCTCATAGGTCATGTTTTCTAGACCTTTAATCATTGTTGTTGCTCTCCTCTAGACATACTCCAATTTGTCCACCTCTTTTCTGAAATGTGCACAGAACTGGACACAATACTCCAGCTGAGGCCTTATCAGTGCGAAGTAGAGCGGAACAACTATTTCTCATGTCTTTCTTAACAACACTGCTGCTAATACATCCCAGAATGATGGGCACTGTTTGTGCAACAGTGTTACACAGTTGACTCACATTTAGCTTGTGGTCCACTATGACCCCCAGATCCCTTTCCACAGTACTCTTTCCTAGGCCGTAATTTCCCATTTTGTATGTGTGCAATTGATTGTTCTTTCTTAAGTGGAGTACTTTGCATTTGTCCTTACTGAATTTCATCCTATTTACATCAGACCATTTCTCCAGTTTGTTCAGATTATTTTTAATTTTAATCCTATCCTCCAGAGCACTTGTAACAACTCCCAGCTTGGTACTGTCCTCATACTTTGTAAGTATATTTCTATGCCATTATCTAAATCACTTAAGAAGATATTGGACAGAACCAGACCCAGGACCGATCCCTGCGGGATCCCACTCAGTATGCCCTTCCAGCTTAACTGTGAACCACTGATAACTACTCTCTGGGAATGGTTTTCCAACCAGTTATGCACCCACCTTATAGTAGCTCCATCTGGGCTACATTTCCCTAGCTTGTTTATGAGAAGGTCATGCAAGACAGTACCAGTAAAGTCAAGATACACCACATCTACCGCTTCCCCTCATCCACAAGGCTTGTTACGCTGTCAATCTATTATCTTCTAGGTGTTGCAAATTGATTGCTTGATTATGTGCTCCATTATCGTTCCAGGTACTGAAGTTAAACTGACTGGTATGTTATTCCCCGGGTTGTCCTTATTCCCCTTTTTATAGATTGGCACTATATTTGCCCTCTTCCAGTCTTCTGAAATCTCTTCAGTCCTCCATGAGTTTTCGAAGATAATCACTAGCGGCTCAGATATCTCCTCAGTCAGCTCCTTGAGTATTCTAGGATGTATTTCATCAGGACCTGCCAACTAGAATTTGTCTAAGTAATTTTTAACTCACTCTTTCCCTATTTTAGCCTCAGATCCTACCTCCTCATTTTCATTGGTGTTCACTAGACATCCAATCGCTACTAATCTTTTTGGTGAAAACTGGAACAGCCATTTAGCACTTTTACCATTTCCACATTTTTCTGTTATTGTCTTTCCCCCTCACTGAATAATGGGCCTACCCTGTCCTTGGTCTTCCTCTTGCTTCTAATGTATTTGTACAATGTTTTCTTGTTACCCTTTATGTCTCCAGCTAGTTTAATCTCATTTTGTGCCCTGTCCTTTCTAATTTTGTCCCTACATGCTTGTGTTGTTTGTTTATATTCATCCTTTGTAATTGGACCTAGTTTCCACTTTTTGTAGGACTCTTTTTTTTTGAGTGTCAGATCATTAAAGATCTCCAGGACAGTCTCTTTCAAAAACTGCCAACTTTCTCAAACTGTTTTTCCTCTTAGAGTTGCATCCAATGGGATCTTACCGACCAATTCCCTCAATTTCCTAAATACCTATCTCATAGCTCTCATTCACTATTGAGCGGTCAGTACTTGCCTCCATTCGACCCACAATGCCAGCCTCCACTGCCCACTTCCTAAATTAAAAAAAAAAAAAAACTTTTCACATTCTTTCATGCTACCCCAGATGCTTGTGAGGGCTCCCCATACACATCCACAAAACAACCTCGTTACCCACCTTCAAATCCCTCCTCAGCCTCTCCTTTGCTATGATGCCTACAAAATATATGACAATGCTGTCGGTGCCCATTATGCTGACATTGTTTACTTGTACTCCCCTCTGTCTATATTTCTATCTGTTGTCTCTTGTGTTATGCACAGATTGTAAGCTCCTTGGGGCAGGAGATTGTCTTTTTGTTCTGTGTTTGTACAGCACCTAGTACGATGGGATCCTGGTCCATGACTAGGGATTCTAGGCACTATGATAACACAAATAATAAATAATAATATTGTCAGGGAATTAGGGATGTTATAGTGTGTCCTCACCACCAGAACACTCCCCTCACCTGTGTCTGGACACTGCATTGCAGGGACTCATCCTCTCCAGTACCCCCCTGAGTCCTGGTTCCTCCAGCCAGCCTAGCTCTCAGTCCAGACCACTTCCAGGGATAACAGAAAATCTCAACTCAAAATAGACACCTAGGCATTTAAGTCCATAATATAAACACTAGTCCTTCATAGAGATCCAAGGCCAGTGCTGTCAAGGTTAGGTTACTTGGGTTACAGCAGGGAGAGTCTTCCTTCCCTATCCTGGCTTCACCCAGAAATGGCCCCTAGTAGAAGCCCACCCTTTTCATCTAGCCCACTCAGCCCCTTCTAGATGCCGGAAGAGCAACTCTCACTGGTTCTGCTGCAGCTATCATGAGAGATTTCTTTAGTCATCTCCGAGAGGTATGAACTCACTGCTCTTCCCTTCCAGCGGGACATCTTCTCATGGTGGGGTGTGCCAAGGCTTTGGGGGCTTCAACATGGGGCGACGAATGCTTGGTACACCTCATCCCACATGGATCCATAGGTCTTATCTCCTGTTCCTTCTTGTGAAAAGAAATCTGTATTTCCATGTTGTATTCCTGACGGTGGCATATTTGGAATGCACAGGGCTGTAGCGCCAGGTACCATCTTGCGATGTGTGGACTGGTGTCTTTCATCGCTTGCATCCACTTTAAGGGAACATAGTCACCATATGTATTCCTGAGCCCGGGTTCCCCGACCAGCCATTGGTGACGTGGCACTGAACGTGCAGAGGACAGTGGACTGCCTGGGATGATTTGTTCTGGAAAGACTTTGTTACACCTCCCAGAACGGGGAACCATGGAGTGACCTGGCTGGAGGGCTGAGTCACAAAAAGGAGGCTGCAGTTCCTGGAGCAAGAAGGATGAGAGGATGATGAGAGAGATACGGGCAGAGGAGAGTGCAACGCCAGTTGAGAGCTATTCCCAGAGCGACCGGTGGAGGTGACACTAGTGGTGAGTGTACCCTGCGACACACTTTTGGGGAGTTGTATGCTAATACTACTACTAGGCCAACTTCTGACACATCTGTTTGAAGAATAAATGGTAGCCAGAAGTCTGGGTACTGGAGAATAGGTTGCCTCCATAAAATGTCCTTTATCTTTTCAAAGACTTCCTCACAATCTCTTGTCCTCTGTACCACTGGTGTGGATGCCTTTGTAAGTTAAGTCAAAGATGTTGCTAGGGTGGCAAATTGTGGAATGAAGCAATGTGAATAACATGTCTGTCCTAGTAACCCCCACACTTGCTTCTTGTTCTTGGGGACCAGGGTTTTCTTCAAGGCTTCTATCTTGTTCTCAAGGGAATGGGTTCAGCCATTTCTCATTAGCTATACAAGATATTTAGTTTCTTGCATGCCAAATTTGTATTTTGGGGGTTTGCTGTGAGTCCAGCCTCCCCCAGCGACTAGTACAGATGCTACATGGACCAAGTGTGACCATCAGTCTGTGCTGAAAACAACCACATTGCCAAGGTATACTGCTGCAAACTGGTGGCAAACCACATGGTCCATGTGTGGCTGGGGCCCCATGCAAACCAAAGGACATGGTGGTGAACTGAAAAAGCCTCAAAGGCATGGCAAACACTGCTTTTTCCCTCAAATCTAGTGTAAGAGGTATTTGCCAATATCCTTTTGTCAAGCATAGGGTTATAATATACCTTACCTTCCCTAAATGATCAAGGAGCTCATCTACCTGGGGCACCGGATAAGTATCAAACTAGGATAGAATACAGAAATCTGTGCAGGACCAAATAGTGTTGTCTGGCTTAGGTACTAGCACCACAGGACTGCACCAGGGACTTCTCAGTGACTCTGAGTTCCAGCATTAACTGTACCTCCCACTACACCACTCCATGAAGCTTCTTAGAGATTTGATGGGTTTATGTTCAGGCTTTGTCCCTTGGATTGTCAGAATTTGGTGTGCCAGGAAGTGCCTGGCAGGGAGGAAAACAGTGAATAGTCCTCCAAGAGGTTCTTGGCTATCCGGAATAAATGTGAGGCAAGATCTGCTGCTACTGATATATCAAAGGGGCCCACTGCAGCCTGTACCTGTGGTACAGGAGAACAGGGAGATCCCTGGGATCTATACATAGGTTTTCTTGGGCTCACCATGGTTTTAACGGATTAACATGATAAATCTGATCTCATAGTCCCCCTTGCCAACTCGCCAGATGACCTGGTATGGACCATGCCATTTGACCAAAAGTTTAATTTCCAAATTGGGGACTAGTACTAGATCCCTGGGCTAATAAACCCTCTCGAGCACCTTTACTGTAGAGTCAGACCTGGGTTTGCTGGGCTCACAGTAGATTTTGTTGAGCAAATTGTCTCTTGAGACCCAGCCATTCTCACATCCTCATGACATCATGTAGTACATTTTGGGAGTGGGATAGCTATTCTTTCCAAGCTTCTCTAAGGATAACTAGAATTCCCCGGGACTGTCAGTCATACAATAATTCAAAGGACAAAAACCCCCTTGATGTAGTGTATAAAGTGTCACAAGCAACGAGCAGGTTGACAGAAGCTTGTCCCCACAGGAGCCAAATATCCTCATGTACGCAGATAACCTGCGCCGAATCTTCATATCAGAGAACTCTGGGTCACACAGGGTTTCCAAGACTAAAGACTTGGAAAACCCTGGGTCCATTAAGCCCAATGCTGTTTGCCTGCCAAGTTGTACTGCGACTATGTATGCTTGTCAATTGCTTGATCAGAGCTGCCACAAAGTTCTACGATTCTAGAGCCCATGAGGTCACATTCCATCAGGGGACACGAATGAGTGATAGGTCCTGGCTTTCCGCAACAAACACAATCAATGTGATTGCCAGGAAAGCCTGCATTACCAGATTTTGATTGCAACTCTGAGTAGTCCTCTCCTAGAGATGTGGTCAACATCCCTTGTTGCAACAATTTGGGTTGCCTTGTGGAATCCATTAGCTGGCCTCCACTTGCTCCTGAAGTCTGCTGGGGGCTCCACACTGCCTTTCTCATCTTAGGGCTGTGTCTGTGGGCCATCTGGCCTGGAGTGATTAGTTTTACTGGGCCAACCTTTAGCCAGATAATCTGCAGTGATCTGGATAGCAACTGCTATTGAGCTGGGGTTTTGCCAGTGAACTCAGGTCTGAATTGCAGTTGGCAGAACTGTCAGTTATTGCTCAACAACTGCTGAGTCTATAATGTCTAGTGCAATGCAGGTCTCTGGACGGAGCCACTGGATAGCCCAATCCCTCAGGCACTGGGCCATAATGTGGGATCATGATGCAAGAGAAAAAGGTTCTGTCCAGAATCAGTGTTATGTCTTTTGGGATACACCCATCTGATGACAGTCATTATGGTGTCATAGTCTTTAGCTGCCTCATTGTCGAGGACCTGGCAGGTGGACTGGTCTTCCCCAGACAACAAAGGCAAAAGCCAAGCACCCCAGAACTCTTAGCCCATTGGGCTACCCACTCAAATATGGCCAGGTATGCCTTTGGGTCATCATCTGGCCCCAACTTGGCAAGGTCAGGCCAGGCCTTAGTGATACTGCTCCAGACAGGGCTAGGCTGGCTATCCGCTGGAGAACTGATTCCTGAAACTCTCTGTTGCTGTTGTTGCTATAGTTGATGTTGCTCAAGACTGCCCATTGGGCTTCTTGTTGCCCCTCCAGGAACAGCCACTGAGCCTCAGCATGCGCTTGCTGTTGTCAAGTAAAAAGCCTTAACAAATCTTCCATTGTCCCCTTTGAGGACCATCACTGCTTCTGGTTTCATGCATTATAATGTGCACTCACCACAAAAATGCCCCTCCATGTCAGGATGCAGAATTTCAGGGACTCTTCCTCTCTGGCACATGCCCTGAGTCCTGGTTCCGCATTGGTCTGCTGCGTCTGTGTCCTAGCCCTCTGGTCAGGCCAGCTCTCAGTCCAGACCCCTTCCAGGGTTAACAGAAAGGAATTAAATCTCAACTCAGAATAGCCATCTGGGCATTAAAGTTCTTAATATAATCACTAGTCTCTTACAGAAATCCAAGGCCAGTGTTGTCAAGGTTAGGCCCCTGACTGAGCCAGTTATTGGGTTTACAGCAGGGAAAGACTTCCTTCCCAAACAAAGACAGCCCTTTTTATCTGGCCCACAGAGCTCCAATTGGCCTCCGCCTGCCCCCGGCCTTTCTAAGTGCCAGAAGACCAACTTCCGCTGGTTCTGCCTGTAGCGGATTATGGGAAGCCTCTCTAGGTATCTCTATAGGTCTGAACTTGCTGTTTTCCCCTCCAGTAGGACACCTTCTTAGAGCACAGTGTGCAAAGATGGAGGGCCCTCCAGCAGTGGTTGGCAAATGCTTGGTATACCCTGTCACAAGGGAGCTACTGAGGACACAGATGATTGGCAGAGCATGAGAGAGAGACTTCCCTCTGACAGAACAATTCAGGAGAGATCTTTAGGTTTCACCCTCTTTAATCCTCTCCTACTAGTTTTCCACTGGAAGTGTGCAATAAAGTCCAATGTATGTAATATATGTAACTAGTTTTCTGCTTAACAAGATTACTTGTGTCTTAGTCATAGGTGCTGGAACTGGGGGTGCTCCTGCACCCCCTGGCTTGAAGTGGTTTCCATTATATACAGGGTTTACAGTTTGGTTTAATGGCTCTCAGCACCCTCACTATAAAAATTCCAGCACCCCTTGTCTCAGTGGTAGATGGTGACCTTCATTTTAGTCAGTATTTTCCTGTAAATTCAATAGTCTTGATGATGTTGTTAAATGTCTCAAAGCTGCACAGTAAGGCAGATATCACGATATTTTTAGCAAACAATAACATGATCCACAGAAAATACATGGAAGGGTTAAGTACATCCAGGAAATACATTACATATTTAAAAACAAGAGTCACATGGTTACAGGGCAAGGGAATGGTGGGGTAGTGAGGGAAAGTCATTGCTAATACCCACTATAACCTTACTTAAATAATTATATATAAAGATATGTATAAATGTATGACTCACTTTATCTGCTCTGTAATTTTTCATCTTAATTTTTAAAATATGAATGGACTTGATTTGCCTAAGTAAGCAAATAAATCATCTCCTTCAATAACATGATAGTCGATTATTTTGGGAATTCCTAGATTAGGGGAGGGGCAACCATACAAAGTTCTCAAAATTGCAGATCGAGAGAGATGGTGTCACATGATATAACTGGCAAAAGTTTCAAAGTTACAGGTGAGAGGTATATGGTACTTCACTGGAATACATATATTGAAACGGTCTTGATACTGTGTCAAAAGATTTAGCAAAGGTTTTAAAGCTACATGGTGAGCTACGTGGTCACCTTATGCTTATTTTTTGCCAAGGTCTTCACACTTGCATCAGTGCATGCTGTGTCCTGTGTAAAGTTATGCTGCACCATCTTGTGAATAATGGATGTCTCCACATACTCCACTTAGGTATTCTATTCCATGTATCAAAACATCTTAGTTACATGTAATATGGTGCGTGGTCTCAATACTCTATACTGTGGTGTACGCATCATGTTTAGCAGTGGTTTCAGTGCCCAGCCATGAGCCAGGCTACGTCATGTTTGTTGTTGAACTGGATGGCCCCCAGCAAGGCGTGCTGCCCTGTGTTTGATTACAGTATTAATGCCAGAGATAGAAAAAGTTTGCTGTGCCATAAGTAACAGTGGTACCTACATACCGCAAAGTTGATTACTTTGCTGTGAATAGTGGTAACCTCAACACTCCCTACCCCAGGGATAGACTTGTGACTCTGCTATAGAGGCTTGTGACTCTCCCCAGGGGCGTTCTGCACCATGAATAGCAGTGGTCTTGACAACCTGGGGAAAGACATCCTATATGATAAATAGCAGTGCTCTTGACACAACTTGGATAGGTATCCTGTGCCATGAATAGGGACATCTGTGCATTAACATAAGAATGACCGTACTGCATCAGACCAATGGTCCATCTAGCCAAAGACCCTGTCTCCTGACAGTAGCCAATACCAGATGCTTCAGAGGGAATGAACAGAACAGGCAATCAACAAGTGATCCATCCCATCATCCACTCTCAGCTTCTGGCAATCAGAGGCTAGGGACACCCCTGACCATCTTGGCTAATAGCCATTGATGGACCTATTCTCCATGAACTTATCTAGTTCTTTTTGAACCCGTAAATAGTTTTGGCCTTCCTAACATCCCCTGGCAACAAGTTCCACAGGTGGACTGTGCATTATGTGAAGAAGTAATTTGTTTGTTTTAAACCTGCTGTTAATTTCATTGGGTGACCCCTAGTTTGTGTTATGTGAAAGAGTAAATAACACTTACTTTCTCCACATCAGTCACGATTTTATAGACCTCTATCATATCCACTCTTAGTCATCTCTTTTTCCAAGCTGCAAGTCCCAGTCTTTTTAATCTCTCCTCATACAAAAGCTGTTCCATACACGTAGTAATGTAGCCCTTCTCTGTACCTTTTCCAATTCTAATACAGCGGACCCTTGCTTGAGCGCACATCGCTATAGTGCGGATTCACATGTAGTGCAAGCGTGGCGATGAACCCCAAATTTAAATTGGGATCCATGGTAACGCGGTCCCCGCGTTAACGCTGTACTGCGCATGGATCCCAAACCCCAAGTTCTAGCGAGGGTGCAGTGTATTTCTTTTATGAGATGGGGTGACCAGAACTGTACACAATATGCAAGGTATGGGCATACCATGGATTTACACAGTGGCATTCTGATATTTTCTGTCTCGTTATCTATCCCTTTCCTAATGGTTCCTAACATTGTTAGCTTTTTTGATGGCTGTTGCACATTGAGCAGATGTTTTCAGAGAACTATTCACAATGACTCCCAGATCTTTCTTGAGTGGTAACAGATAAATTAGCTCTAATCATTTTGTATGTACAGTTGGGATTATGTTTTCCAATGTGCATGACTTTGCATTTATCAACATTGAATTTCATATGCCATTTTTTTGCCCAGTCACCTAGTTTTGTGAGATCCTTCTGTAACTCTTCGCAGTCTGCTTTGGACTTAACTATCTTGAGTAATTTTGTATCTTCTGCAAACTTTGCCACTTCACATTACCCATTTTTCCAGGTCATTTCTGAATACGTTGAATAGTACTGGACCCAGGACAGATCCCTGGGGGACACCGCTATTTACCTCTCTGCATTCTGAAAACTGACCAATTATTCCTACTCTTTATTTTCTGTCTTTTAATCAGTTACAGATCTATCAGAGAACATTCCCTCTTATCTCGTGACTACTTACTTTGTTTAAGAGCCTTTGCTGAGGGACCTAGTCAAAAAGGCTTTCTGAAAGTCCAAGTACACTATATCCCCTGGATCATCCTTGTCCACATGCTTGTCGACCCTCTCAGAGAATCCTAATAGATCAGTGAGGCATGATTTCTCTTTACAAAAGCTGTGTTGACTCCTCCCCAACAGATTGTGTTTGTCTATGTGTCTGATAATGCTGTTCTTTACTACAGTTTCAACCAATTTGGCTGGTACTGACATTAGGCTTATTGGCCTGTAATTGCCAGGATAGTTTCTGGAGCCTTTTTTAACAATTGGTGTCACGTTAGCTATCCTCCAGTTATCGAGAACAGAAGCTGATTTAAATGATAGGCTACGTGCCACAGTTAGTAGTTCTACAATTTCATATTTGAACTCTTGAGTGAACACCATCTGGTCCTGGTGATTTATTGTTTAATTTATTGTGAATTGTGAACAGTGGCATTTTCGACAGCCCCTGTGTGTGTTCTGCACTGTGAATACTGGTGCTGTCACCACTAAAGGAGAGTCCTGACCCTGGAATAGTGGCTTTCTTGACATACCTTGGGAGGCAGGGGAGGAGGGCATTCTACAACCTGAATAGTGGCACTGTTACCTCAATAGTTACCCTGTCCCCTCAATGGGGCATCCTAAGCCATGAATAGTGGTACTCTCAACATCTCCAGGAGGGATGTCCTGCACAGGTTCTAGGAATGGGTCACTCTGGGTGCCAACTTCAAGCTGGCACTGTACTGCTCAAATTTTTTCATTTCTATTAATTGGCTTGCCTTTCCCCCATCCTCTGCTGATTGGCTGGCGCTGGGTTTGTTTCTTTTGTGACTTGGTCACTACCATTTTCCACCCTGCCTGGCAAAAAAGCTAGGGCCACTCCTGATCCTGCACTCTGAACAGTGGTGCTCTTGACACCTTCCAGAGTGCCATTGTGTGTCACAAAGAGTGCATGTCTGGACACCCACTGGAGGAGCGTCCTTCGTGGGGTGCCACAGATGTGCCCCTGCGCCAGAGCATCCTGCACTGTGAATAGCAGCGCAATGGCAGCTCCCAGGGCTGGCACATCCTGCACGGTGACTAGCAGCGCCATGGACCTACCTCTGGGACGGGGAGTCCTGCACGGTGACTAGTGGCACCAGGGATGTGCCCCTGGGATGGGGCGTCCTGCACGGTGACTAGTGGCGTCTTGTGCACCGCTCAATGCACCTAGCACTTGGCTGGGGCGTGGGGGATCGTCCCTGCTGCCCCTCCCCCCTGCACTCCCCAGGCTGGTAGTCGGCAAGGAGATGCTGAAATACCTGGCCATGGACTTGGCTCTGCCTCTTCATATAGACATGCGGTTGGTCCGCGGCCAGCGAGTAGATGTTGCCGATGAGGGGCAGCCCCCGGGGCCCCGGCGGGAAACCGGGCGGCCGCCTCTGCTTGAGCAGCTGCCTCACCAGCAGCGAGAGGAGGAGGAGGAGCAGGAGCGCGGCAGTGCCCACCGCCGCGAGCACCTGACCCCGGGACCACATTCCCCCTCTCCGCCGCTGCCCTCCGCCAGCGCCCGACTCCCCTTCTCCCGCCCCTTCACACAGCCACGTGGCCTCTGCCTTCCCTCGACCGCCCTGATTGGCCGGCGGCCGGGCGAGTCAAGAGACTCCAAATGTGATTGGCGGAGTCAGTCCGGCGGTCGGCTCTTTCCCGGCCTCTCCTCCCCCCTCTCAAGTTCTCAGGTGGGGCCGTTGGGATTTCGGCCGTTGGAGGGGACGGTTGCGGCTCCTCAGCGAGTGGCCATTACTCCTCCCTCCCCTCCCCAGTGCCCACTCCGCGTGTAACCCCGTTCTGCCCGGTTTCACTCAGCCAGCGGCGAACCGAGGCAGGCTGGTTACATAACTGACCCTCCTGCAGCTGGCAGCAGAAATATGTGCTGGAGAGTTGCCCCCCTCTCTTCCCCATGCCAGCTGTGAACCCCTACTTCACCCAAGGGCCCCAACCTCCAGTCTCGCAGTAGCATGACTGGTTTCAGAGTAGCAGCCGTGTTAGTCTGTATTGGCAAAAAGAAAAGGAGGACTTGTGGCACCTTAGAGACTAACCAGTGAGCTGTAGCTCAGGAAAGCTTATGCTCAAATAAGTTGGTTAGTCTCTAAGGTGCCACAAGTCCTCCTTTTCTAGTAGCATGACTGGGGAGATTAGTTGACAAGGCCCTTACGGGTTGTTTCAACAAGGGCTCTTACCTGTGCTTGCAATAAAGGTCGCTGCAGGTTACAAACAGGCCTGTGGTGCAACATGTGCAGCTTCCTCAGAGAAAGTCCCAGATGGGCACGAATTAGTGACCAGCCCTCCCTATCCCCTGCAAATGGTAGTGAGGAGCATACAGAAATAAAGCACCTCACTAGGAAGAGAGGGTGGGAGGGAGGCAGCTTGAAAGCGGCAGGCAAGCTGTCCGGGTGTGGTTCGTAACTGCTTTGGGGAGCTTTTTGGGCCATCTGTTTCTTACTAAGTTGTATGAGCAGGCTAAGATGCAGTGCTTTAGGAATATGCTTCCCCTAGACGGAAAGAATCTTCTGCTGAAGTCAAATGGCATGCCAACCTTCAGCACCAGACAGTAACTCCATAAAGGGGGCCCTGGGAAGACCTTCTGAGCAGAAGTTTTCAAACCAGGCTATGTGGAAACATTTCAGAAGTAATTAAGTGAGTTAGGAGATTAAATCCTATTGAATTTCAAGAAGACCTAGGCTCCTAAATCACATCGGAGCTTTAGAATAGTCTACCATATGTGATTGTTTTATTGGTTTGGAGGGAAGGGTATGCCAAGTGATTGACTTTTCCGTCTAAAAATCAAAAAGATGACTGTTCTGAGTAAAATGTTATGAACATGTTTGAGGCAGGAAGCCATTTATTATTTAAGTCATTAATTAACAAAGGGATCTTTAACTTTGGAAAGTTTTTCAATTTTATTTTGCTACAGTCCAAGCGTGCTCCTGTGAGAGAGAAAATGCAAACTGTTTGAATTGCTGTCCTGTGGCACCAAATTATATTATACCTGCCCATGATTGAGGGGTTTGAATATATTTCCAATGAAAGGTGATTAAATTGGGAGGGGGAAGTGAGAGAAAAGGAGATCAAAAACAAGTGTATTCCAAGGATGAGGCTGACTGACAATAAACTCAAGGTTTTAGTTTTTTACACTAGCTTTTTATTTTAAATCTGGATGGGAGGTTATAAAAAAAGCATACACAGACAGGCCAAAACACTGTACCATTCCTGTTCTACTTTCCCCTCCATAACCTCTCTTCTGGCCGCTCCACCATTGTGTCTTTGAAATGTGAATTGCAAATCAAAATTTAATAAAAGCACTCCATTTTACATTCTTTAGCAAAGACATTACAGTGACTGAAGTGTTTGGGAGAAACTGGGAGTGTCCCAAACACTGGTTAGACTGTATTCAGCAGCACTTTCTTTGAGAGAGCTAAGCAGATTGTTGCTTAGGGTTGTGCCATCTACTCCCAACATTGCACGATAATTTCAGTTTGTCAGCTTTGATCCTCTGTGCTGATGATAGCTTTTGCAGGATAGAAGGTGAGAAAGGTATTAAAAAGATGTAATCTTTTTTCAGTAAGTAATCATACAGTGATATGATATGGCCATATGATCATCTCGGAAATTTATAATCAGTAGAGCATATGTACAAATTTGAAGAGCATAACCAGTATGCTGTTTTAAGGCCTAGGTGACTCCTTCCAATAAATGATTTACTAGGGTAGTAAAGGATCAAAGAAATTACTCACCGTGTATTCCAGAAACCCTTACCTTATTGTAGCTCTAGGCTGTCTGCAAAGACTCCAGTCTTAATTGCGTTACATTTTCAAAAAAGTCAACAACGCTGCTTGTGCTACTCAATAACACTGAATTCAGCTGGCAGAGCTTTCCAGGGATTTCACATATTTTCCACTTTTTATCAGCCAAACTATTTGCAATATGCAGAAGGGTTATTTTAAATTCATTTTCGTAGGGTAGCAGGAAGAGGCAAGTATTAAAGTGGAGGCAAGAAGTAAATATGAAATCAAAATTCCACAAACTGAAATAAAAATATGGTAAAGAACTATACCCATAGATCTTGTTTTCACTAGGGAAAAGAGATACGTTCATAACTCTAGTTAGTTGTTTTGAGTTAATTAACATGAACAAAAATCCTGTTGAAAACAAGTTAGTTTGTCGTTTTCATATGAGTTAGCAGGACAAGGTAAACCCTAGGATCTCCCATAGTCTTTACTTTGTCTTAAAAAGAAAAGAAGTACTTGTGGCACCTTAGAGACTAACCAATTTATTTGAGCATAAGCTTTCGTGAGCTACAGCTCACTTCATCGGATTCATACTGTGGAAAGTGTAGAAGATCTTTTTATATACACACAAAGCATGAACAAATACCTCCTCCCACCCCACTCTCCTGCTGGTAATAGCTTATCTAAAGTGATCACTCTCCTTACAATGTGTATGATAATCAAGGTGGGCCATTTCCAGCACAAATCCAGGGTTTAACAAGAACGTTGGGGGAAGGGGGTAGGAAAAAACAAGGGGAAATAGGTTACCTTGCATAATGACTTAGCCACTCCCAGTCTCTATTCAAGCCTAAGTTAATTGTATCCAATTTGCAAATGAATTCCAATTCAACAGTTTCTTGCTGGAGTCTGGATTTGAAGTTTTTTTGTTGTAATATAGCAACTTTCATGTCTGTAATCGTGTGACCAGAGAGATTGAAGTGTTCTCCGACTGGTTTATGAATGTTATAATTCTTGACATCTGATTTGTGTCCATTTATTCTTTTACGTAGAGACTGTCCAGTTTGACCAATGTACATGGCAGAGGGGCATTGCTGGCACATGATGGCATATATCACATTGGTGGATGTGCAGGTGAACGAGCCTCTGATAGTGTGGCTGATGTTATTAGGCCCTGTGATGGTGTCCCCTGAATAGATATGTGGGCACAGTTGGCAACAGGCTTTGTTGCAAGGATAGGTTCCTGGGTTAGTGGTTCTGTTGTGTGGTATGTGGTTGCTGGTGAGTTTTTGCTTCAGGTTGGGGGGCTGCCTGTAGGCAAGGACTGGCCTGTCTCCCAAGATTTGTGAGAGTGTTGGGTCATCCTTCAGGATAGGTTGTAGATCCTTAATAATGCGTTGGAGGGGTTTTAGTTGGGGGCTGAAGGTGACGGCTAGTGGCGTTCTGTTATTTTCTTTGTTAGGCCTGTCCTGTAGTAGGTGACTTCTGGGAACTCTTCTGGCTCTATCAATCTGTTTCTTCACTTCCGCAGGTGGGGATTGTAGTTGTAAGAATGCTTGACAGAGATCTTGTAGGTGTTTGTCTCTGTCTGAGGGGTTGGAGCAAATGCGGTTGTATCGCAGAGCTTGGCTGTAGACGATGGATCGTGTGGTGTGGTCAGGGTGAAAGCTGGAGGCATGTCGGTAGGAATAGCGGTCAGTAGGTTTCCGGTATAGGGTGGTGTTTATGTGACTATCGTTTATGAGCACTGTAGTGTCCAGGAAGTGGATCTCTTGTGTGGACTGGACCAGGCTGAGGTTGATGGTGGGATGGGAATTGTTGAAATCATGGTGGAATTCCTCAAGGGCTTCTTTTCCATGGGTCCAGATGATGTAGATGTCATCAATATAGCGCAAGTAGAGTAGGGGCGTTAGGGGACGAGAGCTGAGGAAGCGTTTCCACAGTATGCATCCGATGAAGTGAGCTGTAGCTCACGAAAGCTTATGCTCAAATAAGTTGGTTAGTCTCTAAGGTGCCACAAGTACTCCTTTTCTTTTTGCGAATACAGACTAACACGGCTGTTACTTTGTCTTACTAACTCATGTGAAAACTACAAACTGCCTTGTCTTTCATTGCTTAAGTATCTTCTGCAGCTATCCCAAAATTGAATTCAGGCCATTTCCCTACATGGAAATTCCAGAGTAGTTTGTACTGAACCTCCATGCACAGAGATGGAATTTCTTTTATTAACTTGAATCTTTGGGTGGACAAAAATAAACATTAAGTATATAGTGCCAGTGCTCACAAGTACTTTCCTGAATTTTCTCTACAATATTTGGTGATTTCACACTTCTCACCACACAAATAAGTTGGAAAAGTTATAACAGGTTAGAGTTTTCTCCCTGAAACTCCAGGATTGTTTCCCGAATGATATATACTAGTGCTCTTGTCTAGTCCATTCATACCATAATTTATAAATAGCATACTCTACAAGAAAACATTTTTATATCCTAGAAAAATAATGTTAGAAAAAATTTTCCTCATTCCTTTTCCTTTGAAAGAGAGAGATCTGTAGAAACTGTGCATGAGATACACATGCTAATTACTCAGCAAAATGAAATATGAGAAACTCATTTAATAAATCTGTTGGCAAACACAAGATTTTATCTATGGGAGTTAAATAACACTTTCTTAACACACCCATAAAAACACAATAATTACCAGTTTCTAAATTACAGTCTCTGGCTAGCTAAACCTGCAAGAGCTATGGTACTTTGTAGATATGTTAAACAGGAAAAAGTAGTATCTCATACTTTCTCTTGCCAGCTTGTTATTCAGAAGCTGAAAATTTGCACTTTCTCAGCCACAGTATTGCCAACCCTAAATGTTAAAAAATCATGCATCAGGCCCCCAAAATTATGAGATTGGCTTAAAAATTAATTGAGATTTTTTTAAAATACTCAATTTTGGGATCTTTTTGTTTGCTTTTGAGCCTTCAGGGTACACTTGGATTACATTTTGAAGCTTTCCTCTTCAACCATGAGAGTTAGAAATTTACTTTAAAAAATGAGATTTTCAAGGAGTCACTTGTTTCCACCAGAGGGGGGTTAAGTAAAACAGCAAATATCACAAGAGTTGCAATTAAATCATGAGAGTTTCCAACACTCCAGTCAAATGAGTACAATACTTACTAATACTTTTGTTCCAGATGTGTAGCCCTCACCTTGACTTACTCTTTATCAGAAATACTGTACAAGGAAAGAGATCTTCTATGGAAGCTTGATGGAAAAGACTAGACTAGGTTTTTAGCCCTGCATTGTCTCTTTTGCAACACTCTGGCAACACAATTGAGATGAAAAGCAGTCTTAAAAAGCCAACTGGGGCTGGCTAACTGCTCCCAGTCCACCCAGTGTAGAGGGCATATCAGAGCAGGTAAGGATGTAAGTGGGTGTGGTCTGAGCATCTTGTGCTCTTGTGATCCTGGGTCAATTGAATGGCTCCTATTGGGCTATCAGTACCAAATCAGCTCCTGCTGATTGCTGGGAGTGGGAAGGCAGAAAGGTTGTGTAGCCTCTTCCTTCTTCAGCTGAGCATACCTTGGCTGAAACTGAAGACCTAGTCTGTAGTTTCTCCACCTGACTTTTGCTGACATTCCATTAGTGTATAGGGCACAATCATGTGACTCTCACTCGTGCAAGCAATCAAGTCCTCTGTGTGTGTGTGCGTGCATGCATATGCATAACAAGATTAATTGTCCATTCTGATCTAACTTTTCAAATAGAAATGGAGAAGGATATTCACCCCCTATCTCAAATGCAGAATGTGTAAAATTAAAGATATCTACTGAATTTAAATTAAGGTAAAGTTTCTGGACCAGATTTTCTCTCATCAATCTGTCCCCTTTATGCTGCTCCAGAGGTGTAAAGGGGCCATATACTAGCCATATTTGGTGAGCTGAGCATTCGCCTTGTTGGGTGAGCCCTCAGCTGGTATAGGGCCAGTATAACCACCTCCTATGTCACTCTCCCTCTCTATCTCAGAGGTATGGCTTGGGACAGAGGAGGGCATGCCATGGATTTGGTAATTTACAGCTGACAGGAGATCCTGATGGGGCCCATTGCCAGCTGACATGAGTTAGGGCCTAGGGCTTGCTCAAACCAACAGTAGGGATGGGACTGGAACTGTGGAGGGCTGAGAATCAGGGAACCATAAATGCCTCCCTGACAGTTTGTCCCTGTCTCCTGTGCTAACCAGATCTCAGTGCAGACTAGAATCTGACCCCCTACTTTTAAAATTTTTATATTTCTTAAAAGAATGTGTTAAGTTAAATTTGTTCTCAAATTTAGATTTTATAAAAACAAGCTTTTACAAAACCCAAGACCAAAGGAAATGTTTCCATTAAGTTAAAAATAATCCAATGTAAACAGTCTTTTAAACAAAACAAAAAAAAAACCCACAAAAAAATTACTCTAATGCTTGCAACCAGCTTATTGTAGCTTTGTGTTTGCATGGGAAATTGAAGTGAAACTGGCTAGCTTCTTTCCATTGTGAAAAAATGCAAGCCAGTGAAAAGAAAGTTATATTTTAAAAACATTCAGTTTAAAAAATGTATGGTGATGATAATATGCTAGACAAGAGTACTTGTTTTTGTTTTTAAAAACAGCGTGCCATTCATTTACATTGTTTTAATATCAGAATCATTTTTATTTAGGTTTGAAGAATAAAAGATATTCAGCCTTATAATTTGTTTTGTAATATTTACGAAGAGCTATCTGATCACCACATTACAACACCCGATGGTGTGTGTCCTCCTGGAATATAATCACTTACTGTGTATTTCCAGCACTTTGCCTTCAGCCTTAAGCCTAACAATACATCCAAAGCACGATCATATCTTAATGTGACTCATACACATATAAACATATACACACCTTATTTCTTAAATTTAGATTACCATTCGATAATCTGCAGATGTATTTTCTTTGGAGTGAAGGAGTTGTATTAAGGGAGAGATGAACCAATTACCTGATGACTATAAACAAATACGGACCCAATTTCAGTTCATGATGTCATGGTCTTCTGAGACATACAAGCCATAGAAAGTTCATAGTTTGTCATAAAAAAACAGTACCAAACATTCATTGCCCATTATACCATCCTCTTGCCACAACTATATAACCCATTTGAGTTACGTCAGTGCTGTTAGTCACCAGACCTGCCCTGTTAGTCATTGTGATGGGTAAAGTCCCCTTTTATCAATGGAAAGCCCTATGCGAACCTCCCTTTTCTTCCTGATCTCTATCTCTGTATTTTTTCCCCAGGGGGAGGAGGTTTGCAAGCCCTGTGTACCCCTTTGCTTCCTTTCTCTGGGTGACAGAAACAGCTAGGAAGACTATTATAGATTAGATAGGGAGGCCACACTCCAAATGTATCTAATTAATCTGTCTAACCTATGTGGCCACTCCCCTTATCCCTGTAGTATCTGTGTTAATTTTATAAAGTTCTATAAATTTGTATGAGTTAACTACACATAAAAGTGCATTCTCTCTCAATCAGGTAGAAAAATCTTCATTCTTCTTATGCTTATCGTTTTCTCCACCATTTCAAGAACAAGGCAGAATGTAGCATATATTTTAAAAATATAATTCTCAACAGTGTTAATATATTGGCCTAGAAAAAAAATGTAAACATCTGGGAAAAATCCAACCTGCTCACATGCTCATTGACTCATTTATGCATTCTCAAGAGACCAACGGGTTAGTGGACTTGTTGGACTCACAGATTGAGCTCTTGAGCAAGCAGTGGCTAAAGAATGCATGATTCAGCTTTCCATGGCAGTTAGAAAGAAAATACTTCTACACTGTGGTCAACCTTAGTGATTATGTAGCTCAGGAAACTTTAAGAAATTTTGCAGGGCAGATGCTCATTTAATGGCCAAATTGAGATCTGGTTGTAAGTAGGTGAAACTCTATTTACTTTTACAGACTTGATGCCCACTTACACCTGTTCTGAATCTGGCCCTTCAACTGGACTGGACAAGCAGTACTTAAAAAGAGATTTGACATTTATATGGTTAAGAACGTACAGAATTATAGTTAATGCTAACAAAAAAAATGGGAAATATATAATACCTCATTTTCAGAGTTTAAGCCAATGTCCATTGGGTATTAGGATGAGACCTACTTGGAAGGCTACTTATCCCACATCTACCTTCTGTAAGGTTTTTTGCACTTTTCCTGAAGCATCTGGTGCTGGCCACTGTTGGAGGCGGGATACTGGACTAGATGGACCATGGTTCTGATCCAGTATAGCAATTCCTATGTTCTGTAGGCTTCCCTTTATAGAAAGGGACTGTTTAATTCTATAGACACACTCATATGATGTAATTTATTCTACCTGCAAAAGGCTCAGTTAGACTCTGTGCACCCCTGCATTCTGTGCATGGAGAGGGTGAGGCATGAATTCAATTCCTCACAGGTCACTGGATCTGTATGATAAATGTGGAGCTATGGCACCATCTCAGCGCATGCCTATTGTGTGTGTCTGTGGTGTTCTCTGTGGAGCCACTGTGGAGAGTGACTGTTCTCCCTGTGTTTCCTTCATGTGCAACTCCTTTGTGCAGTTTATATGCTTTTCTATGTTGGAAAATTACTTTGTGTTAGAACACGTTAACTAACATCATACTAAACACACAGTGTAAACATTATTATTTTGTTTAACATCATTTCAGCTGGTGGTGTTTAGCAGGGCTAACCAGGATCAGAAGACACAATGGGAATGTCTAGAGTAGGGAAAATGGTTAAGTTTTAAAAAGTGTCAGCTAAAACTTTTTAACATTAACAATTTTAAACAGGACTTTGCCCCGAGTCTAGACAGGGCAAGTCCTGTTAATGAGAAACCTAGGCTTCTCCCTATGAACATAAATAAATGAATTAAATAGAAAATCTGTTCATTGAAGAGAAAATTGCTTTCTAGATTTGCATCTCTAACAAAAACAATCAGAATGTAGCTTTTTAATTATGCTACAATGAACCCAGCTCTATCTATATGTTTGAGAGAAAATATTAATGTGGATGTGGAAAGCTGGATTTCTTTAAGCAAATATATGTTATTGTAATGTGAATAACTGTACAGGCCATGTTGAAAAGACTAAAGTAATGACTGTGAAGCAAAGAATTAACTGTACATAATGACAGACTGCTTTAAAGACAAGAAGTTGGTCCAATGAAAGAGATTACCTCATCCTGTCTCTGCTTCAAAGACAATTATTTCTAATTTCCAGAAATAAGGATACCAAAGAGGCAAAACACATTAATTCAGTCTTCCAATAGTGTTAGAAATTGCCTTGGTGAAAATAAGCATTCTGAATGGGTTATTTAAAATCAAACTTCCATTAATCTGGTAGAAGGAAAAAGCATAATAATAAAAAATAAATAAAAACTTCAAAAACTGTTCCCAAGGGAGTCTACTGAAATGCAAGTCACAATTCTGCATTTCAGGTTAAGATACTCTCATTTCTGCAGATTGATCTTTAAATTCGTTATGGCTTTTAGCAAAGTGATCTGTGCTATCATTGTGCTGGCATAAATTCAGATGAGTTTGGTGAGTGTCCTACATTTTCTTTTAGAAAATTATTTCAATTGCAGATAAGTTGTTCCTTGTTTCTGTAGATGAAATCCATATAAACGCAGGGTCAACAGTTCCCGGGAGGATGGTGAACCTTCTTGTAAAAAAACGCAAGAATTTCATCCCTGTGGCAGCCCTGAAAATCCTTAGCAAAGCTTTGAAATAGTCCAAGTGGTAGTCTGCAGTCCACTAATTTCTGTATCCCTTGAAATTATGATAATTCTTTTAGATTAGTTTTCTTACATGACATTAATTCGGTGCGCATGTAAGATTGCACGTACAGGTGTGGTAAAATGTTAGTATACCTCGTGTAAGAAGAGGAATAAAACTTAAATATATTTGGACACTTTCATCAAAAACTGAAAAGTCGAAATTCTATATATAAATATGGAGATATCTTGGGGAAATTATAAACCCAAGGTAATTTACAGTTAAATAACAACATCTACAGCATAGTTGTGCATTTATATAAAGCCATTTACTGCGTACTGCACTTGAAGTCGGAAGCCTGAAAATAAAATAAACCATCGAAGCCCCCTCTGACCTGTAACTGTCATTAAATCCTGAACCCAGGGAAAATTTTAGAGAGTTTAGAAAGACATGAATTCCTGGTCATCTGAGGAAACCTGAGGCTGATTTACAATCATCCAAGGTGTGCGGCTTATAAATGGATGTATTACGCAACCATTATTACTAAAGTGAACCGAAGAAGTTTGTAATGGAAAACCAAAAATGATAGAAAAAAAAATCAGCAATGCCTTTTTTAGGTAGCCAGTGAATTGTGCGCATCTTTTAACATGTTTTCACTATGATCAAGTATATTTATGCTTTAGAACTAAATATAACATGAACAAAACCAGCATATATTTTGCATTCATCTT
The DNA here is from genome assembly GCF_965140285.1 of Lepidochelys kempii. Lineage (NCBI taxonomy): Eukaryota > Metazoa > Chordata > Testudines > Cheloniidae > Lepidochelys > Lepidochelys kempii. Next base: position 33,305,489 of record NC_136385.1, on the reverse strand, counting down.
GTTGCTTCAAACTCTATCAATAGGGACATAAATATTTTTACTACAACAGGAGCAATCCCTGTAATCATATTTTGTGTATAGGTCAAATTATAGAAAGTTAGGCTCGTAAATCCAAATTTAGGCAGCTAAATGAGTGGCCTGATTTTTAAAAGCGCTCCGCGCAGCTGCTCCCCTCATGAATTACAATTTTAATCTCTTAAATGAGGATTTGGGAACCGAATTACCCATTTTAAAGTGTTGTTAGCCATATTCTGTAAAATGATTATGTAATTTCACCAGTTTTTCAGAAATGGAAGGTTGCAGTAGAGTGTTAATGTAAAGTTTCATTATCAAATATCAATTAAACCTAAAATAAAAAAGTCACACATCTGATGTTCAAGCACATGTAGACTGTAGTTTCCAACAATGAGAAACAATGAAATAAGAATTAATATATCTATATATGATTCTTTTAAGTAAATGGAGAAATCATGATTATATATGGGTGTATATCGAATATGTATTGGATAATATTTCCGTACAGGAATAGTCTCTTTCAGTTTTTGAGATCATTCTTGCAAGCTTTATTATTGTGGTCACATGGTATGATGGCTTTGTGTAGAAGCAGGACTCAGCAACCCTTCTGTAGGTTTTTCCCTTCCATCTGCTTGATGTCAGAGGCAGTGGGTCTTCTTCGGAATTTCGCAGGGTCCAAAGCTGCCTGGGTTAGGAGAGAAATAGTTTGGCTTCTACCTTAGTAATTATGTCCATGGGTGATCAGTTCATATTATATGTCTGCAGAGTATCATCTCTACAAACAAACTGAAATGCTTATGAAAGGCTGAAAAGGTTTTCAGTGTAAGTCTCCGGGGTGCAATAAAAAGGCTTTTTCTGCTTTAAAGCACAGAGAAGCAATCAGCCTGATGCAATTCTTTTCTCCCTCTCCAGCGCTCCCAGAGGGGGATTTCTCGGTAACCACCCTTCTCACTGTCCCTCCAGACTCCCCGTATCACCGTTATACAGGAATCAACTCCCGGATCCCTGCCAAACGCACACTGCCAGAAAGGCAGCCAAATGGACCTCATGGCTTGTGCAAAGGCTCCCCTTCAGCAGATGAATGAGAGGGGAACAATCTGCTTGCAAAACATTAGGGTTTACTCTTGAACCCCGGGTCCGCGACGAGCTACAGACTGGTATGCTCTGTTTCTCGTTAAGGAGTAATTCTATTCCCTCTCCTATGAATCAGTGTTATTAACAGAATGTATTTGAAATCCGGTACTTGGATGGCTTCGCACGCGCCCACTTTGGAAAGCAGAGTAAAAGAAAAGCATTATACTTACCCCCAGGAATATTCTCAAGAGCACAATGGAAACTTAACTCAAGTGAGAAGAAAATGCAATGTTTATTATGGTGATGCAAACAGAAAGTGGTTTATCCCCATTTGTTGTTGTTGGCAGAACCTATTTCTGCCCTTTATAAAGAGCTTTTCTGTCACGAAGAAAAGACCCACCTAGAAAGTACACACCTTATTGATATTTTCCACAGGAAAAACTACTTGCTGTCCGATCTTTTCCTTTGGATGTGTTTGTGTCAATGTGTGTGTGCAAAACAGCTTTACAAACATACAGTAAATCCAACCATCCTGTAATGGAGCAGGTGTGCAAACTCGAGACACGTCTACCACGCCTCTAGACAGTGACTAAGAGACCCTTTGAGAGTGATTCATTTGACCCTATAGCTTGAGCCGGTTGGCTCGGGCAGAGGCTTCTCCACTGCGGATGTAGCTCTTGTATCTCTAAAGTGCCCAGGAAAGGGAAGCAGCTTGGCAGCTGCCGGAACGTGGCCACTTCAACTCTGGACGAGGGGGTGGGGGGGAGCCGCGGATGGGAGGCAAACTCCAAACACTCCCAGCTGCTCCAAGCAGGCTGCAGAAAGGAAGCTGCCACTATAATAGTATTTATGGCAATCAATAAAGACAGGGCTCGTAGCACGAAATGATTGAATCACGCCGGCTACAACATCTGCTAGCAATCCCCCCTCTAAGAGACGATGGTCGAGCCTGTCCCACTGTTCGTACACTTTCTGCGGACAATTTGCTGCGGAATAGAGATGGGTTCTTACATTATTTCTCAATATCAGGTGCTACCGTTGGTAACATAGTAGTTCAGTATGCAGTTTCCCCTGGGATTATATTAAATAAACTATGAGTCATAATTGTGTGTCACAGAAGACAGTGCAGTTATTTTTATTTTTTTTTCCTGCACGGGAATTCAAATTCATACTGTGAACAAGAATTGCGTTCGATTCAGTGGATGTAAACGGATTTCAAAGAATGCATACCAAAGACCAGTTTAAATCCGTGCTGTTCAAAGGAGAAACAGAGACGAGTAAATGGTCACAATTTAAGTACTGACTCTGAATAGAAGTCCCTGTAAAGAAGAAAAGTAGACTCCAATCCCTTCCGTCTTAACCAGCATCTCTCTTCAGACCTGCTTTCCAAACAACTGCCTACCCCACTAGGTTGCGCTAATGCATCCGATGAAGTGAGTTGTAGCTCACGAAAGCTTATGCTCAAATAAATTTATTAGTCTCTAAGGTGCCACAAGTACTCCTTTTCTTTTTGCTAATCTTCAGATGACTCCGGAGACTAATGTTATTCTTGTTTCTCAAACCCTATGAAAAGTGAATATAATAGCCAGAGAGAAAGAATTATTTTACAAGATGCTTGACCTTTAACTCGGAATTTAGTTTACATTAACAATAAAGAATGCGAGGTATGCTATGTGGAAAGACTTCAGCATGGTCGATAGTTGTAGAAGAGAGGAAAAATGGAAATTGCTCTTCTTGGTTGACAGAGGAAGGGGAGTAATTTTTGTTCATTATAGACAAAAGGCCTGATCTAAAGTACATTGAAATCAGAGTGAAGATTCACATTAATTTCAATGGGCTTTGGGGCTTTCCATGAATGTTTTGGTATTTATTTTCAGTTATTTTAAATTTCCCCTTTCCTCATATACTTGGCCAAATGCAAATGGACACTAGATACCAGGAACTATGGGAAAATGCGTAACCTGGCAATCCACAGGCTGGAACCTCAAAATTTAGTCCCTTTGAAGTCAGGGGAACTACCCAAGTGAGTAAAGGTTTGCAGTATCGGGCTTCAAGGTACCAAAGGAAAAACTTTTCTAATATGTGGAGAATAACAGATTTATTTGCTCCGGATACTATACTCTTAACGTGATATAATTAAACTTATTTAGTAACATAGCAATTCCCATTCATCAGGAAAATAGTGAAATAACTTCTGCATTCATGTTTTAATTTGTTACAAAACAAAAAACTGTACTATTAGAAAATATGTGTAAAAATGCTAAATACAGTTTCCCATGTATGAAGTTACATTACTATAGCCACTCATTTGCAGACTATAAAAATAATGATAATCCGCCGTTGTCAAGGTCCTTTTTTCTGTCTGCAATGCGGTATTTTTTGCAGTAGATGTCGCTTCTAATAAGTAAATAACCTGTCCTTTGAATTTTTCATTAAAAAGATATGGTACTTTTTGTGAGGGTAAGGGGCGGACTGTACATTATTAATGACTCGAGACGATTTCCCTTACTTGTCATTAATCGTCTGATGCGATCCGTCTTTTTTTCGTCAAGTGACCTCAGTGCAAATAAACCTATCAGATGTAGCCAGCTGACTAGCAAATTTTGTGAATGGAATACTCAGTGACTGGAAGATGACGTAATTGGAGAGCAGTGGGTTTCGTGCCCGGTTGTGGATTGGCTACATTTTGCCAACAGATCTTATGATTGGCTGGCCAGTGCCGGTCAAACGCCTACACACTTTCACCCTGGCGGTAGATATAAAAGGGGGGTACTTAGGCATTGAACAGCATCACGATTTAGAAACATATATTGAGGAAGCCTTTACTGTTTCTTAAGAAGCTTTGCATTTCAAGGTAAGCATGCTCTTCCTTGCTTTTTCTTTTTCTTTTCTTAAATCTAGAGTTGGTGAGCTTACTTCAGTGCTTGAAGCTGTACCTGTACCCAGGAAGGTCTTTAACTGGTGCCCAGTTATAGTTTGTGTTGCCTTTCTCTGTTTTGATTTTTCTCTGTGCATTCAGAGAACGCATAATTTGTAATTAGCTAGATTTCGTATGGTCTTCTAAATTACACGTTACTGGATTCCTCAAAATAAAATAAAACAAAATAAAAATAAAAAATACCAAGGTAAAAGAAGGAATACATAATCCCCTTAGAATAATTGAAAGCAACCGATACTGCGTAGTATATTATATTTTGTATGGAAAAAACACCCTAATCTCTACATTATTGGGCTGCATAGCTTGATTTCTTTTGTAATCATTTTGAGTTTTTCACAAAATCTGTTATAAAATGGTAAAAGTGTAAAGAATGACAACCTTCATTGTATGTTATCTAGCAATATATGCTGTAGGTAGTAATAGGTGTTCTAATTTATGAGTGAAAAGGTTAAGTTAATCTAGAGATATTAATTAAAGCTGTGTGTCAGAGAGAGGAATTCTTCAAGATATGATTTTTTAAATCTTTCTGCTGTCTTGACTTGAATTCATCGGATTTATTTATCTTTGGTCATAATTTTGGGATTTTTAAAATTAAAATTAATTGAATGGACCTGTTTTTATAATTTTATCTAATTTGTATTTGAGTTGGAAGACTAGTATGTAAACTGTACCAGGAAGTGAGCACTCTTTAATATAATGTACTGATTTCTACACAAACAGAATTATTTTTAATTTTTAAATTAAACATTAAAACGATTAAAATGTATTAATATTCTGCAAAAATGAGAATACATAAAAATAGTGGTCATATTTCATATTTTAAAAATAACACTAGCTTTAGCTTTCATGCTTTTTCATAAGATTTACTGTACCTGAAGTGCCATTTTGTCCAGTTCAGATCCGACACATTAAATGCATGAAATTATGTGTAGTGCTTCAACTACAGAGGAGAAGAGACACGTTTCCCATCAGTTTATAGACAGATCTACATTAATTTAAATCCCATTTTAGTTACATCTTGATAGTAATCCTAACTCTGAAAATACTCCAAAAATTACAATTTGGTCATATACAAAAATTCTGAAAATTATTTGAGAAAACTAAAGCAAGAGACCAAAGCAAATTAACAATAACAACCTATTACCAAGTTTCAGAGTAACAGCCGTGTTAGTCTGTATTCGCAAAAAGAAAAGGAGGACTTGTGGCACCTTAGAGACTAACCAATTTATTTGAGCATGAACTTTCGTGTCACGAAAGCTCATGCTCAAATAAATTGGTTAGTCTCTAAGGTGCCACAAGTACTCCTTTTCTTTTTGCTAACCTATTACCAAGTGTGCCTAGAGAAAGACTGCATCTTTAGTAGATCTGATAAGATTGAGGAGGTTGGAAAATGGCCATTGTTTGATCTGAATCTTTGTTGTAGAGAGGACATTATGGTTATGCTGAAGATTTCATCTTTCCTTGCTGTTTATGCCTTGGTTATGTGCCAGATGGATCGCTTCCAGGCAACCCCACTCAGGTAAGAAGCAGAGAGCGGTGGAAACTCATGAGTTTCGGAGCACTGAATCTGAACGGAATGGAGACATTTAGTTTTCGTTATGGCTGCATATAGGAAGTGGATCAAAGTAAAGGAGAAAACTTAGATCTCCTAATACTATTTTTTTGTAATGCTCATATTTTAACATGCAATAGATTACTTACCTAGTGTGTGAGGGAACGAGTAGTCTTTGTCTTCAGTTTGGTATACATATGGACACTAGTGACAAAGACACGCTCAACTGTGTTGAAAAGTGTCTAAAAGAACTCAGCTGCCTAAGTGCACAGAGGCAAAAGTCTCTGCAGCAGTTATCCTTGTATTCATGCTGTCTCGCTTGTCTCCACCTAGACCTGGCTTAGAGTCTATAACAGATCGAGTGACACTCAGTGATTACGAAGCTCGGCGATTATTAAATGCGTTGGTGAAAGAATTTGTTCAGATGACCGCGGAAGAACTGGAACAAGCGACTGAGGAGAATAGGTAAGGGCTACAGCCCCGGGGATATGCACAGATGCTGGGGAAGCAGGACCACTCTGTGTGTCCATTTGATTTCCCAGCAAGAGCCACCTCAGCAGACGCTCGGGCAGGCTAAGATTTTCCTCTCCCTTGGGACTGCGGATGACCTTGTACAATACTTGGGAAGGGATGGTACTGCAGAGATGTTTTCCAGTGTCAGTATCAGGTGGATGGTTTCCACATAGTTAACCTGCTTTTATCTTTTTTTTACAACCGAGAGAAAATAAATAAATAAAAAAAAACATTGGAGGGTGAGTTGAACTTCAAGGAGGGGGTTGTATTAAAATATGGCAGCAAGCGGTACGTTTTCCCGGTGGTAATATTGAGGGCTGTTCGATCGCTCCTGGATTCTCTGTCGCGATAGTGCATGATGCTGTCGTGAGGCATGGAAGGCCACTGGCTGAAGCGGGGCATCCTAATAGTGCACGCAGCGCCACCCTCTCCCTCAGAGCCAAGGCATGCAAGTACATTTGCATTAACCTTAATGAATTCCTATTGCAAAGCATGTTGATGAATGAGAGACTGAACAGCATGTCTAGTACATTGGAAGACAACCCCGCTCTCCTTTGACTACCAGCATCCCAAAATCTAATCAGTTTGCTTGATCAAGTAAACAATATTCATTTTGTTCATGATGGAACTCTGTTCTCCCTCTGATTTCAAGTGTGGCCCCCCCCCCCCCGCATGAAATGAGTGTGAGGGGATTTTATCCTTTTCTTTTTGTCTCCTAATTATACTTATTTATCTAGGAATGTAATGCATGAATGTGCATGATTTATATTACTTTTTTGGCATGTTTTTTTCCCCCTGCAGCCTGGATAGACCTATTTCCAAACGCTGCGCCAGTCTGAGTACTTGTGTGCTGGGCAAACTGTCTCAAGAATTGCACAAATTGCAAACTTACCCTCGTACTGACGTCGGGGCTGGAACTCCTGGCAAGAAAAGGAATGTGCTGAATGACCTGGAAAATGAACGCTATGCAAACTATGGGGAATCCCTGGGAAACAACTAGACATGCTTATTTCCACCCTTCTCCCTTTTTTTTTTTAACTTGATGCATGTGGATCTAACCTTGATTGCTAACTTTGCTATGTTATTTTGATTCTGTTTTCGACAGAGAATGTTTGAGATGGACTTAAAGTTAGGACAATAAAGAACACAACACACATACCAAGTTAGAAAAAAAAACCCCAAATAAATTAAAAAAGAATGAACAGCACTGCCTTGAGACTTCAACTGATTTTCTTAGACATTTATTTTAAAAAAAATCTAAACAAAGCTTTTCATTTCTAGCTATTACATGTACAGATAAACTCTTCTTTCATGCCTGCTCATGCACTTGTTCAATAAACCTATTTTTCTATGAGGATTAGGTCTGTTTTGATTAATTGTGTTTGGAATAGACAAAGCCAGAAAAGTTTTAGAAATCTTTTCAGAACTAGAGAAGAGCAGAACAATACAAAAGTTGTATAATAATTTAATTCCAGAATAGCTGAACAATTTGACCATGTTCATATACACTGGGAGAACTCCTAGACCCTTTTAATGCTTTCTATATGTATGTGTGCATACATAATCAGTCACACACACAATCTTAGTAAAACAATTTGTATGAACTTTTGAAATGGCTAAGCATCAAGCAATGCATGTATTAACTAGTGTGAAAACACTAGAAATGTAATCCAGGTTTAAAACTGTTCTCATTGAACTCATCCAGGTAAGAACTTTAATATTCCTTTTTCATTTTCCTTTAAATTATTTACATGAAGCTTCTTTACAGTGATATATTACCATGAATAACTGGATTTTTTTTTACATGTATCAGTTTTAGAAATAACCTGTGAGGTAGACTTGTATATTAAAAGACTGAAAAAGGGGGGGCTTTCATATCTGGGTAATTTAAAATCTTGTTTTCTGTTAACCCTTTTACTTTAATACAACAGATTTAGTGCTACTTTTGTGCCTCTAACTTTTTTTTTTGTCTGTACAGCATATATCTCATAATATGGGAACTGTTCAGAAAACAATTGTCATGTTACCAGGGATGTTTTCTATGGTACTGTCTCTGGATTTGTCTATAGTCCTAACTCGGGAAACATTCTCATTGAGTTCAATAGAAGATTAGCTTGAACAAAGACTATAGAAGTATGTACTCTAAGGCCCCAGTCCAGCAATACACATAAGCATGTGCTTAATTCTAAGCAAGTGAGTAGTCCCATTGAAGTCAGTGGGATTGCTTAATGTTTTGTTCAGTGAAGGCCTAAATAAAGAAGAAAGCTGTTTAAATAGTGCAATCAGATATATGGAAGAAGGAAAATGACTATGTGCAGTTCAACTCTGAAAAATTACTAAAAAATCCCTGGCAACTTCTTACTCTATAGATTTAGTTCCTGGATGAAATCCTTGCTTCATTGAAGTCAATAACAAAACTCCCATTGACTTCAGTGGAGCCAGGATTTCACTGCTTTTGTGTGTTCGGACATAGCTGCTGATCTGAGTACCTAAAACAGGTTTTTTGCTACTATACTCCATCAGCACCACAGAACCAACTCAGGTGAGACTTAGCTAAATTCTTTTACTCCTTATGCATTATCAACAGTTGTCTGTTAAATTTCAATTATTTGCTGGTGGGAATGGAGTTTATCAAATATTATTGAGGAGATAATTTTGTCTATGCAACCTTAACTATTGGTGATGATGTGCAAGAAAGAAAGAGCCCAGTTTGACTTTCACAACCTGAGTTGAGTCTGTAGCACCTGGTAGCTAGAAAAAGAAAAGTATTTTTTAACTTATAAACTGAGTGAACAATATATAAATCCTTGAAACACAATAAATATGGAACTTCACAATACCATTTTTATAGAGGTACTTTTCCAGGTAGAACCACACCTTATTGATATAAACAAAGTATTCTTTACATTCTCTCTATGTAAAATATATGTTTTTTATTTTGAAAAGCAGTGTAACAGCACAGAAAAGGGCATGTAACACAGCAACCTGTGTGACCCATCGTCTGGCAGACTTCCTGAGCAGGTCAGGAGGAGTAGGCAAGAACAACTTTGTACCTACCAATGTGGGATCTAAAGCTTTTGGGAGGCGAAGAAGAAATGCTCAAATATAAACATCTGAATGACGCCTGGAATATGGTAAACACCCTGCAATAAATGGAGAATCTTTACTTCCCTTGGTAATGTTACCATTGCTAATATCTTACGTAGAATTCTTGTTTGGATGGAAAATAGATTTATGGTGTCTAGATCCTAGAAAGAAACAGTAATAGTTAATCCAAATGTGTTACAAATCCAGTTATACATTTAAGTAGAACATGTATTGTAAGGTCTCTTTTTTTCAAAGGAAAGTGAAAAGTTTAAATAATCAGTTGTAATGAATGCTAGATCACCTTGTAAAACAAAGCTGGTTGGTTCAAATAATAGTTTCAATCAATGGATATTCTTGCGTTATACTAAAAGTAATATTTCAGTATCAATATTTTTATAATTTTGGATTTCTTTCTTTCAGATTGCCATGAAACTGAAATGTAACTCCCTTTTGTTTCTAACGAAAGCAACTCTTCTCCATAAATCAAGAAGGCCAAACAGAAGACTCATTTTTTGCATCCTTCTAATATATAAAAATGTTTTGTTAAAAACAAATGAAAGCACTTCTGTTATGTATAGTACAAAACAATCTAATTATTCAAATTAAATTATTGTATATTCTTTTTATATGCAATTCTATTTCAAATAAAATGTGATAGCATCTATTATTTATTTATCTCCTAGCATATATGTGAAATCTGACCCATGCTATTGTATCTGGGCAATACTGCCAAATCTCGGGGATTACACTAAATTGCTGCCTGTCAAGGCATATCTGTAAAATATGGTGTGCTGTGCCTTGATGTAAAACATTTAACTAACATGATTGTACAGTATGTTTAAAAACACTTCAGTATTGTATCATTTGTGAATTTAAGCAAAATTAAAAAAAGTATTTTAGATACATTTGGATTGAGAAACTGATCTTTCATTTAAACCAATTTTATTGTTAGTTTATTGCATAGTTGTTTTTTAAACATCTGGCATTAATCAAATGTGGATACCAGATTAGAAGGATCATTGGCCTGCTCCCATATGGTACTTCCTATGTCTTATATAACTACAGGCTCTAGAGTGGTTCTTGAGAACTAAAGTTTGAATGTTCAGAATAGAGAAAACATTTTCCCTTTTACAAACTCATGAACCAGTAGCTCAAAAATAATTACAAAATGATTCAACAGAATAACCCCCCACAGTTCCTGGTAGTAACAAATGTCATAATGTATAGACCAAGACAAAAGTTTTGTATAGCCTCTTTCATACAATCTATATTCCAAAATGGTTTACAGAGTTAAATAGTAGGGGGATGGACAAAAGAGAAAAGATGTGTTCAGCTGAGATTGAAATGAGAGAGAGAGAAGAAATGAGAGAAAGAGATTCAGGATGGCAATTACAGACTGAAGGAACTGCAAAGAAGCAGTTTCTTTGATTAACCAGTGTCTGAGACTGTCTATAGAGGAGCTGAAGAACAGAGAATGGAGTAAAAGGAAATTGGAGAAAATCCATGGGTGGTTTTAAAACCAAGGAGGACACCTTTTAACCAACACGGGTCCTTTCTCCTACAGAAGGAAATTGCTGACTTTTCAATATACTGGCTGGGCTAGATACTCTGGGTTTACCCTTCCCTACACTGCGCACTTGTTATAGCGGTGTGTACAGTAGATACATGGCTAGTCCACCTAGGTTCAGTATAAATAGCAGTGTAGGTGATGAGGCACTGCTTAGGCGAGTAAAGAGACATCTGAAGCTTATGGGTCTGTGTCGTACACAGCTTTTCACTTGCCCAAGCAGTGCCCCCATATATACACTGCTATTTTTAGCAGCGTAGTGTCCTGCTGTCTCCCTGCTGCTGGAGCCTTTCCCCACTGCAGGAAAAAACTCTGACAGGGGGGAAAGGCTCTGCCAGTTTTCTGCAGCTGGAGCCTTTCCTGCTTCAGGGAAAGACTTCAGCAGCAGTGAAAGGCTTTCGCAGATGGGAGGCAGCAGGGAGAACCTTTCCCCACTGTCTCCATCCCCCCTCCACCCCCCCCCCCCAGTCTTTCCTTGCCGCAGTGTGCAGCAAGTGTGCAGTGTAGACATAGCCTCTGAGTCTGTTTTGCTCTGCACTGCACTGCCAGTGCAATCGGACTCTAAAATCAGCTTCACCAGTCCAGGGAGCATCATTCCACTGAAGAGACGATCATCTCATGGTGCGGAGCGGTCATTAGGGCTCTTGCACCACTGTGGCAAGGGTAGGGAAAAGGGGCATGATTGGAGGAAAGGCTACGTGGTGGGGACACTCCTATATCATGCCAATCCTTGGCTACGTTTATGGCTTTTTGGGGTAAATTAGAGCAGTTTTAAGATTGTATGATTCCCACACAACCATCTCTGGTGGGATTTAAGTGGTATGGAGGGCTGTGGCGAATTTCATACTACATACTATGTTTGAAATTAACTTCAATATAAATAATTTTTTCTCTACATGCAGTGCTTGATACTTTTTTCTTAGCTAAACACAAACTGCATTTGTTACCACAATAATCTAGAATTCTGCAATGCCTAGAATTCAGGTGTATACAGTTTCTAAGAAGATTAACCTATATTACTCTACAATGATATCTTTGGTCCTCTTACTTCAACAATACAGAGGAGCACATCTGTCATTATATACTCAGTAATAGCTCATAAATAGCTTTGAACATTAGAATACATTTTATTGAGATATAACATTGGTTAACAACACTAGGATTATGTCCTACTGCTTTAGAAATGTGACATGTGTATTGAACCTGGACAACTGCTGGAGTTAGGCGGAAAGGTGAAGTTTGTTAATAAGACATTAATGTGAAAAAACTAATCTCTTAAAGAGACGCGGGCTCAGATTAGTAGATTAGTAGTAAGAAAAATCATTTTAGCATGTACTTTAATTTTTTCCATAAGTTTACCAAAGAAACTAGAATAGAAAATAAATTAGTCTGGTTTTGTTTTCTTTTTTAGCTTCAAATGAACAATATTTATTTCACAGCAACAGATAGTTGTACTGGTCCAGATAAATGAAAATACTTTGCATGTGTACAGTCTTGTTTCAACAAAGAATATACTTATTTAAATGACCAGTGGAGAAATAGCACTAATAGCAAATTCAGTGTTTATCTTTCTCATGGGAATCTGTTGCTTGAGCTTTTCCACTGTTTCAAATTCTCAGAGGCAGGCAAGATATTGCTCTCCTTTTTTTTCTAGTGCAGTATTCCTGCCAGTGCCCTTTACAGGCAGGCCTGGTTAACTGCACTGATGTTGATCCACAGTGTTCTGCTTCTATATGGTGAGGGAGGAGTTTCCTTAGTAGCTGTCTGAGAGCTCTTTTCCTCAGATACTTTTGGCAAATTCTTCATCTCCTTCCCAGTTTAGCCTTCCCCTGGAAGAGACAGAGTGTTCAGTAGAGGATTTTGATGAAGTCTGGGGACTCCTTTAGCCCAGCAGTAAATCCTCAGCCACTTCAGTGCTTCTGCTGTTGATCAGGGCCCAGTGGTCAGCATCAAAAGGCACAAGTTCCTGCATTCAGCTCCCCATGTTGGCAGTGCCCCTTCCTCGGTCATTTCTCTTCACTCTTGGTTCTGTTCTTTCTTGCCCTCCTGCTGCAACACCAAACCAGTAAGCCTCACATTAGTCAGTGCAGGAAGAAGTGTGGGTTGTGTTGGACTGATTCTTCAAGCTACTGTATTGAATGGTTCTTACTACTCACAATGTCCCAAGGAAGGGCTTAACACCAGTCTCCTTTTCCTACCTCAGTCCCTGCAAGATTTCTTTTCCAGGTTCCCCTATGCACTCCCTTTCCAGAGACAGATCCTTTCAAGCTGCAAGTGATCCACCACCACCTGAATAGCTTGTTTGAATCAGAAGATGATCATCTCAAGTACCCCTTCCCTCCTTCCTAAGTGCTTTAAGATTCCTGCTCCATTCAGTCAATCTTTACTCACTTCACATTGTTTTCAGCCAATTGTCCACAAATCTAAACCATGCTCTAAGTCATGGTTTCTCCTTGTCTCCTTAGATAGCTTCTATTTCCCCTTCCTCCTAGTCTAAGCACCAAGGATAGGACACTACTTCCTTTCAGGACTCTCAATGCCAGCGCCATAAACCCCATCCCCAAAGAACCAAACTGAGGATTCTCTTTGCTGTAACAAGCATCTGCTCCAGTCCTCAGCTGATGAAAGGGAATTTTCTTCCTGCTCTGAGCACTCTGAGTCACAGAATGCATTGAAATTTAGTTTGAATTGATCTATTCCAATATGAAGATAGTCAAATCATCCAGGCAGTGTCTCACACCCAGGATGCCCTCAAGATGAGGTGTAGGAAAAAGCAGAACTGTTTTCTCATGTCAGAATCTCATAAGCCTACTTGTGATTCTGAGTGATCCAACCATGACAAGTAAAGTTCCATCAATAACCGTCTCTATGAAACTGTACCAAGTCACATCTAATATTGCCACCAGGTTTTTTTTCTGTCTTGACCATTGACTTGTCTTAGTTAGGATCATTCTCAAGCAAAAAGATTTTTCTCCCAGCTAATGGATAGGTTCCCCAAAGAACTTTGTGGACCACAGGATTAACATTTTTTTGAAAGAGGCTTTGAATCTTCTTCCATTTGTTCATATGCTGCATATGCTTTATATACAACATATATGGTATCAGGTCAAATGGCACTGTCCATTCTCTGCTCCTTTTTGTAGTCTCAGAAAAAAGTTCCCCCCAAAATAATAAGAGGTTGACTAAAGGAAGCTGTATTCTATTTAGATTATGTCAGGGTTTCTCTGTGATTTCTCCCTTCTGTCACAGCACCAGATTGTCCACTATATCTGTTCTCTGCAATACCCTGGCTCAAATACGTGGCTCCAGGCTCGCGATATACAGATTTCCAGAGGCAGTCTGGCTCAGGCACATTTTGACAAGGTGAAACTCTTGTGACAAGTTCCTAGTAAAAGCCCCTAAGGATTAACAGACCCAAATAAAGATATGCCCAGTCATCCATTATTGAGAGGCATTCAAGAGAGCTTCATGTAATTTTACTGCAACCATAAATTCCAGCCATACGAAAACTACCAATTGTTCTGTCCCTTTCAATCCACAAGGGTTAGGAAATTCTTCCTCACTATCAGCCAGAGGCTGCCAGAGCCAGACAGAAATTTTACACAAGAAAGTGAAGTCCTGCTAGCTTAGTCCCACCTTCTTCTAGAAAAAGAGTCAAGAATTTCTTCTCAGCCTGTGGCGGTACCCTTTCTAATACATAAGCTCTCAAACTTCTCAGGCCTGGCTTACCCACATACTTTCAAAAGCCTCTTCCTGTCCTTCAGGAATGGGTGAAAAGCCAAGGTTGTGTAGCAAATCTTTTCTTAGGAATATGAAAAGAGAGGTTCAGGTTTCTACTCCAGGTTCTTCATGATGTTAAAAAGTTTTGTCAAACTTCATCCAGTTCCATGATTAACCTTTCCATGTGCAGAGCTAATTTCAGGTTGGAGACTTTAGATATCTTCTTCAATTCAATAACTTTAGGGTATTTCTACTTGAGTGTTCTGGTTGGAAAAAAAAGAGATGGTATATTTTTATTTCTCACTTCTTTTTCTAAGGGAGCAATATTTAGTCTGATATCTCAGTTCAAATCTGCTTCTTCTACTTTTTTCTCTCTCTTATGGTAACTCAGGGAGCAATGTCAGTATAATGCATTAGAGGGCAATGGCACCAAAAAGCATTGCTGGGGTCGGGGCAGGGGGAAGAAAGTGCTTTTTTGACTTGCAAGAGGTGAACAATACCTACACATTTTAAGCCTGATGGAACAGCAGGTTCCCATTCAAGGGAGACAAAACTACATGTCAGGAAACTAATGCAGGGTTTTTTTTAAACTTAGGGTCTTATCCTGCTCCTTTTGCACCCAAATGTTCAGTGTATTCAACCCATTTTTGGGTGTACAAGGAATACAGTATTGATCAAGAGTTTGTGGATAATTTTGATTATTTGACTTCATGAGCAACTGGAGAAAAAAATCTTGTTTCATTTTTCATGACTGTCTCTGTTGATGAAATTGCCAAAAGTCCTTAGCTTTTTTAAAAAAATTAATCCCAGAGCTTGGTCTTTCACAGCACAGGTGCAGACTGTATACTATACAAAATATATTTAGAAATTAGCATTTAATAAGGGAATGTGCAGTTTCCATTGTACTACCTTTTCATTTTTTAATTACACTGCCATTCTAAGCAGGGCTGAAAGTGGACAGAAAATAAAATGTTAGTGCAGTATAAATGGCTTACACTTTATGGGCAGCATCCTATCTAAGTTATTTAGTATTCAATCAGGCAACATAATACAGATTAGTCATATACAAGTGTTTGTATTAATGTTGAAGAGGATATATAAACCATTTTGGTTCTAATGTTTTAATAAACTGTCAAAACTGTTTTTCTTTAACAAATGGTTATTTTAAATTTGCATAACCAAAGCCTTTGTGAGGTGACGTGTATACTTGCTCACGACACATCTCGCTGTTATTGCAGACTTCTTGGGCCTTCATTTTGTACGTCATTGTGTGGTGGTATTGAGCTCCAGTGCAAATGTGAATCAAAGCAACATGTGGGCATGAGAAAGGTTATGCTGTGCACTAGGCGCAGTCCTCTGTACTGACTCAGAGTAAATCTCTGGCTCTCCAGAGTACAAAATGAAAAAGCACCAGGGTGTGGACAGAGAATGAGTATATCAGAGGAGACGGTGATCCTGAGCATGCAAATATGGTGCTTAATTATGTGCTGCTTCTTTGGCTTGACCTCTACAGGTAGGGTAATGGTGGCTGTAAAACAGTACTTTCATTATTACAGGGCATGTTTCCCTTCTGTCCCTGGCTATGCTTATCACTTTTTACATTGTTCTTACACATGTGACAGTCTGCACCTGTGCTGTGAAAGACCAAGCCCTGGGATTCAACTTCACTGAAAATGTAGTAACTAGACATAATTTTAAAATAATGCAGGTAGATTTACGCAGTAACTCTGTCCAGTTATTTAAATCTCTTTTCTTCTCTTTTGTTGGTAGAGTTGAATTAATCTTCCTGAAAGCTTCCGTAGTCTGCTGTGTAAGAAATGAGCAGAGCTAATGTTATTGCTGCTGTCACAGAACCTTGCCAAAAAGCAGCCTTTTGCGGACAGTAGTAAATTTTGGTATTGGTTATTTAATTCAGCATTGTCATGTATAATTAGCTGATTGAATATCTGCAGGAAGTGGGTAATTTTTAAACCCTGCTGGGTAATTTAGATCTGAGAATATTTTTGTTCCTCTCCAGATGGATATATTTAATTATCGTAGAATCATAGGATTTCTAGACATGGTTGAGGATGCATTATTTGCATGATTTTCAAAGGTGCTGACCACTTACAGCTTCCCGTGGCTTCAGTCTGAGTTCTGGTGCTCATTGCTTTGGAAAATCAGGCCCATTTGGTCTTTGTTGACAGGGTTTGGGTATTTATTTATATATTTAGTCTGCATATTTACCCTCTCATTATTGTTATAAAATACAATCCATTCTTTCCTAGTTCAGCAAAAAAAAATTTGTCCTTTATTTTTAATTTGTCTATATGTTTGTATTTCCCTTGAACTTTTTAAAGTTCACCAGGGAAGATGTCCCTGCATTGTAATATTCTATTTCAGAAAGTAAATAGCTTTTATTTCCAAATTATGTATTACATGATCATTTCCTTACCTGGGAAGAACTCTGAACCTTGCTTGGCTAAGGGATCACAGGTCTTGAATATGGGTCTCCAGTTCCCCAGGCAGTTCTCAGACCACAGCCAAAATCCAGCAGCTTTCTGGTACCAGCAGGGACTTTTGTAAGCTGATGGACCCTTGCTCACAGGCACCGCCCATGAAGGGCCGAATTGGAGGAGACATCTGGACATCTCCAATTGGCTCAGACTCACTATTTAAGCCAGAAGGAGGCACAGGAAGCTGTCTGAGAAACGAGATGAATTCCTGGTTGGTTGACACATCAGACCCTGCCTACTTACCTGGCTCCTGAGCCTTGCCTTGTTCCTGATTCCTGCCCTCCTTCCTTGATTCAGATCCCTGCTTTTATGCCCTACCCCTGGTTACTGTCTTTGGCTCTGACCCTTGGCTTGATTTCTGGCTCTGGCTCTGACCTTTGGATTGATTCCCAACTCTGTCTCTGACCTCTGGTTCCTGAGTCCTAACTCCTGCTCTGACCACACTGCTCTGACCACTAGGCATGACTGCCTATATCCAGATCTACAACAGCTTCCTAGGAAAACCAATCCCTCTGAATGGGGTCCAGTGGGGTATGGACCCAGCAGAGCTCCCCCTACCTCAAGGAGGGCTGGTGCATCATGAGCAAGTGACCTACTTCCAGACAGACAACCAAGCCATGCCGGCATGGATTGCACAGCTAGTCACTGAGAATCAGGCACTGCAAGGGCAAGTCCAGCAACCCTGTGCAGAAAACATTGCACTTTGGGCCCTACTGGCTTTTGAGCCCAGACTTGTTTGTCTCCCTCCCAGAGCACTTCAGTGAGGATTGTTCAAATATTGAGGCCTCATGAGGTCTCATGAACCAGTGCCTTGTTCTTGTTCTTGCTTCGCCTTCAGACATACTCGTCCAACCAAGTCAAGGTAGGCCTGGTAGTCAGCCTGATGACTGGAGAGGCATTGGCCTGGGCCTTCCCCATGCTAGGGGCCACAGTCCAGTGCTGTCTAGATGGGACGCTTTCCAGTGGGCAATATCAACTATCTTTGGAGACCCCCAACTGTGCTCCCTCTGCAAAGGCTGCCTTGTGGAAGTTCTGAAAGGGGTCAGGCATAGCTGCCGCCTATGCAGCACACTTCTACCATCACACATCAAACATGGAGTGGTATGAGGCAGCCCAGCTGTTCCAGTTCAAATGGGGCATGTGAGATGAGGGACAGGATGAGTTGGCTAGTGTTGAGACCCTAACAGATTGGGGTGCTTTCATCCATCTTGTCATCTCGATCGACAATCAGCTGCGTGAATGGTGGAAAGAAAGAAGATGGGTGCCATTGGAGTCATACCCACCATTCAGGAAGTTGAACCAATGTAGGGTGACCTTGCTCCTGGCCACTCACCCCCGAGGAAAGGAAGTGCTGGTGATGTTTTAACCTGTGCTTCTACTGAGGTGACCATGGTCACGCTATCTCTGATTGCACCATGAGGAACCCAGACTGAAGAGATCCAGGAAAAAGAGCCAGCTTGGGCCCAATAAAGAGGGCTAGCCTGAGCATCTGGACAAAATGTTCCCTGGTATCTGCAGCCACAGTCTTGTCAGGGAGTGCAGGTCTTGAACCCTCATCCACAGGGATCTTTGGAGCAAGTAAGCACCAACCTGCCACCCAGAGACTTGCTAACAAGTATCAGAATAGGAGCTGAACTCTGATAGAAGACTCCTATTACTGGAATTCGTTTGGCTCACAGCTTCTATATAAACCCAGCACAGGAATAGGAATTTGTGCAAGCAACTGGGGTCTCCCTGCTTTGGACTGCTTCTATTGTGATACCTGCTCCTACTGCCTACTTATGATCTCCTGGTAACTTGACCCTGCCTACCACCCAACTCCTGGTTTGCCCTCTGACCTGTCTTGGACTCTGACCTCCGGGCATCAGACCTGGTCTGACTCCTGCTCTCACCACTAGGTCAGACTGCTCACAACCTGGTCATGATAGGTCCTATCTGGAACACGTGCTGAATGCCATTGCTCAACACCCCATTTGCAAGTACTGGTTGAGCTGCATGTCCCAGAGTGCTCCCTTCTAATCCCTCTGCAGCAGGCCCTCACTGATTTGGGTGCAGTGGATAACTTTATCAAACTGGATGTGGCCCAAACCCTGCAGATTCCTCTAAGGCCCAAGCCGGTGACAGACCTATTAGAGATGATTGATGGGTCCCCCTTATTCTTTGGACCAATGGCCATAGAGACCATACCCCTGTGGGTCACTAATCAATGACACTGAGAGATGCTGCAGTTCAGTATCTTTTGCCTCCCACATTTTCCCTTGATCCTGGGTATTTATTGGTTGACTCTCCATAACCTTCTCATTCACTGGCACAAACTAAAGGTCAGCTTTTCTTCCAGCAGCACTGCCTGATCCCAGCAAGTAGAGTGTGAATAGCAGAGCCCGAACAGTTGCAAGCCTGGGTAGTTGGTCCAACAGACTCACCTGCTGATCCTGAACCTCTGCTTCCATCCCAG
Source organism: Lepidochelys kempii (assembly GCF_965140285.1). NCBI lineage: Eukaryota > Metazoa > Chordata > Testudines > Cheloniidae > Lepidochelys > Lepidochelys kempii. The sequence continues at coordinate 33,286,073 of NC_136385.1, read as the reverse complement.
CACAGTGACTTTGCCTATGATTATTAAAAAAAAAAGAGAAAAGAATGCAAACATCCTACCCCTGCATATGGATTGTGACTACCCAACTGAACTACAGTGGGGAGTGAAAATTCTATTTGGTCACATGCATGCCATGTCTGAACCCAAACTGGCCACCCTACGCGCCTAACTGCAGGAGCACCTGGCCAAGGGTTTTATTCACAAGTCCATCTTGCCTGCTGTGGCACTCGTCCTCTTTGTTAACAAGCCAGATAGAAGTCCATGCAAAGTGGGAAGCTATCGAGCACTGAATCAGGTCAGTATTGGGAACAGGTATCTCTAATTCCTGAACTATTGGACTGCATGGGGGCTGTCTGGGTATAAACAAAATTGGACCTCTGCAGAGCATATAATCTATATGTATTAGACCCGGGGATGAGTGGAAGACAGTCCTTTGAACCTGCTTTGGACATTTTGAATACCTCATGATGCCTTTCAGTTTAATCAATGCCCCTGCCATGTTTTAACATTTTTATTGATGACCTGTTCTGAGATATTCTGGACCAATAAAGTGTTGGTTACCTGGACAACATACTTATTTTTCCAGACAGTGCTGAGCAACACACCATGGATGTCTGTTCTGTCCTTGAAAGGCGATGCCAATATGGCTGCTACACTAAGCTGGAGAAGTGTGTTTTCAGTCAGGCCTACATTGAATTTTTAGGTTCATCCTATCCCCGGAGGGTACTGGGCAGCTCCACCGAAGATCCAAGAACAACAGTGCTTCCTGGGATTTGTGAATTTCTATCAGCTATTTATCCCAAGGTTGTTGGAGTGCATTGCCCCCATCACTGCCCTATTCCCCCAAAATACAGAGTTCCTCTGGTGTCCAGGGGCCCAAAAGGCCTTTGAGGCAAGGCATGGCATACTTGCAGGGCCAAGATTCTTGGCGGTCCAGGAGGAATGTATATGCATCCTTTCACATAGGTTATCCCATTGTGCGGTTCCCTATTAATGATTTCCTGAGCTGAGGTTGATTGAATCAGGGCAAGCAGGCCTTTGTGGGAGGAGGGTGCACCCAGAAAGTTATGAGGTTTAAGAATGTTGTACCACCTCACAAACGTGGCACACTCCATCCCCTGCATTGGCCTGCCTTCCTGCCAGGAAACTGCCTGGCTCAAGTTATCTGCCTCCATGGTCTGCCAGAGTGCATTGTCTCTGATTGTGGTGCACAATTTATCTCTTGTTTCTGGCGTGAAGTCCTTTGGTTGTTGGTCATTTGGTCCAATCTCTCCTCTACTTATCACCCCCAGTCAAAAAGTCAGGCAAAAAGAACAAACCAAATGTTGGAACAGTAACTATGGTACTATATAAACTGCCACCAGGATGACTGGTCCTCGATACTGCTGACTCTGGCTCTGACCTTTGCCTTGATTTCTGACTCTGGCTCTGACCTCCAGTTCCTGGCTCCTGCTTTGACTATGAAGCCTGACCACCACTGCTCTGATCACTGGGTCTGCCAGGCTATATCCCTGTCTACAACATTGAAGTCCCAAGTAGCATCCACTATTTTTCTCTTTTGCTTCCCTCTCTCAAAGTTTGTTGGCTGAAAAGGGCTGGCTGAAAAGGGCAAGACATGATTCTGGAGAGTGTATTAATGCCACTTCCATATGTGCCAGTGGAGTCACAACAAACTCAGGATGTGGTCCTCCTGCAGGATCCTTTTTTCTCCAGCACATTGTAGCCCATGAGCAAAATATTCTAATTTAGATCACCACACTGTAGAACATTGGACTAGCACTGGGCTACAACAGAACCTCAGAGTTACAAGCACCAGAGTTATAAAGTGACTGGTTAACCACACACCTCCTTTGGAACCACAAGTACGTAATCAGGCAGCAGCAGAGACAAAACAAAGAAAAAAAAAGGAAAAAAGCAAATACAGTATGGTACTGTGTTAAACATAAACTATGACAAATATAAAGGGAAAGTTTAAAAAAAAAGATTTGACAAGGTACGGAAACGGTTTCTGTTTTTCATTTAAATTAAGATGGTTAAAAGCAGCATTTTTCTTCTGCATAGTAAAGTTTCAAAGCTGTATTAAGTCAATTTCAGTTCTAAAATTTGAAAGAACAACTGTAATGTATTGTTCAGAGTTACAAACATTTCGGAGTTACGAACAACCTCCATTCCCAAGATGTTCACAACTCTGAGATTCTACTGTAATCACAAAATACGATTTTACTCTAGCCCATTGACTTTTGGGAGCAGTTTTCTATTTACTTATTTTTTCATGTTTCTATTTTATTTTTGTACAGAGTAATTATATTCAATAGATTTTTCCTAATACTATCTTGTCACATCGGTGCAGGAAGGCAATTTGGCATTGCATTAATTGACTTTGTGTCTATGTACATATCAGTGGTGGGCAACCTGTGGCCTGCGAGCCACACGCAGCGGGTCCGGCTAATTCACTGGTGAGCCATGAGACAGTTTGTTTACATTGACCATTCTCAGGCACGGCAGCCCGCAGCTTCCAGCAGCTGTGGTTTGCCATTCGTGGCCAATGGGAGCTGCGGGAAGCGGCGCGGGCTGGTGTTGGGTTGGGGTGTGGGGTGCAGGCTCTGGGAGGGAGTTTGGGTGCAGGAGGGGGCTCAAGGCTGGGGCAGGGGGTTGGGGTGCAGGAAGGGGTGAGCAGTGCAGGCTCTGGGCGGCACTTATCTGAGGTGGCTCCCGGAAGCGGCGACAGCTCCCTCTGGCTCCTAGGCACAAGGGCGGCCAGGGGCTCCGCATGCTGCCCCTGCCTGCAGGCACTGCCCCTTCAGCTCCTATTGGCCACAGTTCCCGGCCAATGGGAGCTGCAGAGCTGGCGCTCGGGATTGGGGCCAGTGTGTGGAATCCCAGTGGCCACCCCTGTGCCTAAGAGCCAAAGGGAGATGCTGGTAGCTTCCTGGGAGCCAACCCCAGAGTTTCATGGCTGTGTGGAAGCTGTGCCAACACTATACTTCAGTCTTGGGACAATTTTATACTTGAGAAGCCTGGGGATGTTATTTTACTTTATTTCACTGTAAGTTATGGTCAATTGGAAATTAAAACTATGTAACTGTAGTCAAGTATGTTAAATTTAAGAAATGGAGCAGTTGGAAAATACAACCTCTAGAAGCTAGAGGGCATAGGAGACATAGAATGTCTGTATGTAGAATTTAGTTATCAAGATATTTGAGGCAGCCATTTGGAGTAATTTTCTGTTGTTTTTATACAATATGCCACTTACCACTTAACATAATACAGTTCAGACTGATTTTGTCCTCTTTCCAAAGAGCAGCTACTGAAATATGGAAATATCTTTTTGAATTTTGATTAGTTTTGTGTAGAGTTAGTCAAGATTAAAAGCAGCAATCTGTAGAGATTTCAATCTAAATTGAGACACTAATATATATCTAACGCAAAATATTATATAAATAAAAAAGTTTGTGGTTTGTATTAACTAGTACTACCGTAGAGAGCTATTTTATTAATGACAAAATCTACACAAGAATTTTCATAGGTTTTAATGTAATTCAAGTTAAAAAAATATACACCTTAGAGTATAATAATTTAAAAATGCAAACAATAGCATCTACCTGCTCTGTGAAAGACAAACACATTTATGATCCTACAAACCCTATTACCAACTAGAATAACCATTTATATATACTGTCTATGTCTCTAAAACAAAGTTCTTGGAGCTCACCATAAATATTACAAACAGAGCGGTGTGAAAATTTTATTATAAAGCTGCACAAAAATCACCAGGCCTTGGGTTCCAATTCAGTGTTAATCAACTGAAGATTCATCAAAAGGTTTACTAAAGATCACAAACCTTTCAAATGAACTGGGATTGATGAAAAACACAATTTCATGTTGAGTTTTTGAGTTCGTTTGAACCTGTGTCGCAAAGTGAAATCTATGGATTGAGCTCATAGGAACTGAAATCAAATAAAAGATTTCCACCAGTGCTTACCAACTGGAACTGACAAATTTCTCACAACTTTAGTTATAATTACATGGTTGGGCCTGATTTATGCTGAGCCAGTACTCAAAACACTCTCAGTTTCCATTCAGACAATAAGAATTAATGGTGCTCTGTGTATCTCAGGGTCAAGTCAGAATGCAGTGTAGACAAGATACATATCTCCCATATGTTATAGAAAAAATAATTTAAAAAATTGCTCCATATCAGAATAACTGGATATACAGTCACACTCAGCTCTACAATATAGAGGCCCTGATCCTGCAGCCTTTACTCAAGTAAAATATCCAAGGAGGTAATAGATATTTTCACCGAGAAAGGGCTTCAGAACAGCTGGGGTGTGTTCCTACAAACCCTTAGTCATGTAAGTAACCTATAGCCCTATAAGAAGTCCCATTGCAGTCAATAGGAATACTCATGTGAAGAAGGGTTTGCTGGATTGGAGCCTTCATGTGGTGCTGCATATTGTGTGAAATGTGTAAGGATGACATTCAAGTAAACAAAACAAGAAACTGGTAAAGTAATAAATCTCTAGTGAATTATTGATCAGGTTCTGAATTATGCAGTAATGATTATGAATGAATATGTTTTAGGGAATACACCTGAAGACAGCAACGATGCAACAAATAATGTGCTGTATACTCTGAACTTTTTCTCAAATAAGTACTTATACAAATGAATAAATAAATGGAATGTACAGGAACATTTTCGGTGAGTAACAATTATGTAGTTAGAAACTATGGACCAGATTCAGAAAAGCACTGAGACACACGCTTAAATCCACTTGGAGACAAGTGAAGGATATGTTTAAGTGCTTTGCTGAATAGGGAGGGACTTAAGCAGGTGCTTAAAGTGAAGCACACGTGTATGGGCTTTCCTGAATCAGGGCCTATGCTGTAAGATGGAGCTTCCTGATACGTGTCACAGATAAAGATAGAAAAATAAAAGGATTTGTTCCTTAAAGCAACTGCCTACTATTACATAATTTTACCTGCAAAGCCCTTTCCCGCATTGTCTTGTGAATTTGCTCAAGGACATGTATGACATAACAAAAAGATAATGTAGGCACTACTGCAGTATAATAATAATAAATAGTAAATGACATTCTTACATTTCAAACAAATTGAAAATGAAGGAAGGAGGCCAATAGAAAAAAGAAGAAAAGAAGGATTAGGGAATGTGAAAGTTCTAAACATCAGCCAACAGTGGCCATAAAACAAAACATCTTTGAAATAAAAAATCTGAAGGATTTTGTTAGAAATGGAGAATGATGGACTGAAATGGATGTTGGGGACAGGTATAGTGTTCCAAGTCCTATGGCCTGCCTTGACAATGATGTCTGAGCACAGATTTAGGTCTGTATTTTCCAAGGAAGCATTACAGTGAGAAAGATGGCTTCTCATAAAAGAATGGAGGTAAAGCTGAATCTTCCCATCTTGACAAATCCAAAATCCAAGTCCAAGTTTCAGTGGGGGCAATAAGTCCCTTCATAAACCAAATGACAAACCTTAGATCATCACAACCTCATCCCAAGTCTGAAGGCTGATGCCCACTCATGGCAGAGATAACTTTGGTGGGGACAGCCATGTGTTTTCAGGCCCAGTGGGCTGTCATTACTGCAAACATGCCACATGGGGATTGGAGAGTCTTCAAGTCAAATGGTCAGCTTGTGATCTTGTGAGCAGAAGGCAAATCCCATAGACAAAGTCAGTTCAACAGGTCATAGAAATAGAAAGATAAAGGAAATAAAGAATAGCATTTGATTTTATTAGTATCCAACAGCTGATAATGCTGGACCAAAGTGAAAAGCTGGGACAGGGAGGGATGTTTTCTTATCAGATAGAGTGTAGAACAGAGGTCATTGCTGAACAGGTGAGAACTCTTTTGTCTCTGTAAAGAAAGTTGCCCTTTTATTTCGGAGAGCAGGAGGGAGAGCTTGTGTTCTTTACTGTTCTGTGTTTTTCCAGGTCCTCCCTCATTTTTAGCTGCAACAGAAAGGGAGAAGAAGAAAAAAGAAAAAAACCAAACCAACCTCAACACGATGGCAGCTGCTGCAAAGCTGTTGGGATCTATGTAAATGCACACTCAAAGACACAGGTATATTTCCCGCCAAAGGAAAAAAATCAAATATTCAGTTCAGTCCTGTTCAGCTGGTATCATTCACTTTTAGTGCCTGGCTTCATTCCGGTGGTGGTTGTTGGTGTGGGCTTTCGCAAAGCTCTAGTTCTGTCCACAACTCATTGGGAACAAGTTTCAGATGTGCCTTTATTGTTAAGTGATTCAGATTAGTAATATGTTTGGTCCTTTTGTTTAATAGATTATCATTTTGAAATGGAAAATAAACCATTTTAGGATGCTTAAGTGCCCTTGAGTACAATAATACTTTACAACAGAATCAGAGACACTGCTTAAGGAGCCAAAACCCTACTTGGTACATGATATAGTTCTAAGCATATGTCCATCTTATTATTCCACTCCTTCTCTGTATGTATTTTCCTTCTCAATTTTATTTGCAGATCACTGTTAGATCCCAAAAATATAGGTTTTAATTTTGTACAGTGCCATGAGTTTTGTGGGGGTATCAGACTGCTGTTTCCGCATTTTCCTCAGCAAATGTGCATTTCACCTTTGTTATTTCTTTCTATGGGATTGTGTTGCTGGGCTGAGGTCTGGAAAAATGGATATATTGTTTTCTTGAAATGAGAGATGTCTTTTTCTGGCTGCAGTTCGGATTCTCCCTAGCTCTGGAATTGGAGATAGTTATAATGATTGTGTTTCACACTTTATTTTCTTCAGTTCATCCCTAATAGGGATCATTCCATAGCTCTTCACAGCATAAAAGGGATCACAGTGAGATTCAGTGGGGGGAATGGGGTAGAAATCATTTGGTCTAGAAAAGCTCTGAGGTCAAGATCTTTCTTATGCAGAGGATTTCCCAAAATCTTGATGTTTGTGGACCACAGCTGATTTTCTGCAATCCCAGGCTTTTGGCCTGAAATAATTCAATGTCTAGTAACTGCTGTTCTGAACTTTTGCCACTCACTGGCTGCTTCCTCTTGCTTCTGTGTGCTCTGCTCTATTTGATCCAGATGTTTCTCCACATGAGCTACCCGGTCATCTAGATTATTTATTTTGGAGGTCAGTCTCAGTTTTGTTTTCTGATGAAGATATTCTAGTTTAGAGGTTCTCAGTTTATATGTGGAGGGATTCCAGGGGCTTTGGCACTATTGCATAATTAGATTCAGTTAGTGGGTTCCACTATGTCCTTTTGCTGTATTAAAACTGACCTCAACAGGGGTAATTTCAGTTTTGTAGCATTTTTCAGTTCTGGCTTGGATGTAGCCAATATCTGTTCTCAGGAGATTTCAGCCCAAAATAGTGGAAATCCTATAAGAACAACTTTGACTTTACAGTACTGGAGATATGCCATTACAGTACCAGAGAACCCAAAGCCATTATCTTAGTTGGCCTTGAAATTGACCCCTGAGCTCTAGTTAGGATCAGAACAATTCCCTGTAGCTTATATCTCTGAAACATATTTTGACTATTCCAAAAAATGATCCAAAGACTCTATATGCTGCATAAATCTGATTTAAGATGTTTCAAAACACATAGGGACAGATTTTCAAATATGATCGGTGTCCAAAGATGAGGCCAGATTTCCAAAACGCTTAGCACTCAGCAGCTCTCATTGAGAACAATGCTGCAAAACTTTTGAGGTCTGATGCCTTATCTAGGTCCCTAAATGGGAACACTGTTTTGAAAACCTGGTTCCTATTGGGGTTCTCAGCCTTTCTGAATATTTTGGAAAAATTGTGCTTTGTGTAGGACAAAGGCTCAGAAATGGTTATTAAAACAATCCCTTCAGTACCCATATTCATGCATAAAATTGCATGCCTCTAAGTTATAGATCAGTTATATCAAAGGAGGAGTAAAAATATGTCAGTGCATATTTCATTAAAGACCCCAAATAGTTTTGCTTAAGTGTCTCCACAGGTTTCATCCATCCTGGCTCCTAATAATTCAAATTCAGGTCTATCCAGTTCTGAGGCCAGTGCAGATTAAATTGAGTTTCTGATTATTTGAATGTGACTCAGAGATTTCCGACACGATTGGCATCCCCACTCCTGTAGTAGTCAGTTGAAGTCTGTGTCAAGTTGTGCTAGACAGCTGAAAGAAGAAATATGTGATTTCAATGCTGTACTTAAATAAATATGTAGATCAGGGCTCAAAATGGGGATCAGGCTGTGAGCCATTGCAGCTAGGAAGAAGCTAGGGCTTGATCATGAGCCTCTTCAAATCAATGCTAAAGCTCCTATTGACTTCAGTGGTGCAAGATTAAGCCCAGAGGACCAGATCCTCATAAGTATGTAATTGCTTAATTCCCAGTGATTTCAATGGGAGTTAGGTTCCTAAATACCTTTGAGGAACAGGGCCAGAGTGCTTCTAAAGTCTGCTTGAGCATTGCCTTGTGGGAAATCTGGCCTTCTGTCCAATGACATTAGAATGGGAAAGGCTCTGTGGAAAGCAATAAAAATGAAAGGAAAGACATGGGGAAAGTGAACCAGCAACATGGTTTACAACACCAGTATAACAATCCTCCTGGTTGTTTGTCCAGACAATTTAAAAACAAAAAATGTTGGAATGAGCAAATCAGGGGGCAATCGCAGGAAAGCAATTAGTATGAAGAGATAGGAAGCTACTGGTGACAAGGCTGAAATGAAGAGCAAATCAAAATAATAGGAGTTGGAAGCAGACTAAACTGCAGACTACACTGTGTTTTAAAACCCACAGCAGCAATTCTTAGAACCCGAGCTGATAACTTCAGGCTTGCAAGGCTCACGATATGGTGCTAAAATCACCAGTGTAGACATTGCAGCTTGGGCTGGAACTCAGACTCTGAAGCTCACCCCCCTCCTTGGGCTTCAGAGTTCGAGCTTCAATTCAAGCTGCAACATCTACATAATTGTTTGTAGTGCCATAGTGGGAGCCTGAGGGTGTTGACACAGGCACTGAGATTTGCTGCTGAGGGTTTTAAAATACAGTGTAGACATACTCTAAGGGCCCAGTTCTGCAAGGACTTACTCGTGTGCTTAGCTTTATGCACTGTGAGTAGTCCCATTGACTTCAATGGACATTAGGGTAGCAATCTTTTTGTAATGGAAATGGTTAGTATAGTTGAGGGTTTGGAATAGCACAGGGTTAAACAGGAGATGAAAAATGAGAAAATGTTAAATAAAATAAATGAGGTCATATTAAAAATAAAAGTGCTAAAAGTAAATTTGGAAAGAGAGAAAAACCAAAAATATAAATATATAAGAGGAAAGAATTTTAAAAAAATTGTTCTTCATCTTTCCCCTTCCCCCACACTTGTCTATTTTGATTGTAAGCTCTTTGGGGAAAGCTATTTATCTTATTTTATACCACCTAGCATGTCTGAGATGCTATTCAAATAAATAATAAAATAATAACAATAATAAAAATAATTACTAATGCAATGATGGCAATAGACAATCATCATCCAAGCAACTACTAGACCAGTTAGAGGTCCTGAGTATTTGTTAATGATATGCTAGACACCTAAGGGCCTATAGCTGAAATTGTTTCTTAGTGGAAACTCTCTGAATGATTCCATTCACATAAGGACATAATTACACCTTTCCTCACAAGCACACATTTCTAATATCCTTAGAGTAATTGCAGAATTGCAGTGCTTGAGGAGTGAAGCATTCGTTTATCTTTAAAGCAGGAAGGATCTTGGAACCTTTAAAACCTATAGAACACTTACAGTGTGGCAAAACTCTAGATTAATGGGAAAGGCTCAGAGGCATCATCAGTGTCTGAAAGAAGCTCAAGTAAATCTGAGTCACACTGTCAGCTACAATGCACTCTTTTTACTAGAATGAATTCTAAACAGAGCAAGAGAGAGAGACTCCGAGGAAATCTCAGCTATAGAAATCTGCTTTGTATTTTGATTTTACTTCTATGTTTTTATTTTTTAACTTGTTCCAACTATTGCATTATAATTCTTATTCAGGCCGATTCTAATTCAGCAAAATGTATGTTTTAAAAAATTGTTCCCACCAATGTTGTTGAAAATGTTTAGCTGGCAGAGTAGCTCTCATGCTTGTAAGCAGGGTTGAGCAAATCAGATAAAATAAAATATGAATCAAGCAGGCATTTGTCCAAAAGCTTTCAACCAAAGTTTCTCTGAGGTTCCAGTAAATCTAGATAATATTTTTTTCTTGTTTTTCATTTCTAGGTGCCTCTACATTTCCAGCTTCTAGATCAGAAGGAGAAGTGCCAAAATATCACGAAATGTGTGGGACTTATTCCAACTCTCTTCCCAGCAATTGTGTTCTTTTTCTTTTTAAGACAGAACTCTTATTTAATTAAACAACTATATTAGTCTTATCTAATCATTACATAAGAATGAGAACCTGCTGTAAGCTTCAGCTAGTCATAGCTTCGCGCAGAAGTTCAGAGCTCCACCTTCCAAAACAGAGAATGACCTTTTGTCTTTGCAGCCACATCTCACAGCCTTAGGCAATGACTAATGGAATGACCTTAGGGTCATTCCAACATCCATGTACCTAGAAACCCTAGGAAGTGCAAAGGTCAAACTCTGGAGTAACAACTGGGAAAATGCAAACCATTAGAGGATAAAGAACTTACTATTAATATGCTTTATTAATGTTTAAAAGTGTAACATTCTTAATACCATAGCATTTACACTGCTGGCTTCAATAAATTTGGCCCTCCAGGGAGGTTACTATTTTTTAAAATGAACTACTGTTTGTGAGCTGTACTTTGATCCAGGAAGGGGAAGATAGAGCACAGACCGGGTAGTTCAGAGAGAAGGATGAAGAGAGTGAAGTGAAATCCATGTGGTTGTAAAAGGCATTGCACTGTTCTTTGTTCTGCCTAGCGTAGTTGAAGAAAGAGGACAGGATAATTCAGTCAGTTACAATGTGCAAAGACGAGACAAACTGTGAATAAATAAATCTAAAACTGGGGAAACTTTAGGAACTGAAATGCTATGCAACTTTTACTGCAAGAAACCTTTGTAGGGAACTGTCTACAGAGTCTGAAGGCCTTAAATTTCTGAGAAACAAAATGAGTCGATTTTAACCAAAACCTGTAATTTACTAGATTAATGGTCTGCAAAGATATGATTTAGAACTAAGAGAAGGTTGCTAAGTTAGAAAGAAGAATGTTGTTCAATGTACGTTGACTTGTCTAATTATATGTGGGACTTATTTTCTTGAGACTAAACTGCTTTAAAAAATAACATTGGGTGTGTCTCTCTAAATGCATTTAATGTTGGAAACATGTAATTTCTACATGTGGTATCATTTAGTTGTTTTAAAAGGAACAAAAACAAATGGATTTTTTTAATACAGTTACGCCCCCCACTCTTCCTCACTTGATAAACATGTAGACGTGCACTTCTACAGATGATTTCAGGTTATATCTATAGTGGTACCAAACTAACATTTGGGATTCAAGGTAACTGTTGTCTGTCATTTGTATAGATGTGAGGGGAATAAAAGAGACTGAATGGTTACATGGGGCCAGATCCTGAGGACTACACATGGCTTTACTAGCTTTCTTAACATTTCTGAACTCACTGCCTTCATTAAAATTGGGAAGCAGGCATAGTACTTTCCAAATTAGGTCCTAGATGGGGAATTTTCTTGAGTGCTACACTCTGTCAGAGTGATGGCTTTTAGGGTGTAACCTGATTTATTTTGTGTTCCCAATTAATAGTGTAAAGATAAGGAACAGAACCAAACAGAACTCTTTAAGGATTGAGCCTCTGGGGTGGTTCCAGATAATTTAAGTTAGTGGAGGACTGTGAATGACACAATGAGTGATAGAATTAGAGACTCTATTTAAAATAAAATAATTAGTTTAAAGCAAACAGACATTACACAGAATTTATACTCGCATTCTGAGATGAAATGGTGCATCCAGGGTTGATCAGTGCATGGATGAGAAGAACGAGTATACAATCCTTTTTCTAATGGCATGCAAATCTAAAGGAGCATGCAAATCTAAAATTAGTTTACTATCCTTTTTATAGTCAATTATAATAATACTCCTAATTAGTTAAGCTTGCCTTTTACCATATCTATATTTCTGCTCCCATATTTAATCTTCCATATCCCAAACCCCAAATATCTTCTTCTTCTTCTTTATTGGTTATTAATATTGAACATCATTCTAACTATAATTTGTGTCAGTGCAAATTTTGTGGTAACCAGTATTCTAAAACATCCAAAAATTTCCCTTCAACACTTAAAACCAAAACATGTTTACAACATGACCTGAGTTTATGTCCTAACTTATCTCTAGCTTGCCACTGAATTGTCTCACTTCGCTTCACTTAATTCACAGGTCTTATTATTATCAAGCCCAAATTTAGGTCGTACTTACAGCACATTTCTATTTAACAAAAGCAAGCACCATCCCTATAGGCTACACGGGCTTTTCACAATAAGGCGTTTTTATAGATTGTTGTCTATACTGAATTCTTTAATACAGAGAGAGGGCATGGGTTCCAGTGAAGGTGCATGGAATTTCAGTCAAGTAGTAACAGCAGTTGGATGACTAGGTAGTCTGTTCACTTCTGTTCAAACTTGTCATATGTTGCTCTAGCTATTTATTTGCATACTTTGGGAGTAGCATTGACTGTCCCTCCAGCTGACTATGGCCAAATGCATATCTTTCCAGAGTCAGTCAGTATAATGGGTGTGAATGAAGTAAAAATGTTATTTTTTAAATTGTTGCAATAGTATCAGTTACAGTATTCCATATTGTACAGTTCATCCTACATCACCTTTGAAAGTGGCATCAGAATCTGGGAAGCATGAAGAAAATAAAATGACTTCTGATGCAGGTGTACACATAAGTGTCCTATAACAGGTGTACTGCCCTGTAAGGAAGTCTCCAAGGCCTCACACTGCTGTTACTGTCTGTGCCTGAGGACTGACCCATTCTCTGGGTTGCAATTCCCAGAGGGATTGATCAGAATTGTAGCAGTGCATGGTAAGGCCTACTGGGAAGTGGGATACAAGGTGCAGCCATCTCCTAGTGTGGGCGAGAGCAGCAGCTTGGTGACAGGGCTCTCCAGTGATTGAGGTATAGGAAGGGCCAGTGGTGGTAGTCCCAACTGAGATGGAATGGGAGGAGAAGGATGGAAGAAGGCCTAAGAGGGCAACAGGCAAGCAAGTACAGAAAATAGCAATGGATGGGGAGTGGGAAGAGTGAAGCAGGCAACTCTGAAGCTGGAGTCGATGGACAAAGATGATCGAAGGGATGGAATGCAAGCCATATGAGCAAAGACTGAAGGAGCTGTGTATGTTTAGTTTGGAAAAGAGGGGATTGAGGAGGGACATGATACTTGAAAGGCTGCCATAAAAAAGACTGAGAAAAGTTGTTCTTTCTTGCCACAGAGGGCAGGACAAGAGGCAGTTGGTTCAAACTACAGCACAGCAGATTTAGATTAAATCTCAGGAAAAACTTCCTAACTGTAAGAACAGTAGGACAATGGAACAGACTGCCTAGGGAGGTTGTGGAAACTGTCACTGGAGGTTTTCAAAAGGAGGCTGGATAGCCAAGTGTCTTGAATGGTTTAGACACAACAAAGCCTTCACCTTGGCAGAGGGTTAGACTAGATGACCCTTGTGGTCCCTTCTAACCCTATGGTTCTATGATTCTATGACTACTCATTGCTTAGGGACTCAGAGCTAGAATTGGTAGTAAAGGGTGTGATATTACACCCCATAATGCTTTATAGAAATATGCTTATGAATGTAAATATTACATAACTGGAATATGTTTTATGCTACATATGCCATGTACATATCTTTGCAAAGGTTATGTTCTACTGAATGTATTCATCCTATTTGTATGCATGTATCATTTTTATATCTGAAATTATGAGCGTTGGCTCTATGCTTGTATTTAAAGTGTTTGCTGTAGAAAGCACCTAAGGCAGATTTGGCCAACATAGTCTGAAGGGGTTATTCAAGTAATTGGGAGTACTTGGCCAACAATGGACCTTGATAGACACCAATCCATATCTGAGCTTTCCTGGGAACGTTCGGGCTAACATGGCATCAGCCTGTAAAGAACTGAGTCATGCATGGACACGTGACTTGCCCATGTGACTCCAAAACTCCATCTTGTAGCTGTAATTCTACACAAGGGGAGAGAGGGGTTTCCCCCCAGAAAAAGGAGGCTATATAAGCTGCAGGGAAACCCCTCCATTTTGTCTTCAGCTGGCTCAAGAGATAGCCTCTCCACCCCAAATGATGTCTGAAAGAAACTGGAACAAAGGACAGTAACTATAGGGGTGTGAGTGATTGCTGGACCCAGTCTAGAAGGAGGCTAGTCTGTCAAAGAAGCTTATTGGAACATCTCTGAGGGTGAGATTTACCTGTATTTAGTTTCCTTCCGTATTAGATGTGCGTGTTTAGATTAGACTTGCGTGTTTTATTTTATTTTGTTCGGTAATTTACTTTGTTCTGTCCATTATTACTTGGATTAAATCCTACTTTTTATATTTAATAAAATATAAGCTTTATACAGGGTAAAATGGATTTATTTGGGTTTGGATCCCATTGGGAGATGAGTATCTGAGTGCTGGAGACAGGAACACTTCTTAAGCTGTTTTCAGTTAAGCCTGCAGCTTGTGGGGGACGTGGTTCAGACTTGGATCTGTGTTTGCAGCAGGCAAGCGTGTCTGGCTCAAACAAGGCAAGGTACTGAAGTTCCAAGCTGGCAGGGAAAATGGGCTCAGAGGTAGTCTAGACACATGGTTTCTGTGATCCAACCCGTCACAGAGGGTGGGCATGTCGGGCTCACATATGCCTCAGTAGAGCCACCCTGAGGTAGTGTGCTGATACATCTGTTTCGAATGGTTAATTCCCCACCACCAAGGGGGGAAGGACTATTTGTGGACCTTGCAACCAAGGCATAAAAATCTATATTAAACTGCATAGTCACCAAGAGGAAAACCACTGACCAATGAAAAAACTGAGGCATAGCTGCATCCTGACAGCAAGGGTTAAGGGGCCCTGCTACACACCCATTCTTTGGTAATGAGTAGTTCCATGGGAATGATCTGAATGGGAGCTGTGTGTAACTTTCATTTCTAGGGCAGGGGGAATACACAAGAGAACATGCAAAACCACACCCTAGCCAGGAGAACCTGCAGATCAGTATTCCTAAAATGTTTCAAAAGGGGCAAAATATGAGTGTCCAGCAATCATTCCCACTGCTGGTGCTTTGATAACATTGTGTTGAGGACAGTATAAATGATGACACCTTTTCAGGTTGTGTGTATGAATGCACAGTCTGTCATAATTCCTCTCTTTGATCCCCCAATATTAAAATATGAGTCTCTTCACCCATCATGGTCATTAAATGCCATCCCACATTGTATGATAACTGAAATTTAAAGAAGAAATGAGATCTTAAAGAAATATTTCTGTTGTTATTTCTATTGGTAATGCAGTAGCGTGCAAAAGTTCCAGCCTAATTGGAGACCCCTTGTGCTGGGCACTGTAAAAACACCTAATGCGAAACAGCTACTGCCCCAAAGTATTCAGTATATGAGGGGCTGAAACAGGTGAAGGGAGAGAGCACAAGCAATAACATCCAAGGGTGATGATTGGCACTCATCTTTTTAGGGCCAGTAAAGAATATAAATAAATACTCATCAGCTGTGCCTGAAAGCTCATTAACCTATTTGTTATCAGTTGGCTAATTTCTTGAATATATCCCAAGGAAGATTATGAAAGAGAAGGTGGTGGCCTTACAGACTAATTTAGGAATGGCTTTCTATGCCTAAGGGGTAGTATGGAAGACAGCATAGAGATGATTGTGGGAGAAGAGGCCAAGTGGGAAGATAAAACCAGCCTTATTAGTGAAGCAGAGTGATGACTCAATAAGAAACCAGCATAGATAGGGAGAGGCAGAGCTGTGAAGGTAAGAAGCTTGACCTGTCTATGATGGAAAGAGGGAGTCAATGGAAGAATTCAAAAAGGGGTTGACATAATCAGAATAATGGGAAAAAAGAGATTAACGGATGAGGATGTCAGAGAGAGCAGAGAGGAGAAAATGATAAAGACCTGGATAGTAGTTCAAACTGGTAGATTCTGCTATAGGATTGGGGCACTGGGATGGATTTGAAATGGCTGCCTAGAGGGGAAGGTCATATATCTTTACTAGTTTGGTGAGCCCTCCAGATACTATATATAAATGTATAGTATTAGCTTCTAGAGAGTATGTACACAGGAAACTACTGTACTTTCATATCAGTATAATAAAAACTTAAATGCAATAGAACAAAGTATGTCATATCCAAGATGTATTTCCATATGTAGAATTTTACAAAGTCAGAGATTTAGAAGGTTTATTTTATAAGTTACCAGTAGGTGAAATGTGAAGCACTTATAAAGGAAACACCTGTGTTGAATAAAACCAGTAACATACCAGGCATAGCATGGGTGGTAATAAAAATATTTAAGTTTCTCTGTAAAAACATACAAAAAATTTTTTTTACCAAAATTATTTCACTTTTAAAATTTAGGTCCACATTCACTGAAAATATATCATAGTCACATTGTTCATGACAACCTTGCTGTTATTAAAAAGTGCTTACAGTTTTCTTTTGGTAAAGTACATCTGGATTCTTAGCTTGGGTGAAAGTTTTTATTGTACTTCTGTGTCAGACTTTTTTGTAGTAGGGTTATTAGTTATCTCCAAATGTATTCAGCTCCTCCTCTTTGGGCAGACTTAAGTTTAACAGGGTCTTTAATTACATTTCCCCCACTAGCTGACCACTATAAAAATTAAGTCCTCACCACAAATCTGTAAAAATGTTTCCACTGCAATGGGAGACAAAAATAGAATAATTCCACGTCTTTCTGGATGGACGCCTAGCTGAAACTATGCAGCATTTGACTGACAAGAGGATGTAGTCTTTGCTGAAAGCACTTTTTTTAACGTCCTCTAAGTCTTTAGCAATATTCAAGTAGATGAATGGAGGGAGTGAGACACAGAGGATTTACACTAGTTTGCAGCAGTTTGGTTATTTTTGCCTGCTTCTTCTGCAACTTTTGTTTTCTGCAAAAAAAAAAAAAAATCTCTGCTGTTCTTCCAATTTACTGAATATACTGTCTCAAACCAGTGAGTATTAACTTTTTTGGCTTTGATTTGAAGTATTGAAGTAGCACTTTTTACTTTTTTGTGTACAATTTTAGTAGGGAAATAAAACCTTACTGTTTGCCTAGGCAGTCTTAGAATTGTTTCAATGTTCGCTCTGTAACTATAATTTGCAGTCTTTCAGTGTTTAGAAAAATTAAGTTAATACATAGCTGAGTTTAAGTATACAGTACATAAACTTCTTATGAAAACTTCAGTTGCAGTACATTAGATTCCTCCCCTTCAGTGCTATACAGTGGATTATCAGCTTCCTGCTAAGTTCTGTGGGACCATAAGAAACAAAACAGATAAATGGCAATTTAATTGAAACAAAATAGAAAACTGTATTGGTTTGTATCCACATGATGAAAACTAAAGTAAACAATTACTGTGCCATGACAGTATTTGTAAATAGCCTTGTGAGTTGTCTGGACTACATTAATTGTTGTTGGGGATTTAATAGCAATCAGTATGTTAAATGTAATGCTATTTAAAAATAGAATTTTTCTATCAAAGAAACTTACACTACGTTAAGCACCAGAATTTTAATAAGCTATGAGTATAAATTAGAAAAAACTTAGATATTTACTAGTGGATTACTCCATAAGATTTCTTCTTTCTCCTCTGCACAAGATTTGTATTCCTATATTTGTATCTTATTCATCATATATGTATATATCACTAGTTCATAATATATTGTGAGTCACATCCTCAACTTGTGTAACGTGTCATATCTCTGAAGTCAATACTAGCTGAGGATCTGATTCTTATGTTTATAGCTATAAAATTTGCATACACTGATGAAAATATTTCCTCCTGGAAAGCTATTACTTGGATGAATACTTTTCCTTAGTTGTATATGTGGCAGTTTCCACAGACTTACTGAATGAAAAAAACCAGTAATGCAATATCTAGCTTTATATTTTTTTGTTTCATGTGGTTCAAATCCAGATGGGGTTGGAAAATGTCTTAGTACTGAGAGTCTCCTGAGTTGGAGACATTCTTATGAAAACAGCCTTTATTTATTTATTTATTTATTTATTAAGCTAACTGAGGCACACAGATTTGAGCCAAGGTCATTAGGCACTAGAATAATAAGAGAAATGTTGGGGTTTTTTTTTTGGCAATAAATATTCTAAGGACATTTATAATTTTAAATACAGTTTTTGGGCCTGCTCTTTAAAAGACTTATGAATAGGGGTAAGCATGGATGACTAGTCCCACTAGAATCAATGGACTATCTACGTGAGTGAAGTTACTCACTTGTAAAGTCTTTTCAGGATCAGGCCATGTGCCTGTTCCTTTGACATTTAATTTTATTTTTCATACTGAAAGTCTAGCTGAAAGTTTTACACATCTTGTTGGGGGAATGGATTTGTGTTTCACCTGTAAAAAGAAAAACAAACTACAGGCTGCTACTCTGAAACCTACATTTTTTATAATGACAGGTTTCAGAGTAGCAGCCGTGTTAGTCTGTATTTGCAAAAAGAAAAGGAGGACTTGTGGCACCTTAGAGACTAACCAATTTATTTGAGCATAAGCTTTCGTGAGCTACAGCTCACTTCATCTGATGCACTTTTATGCATCAGATGAAGTGAGCTGTAGCTCACAAAAGCTTATGCTCAAATAAATTGGTTAGTCTCTAAGGTGCCACAAGTCCTCCTTTTCTTTTTACATTTTTTATGGAACTCAGTAGGACTGAATGAATAGTACATGACATGATGCTCTATTTCAGTTTTATAGATTTTATATATATTTTTAATCTGTTCTCATTACTTTGAACTCTAAGTTTTGTTTTGCTCTTTTATATATCTTTCTTGCCTTATGGCTTTTCACATGTGGTAGCACTGTATAAGGTAAAGTTGTATGAGAGTACTGTCCCAAGGTAAAGCTGGATGATGAGGTGCTATGTTCAGAAGACAATATTAAGTAACTGGTGCAGAACTTCCATTGGCACATTTTATTTCAATGGAAAATCAAATGGTCAGCTTGCTCAGTCTTTGATTTTTTTTTTTTTTTTTTACAACCATTGCCATGAATTTTTACTTTTCATTCATCCATATGAATGCTAAAAATGACATGCTTGGTACATGGTAGAGAACTCTGGTGGAGACACAGGATATAAAATGGGCTTGATGAATATTGCGTAGAAAGCACACACAAGATAGTATAGTCACAGAAAATTCTTTCCCATAAATTTGCCTGTATAGGAATCATCTACAAGCCTAAGTATTTACTAGGTAAATAGAGTGGAAAAACATGCATTCCTCGGGACTGAGAATAAATGGGGTCTTGGAAGGCAGGGCATTCTAAATTTGCCACCTGGCAAAACTAATTATGTGAATGCCCCCACCTCAAGTTTCTTCAGTTTTCTCTTTGCCACATTTTTGTGCATGCACTTAGGCACAATATCTAAAGTGTAGTGAATGGGCCCAATACTTCATTCTCCTATAGTCCCTTTGTGGCTCTGCCAGCACAAAGGGGCCATAAAATAGATAGAACTGGCTCATGAAGAATTCCCCTGATGCATGGGGAATCCTCAGGTGCTACCAGAGTCAGTGTGGTGGCACTGTGTTATTGCCCCTTGGTACCCCCCATCATAGGAGCTGCTCCTGTTGAAAAGAGAGCATGGCTAGAAGCCTATTTTTTTCTGGCTATTCTGGCTGCTGGAACAGCCATAGGCAGCCAGATGCAAGTTAGATTGGCTCCCAGGAAGCATAAAGGTAATGTAAAATACCTTTGCCTTGCCCCCCTGTTCTGCTTTTCCAAATAGAACTTGGACAGGAATGAAGAATAACTTTCGATTGGCAACAAGACTTCCAGAAAAATTCTGCATAGTGTGTCCCTTCAAGCTTACACCTCTTGGGTTATTTTCTAGGATATATTTAAGGTGCTAATATTCTTATAGAGTCAAACTGTGGCCTTTCGTCACTGTCCTGCAGTGTGGTGGAGGTGGGGGGGGGGGCGGCGGGAGGAAGGGGAGCAGAATTGCACTGCCCTTGAGGAAGTTCAAGAATGGATTATACCTAAGGAGGTAAAATCTCTCCCAGAGCTCCCCAGGGCACAAGGATAGTGCACCCTATTCTACTATCCACCCCCAGGCAGCAATATTGGTGTGTATGTTGATGGTAAGGAGGGCATGGCCCACCCTGCCACTTTAACCAATACATCCTGACCAGGCATGCATTAAGGAAAAAGGTTCCCTTGAGGTTCAATAACGTGATTATCCCTAGCCCTTGTACAGGGAATGGCAGGTGCCTTTTTACCTTTTCTCCACCACTGCACACCCATGTCACGGCCAGACATAATCAGGCATACAGTATTCATTTTTGGGGTAAGGGAATGGATAAATTTGGAAGTACTTGTAATCACTTGTATGATAAAATAATGCTCTATTTACAGCATTTGTAAACACTATCTGATCTATTTTATGGCATATATATTATCTGTTTTGTGGTAATGATGTGGGTCCAGCTCCTGAGGTAAAACTCCTGGTGACTTCATAATAATTTTTACTCCATATTCATTCAAACCAAGTGAAGATCTATTGTAAGGACTTGTAATGGAGAGTGAACTATTGTAATTTTTTGGGCAGAGTCACAACCTTTGGAGCAAAGGCAGAGGGTCTCCTTGAAGTGGATTACACCCTTCTGCATAGAAGGGGCAGCCCAGATGCCTCCACAGCAACATCCCTGGTTACTTGGGCCCCATAGAGAGTGCTCCATGAGTCTGGGCAATCCATGGAGCCAGAGACGGCAGTGAGTGGACATTCTGGGGAAGTTCACTGGCTCTGCACTTAGCAGGTTGGACAGATATTGCGGTCCCAGTGTTGGAAACATCTTACTTCTTTATTCTGTGTTCAATGGTCTCTGGAAAGAAGGCATTTCTAGCCTATTATTGTGAGTAGCCTCAGCAGGTAAGTGAAGTCTGTGGAGCTTGGGCTGGACAGGTACTAATGTTAGCTGGATTATGCCCTTAAAAAGAGAGACTTGTGTTGGTTCTTATCTTATTCAAACTAATTCATTTATATTTGGATAGATCTGAGTGGAACAGCTCGGCTTTCAGACTTATGTCTCAGCTGTTTGCAAGCCTCTCTCTACCGCAACACTACTTCATAAGCATATAAAGCCAGATAGTGCCTTTGGTTAAACATGCATGTCTCTGTCTGTCTTAAACATGGATATATCCAAACGCAGAATATTGCTCAAAATATAATCAGTGGAGGTTTAAATTAGCATAGATGAATCTGGACAATTGATGAGTTTATGTTTTTGCCCACAAAGTTTTGCAAATTCAGCCTTTCTTATATGCTTTGGGGATGGGCCTTTGAAATGCAGGGCCCTTCTGGGCTGGGCCTGTTTGCATCACAATATCATGATGAAAAAAAATGTCTGGTGAACTAGCTGAAAAAGTTGGATTTGGGTTCAGCAGTTCTGAACGTGGCTGATTTGGAAGTGAGGAATTCTGGTTCCTGGTGCCTGCCCTGCTGGAGACTGCTATGACATGAAGTAAATAACTCTGTGCATCCCTTTCCCATCTGTAAAAGAAGAGTGATAATTATGTGACATAGAAGTTGTGAGGCTTAATTTAGTAATGTTTGTAAAGAACTTTGAGATCTTTGAATGAGTTATAGAAACGCAGTGTTGCTGCCTTATTTCAATCTTATCAAATCATGGGCCTGTTTTTCAGGTGACTATACAAAGCTATGCTAACCCACCTATCTTATCCTAAAATGTCTGGACCTTATTGATATTTTTATTGATGAGTATACCATAAATGATATGATTCATAAATCTTAGTTTTGTAATTGTACACTTCAGACTTTCATGAAATGATTTACTACTTCACTCTTGAGTATCTGGAATGAGTTAATTGTGGTTGGAAATAGATGATTTTAAGGAAAGGAAATCTTGCCGTCAGTGATTCAGAAAAGTTCTAATGTGGATGTAATGTTCTAACAAGGGAAAAATATCCCAAACAAATGCTTATTCCTTGGTATCCTGTGTGGGTTTTTTTGTTAGCAGAAGTGGAACTGAGATTCTAGCTTATTTGAAATGATTAACAGCACATTCTGTGACTGTTTGAAGACATTCCTTTGTAGGTTTCCATGGTTACATATGGCAACTAGTGCTGTATCTAGTTATGTGCCTGAGCGTAACTTCTCCTCTGCTCATGTAAAAGCCAGGTAGTAAAACTCAGGAGAAGAAACTGAAACACGTGTAAGAGGCACATATTTCTGTGCTTATCTCTTAGAAACGACTGAGGTATGGGATGGGACAAATTGCTTAACTGATGATTTTCAGGGTTTTTAAAATGTACTATAAACATGCTTAATTCCAGATCCTTGTCCCCAGTATGTTTGAGAAGATGGAGCTCTAAATGGGACATGATTTGGCTCAAAAGGGGCATTCCTAGCATAGCATGTCACTCACTCTATCATCTACAGAACAACTGAACTGAAATCCATGTCACTAGCTCAAATTGTGCCATACTTAATAATAAGTTCTTCCCTGACAAAGCATTCAGGATGCTGCACAGACAGTGAAATTATAATAATAATCAGTCATCAAAACATCACAATCGGTAAATGCCACTAAGAGAAGAAATTGATTGGCAATAGGAGAAATATACAGAGGCTTTTATAGGGCCAAATCCTCAGGTAGTGTAAATTGGCATAGCTCTGGTGAAGTCAGTGGAGTTGTATTGACTTACACATGCTCAGGATTTGGAACATATTGTTTAAATAAGGCAATAAAATGAAAATATAAGCTTTGGGAAAATGCCTGATGGCTAGATTATCCTTGGCCTTTACATATGTGTCTGGAGGGAGGTGAGGTTAAAGATGGAGATGTTAGTACCCTTTGGGTTTAATGTGTAAATAGACTGTCGTGGATCAGAAGTCACTAAACAAGCCGATAGCAGATTGTAAAAATTAACTCTGGGCCTTCAGGCCCAGGGTCAGAGTTAGTCAGGGGAGTAGGTTTTTTCCTTCCCTTTGGCATAGAACGGTGGCGAGAGCAAAACTCTGTATGGGGATGAATGGCTGTTGGGGCTGGGAAGAACCAATTAATAAACCACAGAAGCTCCCAGCAGAACCAGAGATTTCCAGAAAACTTTAAGAAAAACCTCATTCTGCATCTTGGGCATTGAGGACTTGGCTTAAAGACTGTTAAAGTCAATGGGTATTGGATCAGGCCTTAAGAGTGTGGACACTAAGAACCATTTCTATTAACTTCCTTTTGAGTATTTTAACTAGTCCAGCAATTGAGTTAGGATTGAGCAAGGTCCAGGCCCTGGAACAGATCTTCCTTCACTCTTCTACCTTACCTTAATATGCTGTTTTACCCCTAGTCCATCAGCTTTTTATGGTGAGTTTTGGATTATTGTCTTCAAAGAGACAATTCTGCAATGAAACATTGTTAGAACAATATGTAGACAGGCAGGCACAGAACATAAATGATCCTTATGTTGGGAAAGCTTCTGAGGCCTAAACTTTCTCAAAAAATGGCAGCACTTCTTCTGTGATTAAGCTTTTTCCAAAATATACTCAAGACACAGTATCTGAGGTCTGTATTGGTAAAGGTATGCTTTACAGACCTCAAAGCAAATATAATGTGATGCTTACAGTTGTTTCTCATACAATGCACTGTATCTTAAAATAACTACCATGGTTTTCCCTATTCTTGGAATGGCGTTTGGATATGGAGCTGCTGCAAAATGGTCTGTGGCTTCAAGGGCTGCTGGTTGCATCATCAAAGGTGCTGATGTGGAAGTGTATTTCTATGGTTTCTTCTGTAGATATTAAATGTGGCTTGTCTTTACTATCTAGCCATTGGTTGGCCTACTGGTCAGAGTTCATTTTTTCAGATTGTGCATTCAATATTCCATACCTTGGCTTTCCCCACAGGGATCTGCACTTTTGATGTTCCCTACTAATGGTTCTTTGGGTGACTTTCACCACAGACTTTCTCATGTCTGGGACAGTGTGTGGACTGGTTTAGGAAAATCTTAATCTGCAGGGCTGCCTAGTGTGATAGATTAAAAACATGAGAGAGAACATGAACATCATGGAGTGCAAAATGGTATCTAGGTTTTCCAACCTGAACACTGTAATAGCTGTGGACATTTGGCTGGATGGATAACCAAATAGAGAAGATATTGGCTAGTGTGTAGTCAATCATGTACTTCAGAATGCTAAGGGCAACCTTTCCAGACTACTGTACCCCTTGCAGAAGTCTGATTTATCTTGCACACCTCAAATTTCACCTCACTTAAAAACTACTTACTTACAAAATCAGACATAAAAAAACAAAAGTGTCACAGCACACTACTACCGAGAAATTGCTTATTTTCTCATTTTTACCATATAATTTTAAAATAAATTGATTAGAATATAAATACTGTACTTACATTTCAGTGTATAGTATATAGAGCAGTATAAACACGTCGTCTGTATGAAATTTTAGTTTGTACTGACTTTGCTAATGCTTTTTATGTAGCCTGTTGTAAGACTAGGCAAATATCTAGATGAGTTGATGTACCCGTGGAAGACTTCTGCGTATCCCCGTACCCTTGGTAGAGAACCACTGGCTTAGGGAACTTATTTGAACAGATAGCTGCCAGTCTTGGAGCTGGCCCATGTCATGCTGTTGCCAGAGACCTGGCTTATGCAATATAAGAAAGGCAGTGACACAAGGAGATAAATATGGTGCTTTCAGTATCCTCTATCATTATTTCTCACACACAATAACTACACCATTCACCTCCAAACCTCTTCCAACCTTCATGTGGCCGAGCTTCAATGTGACCACTATACTGCATTCAGTGTCCAATCCATGCATCTGTTGTACACATATCTGTACATTCTAGCCTTGTGGCACATGACCACCCTCCCACCTTCCTGTGCAGTGTTTCACTTGGTAGATCTTTTAGGCTTGTCCTGCCAGTCTCCCATAGGCCAAACAGAAATCTGGCATCTTAGGCTTTGAAGGTTTTCAAGTGTACATTCTAGAGGCCTACCACCGACATTGGTGAAAAGAAATCAAGGTGAGTGGCAACCAGACTGAAGCTGAGAATCTGGTGTTAGCTGCAGTGGGGAGACTTCTTTGTCTTAACGCAGGAAGATTATTTAAAAAAGTGAAAATCAATATGAATGATTTAATATGTTACAACCTTCACAAAACTGGTCATCACAAGTCACGGTGACAGAAAATATTGTTTTGAAAATATCTAATAAACATATTGTGACTTTGTATCCAACTATTGGCTTCACAATTGCTTGTAGATCATGGAATGTCAACTTAACATTGTATAATGGACTTCTGGATATATTAGTTGTCTGGAAAATTTACTGTGAATCCCGCCCTGTGAGTTCTGTGAACAGACTCTATTCATTTAGCTACAGTTGGCTTTTCAGCTAGGATGACAGTGAATGGATGAGAAGGGGGAATTCTATATCCAAATTTTCATTAGAGAGCAGAAATGACGTTCAGATTTCCCTCATTATTTGGCTTTGTGTTGGTTCTCGTAGTCATAGTAACAGGTCAGCATTAATTTAACAGGACCATTATCACTAATAATCACTGAAGTGAGTTGCTCTGGCCATAAGGGGGTTGGAATGGGACTCATATATTCAGAGAATAACAGATTGTCAAAGGGCTCCTGAGCTTGATGCAAATTGTGGCATGGCTATTTCAGTTACTATTCAGCTCTCTTGAAATGCAAATACTTGTCACAGACTCTTCCTGCAGATGCCTTGGTACCATGTCCATTTGGTTTTTGACCAACTGCTACAACCTGAAGCTGTCTAGGACTGCTAAGGTTGAACTTGTCTTGTCTTGGAATGAGACAATGGTGTAGTATTTGCTTGGGATGAGTTTTATACCCATACCTGTCTGCTTAACTCATGGGTCAAGCAGATCTATCAACAATAAATAGATTCTCTTTTTGATAACGTCTGAAAAAGACACAAATATTCAACCCCTTAAATAAAATGCAGTCAGAGTTCATACATAGAAATATATTTATGCTGCTGTTTAAAAGTAAACTCTAAAAATAGCACGAATTAGACCATATGAGTATGTAGGCTATTCCATAGACAGGCTGGCTTTGCCACATGGATGAAATGTTCTATGATGCTTACCTTATGTGCATCATGATAGCTTTATGCTCCTGAAATCTGGTTCCTATCTGTGGTCATTAGGTTTTTCCCATGCATTCAGAGGGATAAGATCCTGAAAATGACCTTCTCATAAGCAAACTAGGGTAATATAGCCTAGACAAAACTACTATAAGATGTGTGAACAACTGGTTGGAAAACTATATTCAGAGTAGTTATTAATGGTTCATAGTCAAGCTGGAAGGGCATATTGAGTGAGGTCCCAAAGAGTTCTGTCCTGGGCCTGATTCTTTTCAATATCTTCATAAATGATTTGGATAATGACATAGACAGTACACTTATAAAATATGTGGATGATAGCAAGCTGAGAGGGATTGCAAGTGCTTTGGAGGACAGAATTAGAATTTGAAATGACCTTGACAAACTGAAGAAAGTGTCTGAAATAAATAGGATGAAATTCAATAAGGACAAATGCAAAGTACTACACTTAAGATGGAACAATCAATTACACAAATACAAAATGAGAAATGACTGCCTAGGAAGGAGTACTGCATAAAAGGATCTAGGGTTATGGTTGGATCACAAACCAAATATGAGTCAACAATGTAATGCTGTTGGGGGAAAAAAGCAAACATTATTCTAAGATGATTAGTAGGAGTATTGTAAGCAAGACACAAGATGTTGTTCTTTACTTTGCTCAGCCCTGATAAGGCTTCAGCTGGAGTACTGTGCCAAGTTCTGGCCACCACACTTCAGAAAAGATGTGGGCAAAATGGAGAAAGCCCAGAGGAGTACAACAAAAATGATTAAAGGTGTAGAAAACAGGTAAGTTGAAAAAACTGGGTTTGTTTAGTCTTGAGAAGAGAATACTGAGGGTGGGGAACATAACGGTCATCAAGTATGTAAAAAATTGTTTTGAAGAGGAGGGTGACAAGTTGTTTTCCTTATCCACTGAGAACAGGACAAGTAGTAATGGCCTTAAATTGCAGATGTAGGTTAGACATTAGAAAAATACCTCCCAACTGTAAGGACAGTTAAGCACTGGAGCAAATTACCTAGGGAGGTTGTGGAATATCTATCATGGAGGTTTAGATAAACACCTGTCACTGATGATCTAGATAATACTTAGTCCTGTCTCAGTGCAGGAGACTGCACTAAATAACCTATCAAGTTCCCTTCCAGTCCTACATTTCTATGATCTTGTGGGACAGGACTCATTAGTTTCTGCCCTTTTGACCAATAATCCCACATGGGGAAGTGTACAGATATGCATCACTACTCAGTTTGCGGTAAACTGAAAATGTCTGTGGAATCTCTAGACTTAACATTTACAGCTGAGTTTATTAACTCAAGTTAATTGACACATACAAGCAGGACTTCAAGCTCTAGTCTCAACAGAACCTGGGAAAATTGATCCTCTCATACCTCCAATGCTGTGTTCTTCCTGAGACCTTTAAAGGCCACTAAGGTTATTTAAGACAGTGTAGGCAAGCTGAGAAACTGTCTCCACCCAGCAACATGTGGCTTCTGGGGAGTGTTGATTAAAACTCCCTGCATCCTAGCTTAGCATGTAACTGTGTCAAGCTTTTTAGTTTTGATTTTGTAAAAAATAATATCACATTGCAGTATGAGCACATTGATTTCTCTATTGTACAAAAGACACTGGCTTATTTCACTTTTAAATGCAACAAATGCAAACATAATATATTTACCTAATAGCAAGTCAAGCAGTAACATAGCACAAGTTGAGCATTTATAGGAGTTATACAGTGTACAATATTTGTGGCATGTTGTGCTTGTGAAGAGAGGCCAACTCTGAACGGCTCAGATTCAAATCTGCACACACCTGAGCCCCACAACATCTTTAAACGATTTCAAAGCAGTTTAATATTTTATTAAATGTTATATTTCCGGGGCAAGGCTTTCACTGGGAATACTTTTACTTTTTGTGTTTTATTGTTTTTAATTAATTTTCTGTCTGTTTCCAGCCTCTCTTCATTTAATTAATTTGCTATATTGACCTCAACCTGTGTGACTTGTTCACTGAAATCCTCTAGGGAGGATCGGTATCAGGTCTAATAAGACTGCTGTCACTTTACACCAAGCAGAAAGTAAATGTTTCATTTGTTAAATGGACTGGTGGAAAACATTGTCATTTTCTACCATTCTCATTATTCTTCTAGGCAAAATGTTTTACTTTTATGTGACTGAGAGTGGATAAAATAGATCTGAAACTGCAGATTTTAGTGTCTTGAATGAAGACTTATGTCAGACTTTTCTCTTTTTTTTTATGTATCAGTTGTACTGAAATATGATCAGAGTAACAGAACAGGGTCTAGTTGTAATGAAGTTTCTTGTGTTTCCAGTAATAAGATAAGGGATACAATAAATAAGAGATAAACTATGAATTTCTGTTCCAAAAGAAACTGCAGAGGAAGATATAAAGAATGCAAGATTATTAAATCGAACTGTAGGCTGTTAATGTAGGGCCCAATCTTGCTACCACTGGTCAATGGGGGTGTTGCCATGGTCTTCATGGTCAGCTGGATCGGGCCTGTGTATTTTTCTTTGTAATCTGTTACATACATTTATTACTTCACTACTTGTATTTTGTGATATCAGACAAATGGCTGCATTTAATTGGTGGGTTCCGTTTATAAATACATTTTGTTAAGTGCTTTGGGGTTCTTCTAGGTGAAAGATGCTTTGTGGACAGAAATTATCATCATTCATGGTTTTAATACAGCATCTTACATTGTATTTTATTTATGATTTTATATATGAAAATGAAACCTGGAAACATCACAAACTTTGTAATAGAGTGTAATATTTGAGCATTTTAAGATTTTTTTTTTTAGAAAAAGATAAGACTTAATGTTTAATATGAATGAGGCTAAAGGATGTTTTACTTTTATAGCAACTCTACTTGGTAATCAGTTTGGGCCAGCTTTTCAGCTGCACCAAAGCAACACTCCTCACAGGGTGAGGTGCCATGCAAAGGTGGTTTTAAGTCACTTTTATACCACTCTTCTCAGTGCTTAATTTGTAATGAAAGAGGTGCTGGGGCTTGCAATTTTTTTCCTTTCATAACTGATGCGGCCAGCCCAGAGGTGCCGGGGCTCTGAACTGCCAAGCCTAGAGGTGCTGGGGCTCAGCCCTGGCAAACCTTGGCACCATGTTAATCACTGGGTCTTCCTCTGATTCTGCGGCTAATTTGTGCTGGCATCAGACAAGCCCCTGATGTGACATAGAGCAGCCTCAGGGCTGCTTTATGTTGCACTGGTTGCCTGTCTGTTGTGGCAGCTGAGGATCACAAGAACCTGAGGATATTTTGGTCACATCCCCTGTGCAAAGATTGGGGGAAGAGGAAGCCTCTATAGTGCTCCTATACCACTGAGGATTTCCGAATCTTCACCCCAGCAAGCAGAATCCTCCCTTCAAGTGAGGTTTAGGACTGCTTTGCACTACAGGATCTCCAGCTCCCAGACCAACCCTTCAGAGCAATAAGCAGTTGGTGTCAATTAGGGGAGTTAAGAGGCTGCTCTAATTTACATCAGAGATCAGCCCAGTGCCTTGCTGGCCCCAGAATCAGGAGTGTATATCCCCCTCCCACAGCTTACTCCTTTTTTTCCAGCTGTGTGCTGAGCTTGCAGGGTCAGGGGCAAATCTTTATTCTTGGTAGTGCTTCAGTGTATGCTCCTAATATCATTTCTGCTATAACTAAAGTATATTCCTAGTTCACAAATGTCAGCGTGATATGTTTATTCAAAGTTATTTTTAAAAGAACAGTGTCCAGTACAGTATACTATAAATGTTACTTTTAAAGGGACACTTAAGTTAAAATGTATAATACACATTAAACTATTCTTACTGGTGGTCATATTTATCTGGAGGGGTCATAGAAGGCCTTGAAGGCATCACAACCGGACCATTTCCATTCTCAGCCTTGCTCTGCAGGGACTACATCTTGGGATGAGGAAGCTATTGAGCTGTCACATTCATTCAGCACTTTAGTCTGTTCTGAGACTCTCGCCAAATATGTTAATTAGTGCCAGATGCACTGGTAAGTCTATGATTGGGACATCCTTTTCCCTAGAAATGGGACTGGAACCACCAACTCCTTTCGTGGTGGTCGGGGACTCTCTCCTCAGGGGGACTGAGTCATCTATCTGCCGCCCTGACCGGGAAAACCAAGAAGTCTGCTGCTTGCCGGGGGCTAAGATTCGCAATGTGACGGAGAGACTGCCGAGAGTCATCAAGCCCTCGGATCGCTACCCCTTCCTGCTTCTCCACGTGGGCACCAATGATACTGCCAAGAATGACCTTGAGCGGATCACTGCAGACTACGTGGCTCTGGGAAGAAGGATAAAGGAGTTTGAGGTGCAAGTGGTGTTCTCGTCCATCCTCCCCATGGAAGGAAAAGGCCTGGGTAGGGACCGTCGAATCGTGGAAGTCAACGAATGGCTACGCAGGTGCTGTCGGAGAGAAGGCTCTGGATTCTTTGACCATGGGATGGTGTTCCATGAAGGAGGAGTGCTGGGCAGAGACTGGCTCCACCTTACGAAGAGAGGGAAGAGCATCTTTGTGAGCAGGCTGGCTAACCTAGTGAGGAGGGCTTTAAACTAGGGTCACCGGGGGAAGGAGACCAAAGCCCTGAGGTAAGTGGGAAAGCGGGATACCGGGAGGAAGCACAGGCAGGAATGTCTGTGAGGGGAGGGCTCCTGCCTCATACTGAGAATGAGGGGCGATCAGCAGGTTATCTCAAGTGCTTATATACGAATGCACAAAGCCTTGAAAACAAGCAGGGAGAACTGGAGGTCCTGGTGATGTCAAGGAATTATGACGTGATTGGAATAACAGAGACTTGGTGGGATAACTCACATGACTGGAGTACTGTCATGGATGGTTATAAACTGTTCAGGAAGGACAGGCAGGGCAGAAAAGGTGGGGGAGTAGCACTGTATGTAAGGGAGCAGTATGAGTGCTCAGAGCTCCAGTACGAAACTGCAGAAAAACTTGAGTGTCTCTGGATTAAGTTTAGAAGTGTGAGCAACAAGAGTGATGTAGTGGTGGGAGTCTGCTATAGACCACCGGACCAGGGGGATGAGGTGGATGAGGCTTTCTTCCGGCAGCTCGCAGAAGCTACTAGATCGCACGCCCTGGTTCTCATGGGTGACTTTAATTTTCCTGATATCTGCTGGGAGAGCAATACAGCGGTGCATAGACAATCCAGGAAGTTTTTGGAAAGTGTAGGGGACAATTGCCTGGTGCAAGTGCTAGAGGAGGCAACTAGGGGGGAGCTTTTCTTGACCTGCTGCTCACAAACCGGGAAGAATTAGTAGGGGAAGCAAAAGTGGATGGGAATCTGGGAGGCAGTGACCATGAGTTGGTAGAGTTCAGGATCCTGACACAGGGAAGAAAGGTAAGCAGCAGGATACGGACCCTGGACTTCAGGAAAGCAGACTTCGACTCCCTCAGGGAACGGATGGGTAGGATCCCCTGGGGGACTAACGTGAAGGGGAAAGGAGCCCAGGAGAGCTGGCTGTATTTCAAGGAATCCCTGTTGAGGTTACAGGGACAAACCATCCCGATGTGTCGAAAGAATAGTAAATATGGCAGGCGACCAGCTTGGCTTAACGGTGAAATCCTAGCGGATCTTAAACATAAAAAAGAAGCTTACAAGAAGTGGAAGGGTGGACATATGACCAGGGAAGAGTATAAAAATATTGCTCGGGCATGTAGGAATGAAATCAGGAGGGCCAAATCGCACTTGGAGCTGCAGCTAGCGAGAGATGTCAAGAGTAACAAGAAGGATTTCTTCAGGTATGTTAGCAACAAGAAGAAAGCCAAGGAAGGTGTGGGCCCCTTAATGAATGAGGGAGGCAACCTAGTGACAGAGGATGTGGAAAAAGCTAATGTACTCAATGCTTTTTTTGCCTCAGTCTTCACGAACAAGGTCAGCTCCCAGACTGCTGCGCTGGGCATCACAACATGGGGAATAGATGGCCAGCCCTCTGTGGAGAAAGAGGTGGTTAGGGACTATTTAGAAAAGCAGGACGTGCACAAGTCCCTGGGGCCGGACGAGTTGCATCCGAGAGTGCTAAAGGAATTGGCGGCTGTGATTGCAGAGCCATTGGCCATTATCTTTGAAAACTCGTGGCGAACGGGGGAAGTCCCGGATGACTGGAAAAAGGCTAATGTACTGCCAATCTTTAAAAAAGGGAAGAAGGAGGATCCTGGGAACTACAGGCCAGTCAGCCTCACCTCAGTCCCCGGAAAAATCATGGAGCAGGTCCTCAAAGAATCAATCCTGAAGCACTTACATGAGGGGAAAGTGATCAGGAACAGTCAGCATGGATTCACCAAGGGAAGGTCATGCCTGAATAATCTAATCGCCTTCTATGATGAGATTACTGGTTCTGTGGATGAAGGGAAAACAGTGGATGTATTGTTTCTTGACTTTAGCAAAGCTTTTGACACGGTCTCCCACAGTATTCTTGCCAGCCAGTTAAAGAAGTATGGATGAATGGACTACAAGGTGGATAGAAAGTTGACTAGATTGTCGGGCTAGGATAGCGTGGATTGCACTCTCAGCAAATTTGCGGATGATACTAAAGTGGGAGGAGTGGTAGATACGCTGGAGGGCAGGGTTCGGATACAGAGGGACCTAGACAAATTGGAGGATTGGGCCAAAAGAAATCTGATGAGGTTCAATAAGGATAAGTGCAGGGTCCTGCACTTAGGACAGAAGAACCCAATGCAGAGCTACAGACTAGGGACCGAATGGCTAGGCAGCAGTTCTGCGGAAAAGGAACTAGGGGTGACAGTGGACAAGAAGCTGGATATGAGTCAGCAGTGTGCCCTTGTTGCCAAGAAGGCCAATGGCATTTTGGGATGTATAAGTAGGGGCATAGCGAGCAGATCGAGGGACGTGATCGTCCCCCTCTATTCGACATTGGTGAGGCCTCATCTGGAGTACTGTGTCCAGTTTTGGGCCCCACACTACAAGAAGGATGTGGATAAATTGGAGAGAGTCCAGCGAAGGGCAACAAAAATGATGAGGGGTCTGGAACACATGACTTATGAGGAGAGGCTGAGGGAACTGGGATTGTTTAGTCTGCAGAAGAGAAGAATGAGGGGGGATTTGATAGCTGCCTTCAACTACCTGAGAGGTGGTTCCAGAGAGGATGGTTCTAGACTATTCTCAGTGGTAGAAGAGGAGAGGACAAGGAGTAATGGTCTCAAGTTGCAGTGGGGGAGGTTTAGGTTGGATATTAGGAAAAACTTTTTCACTAGGAGGGTGGTGAAACACTGGAATGCGTTACCTAGGAAGGTGGTAGAATCTCCTTCCTTAGAAGTTTTTAAGGGCAGGCTTGACAAAGCCCTGGCTGGGATGATTTAATTGGGGATTGGTCCTGCTTTGAGAGGGGGTTGGACTAGATGACCTCCTGAGGTCCCTTCCAACCCTGATATTCTATGACTCTATGATTCATGGTCACCAAACAGCTATCAGATAGTAACTAACTTTGGTTACTATTGATCTGCGTTGTAAATAAACCTGTCACTTACAGAAAGCTTCACATCCTGTTACCACTGAGCCATGCAGTCTCTGGTGGGTACCACTACTAAGCTGCAGCACAAGATTACAGGCCAGTTATATATTCAACCTGCTAAAGCACAAATGTGGACCGTGACTGAGATAAAGAGCCCAAAATTTGTTACACAAGAAAAAACAATAATAAAAGCTTAAAATGATATGGGATTAATTTCTTTAATAGAAATAACACTTTCTATAAACTCAGTTTCATGAATAAGTGTTTGTTAAATACTATAATAAATAAATAAATAATCAATACAATAATTTGAGAGAACACTGGATATTATGGGGTACAGGTAAATCTGGGTCTAACTCCTTGCAATCATGTATTTGGGAGGCATGATAGGAAATAAGTAAAACAATTAACTGGCAAATTTGATGCAATTCTTTGCTTTATGTTTGGCAACACACTGTATCTCACAGAAATCAAAAGCTATTTGTAATGTTTACCTTTAAAGAAAACTGAGTCTTCCCCACTCCCCATGGACTTGGAGGTAATTGCCAGATAGGAAAGTAAAACATTTCTCTGTTTTCCTATAATGTATGCATTTCAGCCTCTAAAAGTAATTCATACAATATGCCGCATAATACTGTAATTTGCCAAGAGACTATTTGCTTTTTTTACCTAAATAGTGGAGTGCCAATAGTTACTCTTCTTTATTTAAATAGTTCATTTATTTATAGACCTTTCTATGACATATCTATTTACATTGTTTTATATATAGTAAAAGTACATGTAATATCCCTTAAACCAGGGGTTTTCAACCTTTTTTTTCTGAGGCCCCCCAATCATGCTATAAAAACTCCATGGCCCACCTGTGCCACACTAACTGGTTTTCTGCATATAAAAGCCAGGGCCAGCGTTAGGGGGTAGGAAGCCAGGCATTGCCCAGGACCCCAAACCACAGCATGCACTGTTAAGCTAAGTTGCTCAGGGCCCCGGACTTCAGCCCCATGCAGTGGGACTTCAGCTTTCTGCCCTGTGCCCCAGCAAGTCTAACATTGGTCCTGCTTGCTGGACCCCTGAAACCTGCTTGCGACCCCCGAGCGGGCTCCAGACCCCTGGTTGAGAACCACCACCTTAAACCAGAATGAACTTTTTAAATGCATTCACTATATTATATGTATCCCATTATGGTTGGAGTACCTCTGTATTTATATGGCACTTTTTACTCTATATAAAATAATGTAACTACAGTGAGTGCATTTAAAA
This sequence comes from Lepidochelys kempii, assembly GCF_965140285.1. Classification (NCBI taxonomy): domain Eukaryota; kingdom Metazoa; phylum Chordata; order Testudines; family Cheloniidae; genus Lepidochelys; species Lepidochelys kempii. Next base: position 33,250,939 of record NC_136385.1, on the reverse strand, counting down.
AGTTCATTCTGGTGTAAGGGATATTACATCTGCTAGCAATATTCTTTCTACTTAAAATTATAAATATGGGGAATACCATTTATTATTTCTATTATGGTAGCATTTAGAGCCCTTGATGCGGATCCGGGCCCCATTGTATTAGATATTATACATACATTATAGAGGGAGCTGGCAGCAACCCTAATATTCAGGTTGCCTAACATTTCCCATTACAAAAGATTCTGACAACCTTTTTGTTTTGAGAAGCTCACATCTCCATTGTTTGAAGCTGGCTTTTGAAATTTGGCTGAAGAGAAGCCTGCAGGGTAGAAAAATGCCTTTTCTTTGTCCCATTAAATTCTGTTCAGGTTTAGATGAGTTGTACACTGTTAAAAATTACATTTCCCTTCTCTTACTTGTGCCTGCCATTATGTTTCCATGCACAAAAATTAACATTTGCACATACAGGCTGCAAGTGTGTGTTCCCATTTGGGGTTATGTATGCAAATAATTAGGCATGAAAATTATGGGGTCTGGTGCACATCTAAAGACCAGTTGAATTATCTTTGGAATTTTTGGAATTTGTACAGTGGTCAAATAGCTTTTTAGTTTATTAGTGTATTTTAACAAAACACAGAATAGACGGATTGTAAAAAATTCAGACAGAAACCTGGAATCTATGTCACCGTAGCCAAGAATTTTCTTGGGATTGTTACAGATGAAAGGTGTTATCTAAGGGATCTTGCATTGTCAGTCAAGCAGAAGACTCTGTAAATTCACTTGGCTGCTTCTATGAATATTTAATTACTCATACAAAGTGGAACAGTTTCAGCAGGAGACATTTAGAGCAAGTCACCCAGAATGCCATGTAGCTCTGTGGTTCGGGCACTCACCTACAATGTGAAAGATCCCAAGTTAAAGTCCCTGCACTGAATTAGGCGGACTAATGACATGAGCCCTTGTTTTCCACATCTCAGGTGAGTGGTCTAATCCTAGGTCTCTAGGTTATAAGGGGGGCTCCTCCTCCTCTGACTCCTGTTTTGTGAATGGTGTTGCCAGATTTCCTTATCTTATAATAAAAAAACTGTTAAAATGCCTGATATCAGAACACAATGTTTTGTTTGACGCAAAACAAATTTTTTTGTTTGTTTTGATGAGAAAGCAAAAATATTTTCCAATTGATCTGAAACATTTGTTTTCAGTTCAGCCAGTGACCCTAAAAGTTGATTATTTGCACAGCTCCACTTCCAGTGCTCCTCAGCCAAGGAGCAGTGAGGACAATCATGCTATTCTCTTCCTTCAGTTTGGTCAGTAAACTCAAAAACAATGCCAGGTGTCTTGATTCGCCACAGTCTTTTCAATGCAACATGCGAACTATGAGGAGGACCTGGAATGGAGGGAGCAAGAGATGTTTTTGTGAGATTCCCAGTTATTTTGTATAAATCAAACAATGTAATACCTCATATTTTGCTTCTGGAGGCGCTGATTCAGGGAAGCACTTAACTGTGTACTCCAATCCATGCTTAGTAAGAGCTGAGAGTGGGTGTTTAAATCTCATTGACTTCAAAAGCTGTTAATCGTGTTCTTAATGTTCAAGCATAAGTGTTAGAACTGTCTTTTTCTGAATAGTGGCTAAAGTTGTGATAAGATGGTTTAAAACAAGCAACACTTTGCAATATATATTTTTTTCATTTTTTAAATAACACCATCAAGACTGGTAGGCCTAAAATTTAACCTGCCATGCATATTTTGACTCATGGAGAGCGTATGATACAAGACTGGAAGGAGGTCTCAAGTGGGGTTCCACAGGGATCTGTTCTGAGTCCAGTGTTATTTAACATCTTTATTAATGACCTGGATGTAGGAATAGAGAGCACAGTGACAAATTTGCAGATGACACAAAGCTAGCGGGGGATTGCAAACAGTTTGGAGGATAGAGCTAAAATTCAAAGGGATCTTGATAAATTGGAGAACTGGGCAATAGAGAACAAAATGAAATTCAACAAGGACAAATGTAAGGTGCTACACTTAGGGAAGAAAAACCAAATGCATAAATACAGAATGGGGATAAGTGGCTGGGCAACAGCACTGCTGAGAAGAATCTGGGAGTTGTGGCAGATCACAGCCTCAACAGAAGTCAACAATGCAATGCTGTTGCATAAAAAGCAAATGCAATTTTGGGTTGCATTGACAGAAGGATAGCATGCAAGTCATGGGAAGTGATAGACCCCTCTGCTTGGAGCTGGTTAGGCCTCAGGTGGAGTACTGTGTCCAATTTTGGCCACCAATGTATAGAAGAGAAGCAGAGAAACTGGAAAGGGTCCACAGGAGAGTGACAAAGATGATCAAAGGGATGGAATGCAAGTCATATGAGCGAAGGCTGAAGGAACTTTATAGGTTTAGTTTGGAAAAGAGGAGATTAAGACGGGACCTGACAGTGGTCTCCAAATACTTGAAAGACGGCCAAAAAAGATGCAGAAAAGTTGTTCTCTCTTGTGACAGAGGGCAGAACAAGAGGCAATTGGTTCAAACTACAGCATAGGAGATTTAGAATAAATTTCAGGAAAAACTTCCTACCTGTAAGAACAGTAGGACAATGGAACAGGCTGCCTAGGGAGGTTGTGGAAGTTCCTTCACTGGAGGTTTTCAAAAGGCGGCTGGGGAGCCGTCTGTCTTGGATGGTGTAGACACAACAAATCCTCCATCTTGGCAGGGGGTTAGACTAGATCAGTGGTTCTCAACCTTTCCAGACTACTGTGAACCTTTCAGGTGTCTGATTTGTCTTGCGTACCCTAAGTTTCACCTCACTTTAAAACTCTCTGGCCCCCTAGCTCTGAAGGCAGCACTACTGTGAGCAGCAGCACAGAAGTAAGGCTGGCGATACCGTCCCAGGCCACGCTGACTTCTGCACTGCTGCTGGCGCTGGCATTGCCTTCAGAACTGTGCAGCTGGAGAGCAGTGGCTGCGGACTGGGGCGTTCATGCTGTTTGCAGCTCAGGAGGACGATTTTTTTAATCCCACCCCACAGTACCCACTCCTGCGTTGTTCGTTGAATTTTCATCCTGCTCCCGCTGTTATGGCAGTGGGTCCTGCAGGATCCCAATCCTTCTGCAGGGCTCTAGAGCTTGTTGTAAAACCAGGCAAATAAGATGAGTTGACGTACCCCCTGGAAGACCTCTGCATACTCCTGGTTGAGAACCACTGGACTAGATGACCCGTGTGGTCCCTTCTAACCTTATGGTTCTATGGTTCTAAGTGTCCTCCCTCCCTTGGCCTGCTATGTTGTTGTTAACCGGTAGGATATTGAAAACAAAGTTGGTGCATGAAGCACTTGAAGCATATGCTTTTCTATGGCTTTTCTGCTTGGCAAACCTCATTCTTGTGCTAAATTCGCCCCCAGTCCAGCGCACACACACACACTTAATTTTACACCTGTAAGTAGTCCCATTGGCCTCAACATTTGAAAAGTAGGATTCGTAGACATTTTAAAATCCTGCCTGATTGCAATAATGAAACTATTAGGGAGAGACCAATGGATACTGTGACCCTCAGTATTTTGGTTGCTAGGTTGTTTTAGTGGCCTGTGATAGAGAGGCAGTCAGACTAGATGGTCTGGTGGTTCTTTCAGGCCTTAAACTCTGTGACTCTAACCACAAGTGTTCAGTAATTGTTCAGTAAGTCAGGCCCCTGAAATGATCAGGCGATGGACTTAAAAATCATGTGATAAAAACCAAAGAAACATTGGTTACGTTCTTTCTGTTTGCCTTGGGGGTTTGTATTCCAGCTTTTCTCCATTACCACAATGGTTAGAACCCTTTTTTTAAAATATGAAAGCTGAAATGCTCAGATAATTGAATGATTTCAGGAGCTCAGGCTTTAAAGATAAACCTCAAATATTGTGAGACTTGCAATATAAAGAGCTGGCAATGCTTTCCAAAGCTGTCACATATGCATGTTTTGCATCAAACAGAAACCCATCATTTTGGGTTTATTGTTAGTTGGCAATGTGTCACAAAGGCCCTAATTTTCAAGAAATAGAGGTCCACTTACTTTGCTCATGCAATAACTATGATATATAGGGCTAAAGTTGCAAAAGGGCTGAAGACTGGTCTCCCTTTTGGAAGGCTCCTATTGCCTTTGCAAAAAAACCCAAAAAACAGGCACAATTGTTGTATGCACTTGAGCTTGTCTACATAGGGAAGTCAGTGCGCAGCAAGCTAGAGTGTGAATTTACAGCACACTAGACACTCTGCACTAACTCATAAGAATGTAAGAATGGCCATACTGGGTCGGACCAAAAGTCCATCTAGCCCAGTATCCTGTCTTCTGACAGTGCCCAATGCCAGGTACCCCAGAGGGAACAGAATGGGTAATCATCAAGTGATCCATCCCCTGTTGCCCACTCCCAGCTTCTGGCAAAGAGAGGCATGGGATACCATCCCTGCCCTACTATAACGGGGCTCAAAAGGGAGCTAGATAGATTCATGGAAGATAGGTCCATCAGTGGCTATTAGCCAGGATGGGCAGGAATGGTGTCCCTAGCCTCTGTTTACCAGAAGCTGGGATTGGGTTACAGGGCATGGATCACTTGACGATAACCTGTCTGTTCATTCCCTTTGGGGCACCTGCCATGGGCCACTTTCAGAGAACAGGATACGGGCTTGATGGACCTTTGGTCTCACCCAGTGTGGCTGTTCTTATGCCCATCCTGGCTAATAGCCATTGATGGACCTATCCTCCATTAATTTATCTTGTTCTTTTTTGAACCCTGTTATAGTCGTGGCCTTCACAAAAACGTCATATGCACTCACCATATGGACACTTACTGTGCAGTCAAAGTGCCCTTGGGCAGTTTAGCTTAGTATGCTTTAAAGTGTATTACAGACAATTGCCTGAGTCAGGCTGAGCTTCAGCATCTTCCTCCAGCTGGACTCTTGCGGAGCCCCACTGGAACCTCCAGTTCACTCCTGGAGAGGGCAGGCTATGTTTCTATTCTTGCCCTTAAGATGGAAAGGGAATTCCCCTGGGGCACAGCCACCCTGGCTGACGCAGAAAAGTGCAAATTACAGGGCTCGATCTTGCTCAGCAATGGAAATTTTCTTTTAAATCAGAATCCTCCCCCCTTCCTCTCTTTAACACTGTTTTGTTACATCTTGCCACCACAAGGGCAGAAATTCAGTACTTTGCAGATCCTGTGTAGGGGAGCATAGAGTTTTACTCTAGAATGACGGATTGCATCTCTTTATGGTAGTATGTGTCTTTTGTGTTGGGTTGCTTTATGTGACTGGAGAACAGCAGTAATGTGAGGAGGGAGAATGGCATCCATGTCTCCAAATCCATTTGCACATATAGGATCACACTTTGAAATAAGGAGGCCTGAGATCTAGGTGCAAAAACATGTACCCAGCTGTATATGTAACAAGGTGTTTAAACTCCTACCTGTACACAAATTCAGAAACTACAATGGAATGCACATTTTTGCAATTACAAATGGGCATCTTCCATTAAAACTTTGGTCCATCATGTCCTTTGCTGACATAGAACTGATTTGGTAACAAATGCAAGCTGCACCCAACCTATTTGTGTGCTGCCAGCTACTGAACTTTCACACACAAACCAGTGCAAATTACATCTGAAATTGACCCAGAAAGCAAGCTGCATTAGATAAAGGGGAAAGAAATATTCTCTTTTGATTGTAGTCCTGCTAATGGAATGTCATGGCCCTCCCGCCCCACTGTGATATCCAAAACAGAAGAATCACAGTTTCTAGTGGGTTCTGGCCACATTTAAAAAAAAAAAAAAATTACCCACAAAATTACTCCTCAAAATTATTTGCTTTTTCTACAGGACACAATCCAGATATCATTCTTGTAAATTTAAGACTATTATCGTACTTCTGTTGGTTTTGTGGGGTAAACATGTTGTCTACATACTTGGTAGAGGCTCCCCCTCAGAGCTAGGTTGGTTTGTGAATGCCTGGGAAATGACTGGCAAACTAGTTCCATAGAAAGGATGACAAACCTGCTTAGAGAAGAAATAGACTAATGGTTCAGGGCTAGATTGTGACTCAAATTTGGCACCAGTGAGAGGGAATCAGAAACCTTATTGACTCCTTTATGCAGGCTCCCTGTACCATTGTTCTCCAGGTAGGTATCTCTTGCAGCTGCCAGGGACAGTTTTGAAAATTTGAAGTGATCTTCTCTTTTATCTTTGATATCTTTGTTAGTGTTAGAAGATATTAAACAATTTACATTGTTGCTTTTGTATCTGTTTTTATTATAATTTTATTTGCCATTTTAAAGACCTGATTGCATGAAATTGCATAACAAAATAATAGTAAATAAAGAGTATTTAAAACAAAACAAAAATTACTTAGCTCGGTGAAATCACCTACCATTCACCAAAGGCCGGCCACAATCTAATCTGCTTGAAAATAGAAACATTAAATTAATCAGATCTATTTCTATGGAAAATAAATGAGGCAATTATTATCACATGAATAGATTGTTCTTTTAGAAAATTGTTTTGCATCACTGTTGAGTCAAGCACCCATTTATGTAATCTCCTAATGAAAGGGCTCTGTGAGCAGCCAACACACTGATTTTAGAAAAGGCTGAAAACTTCTAGTTCTTTTTATAAAAGCAAACGCAGTGAGTCGGAAGGAGTGGAGAAGGAAGGGATTGTATCAGGAAAATAGTTAAGAGCTAGAATTTTTTTTGGTCAGTTTTAATGAATAATAAGAATCGTGAATAGGCTGGTGAAAAATCTGATAAAAGGGAATGTACTTGAGGAATTTTCACACTGCCTCAAGTTTTCTTTGTTAGAAATATAATCAGCTAGGCTAGAAAGTTCTTTCCAATTTTGATTGTATTACATTAACTTTTTTCCTACCAACCCAGTCTTCTAACTAAAATTGAAGAAATGGGCACATAGATAATTGGCCTGAAGAAAATGAGATGACTCCATGAAGGGGGGGGGGAGTGGGGGAATAATATACTGTACATACAGCACTGCATTAGTTTAAAGGTTTTATCAACTGTTATATTTTATCAACTATTAAATACACTATGTAAATATAAATATGTTAAACTACAGAACTCACAAAAAGTACTCAAGTGCGGTGGGGTGCATCTAATTTTCTTCTTTGTGAAGGTTACTGGCTTCGTGGATGAAGGGGGGTTGGAGGGGGGGGGAACGTAGACATGATCTATCTTGATTTTAGTAAGGCTTTTGACACAATACCACATGAAATTCTCCTAAGAAATCTAGGGAAATGTAGTCTAGATTAAATTACTATACGGTGTGTGCACAACTGGCTGAAAGACCGTATTCAATAATAGTGTTTTTAAGTAAATTACTGATTACAGACAAGACACTGCTGCACTAACTACCTGAGTATGGGTTGAGGTGACAGAACTGGTCCTATGGTTGTGACAAAGTATGTATTGTGACATCGGAGGAATAAGAACATAAGAATGGCCATACTGGGTCAGACCAAAGGTCCATCTAGCCCAGTATCCTGTCTTCTGACAGTGGCCAATGCCAGGTGCCCCAGAGGGAATGAACAGAACAGGTAATCATCAAGTGATCCATCCCCTGTCGCTCATTCCCATGAGGTGAGAGCACATTGTCTTAAAAAACAACCCCCCAAAACACCCCAAAAAAACTTCAGTGCAGCCAGACCCTTCAAAAGCTGTGCTTGCCTCCCTAATAGCTGCTACAGGCAACCTCACACCAAAAGAACAGTTAGTTTCAGTGTCCATTCCCCTTGCCTCTCTCTCAAATCACACCATCTGCAACCCAACTAATGGGGAGAGGGACTATTTATAAGGAGGAACATATTAAGTTCTCCATATCTTGGTTCTACAGGTTTTAAAACATTGAGGCCATAGTATTTCATGCCTAGTAAAAAAAAACAAAAGTACATTGATATTTCAAAGGAAGTAACACATTTTTTTAACTCTTTGATTCCTGTGGGTCTTAATTAGCATTCTTGAATACCCAGGTATTGATAAAACAACAAGGAGTCCGGTGGCATCTTAAAGACTAACAGATTTATTTGAGCATAAGCTTTCGTGGGTAAAAACCCCACTTCTTCAGATGCATGGAGTGAAAATTACAGATGCAGACATAAATATACTGACACATGAAGAGAAGGGAGTTACCTCACAAGTGGAGAACGAGTGTTGACAGGGCCAATTTGATTAGGGTAGATGTAGTCCACTCCCAACAATAGATGAGGAGGAGTCAATTCCAGGAGAGGCAAAGCTGCTTTTGATAATGAGCCAGCCACTCCCAGTCCCTATTCAAGCCCAAATTAATGGTATTAAATTTGCAAATGAATTTTAGTTCTGCTGTTTCTCTTTGAAGTCTGTTTCTGAAGTTTTTTTGTTCAAGTATGGCTACTTTCAAATCTGTTATAGAATGTCCAGGAAGATTGAAGTGTTCTCCCACTGGCTTTTGTATGTTACCATTCCTGATGTCTGATTTGAGTCCATTTATTCTTTTACGTAGGGTCTGTCCGATTTGGCCAATGTACATGGCAGAGAGGCATTGCTGGCACATGATGCCATATATAACATTAGTAGAGGTGCAGATCTGTCTGACCTCACTTACAGACAGCCCCCCAACCTGAAGCAAATACTCACCAGCAACTACACACCACAGAAACACTAACCCAGGAACCAATCCCTGTAGCAAACCTCGTTGCCTACTCTGTCCCCATATCTACTCTAGCGACACCATCAGAGGACCCAACCACATCAGCCACACCATCAGAGACTCATTCACCTGCACGTCTACTAATGTTATATATGCCATCATGTGCCAGCAATGCCTATTTTGTGGATAGAGACTAATACGGCTATCCCCTGATACCTGTCACCAGGTATTGATGGTAGTTTGCAATTGTAGTGGCATCCATTAAAAAAAAATCAACATTTCCCAACACTTGCTGCACCACGGCCTCTGAGCTACCACAGTCATATCCATAGACTTAGAATGGGGAAATAACTGGTATGTCAGGTACTGTAGCATGGTGAGTGTTAGGAAATACATTGACATCTTTATGGTGACTGTTATACTGGGCTAAATTCTCCTGTGTCTGAGTGGAGGATTTGACCATCTGAAGTGCCTTCAATTTGAAGATCTCAGAATGTGGCAAAATGTAATTAAAACGTAAGGTACTCCTTTGAGGAAGGTTATGTACCAAATGAGTAAACTGGAGCAAAAGCAGGTTTAGTGACGTGCCCATACTCACTGACACAGCTGGGGATAAAAACCAGCTCCTGATGCCCAGTCCTCTGCTCTAATTAAACAACATTCTTGAATGCTGAACTTAGAGTAAGTAAGTTTGTTGTTGGACCAGCTGCTTGCTGGGTCTATTACTTCAGCATGCTGCTTCTTTGTGAGTTCTCAAATAGGAAAGAACATGCTGTAATATTTTTTTCTGATCTGCGCTTTGACTTCGTGGAATTTGCAGAGAATAAAAATTAAAACATGTATATGTGGCACCTGAAAGCAAAACAAAGAGTAATCCCTGCCTTTCCCTTATGTCATGAGTTTATTGTTTAATTTTTCAGGCAATGTAAAATCTGCATGTGGCATATCGAAAGCAGAGAGAGGTGTTTCATTGGTATCTGCTTTCTGATGTACTGTGATCTTGATTGTTGGAGATCAATGGGAAATTCAGGGCATTTACAGATGGATTTGGATGTGGAAGAAGTGGAGTAAAAATAGATGTAATATAAAATACACAAGAGGATTATAAATCCCTATACCTTTTTACCAGCAGACTTAACTAGGGATGTGCAAAAGTCATGCCAATCTTCACTTTGCTTGAAGCCATACAAGAGAACAACTAAAGTTAAACCTTTAATTTATACAGCTTTCTACTCTTGTGGATGGTTTAAATCCAACTAGCTTTTTTATTTTTATTTTTAAATAAGAGATGATCTTTGGTTATGGATGTTGATTTTACAGGTCAGTGTACAAATGTAATAAGATCACTGTTCCCTAGCACCCCAAAGCTCTGAGGATTCATGTTATAGAATCATAGAAATGTAGGAAGGGACCTCAAGAAACCATCAACTCCAGCCCCTGCGCTGAGGCAGGACCAAGTAAACCTAGACCATCCCTGACTAGTGTTTGTCCAACCTGTTTTTAAAAGCCTCCAGTGATCGGGATTTCACAACCTCCCTTCAAAGCTTACCCCAGAACTTACCTACCCTTATAGTTAGAAAGTTTTTCCCAATATCTAACCTAAATCTTCCTTGCTGCACATTAAGCCCATTACTGCTTGTCTTGGCTTCAGTGTTCTTAGAGAAGAAATGATCACCATCCTTTTTAGAACAGCCCTTAGCAGTCTTCAAATATGTCTTCTTTTCTCAAGACTAAACATGCCCAGTTTTTTAACCGTTCCACGTAGGTCATGTTTTCTAAATCTTTTTTCATGCTCTCTCCAATTTGTCCACATCTTTCCTAAGGTGATGTGGCCAGAATTGGACACAATACTCTAGTTCTAGCTCTCTTTTCCAGTAGTCCAACACAAAGGCTTTCAAAACAAAATACAAATTCATGCAGTCCTCATCCCAGAGTCCTCCCTGAAGGGCTGCCTATCAGCGTCTCTCCACTGCTTCTTGGGTAGGGTCTCTCCTAGGCCTCCCTGCCTGGAGAACTTTCACCTGCTTTCTTGCTCTTTTTCCCCTGCCTACTCTCTACCACCCTAAAGTCAATTTCCTGAACTTCAAAAATAATTCAAAAAGTCCCCAGAAAAGGATTAACTAAACAGGATCCCAGGTACACAGTGGCTGTGCAGGCCCCAGCCTCTGTATTTCATCTTCCTATCTATAAAATGCAGATAATGATACTTCCTATCTCTGACACTTTGCCTGTCTTGTCTATTTAAACTATAAGCGCTCCAGGACAGGGAAGGAATTGGAATATGAACAATCTGGGAGAACAGGAACTAAGCTTATGGACTGATTGTACTGTCTCACTTGTATTTAATATGAAGCAAAAGGGAAAAACCCCACAAATCTACCAATGATTGATCTTAGTGTTCTTTTTCTGAAACAAAGGGTATTCAAATAGAGGCTTGTAGCAAACCACAAACCTTCATAAATGATGCATAGTCATGCTAGAAAATAGGTGCTGTTGTACCTGATTCCTCTTGTGTTTCACTATTACATTACCCAACCTGTTACGGAGTGACAATACCTTTTTTCCTTTTGTGAACTTCCTTCATTGTGTGTATGTATTATTGAAGAAGGCATCTAAAGATTGGATGGCAAATACTGTATGCAATGAATTTTTCAAAAGGCATTTGTTATTGTCCTAAACTAGTTGGATTAAATGTCAATAACCACTGAGTGACTCTGCAACATTGAGAAACATATGTTCCCTCTGTGCTGCAAGGTTGGAAACTGGACCAAGGATGAGGCAGCTCTACAGACTAGGGAGGAGAAGAACTGGGTCAGAGTTAGGCTCTGTGCTAGTTTGGATGGAGCTTCTGAGCCTCCCTACATTGTGAAGATGTGGGGTAGGTGATGAATAAAGTGGTTGAGGGTCTCCTTGGGGTGGGAAGGTGAGAGAGAGAGAGATGCAGTAGTTTCTCCAGTGGCAGAGGAATATTAGCCAGCTGAAGGGATTTTGTGCCAGCTTTTGGCGCTATCTTCCTAAATAAGTATTGGATCAAAGATAGATGGACTTTAGATTAACAATTCCCTATTCAGAGGTTGGTCCAGTGAAGAAGCCAAAAGGGGGCCTGTGACAGACAACATGTAATTAGATGTGTAAATATGTATCTATTAAACACTGATCTAGTAATCTGTAGCCGGTTGTACTCACACACACACACATTTCTTCCCTCATGTGCCCCAAAAAATCAGAGTCCAGAATCTGATGAGTTGCCTTAATCACATTATGGAGCTGCCTGTAGTTTGCATTGACATAAATATTCAAAAGTGGTGAATCGGGCCTTGCATTTCTTTGCTAAAATGGTACTTCAGAGTGTAAGAGCAACCTTGAGACTGCTTAAACTTACACTAGGGGCTAGGCATGCCCCTGGGTGGCATCAGATTACAATGAGTATAATGGTGGTTTAAAGTCATTTGTGTCCCACGTGCAGGGCCATTGTTACCGAGAGTCATCAGATCCCTTATCTATAAATGAGGACAGTACTGTTCTTTGTATGCTGCTACTTGTATTTCCAAAGTATTGCCAGCCTGAGCCTCTGTAAATCTGTGATGGAAATTTAATAGTTCTAAAATAAATAAATAAAACCCTGCAACCTGGGTTACATCCAGCTGAGGATTAAGGGATGGGGAGCAGGGAGGCAATGAAGTTTGTTTGAATCCAAGGAATATTTGCTACTCCCTACCCTTCCTATTGCCAATGGAAAGCTGTCTGTTGTGTTTGAAACCTGTATCAAATACATAGAGGGGGAGAGAAAAGATTCTTAATTTTTCACAAAGTGACAATGCATTCACCTGTTTCCTGGCAGGTTTGTTTCTTTGCCAATGGTGACTGTCTCACTGCTATTCCTTGACATTAGCTTTATAGCTACTCTTTCATGTTCTCCCTCTTCCGTGGCTAATGCAAAAATATTTGAACCTTCTGTGCTAAATAACTGCTAAGGAGTTGAGTGGAAACCATCAATGCTCAAGCACTGTGGAGAGAGGCAACGTGCCCATAGAAGGCATAATGCATCCTGGGGAGAGCATGCTGGGCAGTGGCAGTTGCTACACTCCCCTCTTTTTCCACAGTGCAGCCCTGCCAGTGCACAGGGAATCGGTGAGGGGAAGAGTCAGCTGAAAGCCCTACTGACTGCTTCGCAAGCAGCCATTGCGCACTCCCAACCACAGCATCAGTTTCAACACATCTTGACTGAGGTCCTAGTGGCTCACGGGGTAAATGCCTGGTTGTTTAGTGGCCCAGTCTGAGCCTGTTTAGAACACAGATTGCTGCGAGGATGCAATGCCTAATCCACTAAACAACAGTAACACTTTCTGTAAAAGGTAATTCAGTGTTGCAACTGATGTGCTAGCCTGTACATACGTCGATTTAGTTTGGAAACAACTGTGCAGGACAGCAGCTAGTGAGAAGCATGGTAGCTTCTCTGCTGGTTTTGTTCTCTGACTCTTGGAAACTGTTTTTTTTTGTTTGTTTTAATATAAAATTAAACCTTTTGTTTCAGGCAATTCAAATGTGACTTGTTCCTTTTTAGTTAAATAAAGAATCTCTTAGTCTGATTAGCTTTTAGTCCCATATGCTGGACATGCTTGCAATCTTTGCAATGTGAGATCAACAGCAGACTGAAATCCCAGTCTCTAGTACAAGAAAAATATTACCTGCTATCACAGTTACACTTCATATTTTGTTTAAGTTTTCTTCAATTAAGAGCAATTATTTTTACTAGGACAGAAATGAAAGTGACACTTACTAATTAAATATTAATTGAACATCAAAACCAAAGTGCCTTCTGTGATCAAAAGCAGCCATCAGTGTTTTGCTGATTTATCATGTTTTACTTTTGGATGAAGTGATTTTTTTTTAATTTATTGATTGAAGTCACAAACACAATCCACAAGACAGACTAAAGATTAACACAATTTACTTATGCTGCATTTCCTCCATTTAATTTTTTAAAACATTTTACCAATTCCATACCTGTCAAATTGTATGTACTCTACTGTGAAAGCAAACAAAACACAAGAAAAAATACAGTAACTTTGAAATAATGGATAGCAAGTTTGACCAGTAGTCTCTTCACACAACACCTTTCCTATACAATACAATACAAGTCAGAGTGTATTGCTTTGGAAGGTATGCTTCAGTCAGTCAGAAGTTACTGAGCTCAGTACAGGGGTAACTGGGGAGGTCAGACAGATGCTCTAATGGTCCCTTCTGGCCTTAATCTGTTAATGTGTGACCCACACTCCCCAATACTTCAGCTTCACTAGGACATGTAATAATGTTTAAACTCTCTGTTTTTTAACAACTGAGTTAGCTGATTTGATGCAGAGTGGTCAGTGTTGTCAAACACACACCATGTTGACCATCATGTCAGTTAGCTGTGGACAAACCCCACTTGAACCTGTGTGTGTTCATGACTAGTTGATATGACGCTGACCGTGACTTGTCCTTGTCTCAATTGCCCTATCACTCACAGTCAGCTAACTTGATTGTTAAAGATCATGTTTAAATGTAATTAGATTTTCTAATGAAGACTTTCTCTCTGAGATGATTTGGTCTCTGTCTTGCTTCTAGGGCAGCACAGCTACTTGCTATCTGTACTGAGGTTGGATTGGCTACAATCCAGCCCATAATGAGAGTCTCTACCCCAAAGAACATACAATCTAGAAGCATTATAACCTTAATTTTTACAAATGGAGAGCTGAGGCACAGAGATTAAATGATTTGCCTAAGATCACTCAGGAATGCTGTGACAGAGTTGGGAACTGAACTCCGATTCCTCAAGCTCCAGGCCAGTGTCCTGATGATGAGACCAACCTTCTTCCCCAGTGATAAAGAATTATTCTGTGAAACTTGTTTAAAGCCGGAGCTATTTCCTCAATCTCTTCCAGATTTAGATTTGTCATTGTATGATGATTCTTATCCTGCATAGATGAATGGTTGGAGATATTTGTCCCGGTAGTGTGTTTGCTTTCTCAAAATTGCTGTCTTTATATAGAAATTGGCTGGGCTATGCACCCATAAAATATATATATCTGGATGAGGAGAGTTGCTTCTTTAAATTGCTTTTGACAGCATTTTAACAGGAAGAAAAACAGAAAATGAGTTAGAAAGCATCAATAAATGTTAAGAAAATGGTGAGGCAATGTCATGTACTGGCATCACTGGATTTTTTGTCTACAAAGTCTGAAGAAAGTCTGTCCTGAGCAATGCTTTGGGGCTGACAAGGAAGTGAAGGGGAGCTGATCTTTCAGTGATTTCAAATGAGTTACAGGACAGAAGGGTAAAAAACTTGAGAGAATCTTGTAACTGCAACCTGGCATTTTGAAACCCAGGACATTCCATGGTATTCTTAGATTACAACCTTCCTATGGCCAGGCTAACCAGCCAGACTCTCAGCTGGTATAAAGTAGCATAGGTGCTGCCCATAAATGACATAATTTTTGGTGATTTTTAAAACCGCCCACTCCTAACATTTTTGTAACACTGAAACAAACATGTAAAATTAAGAATTCACCCACCTCCAGAGATGGTCCATATTATATGGACAGCCTTATAGCTCTGACTTCTATTTCTGAATGCAAGCTGGTAGCTAGCAAAATAATATAATTAGTTGGAAGCTGTAGACTCCCCATCGGGTTGATTCTTGCCTTCCATTAGGAATCTGACTCTTCTTTTCTTCTCTTAAATTTTGGCCTCCAAGGCCACTTCCACTTCAAATGTTATATGTGTGGTCTGTGATACTTTGGTAATCATGTATTTATGATGTCTGTTCTTCCTGAGTCATAAGTGTTAATCACACCTAAAATATACTTCTGATGCTTTTTACCATGTCTTCTCAGAGAAGGCTTGTGTTAGAAACTTCAGTTTAGATTTATATGGGTCTGTTTTTGATTTGTATTTTTGCATGATCTCGTGCATGGGACCTATTCTGATTTTTGAGAAGCTTATTTGAGAAGTTATTAACTGGTGAATTAGGAAGATCAGAATGATCTGTTGGGCTTTTAAAGAGCCCCCAAGGACTAGCAGAGACCTAAACTTTTATTGCATATGTTCAAATGTTTGTTTAATGCTTAACTCTAAATTCCTAGTTTTTCTAATGATGGCTTTTTGATTAACTAAAAAACTCCTATAGGATTTCCCCCCCCCTACTCCTGAAGAATAAATGAGGCACTTCTTAAATTCCAATCTATTGTTTGGAGCAATCCTGCAGTGCTACTCGATAGAGATGGAAAAGACCTAGTAAACAAACTTCTGTATGAATTACAACTGGCGAAGCAAGCATAAGGAAACAGGAATGGTCTGAGATAGCTAAGTCTTTTTTTTGTTTTCAGTTATCAGAATCTAATTCATGTATTCAGTACCAAGCTTTTTCAGGTCAAGGATCTATATTGTCAAGTGCACACAACGTGCAGGATTTCAGTTACTGCCCCTCCTTTTGCCTCAAAAAGCAAAGGGATGTGAGTGCCGATTGGGCAATCATCGTCTTAGCACAAACACAATTGATTTACTTTTCAGACACAAACGCTCTTACTGCAGATCCATTTAGATGAAATGTTTCTCTGCTTTTTATGGTAGTCCACATACTGGAATAAAGAATTTTGTGGCTGCTGGATTCTGGAATTAGTTACATCCCAGAAAGTTGCTGGATTGGCAACCCAACCTCCACACAGCAGACCACCTTTTTATAAAAACAGAACTACTTTGTTCTAGTGAATAGACATAACATCCACTTATTACTCTAAAGCTTCATATGTTTTGGAGATTTGCCCACATTACAGCCATCACTGGCTAGCTTTTGCTGTAGCTGTGCCAGAATATTCTCCCACCAGAATAGGGACTTAGATACTACAGTGACGGACAGCAGTATAAAACCCCGAGATAGTGTAGGCAGGCAAAGTGGGTACTAGCATCAGGGAAGCTTACCTGTGCTTGAAAGAAGAGTAGGCTGTACCTCTGCATGTAGTGGCAGCTACATCAGTGATTGGTCACTGATGGCTGCAGTCCAGGGCGCAACCAAATCTAAATCTTTATTTGAACCCATGGAAAATGCAAGAGTTCAGAACAGTCTGTGTACAGCTGAGATGGTCATGTTGAGAAGAAAAAGGGAAAAACCTGCAGTAATTTGAAAAATAACAATTAACCCCTGGTCTTTGGCTTATTTGATTTACAGCATCTTGAGAAATGGGTTATTTAGGTTTTTGGTCTGATTTCTTTTTTTCCCTAGCACGGTGCCAGTCCCAGAGCCCCATGCAAAATGAGACAAATGAACTTAATATGTCAATACTAAGGAAGTGGTTTCCTTAGAAATGGTAACCATATGAAAGCTATAACTGCTGAGATCCAAAAGCTGACTTGAATATACGGATGTGGGCACAGGACAAAGAGAAATAGGATGTGTTTACCCACTAAAGGAAAATCAAGCTGCTTCTAGGCAGTTGGCCGAAACACAAATAAAATAAGAATTCTTATAGATATTCCTTATTTTCAAGCACCATGTGAAGCTCTTGGTACCTGTGAACATAAGGAATCTGGAAGAGTTTATTACAATTGCTAGTTTCATACTTAATCATCGTCATAGCTTGAGACATTTAGGGGAGCCTGTAGTTGTATAACTACCAATCATTTTTGGGTGCAAAACTGAGTAGTTGGCATGGTCAGTGGGTACCATAGGCTGGGGAAGGCTGTGCATCCCCAAACAGCCAGGCATGGCCCTGCCCATACACTGCCCCCAGACTCCCTCCTCCCGCTTCCACTCCACACAGCCACTCCAATCTCCCTGTGGGGTGGCCCAGCTCGCACTGCGCCACTCGTCCTCCTGGTGCTCTGAAGCTGGGGGGGAGCAGAGGGGGGGTTGCGGTTACACCACCCACCCTCCCGTCACTCTGGGGCTGGGGCCATGCCACCTGCTCCAGGGCTGGGAGGGGGGAGGTTGGGGGCACTCTGGGGTTGGGGTGAGGGGGGCTAGCCTGGGGTGGTGGTTGGAGGCTGCAGTGGGGGAGGGCTCTGGTGAGGGGTGCAGAAGGGGCAGGACCTTGGGTAGAAGGGATGGGGCTGGGGGCTAACCTCCCCCAGCCAGTGGTTCATGCGCCCCCCCATCCCTGATAGTTGAGCTTTTTCTCTTCTATTCCATTCTATATAGATGGTTATACCACACTCATCACCATAGTATCTGAGTGCATTCCAATAGTTTAAGCAACATGACTACACATTTGTCATCTGGTGTTTGTTCTCTCATCCTCTTTCCAGAGGAAGAAACATGTGAAGAGTTTTATTTTGGACTCTCTCTCTGTATATCTGATTGCAGGTGCAAATTAGTTATACAGTTACTCAAATGTGTATCCACAGTTTACCTTGTGGGTACAAAAATGGAAGTACAAATTGTGCCTGTAAATAAGGAACACTGGCCTTAGCCTACCTGAAAATATAACCTAAAATTTATACTGGATAAAACCTGGGTGCCACACTGCAGGAAACAATCCTGCATTAATTGGTGTTGGGACTAGATGACTTACTATATTAGTTTTAATCTTCAGATTCTATGATTCTGCTACCTTCAATACACATGCATAATTTCCTTGAAGGGGGAAAAATATAACAGTTCTATTCTTACTACTTTGAGTTCTTCTAATTTCCCTTTAACTCTCACATATGAGTTTCTACCCCTTTCTGCTGTTTTTGTATTGTCCCCAGATCTTGCTGTAGCCTGACAAACTGATGTACAATAAATATTCAGATTTATTAAGATTCTTTAATAAACAGGGATGTTTTGTCCAATTAAAACACATTGTACTAATGAATGTAAATAATGTAGAGGGCCTGCAGGCTACATACAGCGTTATACACAATAGTACATGGTTTCAGATTTCGCCTCAAGATTTGAGTTCCTAGGGCCAGCAGGACCTGGAGGAATCGTGGAAATGACATATTCAACCTTCAGTGAGAGGGAGAAACTTGCATCAGCCTCAAGTGACCTCCTCTCTTTGGCTACAGGAACAGAATGGATGGCACTCCAATATAACTGCTTCAATATGGGGCCTTTGTGGGAGAGGATGGACAACAACAAAGGCATAGTGGCACCACTGTTTTAAACAGCCGTTGAGGTGCATTTGGTAGCCCTGTCATACCTGCTTATACCCCAGGGCAGCTTCATGTTTTATGTGGTATCAGATAGCTACAAGGAAAAACTACAGTTGGCTATCACACCACAGCCCACTGCGGCACTAAGTTCAGAGAGACAGGCAATCTCTTTGCTTCTCCTCTATCTGCTCCCCAAAGAAGTGGAGGCAACCAGTGGTAGGGAGCAAAGGGCAGGAACACAATGGGGGGCAGGAAATGAGGAGACTAAAAGAGATCCCGATACATGGAGCCCAGTCCATCTTAAACCACAGACACTTGCAAGGGAGAACTGCAGCAGGCTGTGAACAAAGCAGATGGCTGGCTTCCATCTTAAGCTGTGGTGGAACTCTCAACACACTACATGGGCTTCTAGTGGCTAAATCACAGAACTGCAAGTAATTATCGTTAAAAATGGGGAGAGGATAGAGTGAGCTCCGGATTCCCACACACCTCAGCAATTTTGCAGACCTCCTGTTGCCTCACAATAACCTCCCGCAAAGACTGACTCTCTTCCTCACCCACAACAACCCTCTCAGATTCTCCTCCCCCACCTACTCTCACACAACTCTCCCATGCTGCCTCTGGCTTCCCCTGCCCCAACAGTCCCTCTTTCACACACTTTCCTGCAGCATCCCTCTTCCCCCTAAGCCCCAACTCCCCTTAGTATCCACTCGCTTCTGAGGCATGCAGGGAATTGAATCTTGCCTTCCCCACAGTTACTGCTTCTTATAAGGGGAGTCTGAGGAGAAATTCAGTTACATTCTCTAAATCAAACTCATCAGCTCTGTTAAAATCAATAGTAACTTCTGAGTTAGAATATTTCAAACAGCTTCTCAGATGCTAGAGGGAATATCAGTAAATGCTCTCTACTAGGTAGCACAAGACTTTCTATAGATAGTCTGCTCCAGTTAATTACAAACTACTAGGCAAGCTTTACAGTTGAAGCAGTGGCTGTTCAGTATAAATGTATTAAATTCCCTTCCAGACAGCTAAAATGCTAGACACTGAACAGATGCCAGGTATGGACCAAGTTCTAGATGGACTAGTTCTAGGAATGTTGGATTCTTCATGGGATAATTTATTTAGGTCGATCCCCAGCAGTTTAGAGAGAGGCCGATATTGAAAACTATCCAAATGGAATAGGAATATTAATGTCTATGGATTCCATAGGTGCCAACCTTTTGAAGGCAATCCATAGGGACACTTGGAAGGAAACACAGGGATGTGTGTGTGTATATATAGTAACCATTGAAATGCACTAGAAATGGGTATTTTTGGGAGGTGGCGGGGTAGAACAGAATGAAAAATTTAAAATGTTTGCTTAAGATATGGATTTTCCCTAGGAAAAAAGACAGGTGCATCTATACATGCTATAAATAATGAGGGGCTTATCTTTATTTCCAGGAGTTAATTTAGTGGTCAAAATTTGCTCAAGGTTAAAACTTGCAATATAACATCCACCTGTAAACACTTTAAAAAAAACCTGCATGAAAAACAAGGAAAGTTTTTTGGGATGTAAAAGAAATTAAAATACGGGCTTGGATGTATTTTGCTCTTCTTTAAGGCCAGTATGGTTTGGGATTTTCAGTGTGGGTTTTTAAATGACATTTAGCATGTTAACTGTGGCTGAAATATGCTAACACTGTTGCTAAAATCACGGCCTTGAGATAGGAGTGGACTGGCTCAGTCACTAGCTAAGATGCTACAGTACAAGTACAGAATATAAAAGACTTGTCTCTTAATACAGATACCCTCCCCCACCCACTTCAGACTTGAACCATGTTTCTTTCCAACATAGATATCTTCCTGTAAGCCTTCTCTCCTTGCAAAGTGATCAACAGCAGGTAGGCACCTTCTTACCTCCAGTGCTTAATTTGTAATGAAAGAGGTGTTCGAGCTCAAGAAATGAGGTGCTGGAGCTCAAGCAATTTTTTTTACTTACTTAACTGCCATGCCAAGCCCACAGGTGTCTGGACTATGATATTGCCAAGCCTAGAGGTGTTGGGGCTCAGGCCTGGCACAAATTAAGTGCTGCTTACCAACAATGCCGACAAATACTCATTGCTCCCCACTGTAAATGCTGAGTGGGTGCAGACAGGCCGTGCTAGCAAGTGGTGACTGAGAAGAAGGCCATTTGCTGGTAGTGAGGGAGGACTAGCAGGAGGAAAATGGTTGCCTGATTGTTCTAGGGCCCTACTAGATGGCTACTGACATCCTGAGGACCCCGGGTCAGTCTAGGGCATAGCTCTTTAAACCACAAGCTCCAATTTAGTGGGAATTGAGATTCTGCCCCATTGTCCATTTAGGCTTTTTCTTTTCTTTTTCTGTTGACGTTATTCTTTCTGTAGTTTGTTGGCAACTAAATATAGCAAGACCCAGTCATTTAGTAAATTAGGGAGACGGCCTAAAATGGGACAGGCAGTATTGCATAATTAGAGACATCTTATTTTACAGATATAGGAGCTTTGTCATTAGCCTCAACGTTATGAAAGCTAGACAACAACTTAGTTAAAAATCTTGTGAAAAGAAATCTTCTAGTAACAAGCAGAGCTTGACAATTCTATTCAGCAGGGTTGTGCTAAACATCAACAAGGGAGTCTATTCTCTAGATGACATGGGTGTATCAGCCCCTCTGCTTCCACTAATGTTAATATGAACATTAGTTACATACCCGCATGGAATGGAAAAATAAATTAATCCTACTTTCTACTTGTATGGAACCTTTCAACTGAGAATATTAGTATTTTACAAACCTTGATTAATTATGCCTTAAGTCTCTCTAAAGTAGGGTAGATAAGAAGTAATGTACCTATTTTAGCAATGAGAAACTGAGGCATAGCAGTGATAAGTTCTTTGCCCAGGGACACAGTGAATCATCGGCAAAGTTGGGAATAGGCTATAGGAATTGTCAATGCTCTGAAAAGACTGAGCTCAGCCCTCCCCACCCTTGAGTCAGGAGAAGATGTAGACTAACCCCAATCTAAATAGCCATTTAAAAAATCTATACCTGTACTTTTGAAAATGTTTACACGCTGTACTATTGGCTAGATTCTCAGCCGAAATTCTGTGGCAGAAAACAGCTAGAAAGGCAGAATAATTGGCCAACTGACTATTTGCCCAGCATAGGGAAATCTCTCTGATCTCCTTTTGGGCTGCATGTTCTATGCTGAACCTCCATGAGTCAGAGCACAGAATCACTACTCAACTTCCCCTCCCCCCCACACCTTTGTAGCTAGGATACTGTGAGCACAGTCCAGTTTGAAAAAGGACTACATAAACAGCTCCCTCTCAAAACTGGTATATAGTAACTGTGATGTGTAGTTAGTCTTTTAAACACTGTGTTTGCATATGCAAATCAATTATTTACAATTAAATCTTAATCCCTCAATTGTCCCATAGATCTGGACATCTGGGGCAACTTCAAAATTAGGTAAACAAGTTAATCATTGTGTGGAATTTTTTGTTTGAAATAAATAATTAAAAATGTGAAGCCAAGTATAAGGCTGTCTCTCGCTCTTTTGTTTTTTGGCTATGGTGTTTGTTTTTCTGTACAGCACTAAAAATGTACATATTATGAAAAACTTACCAGATGAAGAGTGAGTTTGTAATTTGGTTCAACTCCAATGCCTTTCAGGCAGGTAGCTTACTAAAAACAGTAACTGTAGAAAACTTCAGAGGATTGTCAAATTTAAAAAAGCTAACTCTGAAAGCCACTTCCTCATGCACTAATGGACATGTCAGCAGATATAGGGTATATTAGTCTCAGGGTAGTAAAAAGAACAAGGAAGACATTGTGTGGACAGTGTAATTTGGAGAAAGCCACTTCACAGATTAGAGGAACAGTGCATTTTGCTAAGGTCTAGTAATGGAGTTACTTGAAAATGAGGGGTTTTTGAAATTCTGGAGATGGTAACCAAGCACCAGATCCTCAGCTAATGTAAATGTGCAGAGCTCTTTTAAAATCAGTGGTGCTGTGGTGGCTTACACTAGGTGAGGCTAGGGTGACCAGATGTCCTGATTTTATAGGGACAGTCCCGATTTTTGGGTTTCTTTCTTATATTGGCTCCTATTACCCCAGCACCCTCTGTCCCGATTTTTCACATTTCCTGTCTGGTCAACCTAGTTGAGGCTCTGGCCTAACGCTCCAAACTGAACTTATTGGTTCCGGTAGAGCTAGAGACTAGAATGAGAGAAATCCTTCCTAGAAGGAAAAACCAAGAGGCAGAATAGTTTATTATCTACCAAAAATAAATATTTGGGGACCATTCAGGTCCAAAACACTCTTGGGTACAAAGTTAGAGACTGGGAGCCCATTAATCTTGTGAACAGTGTGACGAGCAGTTTTGGACTCATTCTGCTACTCAGAACAACAAACTGCTAGCACAATTCACAGTAGTCTTATTTAGCACAAGCCAGGATTAAGTTAAATATATGCATATGGATAACCAGACTATGGAGCCCTCACTCACCTTGGTGTCTGTTTGCTCACACAAGTAGTCCCATTGAAATGAATAGCTCTACTTGCAGGAGTATATGCCCACCAAAGATGTTAGTGCTCCACCATCATGGCCCTATGTAAAAAACAACAATTAAGTGGATAGAGAAATTAAACAGCCTAGACTTTGTGTGGTTTTTAGCGTCCACTCTCAGACTGGTGAATGAAGCCAGCTACAAAAGTAGTTTTGTGGTCTGTTGCCCCTAGTCACTGGACACCTTTTCATTTTTCTGGCATGAACAGATGCATCTCCTATTAAGTCAACAGGGAGTTGTGCCTGCTTATGCAGTTGCTGAATTTAGCCCGCTACCTACAGCGAAATTAAATGCACTGGCAGTTTCGCCAAAGGCAAAGTGTTCTTCCAAATGAGTGCTTGAAACCCATTCTACAGCCCTCCACCTTCAGAAGCATGCATGCTTGGTTTGGGCTTGTTAATGGTTTCCTCTTTATCAGTATATTAAAATCCAGAAGTAGTCAAACATTTGCTATCCTAATTTATTCTGTGTGAATGTTACATTGTGAAATACAGATTTCCTGCACCTCCCTCCAAAGCTCCATTGGTTGGATGCTTACTTGGATTAAATGTCTGCAAAGGGGAGTAAAAACCCTGCTTATAGCCCTAGATGAGCTATTTTGAATCCAGGTACAGAGGAATAGGCAGGACTACTCATCCACTTACACACTTTCTCTGCAGAAGGGAGTGAAGGCAGGGAAAGGCAGAGCCTTGGTTCTAGCCCCTCTACTTGCTGCGCCCAATAGCTGAATCACTGTGTGTAATGGTGGGAATTGCAGTCTACTTGCGCCATCCCCAGCCTCCCCAGGAGCAAGAAGGAAAAAGGGGAAGAGCTGTGACTGACATCATCCCTTGCTCAGTGTCTAAAGTCCTGATCCCACCCCAAAGGAGCAATCCTTTTGTGGCTTTTATTGAACACTAAATTGATCTAGAACTTGTTCAGAATTTTTTTCTTTCATCTGAGGTTTTTCCCCTGGAACCGCCTTCATTTGTGAGCCAAACAAAGTTGACCTTTTCTGAGATTTCACAAAGGAAGTTTATTTTGTTTCTCTATTTCACAGGGTAAAATATTCAAAAGTGTCCAAATGTTTTAGCATTAGTCTCATTTTCAGAAGTGATGTAGGACATTTAAGAGTCTAATTCTCATTGAAAATCAATAAAACGTAGGCTGATAGGTGTCTGTCACTTTTGAAAATGGAACTTAGACTCCTAAGGCACTTGCATTAAAAATTTAAGAAACATCTATGCATTTATTATTTTAAAATGTTCATAATAAAGCAATTATCTAAGACAGTTGTTAGAATTCTTTTTATATTATGGCATCTTATTTTTGGAGTGGGTAGAATTTATATTACAGAAACAGAACTCACAACATTTCAGTGTCTTACACAGTATTTACAATAATAATCTGATGCTGACAACTATTGTGGAGTGTATTTATTCTGCTATGGATTAAACAATTGATTCTGAAAGATTGAAATCCCCACCTAGTTCCTTGCACAATTCTGTTTTGCCATGTCAAGCAATATAAAATAAATACCTCACTTCCTTTCATCTAATTGAATAATTTACTGTAAATAGCTGTTATTTATTTTGAGCAGTAGGGGATCATTAGCCAAATGGATGTGAGTAAGTCATGGCTTTAATGCGTTAGATGGTCGAAAATGGAATCATCTAAATAGGACCATCAATACAGCATGCTGAATTAAGTCATAAGCACTCAAAGCAGACTTTGACTCCCTCAGAGAACTGATGGGCAGGATCCCCAAGGAGAATAACATGAGGGGGAAAGGAGTCCAGGAGAGCTGGCTGTATTTTAAAGAATCCTTTTTGAGGTTACAGGGACAAACCATCCCAATGTGTAGAAAGAATAGTAAATATGGCAGGCGACCAGCTTGGCTTCACAGTGAAATCCTTGCTGATCTTAAACACGAAAAAGAAGCTTACAAGAAGTGGAAGATTGGACAAATGACCAGGGAAGAGTATAAAAATATTGCTCGGGCATGCAGGAGTGAAATCAGGAAGGCCAAATGACACCTGGAGTTGCAGCTAGTAATAGATGGTAAGAGTAACAAGAAGGGTTTCTTCAGGTATGTTAGCAACAAGAAGAAAGCCAAGGAAAGTGTGGGCCCCTTACTGAATGAGGGAGGCAACCTCGTGACAGAGGATGTGGAAAAAGCTAATGTACTCCATGCTTTTTTTGCCTCTGTCTTCACGAACAAGGTCAGCTCCTAGACTACTGCACTGGGCAGCACAGCATGGGGAGGAGGTGACCAGCCCTCTGTGGAGAAAGAAGTGGTTCAGGACTATTTAGAAAAGCTGGACGTGCACAAGTCCATGCGGCCAGATGCGTTGCATCCGAGAGTGCTAAAGGAGTTGGTGGATGTGATTGCAGAGCCATTGGCCATTATCTTTGAAAACTCATGGCGGTCGGGGGAAGTCCTGGATGACTGGAAAAAGGCTAATGTAATGCCCATCTTTAAAAAAGGGAAGAAGGAGGATCCTGGGAATGACAGGCCAGTCAGCCTCACCTCAGTCCCTGGAAAAATCATGGAGCAGGTTGTCAAGGAATCAATTCTGAAGCACTTAGAGGAGAGGAAAGTGATCAGGAACAGTCAGCATGAATTCACCAAGGGCAAGTCATGCCTGACTAATCTAATTGCCTTCTATGACAAGATAACTGGCTCTATGGATGAGGGGAAAGCAGTGGACGTGTTGTTCCTTGACTTTAGCAAAGCTTTTGACACGGTCTCCCACAGTATTTTTGCCAGCAAGTTAAAGTAGTATGGATGAATGGACTACAAGGTGGATAGAAAGTTGACTAGATTGTCGGGCTCAGTGGGTAGTGATCAATGGCTCCATGTCTAGCTAGCAGCTGGTGTCAAGTGGAGTGTCCCAAGGGTCGGTCCTCAGGCTGGTTTTGTTCAATACTTCATAAATGATCTAGAAGATGGTGTGGATTGCACCCTCAGCAAGTTTGCAGATGACACTAAACTGGGAGGAGAGGTAGATATGCTGGAGGGTAGGGATAGGATATGGAGGGACCTAGACAAATTAGAGGATTGGGCCAAAAGAAATCTGATGAGGTTCAACAAGGACAAGTGCAGAGTCCTGCACTTAGGACGGAAGAATCCCATGCACCGCTACAGACTAGGGACCGAATAGCTTGGCAGCAGTTCTGCAGAAAAGGACCTTGGGGTGACAGTGGACGACAAGCTGGATATGAGTCAAGAGTGTGCCGTTGTTGCCAAGAAGACCAATGGCATTTTGGGATGTATAAGTAGGGGCATTGCCGGCAGATTGAGGGACATGATCGTTCCCCTCTATTCCACATTGGTGAGGCCTCATCTGGAGTAGTGTGTCCAGTTTTGGGCCCCACACTATAAGAAGGATGTGGAAAAATTGGAAAACATCCAGCAGAGGGCAACAAAAATGATTAGGGGATTGGAACCCATGACTTATGAGAAGAGGCTGAGGGAACTGGGATTGTTTAGTCTGCAGAAGAGAAGAATGAGGGGGGATTTGATAGCTGCTTTCAACTACCTGAAAGGGGGTTCCAAAGAGGATTGATCTAGATTGTTCTCAGTGGTAGCAGATGACAGAAGAAGGAGTAATGGTCTCAAGTTGCAGTGGGGGAGGTTTAGGTTGGATATTAGGAAAACCTTTTTCACTAGGAGGGTGGTGAAACACTGGAATGCGTTACCTAGGGAGGTGGTGGAATCTCCTTCCTTAGAAGTTTTTAAGGTCAGGTTTGACAAAGCCCTGGCTGGGATGATTTAGTTGGGGATTGGTTCTGCTTTGAGCAGGGGGTTGGACTAGATGACCTCCTGAGGTCCCTTCCAACCCTGATATTCTATGAAAACTTCAAATCCTCTTCTTGTAAATTACATATTTCCTCACCAAAAGGGAATCCAGAACTCACTTTAAATATGGCATCTTTGTTTCAAAGCTTTTTGTTGAATAAGAGTACAATTTATATGACATGACTGGTAGGTGTCACAGTGTTTTGGATTTCACTCATTACTTTTCTTCCTCAGTGGCTAAAGCATTCTTGCTTCTAAGTAGCTACTTGTGCTGACTAATATTGGCTGGATTCCCCAAGAAAGAAGAGATGTGTAGGTAATAAAATCTTACCTTGACTTTTATGGGCATCTAACAGGCTAATTATCTGCAAAGTTTCAGGTTGTGTTTGTATGTGTGAAAGAACCTAATACAAGACACCTCCCAGTCAATTTATTTAACTCTTACCATGCAAGGAGTTTTGGATCCAATTCAGCTTCTATTGAGGTCAATGGCAAGACTTGCAGTTGCTTTAATGGGAAGTGAGAAAGGCTTCCCCAACCCCTCCAAACTCAGGCATCTGGTTTGCAGTGCAAATACCATGAGAGGCTGTTCCTGTGGTATTTTCAGCTAGAACTGGATGTAGAAATCTTAGCAATCTCCTAAGAAGCCTAAGCAGGAGCAGCCAGACACAAACAGAATTCTGAATGATTTGGCCAGAATTGCTCTGAGGGCTTTGGACCAAAAGGCCTCATCCTGATCTCTAATAAATAGATTGGCTTAAGCCTTGAAACATGAAGTCACTATCCTTTCCAATTTTTTATCATTTAATTGTGATAACTTGGGTTACTCTTATTCATGTTCCATTTTGAATCTTACTACTTTCTTGGCCTCGATAACATCCTGTGGTAATGAATTCCATGTGTAATTACTCACTGTGTGAAAAAGCATATCCTTTTATCGGTTTTCAATTTCCCATCTTTTAATTTAATTGTCCCCTTGTTAATATGTTACAAAACAAGAACAGAAGTTCCTATTTAACTTCTCTACCATTCATTATTTTATATACTTTTATCATGTCTCCTCTCAATCTCCTTTCTACAGTAAACAATCCATTTTTTCAAGCTTTTCATAAATGAGTTTTCATATGCCATTGATCATTTTCATCTCCTGTTTCTTAACCGCTTCTAATTTTTGCATTAAAACATGGTCAATTTTGAATAAGTAGTAAATCATATTAAACTGATCATGGACTTCCTGTGATCTGGAAAAAAATGGATGAAATTTAGGGAAAAAAGATCATGAACTAATCTTTTAGCTCTGATATGCAATACTACTATGTCATTTGGGTAGTGAGAAAATAGAATTATTTACGAGAGATGCCTGAGTACTATCAAGTATTACTATTTAGTAACTTGCTCAAAGTCACATAGTAAATAGTGTCAAAACTAGGACTTGACTTTGAAGACTCCTCATTCTCGGTCCCTAGCTTTAACCATTGACCTATGTTTCCTGTGGCTGACTATCTTTCTTTTTTTTCCCCCTCGCCTCCTTGTTGATGTGACTTTTTTAGCTGAAACACCCCAGGTTCTGCTTTTGAGCTGCTTTCACGTTTATTGGATGAGTCATGAGTCCAAAGCTCTGACTAGTAGTTGCACCATGAGTAATGCTCACCGTTTTCTTTGGCTCTCTTTTAGAGGGCTTTTTAATTAAAAGAAGAATCCGTTTTTTGCTATCTTAATGGACAGTTAGATGGCAGAGTCTCAGAACTGATTTATGTTTACCACTACAGTAACTTTAATATTTTCTTCAGTTTAAGGATATCCTCTTTCTTGCTAGCCTTTACAGGTCATAGCTGTCCGTTTCTGTTTAAAAATAAAATCAATAAGGACCAGAAATACCATGGGAGTTTAAAATATTACCAGTCCCATATGCACAATGGGGCAAATCCTAAAGCTTTTAGTGAGGCAAAAAACATTTAAGTCCATGGAAATTTTGCATGAGTGAGGACTGAGTAAAAATGGAATAATGACTTCTAGATTTAATCAGTTGCAGTTCTGATTTTTTTTGTCTTTAAACTCGGGACCAAAGGTTATGCTTTTTTGTTCTTGTTGTTTTGTTTAAATCTAGATATGCTGGAGAGTCAACACAATAACTTACATGATCTTCAAAAAGAAAAGGAGGACTTGTGGCACCTTAGAAACTAACAAATTTATTTGAGCATAAGCTTTTGTGAGCTACAGCTCACTTCTCATGAAAGCTTATGCTCAAATAAATTTGTTAGTCTCTAAGGTGCCACACGTACTCCTTTTCTTTTTGCAGATACAGACTAACACGGCTGCTACTCTGAAACCTTACATGATCTTATAACAATTATGAGTGAGGACCTGTTACTTGAAACTATCCTATTAAATATTCCACCATAATATTGGGTGGAAGTGAAAATAACTATGAAGTGGTGGTTTCATATTCTAATGAGAGGATGGAGTGAAAGCAGCAGAATAAAGACAATGAACTTCAAAAAAGCAGACTTTAACAAACTCTGAGAACTGATAGATAAGGTCCCTGTGCATTACCTTTTGAAGGACAGAGGAGGTGGGGTGCCTGAGGATCTAACTCTTTGGCAGGGACTTAAAAATATAAATGCAGTCATATTACACATTATACAAAGTAGAGTTACAACAACTAGGAAATGTCAGTTTTGCTTACAACCTCACTGAAGGAGAGGTTAATTAAATTAATAAATGAAATGGCCAAGAAATAAAAACAGCATTTAAATGTTAGCTCTAGGCTCAAACATTTACATTCATATGTTCTCAAGCGGATTCCCTAATCTTGTCTGCTTTTTCTTCCTTACCCTGCCATTGGATGGCTGTGAATTGTCATGTTTTATTGCAACCTAAGACAACAACCTTCTGTACAACTACATTCATTATGCTATTTCACATTTAAATATGGCATCCTATAAGGCAAGGTTAGGGGGCATTTATGTTGGAACTTGCTGACAAAATAAATTTCTCCAGTGAAGAATCCCTACTAAAAGTTGGTTTCTTTGCAAGTATGCAGCATGAGCATTTTATATCTATAGAAGTGAATATGGAAATTAGGGCTGTCAATTAATCGTGATTAACACAAAAAATTAATCGTGATTAAAATTAACCTCACTTTTTTAAATTGCACTGTTAAACAATAGAAGACCAATTGAAATGTATTAAATATCTTTGGATGTTTTTCTACATTTTTCAAATATATGGATTTCAATTACAACACAATACAAAGTGTACACTGCTCACTTTATATTTTTGATTACAAATATTTGCACTCTAAAAATGATAAACAAATAGTATTTTTCAATTCACCTCATACAAGTACTGTAGTGCAATCTCTTTGTCATGAAAGTGCAACTTACAAATGTAGATTTTGTTGTTACATAACTGCACTCAAAAACAAAACCATGCAAAACTTTAGAGACTGCAACTCCACTCAGTCCTATTTCTCGTTCAGCCAATTGCTAAGACAAACAAATTTGTTTACGTTTATGGGAGATAATGCTACCCACTAATTTACAATGTCACCAGAAAGTGAGAACAGGCATTTGCATGGGACTTTTGTAGCCAGCATTGCAAGGTATTTGCGTGCCAGATATGCTAAACATCTGTATGCCCCTTCATGCTTCAGCCACCATTCCAGAGGACATGCTTCCAGGCTGATGATGCTCATTTAAAAAAAATAATGCGTTAATTAAATTTGTAACTGAACTCCTTGGGGGAGAATTGTATGTCTCCGGCTCTACTTTACCCACATTCTGCCACATATTTCATGTTATAATAATCTTGGATGATGATTCAACACACGTTCATTTTAAGAACACTTTCTCTGCAGATTTGACAAAACACAAAGAAGGTAGTGTGACAAAGTTCCTCCTCTGCCTTTGTGGGTCCTGCGCTTTTTGGCAGATTTGCTTGCCTCAGAGGTTCACGGCAGCCCTCAGTTTGGCCGCTTCTGCTAGAGGCGGAAACCTGCCGTTCACTCAGCTAACCTCATCACTGGCCAGCATGGGGGAAACAGAGAACAATCCCCACAGTCTCTGTGTCCCACCTAGTAGGTTGGGGACAGGCCAGATCCCTTTTCCAAATTAGACCGTCCCTTCTGGTGTTTCTCACAGACCAGGTCAACTCCTCTTGCGTCTGATCAGGAGTTGAGGGGATGGGGAGGAACCTGGGTCCACCCTCTACACTGGGTTCCAGCCCAGGGCCCTGTGGATTGCAGCTGTCTACAATGTCCCCTGTATCAGCTGCGTGACAGCTGCAACTCCCTGGGCTACTTCCCCATGGCCTTCCCCCAGCACCTTCTTTATCTTCACCGCAGGATCTTCCTCCTGAAGCCTGATCATGCTTGTACGCTTCAGTCCTCCAGCAGCATGCCTTCTCACTCCCTGCTCCTTGCACGCCCCTCCTTCCCACTAACTGATGGGAGTTCTTTTTAAACCAGGTGTCTTGATTAGCCTGCCTGCCATAATTGATTCTAGTAAGTTCTTAATTGGCTCCAGGTGTCTTAATGAGCTTGCCTGTCTTAATTGGTTCTAGCAGGTTCCTGATTTCTCTAGGGCAGCCCCTGCTCTGGTCACTCAGGGAACAAAAAGCTATTCATCCAGTGGCCAGTATATTTGCCTTCTACCAGACTCCCGTACCCCACTGATCTGGGTCTGTCACAGTACCAATGTGAGATTTCTAAAGATAGCTACAGCACTCAATCCAAGATTTAAGAATCTGAAGTGCCGTCCAAAATCTGAGAGGGACCAGGTGTGGAACGTGCTTTCAGAAGTCTTAAAAGAGCAACACTCCAATGCAGAAACTATAGAACCCAAACCACACAAAAAGAAAATCAACCTTCTGCTGGTGGCATCTGACTCAGATGATGAAAATGAACATGCGTCGGTCTGCACTGCTTGGATTGTTATCGAGCAGAATCCATCATCAGCATGGACGTATGTCCGCTGGAATGGTGGTTGAAGAATGAAGGGGCATATGAATCTTTAATGCATGAAGCGGGCAGCATTATCTCCTGAAAATGTAAACAAACTTGGTTGTCTGAGCTATTGGCTGAATGCGAAATAGAACTGAATGGAGTTGTAGGCTCTAAAGTTTTGCATTATTTTGTTTTTGAGTGCAGTTATGTAACAACAACAAAATCTACATTTGTAAATTGCACTTTCATGATGAAGGGATTGCACTACAGTACTTGTATGAGGTGAATTTAAATACCTGCATTGTAAAAAAAACAAAAGAAATATAATTTTTCATCAAAAATAAATATAAAGTGAGCAGTGTACACTTTGTTTTTTGTTATAATTCAATATATTTGAAAATGTAGAAAACATCAAAATATTTAAATAAATGGTATTCTATTGTTTAACAGTACGATTAATCATAGATTAATTTTTTCAATCGCTTGACAGCCCTAATCGAAATAGATATCAGAAACTTCTCTAGGTTCCTTTAGCCTTAGGAGGAAGGATCTTAAAGGGAATGAGGAGCTGAATAACCATTCCTGCTTCATGGGATATCTACATTGCTAGCCATTTGTTGTATTAACAGAGTAAGAATGCCTGCAGCCAATAAAGGAATAAAGAAAGAGTGCATATGCATTTCTTCCATTTTCTACTGCAGTTTTTATAAAACTAAAGTTAAGAACTTGGTGGCTTAAAAGTCCCCAAGTCCAAACGCACTGGGTTAGTGGTGGTGTTGCAAATGTACAAAGCTAAAACTCCTGATGACCCCCATGTTGTGGACTCTCATGGTTTAGTCACAAGTCTTGCAACCTTTTTTTCTTTTTCTTTTTCTTTTTTCTTAATACTCCAGCTCCTGGAGGAACTTCATTAGGCAAGAACCTGAGCTTTCACTTTTTTTTTAAATGTAAAGTTTCTGGTTCTCATAGTTGTGGAGAAAAGCTTGCAAGTATGACCCCAGTGCAGCATAAAGGCTAAGAAACCAAAGGTAATTTTTTTAAAAAAGGAAAAAAGTATTCTCCTTGAAACTCTTATGATTTTTTTAAAATCCAATCCTTTTTTTTTTGCAGGGGGAGGAGAGCGACTCATGATTTTTGCATTCTCATATGTCGAGGCCTACACTCGAGAATACAGCTGTGTTTGGTTTAAAAAATGGCTAGCTAGTTTATTCATATGAACCTGCCATTCTTTGGTTCAACTATATCTAGTATCTTTTGTGCTAAGAAGTACTGCAGGTGATGGTCTCTTACAACTAAAAAAAGCATCATGTCCGGATTGAAGGCAGCTATCATATTCATTTCCTAGGCCATGAACTAAGCTTTTGAGCTTTGGAGGCTCTCGATACATGTAACTTCAGTGTCTTGATTGAACTGGTTTCCTCTTGTCATTAAATCTGATTCCTCCGTATTCAGCTGAAATGTCTTATTAGCAGAAGGTAACTTTTGACACTGATTGTATATTTTCTTCCTTATTAACTAATGAAAAAAGTCCCAGGTTTTTTTTCTTATTTTCCTCCCTTTTCCACACTGAAAAGAAGAATACATAAAACCAACAACTAAGGCACTGTGGAGTTTATTGCTGGATGCAAACAACCTGTTCTATTCAAACATGCATCTGAAGAAGTGGGTATTCACCCATGAAAGCTTATGCTCCAATATGTCCGTTAGTCTATAAGGTGCCACAGGACTCTTTGCCGCTTTTACAGATCCAGACTAACAGGGCTACCCCTCTGATACTTGGAATCTGTTCTGTTGATACAGGAAACTGCTTTTAATGCTCCAGCCGGTCTTCCTTACCGCATTAAGTTTTAGGTGGATGTGTCAGTATTTGGTCTGAGACTAATTTCAAGAGTTTTCAAGCTAATGTCAAAAAGGAGCAATTGGATATTAATTCTGCAAAATGAAAATATTCATGATAGCTTGCAAATATTTTTTAAATGCCACCACTATTTACCATGCAATACGGTGTAATACTTCCAATAAGGACTGTGGTGGTGATGCATGGGGGTTGGAGGGGGACTGTGAGCTGAATTAATATAGTATTATTTTTTCATCTCTTAAAAATCTATCTTAAATGTCAGATCATTTTCAGTGTGTTTAGAGGAATCTGAATGTAATCAGCAAGGATGTCTTTCAGACAGCATAGGTGAAGAACAGCAGCTGGTATTAAGTGAGCTGAAATCTTCTAATTATGGATGATCCCCTTTCTGTAGAGAGATGCAGGGGCATTCCTATCCTCTTTGCTTTGCAGGTAGCGAGCAGTTCACATAGGGCCTGATTTTGCCATCCATATTTATGCTGAGAAAGAGGCTAGTCTTGTGGCTAAGGTGTAGAAGACTGAGATTCAGGAGAATTTGGTTTCAGTTCCTGACTTTCACGAGCTTCTTGTGTAATTTCGGGGGAAGTCATTTAATTTCTCTCTCTCAGTTTCTCTTAAGTTTGTTATTGCATAAAAAGTTGTGGGAGCTTAAGTGACTTTACCACAACATCAAGAAAGCCATATTACAAATACTCATTGAGCTATTTAGATAATTCAGTTTAGGAATCTCATATCAGCAACAGGTAACGTCAGTTTAATTATAAGGACAATATTCTGTTGGTTCCTAGAAGAAAATCTGTTCACATTTTATACCTCTAATGTGTTTTTGTTCATTTTTATTAATATTATAATAGCGCCTCGAGGTCTTCAATGAAATTGGGCTACACTAGGCTAGGTGCCGTACATATATATGTAAGAGACCATCCCTGACCTAAAGAGTTTACAGCCTAAACAGAGAAGGGGTGGACAGACTTGTGTGCAGTCACTCAGTGACCGAGGTGGAAATAGAACCCAGGCCTGTAGGCTCGTACTCCAGTGCCAGACCTTCGCTTCTCTTGAGTGGTTGTCCCTGCCTTTTCACTGATATGTGTCATGAAGGGTGCAAGGATCCATCTTCCCCTTTCCTTTATTGTGCACCCTACACAATGACCCGGGAGAGTTGCAGTCCCTGAACTTCAGATATTGCACATTGTCCGGAAGAGTGTTTCCAAGTGGAGCGTGATCCCTCCTCTCTCCAGGCAGAGTGCATGTGCTGAGGGGACAAGCTGCATGTGTTTGGGGTTCCTACTTAGAGCTCTGGCTAAATATTCTATTTAACCTTAAGGGACCATGTTTCTGATCCTATTTCTCACTATAAATCATTCTGCATAAATTATTCCAGTACAAGTGAGGGATCTGAACTTGTCAGCTCAGTGTTTCCTATGAGGTACTCTTTATCCTCAGCTCCTTTGGATTTCCATGTCAGTTGAGGGTAGACAGCACTCAATATTCAGAGACCTACATTCTGCTATCCAGCCATATCTCTGGAAATTTTTATGACAGAAAACATAACCCAAGTCAGAAGATGGACAGCTTGCAAACTTCACCTGAGAGAAAGGCATGCACATACCTGCTGCTTAGCATGAACCTCTTTCAAAGTAAGAAGCCATTATCTAGAGTAGGGTTGCCCTCATTTTGAGCTTTAGTGTTGGGAATCATTATTGAAAGAGGTGATGTCAAATGAACATACTTCCATTCTTCCATTAAGATAGAAAGAGGAAAGCATTATACAGTCAATCAATCAAAAAGACAGTGTGTTGCTAGAAAAAGGTGCACATCTCAGCACTTTCTGAGAACAACCTATATTAGTATAGGTATGAAAACTAATAAACACTTTAATGCAGTGATTATTCAGCACTAAAAAAAAATGCAGAAGCAAGTGGCAATCTATTTCTTATCTGATACTGAACTTCAAAAGTAAATTATTTGTCACTGAAAATGTTAATGACATGGCTGCTAATCATTTCTCCCTCCCCACACACACTGCTGTATATTTTATAAATGTGTGTACCCCTCCCGGTAGATGAGATCTCTCTGAGTAATGAGCTAAAAATGAAGATGCTGAGGGAAGAAGCTGAATTTACTGGAAGTTTTGAAGTGTGGGTATGTACCTGAGGTTCGGGCTCTGGCTCTTTGTCTCAACATTTTTTGCTTGGACAAAAAGATGCAGTATGAAAGAAATCACACCCTTCCTGTTTTACTGTATTAAAATATATTTAATATCTGGAAAGCCCATTATAGAGACATTTAAACCTAAACTTAGTGAATTAGTAGAAGCTATATGGAAGGGAAAAATTGTGTGCTGGCAAAGGAACTGACTAGATGAGATGGCAGGCCTTTTTTCCATCTGCAATATCTATAGACATAGGCTTAGTTTATTATGTTGGGTCAGGCAATCTGGGCCTTCACTCTCACTTACCAATGTTGCCAACTATCTCAATTATATAGAGAGTTTCATTATATTTACTGCTTTTCTTAATGTCCCAGTGGCTGGAATCAAGAGGCTGCATGAGCCTCTCAACTTTCCCTTTTTTTAAAAAAAAGGTAAACCTTTAGCTGCAGTAGAAAAACTAGAAAATGTGAAGCGAGAGCCCTGTAAAGGCTCAAAAACCAGAAGGCAAATATAAATAATCCAAGCTTATTATTTAAAACCTCATTACTTTTAGGCCAATATTATTACTTTTTTGGGATCTGACTCACTGCTATTTTTCTAATGCTTGGGTTTGTTGATACCGCACTTCTCAACCGAGTACAGGATCTGGAGGTATTTGTTTCCTGTGTGTAATTAGCAGGATGAGCGGTTTCTGTTGCACTGGATTTTCTCTGCCTCTCTTCTTTCATTGAGTCCTTGATGTGCCACTGCACGTAACAAGGCTCAGAGGAAAATATCTAATTCAGAACCCCAAACACAGAACTAACTGTGTAGAACATCATCAGATAGTGTTGGTTTCTCCGTTTGACACTGGAACAGTGGTGTGTCAATCAATGAAGAGTCCAAAAATGCTTGCTACACGTTTGGTATAAGATCTGATATTCAAGAGGCATGTGATGAAAGAAATAGAGGCGGTCCAGAAGAAATATGCATGGTGCAGAAAGGATGGGGGAGAAATGTGTTGTGCCCCCAAAAGGTACACTGCCATTGTACAGGAATAGTTCATCTTTATGCAGAGATTGACTTGTAATGTTGCCAAGGCCCGTGCAAGCTTGGTTATTGGTTCTGAAAGTAATTCATACTGCTAAAGATCTAAGTAAACCTGACTCTGTTCTCCCCCACCTCCCTTTATTCCTCCTCATATTTTGTGGGCTCACAAATGGACTTATTCTGTTTTTTGCTTTCACTGGTGTAAATGAGGAATAACTCCATTGAAGTAAATGGATTCACACCAGTATAAAACTGGTATGAACAGTATTAGCCAGTATTAGCACTCTGAGTCTTGAAATGGACATTAGAAAAAACTAATGATGAATCTTACCTATTGTTATAGAGGCAGAATGGACACTATTTTCTCCACCTTTCTGACTAACTTACGCAAACTAACAGTACATAAGTACTTTCACAATACTGCCCTTAATTTGCTTTGTGGCATTCTATTAGCAGATCTTCTGTGTATCAGGAGAATAGTGACTAATGATTCCAAGATTCAGCAGTATAACAGGAAGACAGACACTCTCTTTGGCAGCTTTGGGATTTTTCCTTTATTATGATGGAACAACCATTCTGATTAATCAGATGATGTCTGGTCTACAATGACTTTCAGCTGTGGATGAAGGCTTGTTATCCCCAGGTTGGTCAGGCTATTTATGAGATTAGTTCCTACAAATCCAGGGATATTAATAAGTGAGGGTGAAGAAATTGTTCTCTCTGAAAATAAAGAATGATGCTCTGTATTTTAAAGTACTCTTTTTAATGTTGAAGTTACGGTGTTGAGGTTACAGGTGACACTGGAGTTCATGGACTTGCTTTCTGATTTAGGTCTTCAGAAGGGCGGATGTCCTGGCATTGTGATTTCAGAAATGTGCACTTAATTGTATCAATTTCAGTACCGCCACTATCAGAGCACATCCTTTTGAGAGGGGAGAACTTCCTTAAGGCCAGCATTAATAGGACTAAATGAGTCACAACTGTTTCAGTTTGAGGAACTCTCTGCCATAACTGTGACATAAGAATAGCCATATTGAGTTAGACCAAAGATCCCTCTAGCCCAGAATCCTGTCTTCCGACAATGACCAATGCCAAGTGCCCCAGAGGGAATGAACAGAACAGGTAATCATCAAGTGATCCATCTCCTGTAGCACATTTCCCATCTTCTGGCAAAATCAGGACCTGATTACATTTCTATAGTCTTTTTTTCTAAAATGGAATCTAAACTATTAGATTCTTTTTAAGTTTCTAGTTGACCTCTTAGTGTTTCAAGTTGGGAGACTGCCATACTGAAAGCCTTTACTTTTCCATGTTCTCTCTTGGATACCGCTGTTTATCAGCTAATGTTAATGGTGAAGTTATTGGCATCTATCTTCTGAAGGACCAAAACAGTAATTCAATCAACTACAAAAAAGCCATGATTCCTAGTTCTAGCTTATCAGCTATTTTAGAACAAGATTAATCTCATGGTAATCAACTTAATGTACTATATTTATCAACATTAGCTTATGTTGGGATATTCACATTTGCAAAATTCTAGTTCTAACCTTGGCATAAATATTGCATGATGGGGAGAGAACTTATACTGGGAGTTGTGATGTGCTGCAAGTTATTGAGTGAAAATAATTTTCCTGTCATGTTTTTGCTCTACCTGTAGTGTCAGAGACAGAGTGCTGACATCTCTGGTCTGCTAAAGCCACGTGATGCTGTGTAAGATGCTACACAGTGCTAAATGGCCAGATATTCTTAACAGAGAATTTCCACTGTGTAGGGGAAATCTCTGCTGCCATAGAACTGGTAGAGGTTGCATAGTTACCTCTTACACTAGCCACCCGCAAACCCCTAGCATAAGGGGAAATAGTGTGTTAGGGGTGGGGTGGACCTTTGCTCCTCTATGCCTATTTCTCCACTGGCGCTCCAGCTCTAACTTAAGCGTGGGCTGGGTGACCCTGAATCTGGAAGCTGTATTTGGCTTTCTGTGGCTGCATCTCTCCACTATATCAGGGCCTGAATGCTTTAGTGCAAACAAGCTACCTGTCGCTCTGCAAGCACAAGACTAGAACACAAAGTCTTTCATTGATGATTGAGTTTTTGTGGGTGATTTGTATGTGCTGTTTATATCATTTTCTTTTCATGCTAGTCATTTTCCTTTGAAAAGACTTTGGCTGACAGGTGTTTGATGGGAATGAAATGTGGCTTGTGATCTTCATATTCCTATCTGTTAATAAACATGAGGAAACAGTGTCTTAAAATCTTTGTCACGGACATGATAAAAGGAATGGCAAATGACACAACAAGAATATATCTAAAGCTGCATCTACACACACAGTTGTGCTGAAATAACTACACCGGTTGTAATTCACACCATTTCTTTCAGCACAAGTCTGGGTGTGGATACTTATTTCAAAATCCAAGTGTCCTATTTCATTGTTGCTTAAGTTAGTAAGTCAATCTTTTACTTTTACACGGAGTCCTCGGACTTACGATGCCCAACTTATGTCGGATGCCACCGACAACGCTTTTCAATTAACTGCCTGTTTCGCCCTTAGGATGCTCAATTTGCAAAAAGTTTGCTTGAAATCACTTCCTGGTTGTGTTTATACTGTTTTGGAGCTGGAAGGGATTGCTTCTGATTGGCTTTGAGGCAGTAGGGTAGCTTGTTACCAGGTAGCGTTGCTACTTGTTTTTGATTGGCTCCCAGCCCTAGGCTCAGCCAATCAGAAAGCTTGAACAGTGATTGGCTGAGGCTCAGCATGCATGCTGTTCTCCCTGGCTTTCTGAGCCTGTGTTACTGGCATTCTGAGCAGCATATGTGAGTTTATA
Source organism: Lepidochelys kempii (assembly GCF_965140285.1). NCBI lineage: Eukaryota > Metazoa > Chordata > Testudines > Cheloniidae > Lepidochelys > Lepidochelys kempii. The sequence continues at coordinate 33,211,029 of NC_136385.1, read as the reverse complement.
GGTTTGTTTGAATGCTGTTTACAAAATACAGTGTACAGTAAATATATTGATGTTGCAACATTAGTCATCTCTAATTCATTTAGGACAAAAATCTAGGTTATTGTGGTGAAAATAGTGTATCAAGTCTTGGTTCAGGAACCAATCCCCCCTTCATCCCATTGATTCCTATGGGAAAAGCGGTTTTGACTTGCAACGTTTCGACTTACAACGCAATTCTGAGGAACGAATTGTTTCGTAAGTCCGAGGACTCCCTGTACTTTGACTGTGAAATAAATGTCCACACCCAGATGTGTGCTGAAATAACAAATGGTGCAAATTACAACTGGTTAAGTTTTGGTGCAAATTTGCATGTTGACCAGTCCTCATTGCCTGACCCAGTGCCCGTTGCAGTCAATAGAAGGCCTCCTGTTGGCCTCAGTGGGCCTTGGATTTAAGCCTGAATGAGTGTATGAAGTAAAATGTTTCCTAAGTATCCTGCTACAGATGTTATTTAAAAACAAGATTTGTGGAATGCATCTCCACTTTGCTATTAATATTAGGTTCAGGAAAGCACTTAAGCAGATGCTTAAGTCCCATTGAAGTCACTGAACTTAAATACGTGCTTAAGTGCTTTCCTGAGCCAGGACCTTAGTATCACCAGATGTTATATCAACAGGAGTTATCCCATACTGTGGTGGTTGTAAAGTACCTCCAGTAAAACCTCTAATTTTCAATGTTTCTAGTATTAGTAGGAGCAAAGTGGAGAGACTCTCCAAGAATCTTTTATTTATTTAAAAACAACACTGTAGCAGGATACTAATGAAAGTGGGGCTAAATTATTTTCATCCAGTTAATTATATCCATAGGACAGATTGTTCTACAATGGTTAATAAAGCAAAAAGACTTTTAAAATAAAAATTAGAAAACTCTACCATTTGTTTTTAATAAATCTTAAAGCACCACTGAATCCAAAGTTGACAGATGAGTGTCATATTCACAGATATTAAGGTGCTTAGAAATTTTTGCTCCTACTATGATAACTTATTATCATATTGAACCATATTATCAATATAAACATGACCAATGAGACAAATAAAAAACAATTAGATTAAGAATATAAGGATTTATAGGACCCTTTCAAAAAGACTGCTAGGTACTTAAAATGGTTTTATTTCTAGTAGCATTCTAATTTTGCCTTAATGAAACTTTAACTACTTATACATAAAAAAGTGGCAGCACATCTGTTAATATCACAAAGATTTTTCATACAGGTGGGATGTGCGTGGTGTCTTTTTTTTTCTGGTAATTCTGAATAGATCAAAAAATTCACAAGAGCAACTTTCAGATGGACTTTTGGAAGGAAAAAGCATTGAAACTGGACTTGAGGGATTGCTTGCAGACTAGCAGTAGTGAGTGTTATGAAAAATCTCCCCAGGAAGCAGGGTGTCTGTGTGTGTGTGTGTGTGCATGCGTGTGTGTGTAAAATTTTTAAGTTGAATTTAGTGTTAGTGAAAAGTGCTGGATTGACAACTCTGAGAGGAAACAATTTCTCAGTGTATCTACAGAAAAGGCTGACATCAACAGTGCAAGCATAGCAGAGGCAGCTCACATTGCTCTGAGAATGTGTTTCAGCCTTTCAGAGAAATAGCCTGACGGCATGTTTTCTTGACATGGTAGATAATGCGTATGTAAATTTTTGCTAGCACCACTGCATCTCTACCCTTTTGGTGCCTGTTGTTTAGCATTTTCTAGTTCAAACATGTCTTGATTAGAGTGTTTAATGTATAAATGTTTGATATGCTAAAGGCTCTCTGGTTATAGCTTTAGGTGATATTTCTGGGGACATTTGCAATGCCATCCATTTTAGGAGATGTTTCCTTTATGAATGCTGATTAGAGCTGGTCAGAGTGGTTCCTCCTCCCCACATCCCCCCCCCAAGTGGGAACACTTCAAAAATATTTTTTGTTGATATTTTTCCATGGAAAATTGCAACTTTTGAATGAAATCAAATCCCCAAAGATTTGGATTGGGAAATGGTGCCGTGGTGTCACATGGGAGGTGTAGTTTGGGTGCCTCAAGCTCCCATTCTCTTCTCTGGGTCAGGCTCCCCAGCTGGACTTCATCTCCCGTGATGCACCACAGCCATGGAGACTCCCATGAAGCACTGTAGTGAGCTAGCAAAAGGTGAGACCATGTTTCTTCATGGGAGATGTAGTTCAATCAGGGAGCCTGAGCAGTAGAGGAGAATGAATGCATGAGGCACTTGACCTACTCCTCTCAGGAGGCACTGTGGTGGCATTTCTGAGTGGAAACATTTTGGCTTTTGGCCAAACCCAAGCCATTTAGATTTTTAGCCATAAACCAAAAACTTTCCAATTCTTGAGTTTTCATTTTTTGTTGAAAAGATGAAATTTTCCTGGGCGAGCAGATGCTTTCAGCAAAAATGTGTTGAATGGAAAATCCAATTTTCATTTGGAAAAACTAGTTTTGATGGATAATTTTTGACCAGCCTTAGGGTTGACATGACATGAAGCACAGCTAACAGCCATTCACATTGTGATTGGACAGGCTACATTGTAGGTGGCAGAATATACAGCTTGCCCACAGGATTCTCAACACTCCATTTTGTATTGCTAAATAAAGATATGATTTGATTTTTTTTCTGTACTTTTCATGGTTGTATGGCAGAGACCCTAATGTCAAAAAGACTCATTAATCCTGTTTCCCAAGTCAAGACATGGCTCAGAAGAGATTTATATGTTTTAATATGTATGAGTGATGTAGGGGCAATTTATTAAACTTAAAGCAATCTTGTTTTAAGATGGAACTTCTTCAGACTGACAATTTTTTAAAATCAGAGTATTCAAAAATAGTTAAACTGCTAATTGTTTTATGCTGTTCTATTTGAAGTATATTCCTTTGCTAGATGCATCTTTTAAAGTAAATTCAGTTCCAGGAAAAAGGGTGGGGGGAAGTTTCCCAAACAATCTGTGGTATTGGATTAAGTATGTGAATGCATTACTTTGGCTATAACTTTTATTTACTCAGGACAATATTTGTGGATTTTGACATAGAAATCCTGCATAAAGCAAGGAAATGCATTAGGAATGAGATCAGTTTGTTAGGAAACAGGTTGAGGCCCACACTTAACGTCAATTAAGAGCAATTGGGAGTGGAAAGTTTCATAAATGCCAGCTGAACTCAATTTGCAGAGATAGCCAATAATCAGCTGATGTGCTGCCAAAATTCCACTAGGGCATCTTTCAAATGTTCTGCATTAGTTAGTGAATATGTATGACATTCCCTGGATAAAAAGTTTTCTACCTGACCAAAACCCACCAATTCCATATCCTTCCTTGGCACATCTCAGAAAATGCATCCGTTCCATATTGAAAAAGCAAATAGAGTTCCTTTTGCTTTCCCTTTTTTGGCACAAGGAGCTGTAGACCAGTAAGGAATTGGCCCTAGTATGCTTTTTTTTTTAGGCTGTCAGTGTCCCCCATACCCTCCCACCCACCCCAAATTATGAAAAACATTACAAATTGCTAAACCAATGTGTATGGAAAGAAACGTAATAAAAATACTAGTTGATAGTGTGGCCTGTTCGGGGCAGGGCATTTGCCAAGCCTATTGGCCTGCTAGGCAAGGCTGACACCTTCTTAACGAGGTTTTGGTCCCTAATCCCTTCAGGATCCCTTAACTGGGGAAGAGGGGTTAGTCAGGGAGAACAGGGATTTCAAAAGCCATCTCTTAAGTGGCTAGAGGAGCTAGTGACCAGGAGCAGCAATGGGAGTATTGCGAGGGAGTTGAGCGAGAGCGCAAAAGAGCCAGATACACCTAACATTCTCTAAACTTACACCAACAAACGCTCCTCACCAAAACAAACAAAAGAAAAGCTACAAGAGTAAAAATAATACAGGTAGAAGTCCAGCAGCAGAGTGGAGGCAATCCAGTTTATTGCACTGAATGCAGAATGCATAATTACCTGCCTTGTGGGCAGGTAACATGTGCATTTGGTGCAAGCAGCTCATGGTCCTCAGAAACCAAGTACGAGCTCCTGAGGCCAGAGTGGGTGAACTGGAGGCACTAAGGGAAACTGAGAGGTACATAGAGGAGACTTTCCAAGATGCAGTACCGTGATCCACCCACGTCTGACAGCCTCTGTGCTGTTGAGGAGGACAAAAGTCTTGGGGAAGAAGAACATCAGACTGGAACAGAGGGAAACTATCTCATAGTTGGGATCCTCCTTTCAGATGACGTCATGGTATCCTCTCCTATGGAGGATACTCTCCTGGAGAGGGAACCCTAGAAGAGACAGGTAATAGTAATGGGGGATTTGATTATTTAGAAATTGGGTTTGTGATAACCAAGAGAACCACAGAGTAAATAGCCTGCCTGGTGTGAAGGTTGCAGATCTAATTTTTCCCACCCATGTGCGGAATGAATTTTGTTATGTGCACCAATATAGAAGTGGTGTGTGACCTCCGTATTGGTGTGCACAACAAAATTCATGTGGTGGTGGGGGAGGGAGGGGTTTGGAGCATGGGAGGGGGCTCAGGACTAGAGAAGAGGATTGGGCTTGGGGTACAGGGGAGTGAGGGCTCTGGCTGGGGGTGCAGGGTCTGGGATGGGGCTGGGGATGAGGGGTTTGGGGTACAGGCTGCCCCAGGGCTACGACGTGGAGAGAGGACTCCCCCAGCTCTCTCTCCCTGCAGCAGCACCCTGGGACTCTCATCTCTTCCCAGTCTCCACAGCCCAGCTGGGGTTGCAGAGAGGTGGCTACTGGGGCTGGGAGAGAGTCGTGTCTCTCCCTGGCTGCTGCACGCAGCACAGCTGGGGCTGGGAGGGACGCCCCAAACTTAGTCACAGCCCCACCTGACCCCACTGACCCCCACCCACCCCTTATTTCTTCCACTACTTCACCTTCCACATCCTCTCCAGGGTCTATGAGACACCTAATTACTGGAGCCATACCTGCGTGGCTCCTCTAATTTGGTGCATGGCCCTACATTCTCTTTTGTGCGGCCACTTAGGCGTGAACCTTAGAAGGAACGTAGCTGGGGAGAGGCCGGTGGCCGTGGTACATGAAGGTACTAGTGAAATAGGGAAAGGTGGGAGAGAGGTCCTAGAGGTCAAATTTAGGCAGCTAGGTAAGAGATTAAAGTCCAGGATTCCCATCGTACATTCTCTGAAACGCTTCCAGTTCGGCATTCAAGGCTAGGTAGACAGACAGAGCCACAGAGTCTCAATGTGTGGATGAGATGATGGTGTTTGGAGGAGGGATCTAGGTTTATTAGGAACTGAGGAACCTTTTGAGAAAGGAGGAGCCTATACAGGAAGGATGGGCTCCACTTAAACCAAAATGGAAGCAGGTTGACGGCATGTAAAAAGGTCGGAGGTTAAAAAGGTTGGAGAGGAGTTTGTAAACTAAGGGCTGGGGGAAAGCTGACAGGTGCTGAGGAGCATGTAGTTTGGATAGAGACATCCCTTAGGGGAGGACCTATAAATGGGGATTCTCTATATCCTAATAAAGAGCAGAGGATAGAAGTTTATAAAGTACAGGTAGGGGCTGAAGAGAAACGGTCAAATGAAGAGTCCCAGTCAATTACATCACATGAAGGCAGACTAGTAAATACTGACAAATTTGATAAGTGCTTGTAGACAAATGCAAGAAGTCTAAACAGTAAGATGGGTGAACTTGAGTAACTGATATTAAATGAGGATATTGATCTAATAGGCATGATGATGATCAATGGGACATGGTAATACCAGGGTACAAAATATAATAGAGTAGTTCATGCTGGTGGTGGAGTGGCATTATATATGAAAGCATTATGTTGAATATAGTAAAAATCTTAAATGACTCAAACTATACCATAGAGATTCTATGGATAGAAATTCCATGCTTGAATAATAAGAGTATAGCAGTAGGAATATACTACCAACTGCCTGACCAGGATGGTGATTATAAAATGCTGAGGGAAACTAGAGAGGCTATAAAAATAGTTGAAATCCATCATTATTGAGTTTTCTATCTCCATATTGACTGGGTATATGTCACCTTAGGATGTGATGAAGAGATAAAAGTTCTAAACCACATAAATAAATGCTTCTTGGAGCAGCTAGTCCTTGAACCCACAAGTGGCACACAGGATATGACAGAAGTGGTGAATGTGGTGGAGAGGGAAGGAATACTAAAGAAGCTAATCACAGTAGCATTTAACTTCAAAAATGAGGAAGCTAGTTAAATGGAAATTAAAAGGAACAGTCGTGAGTGAAATGCCTGCGAACTGCATAAAAAGTTTTCAAAAACACTATAATAGAGGCTCAAATTTAAACATATATCCCAAATAAAAGAGTAGACCAAAAAATGCCACCATGGCTAAGCAACAGAGTAAAGAAGGCAGTTAGAGACAAACAGGTATTCTTTAACAATTGGAAGATACAATCTACTGAGGAAAATAGAAAGGAGCATAGTGAAGTGGAAAAATACAATTAGTCAGGCCAAAAGAGAATTTAAGTAGCAACTACCAAAAGACACAAACCAACAGCAACAAAATGTTAAAGTACATCAGAAGCAGGAAGCCAGCCAATCAATTTGTGAGACCACTGGATGATTTAATGTTCTAAAGGAGCTCTCAAGATAGGCAAGACTATTGTCGAAAGCTTAAATGAATTCTTTGCATCAGTGTTCACTGCAGAGGATCTGAGAGAGATTCCTATTCCTGAGCAATTTTATTTTTAGGTGAGGAAGTGTCTCAATCCAAGGAAGTGTCCTGGATTGAGATGTCGACTGAGAAGGTTTTGGAACAAATTGATAAGCTAAACAGTAATAAGTCAGGTTTCAGAGTAGCAGCCGTGTTAGTCTGTATCTGCAAAAAGAAAAGGAGGACTTGTGGCACCTTAGAGACTAACAAATTTATTTGAGCATAAGCTTTCATGAGCTACAGCTCACTTCGTCAGATGATGAAGTGAGCTGTAGCTCACGAAAGCTTATGCTCAAATAAATTTGTTAGTCTCTAAGGTGCCAGTAATAAGTCACTGGAACCAGATGGTATTCACCCAAAAGTTCTGAAGGAATTCAAATATGAAATGGCAGAACTACTAACTATGGTATGCAACCTTTCACTTAAATTAGCCGCTGTACCAGATGACTGGTGGATCACTAATGTGACACCAATTTTTTAAAAAGGTTCCAAAGGCAATTCTGGCAATTACAGGCCAGTAAGCCTAACTTCAGTAACCAGGCAAATTGACTGAAATGATAGTAAAGAACAGCATTATTGGACATACATAGATTAATATAATTTCTTGGGTAAGAGTCAATGTGGCTTTTGTAAAGGGCAATCATGCCTCACCAATCTATTAGAATTATTTGAGGGAGTCAACAAACATAGCCAAGGGTGATCCGGTGGATGTAGTGTACTTGGACGTTCAGAAAGCCTTTGACAAGGTCCCCCACCAACAGCTCTTAAGGAAAGTAAGCCCTCATGGGATAAAACGGTAGGTTCTCTCATGTATCAGTAACTGGTTAAAAGATAGGAAACACAGAGTAGGGATAAATGGTCAGTTTTTGCAGTGGAGAAGGATAAACAGCGAGGTCCCGCAGAGATCTATCCTGGGACCAGTGCTGTTCAACATATTAATAAATGATCTGGAAAAAGGGGTAAACAATGAGGTGGCAAAGTTTTGAAGATGCTTAAAATTACTCAAGATAGTTCAGTACAAAGCAGATTGTGAAGAGTTACAAAAGCATTTCACGAAAATGGGTGACTGGGCAACAAAATGGCAGATGAAATTCACTGTTGATAAATGCAAAGTAATTTACACTAGAAAACATAATCCCAGCAAAACACAGAAAATGATGGAGGTCTAATTTTAGCTGTTATCACTCAAAAAAGAGATCTTGGTGTCCTTTGGATGTTTTCAGAGGACTATCCACCTCAATGTGCAGCAGCAATAAAAAAAAAAGCTATCAATGGTAGGAAACATTAGGAAAAGGGTAGATAATGCGCTATATACAGCCATTGTAAACCCACATCTTGAATACTGTGTACAGTTCTAGTCACCCCATATCAAAAAGGTATATTAGAACTGGAAAAGAAAAGCAACAAAAAAGATTAAAGGTACAGAATAGCTTCCATGTGAGGCGAGATTAGGAAGAATGGACTGTCCAGGTTGGAAAAGATACAGCTAAGGGAGGGATGTGATAGAGATCTATAAAATCATGACCGATGTGGAGAAAGTGAATAAGGAAGTGTTATTTACTACATCACAATACAAAACCAGGGGTCACCCAATGAAATTAATAGTAGGTTTAAAACAAACAAAACAAAGTATTTCTTCACACAATGAACAGTCAACCTGTGGTACTCATTGCTGGGATTTGTGAAGCTCAAAAATATAAATAAGTTAATAGAAAATAGATCCATCAATGGCTATTTGTCAAGATAGTCAGGGATGCAACACCATGCTGTAGGTATCCCTAATCTTTTGACAACCAGATGCTGGAAGTGGACAACAGGGCGATGGATCATCTGAGAATTGCCCTATAGGATGTGGGAACTAAGGGTGCAGGGGTGCTGCAGCACCCCGAGGTTTTGTGCAGGGTCCCACTAGCCACCCTGTGCCCAGGGTCCCGGCGCTGCCAGCCTGGTGTCCAGGGTTCTGCTCCTGGCCCCGCACCTGGGGTCCTAACTCCTGGGTGCAGAACCCATGCCCGGGGCTCTGTTCTCAGCCTCACATGTGGGGCCCCAGCTGCCACTGGCCTTGCGCCCAGGGGCTTAGCTCCTGGCTGCTGCCAGCCCCACACCAAGGGCTCTGTTCATGGCCCCGCACCTGGAGTCCGCATATGGGGTCCCGGCTGCCGCCGGCCCCGCACCAGGGGCTCTGCTCCTGGCCCCACACGTGGGGTCCCAGCCTTGGTCTCCTTACCCCTGTCTGCTTCAGACCCACCCAGAGCCAGGGTCCCACTTCTGGCCCTGGCTCTGGGGTTTGCGTGGAACGGACAGCAGAAAGGGGGTGGTGAGGTAAAAAGTTTGGGGTGGGGACCACTGGCTTTCAGCAACCACACTGTAAAAAATGTTCCACTGAGTTGCCCTTTTCTGTTCATTCCCTTTGAAGCAGCTGGCATTGGCCACTGACAGAAGACAGGAAACTGGGCTAGATGGAACATTGGTCTCATCCAGTATAGCATTTTGTATGTTAACACTTATCATTAGACATCAGGGACCTATCCTGCCCCCCTCCTTTAATGCATAAAAATGTACATATCTATGTATGCTGCTAAAACAGTGTTAACATACTTCCTGAGCTGATCCTTCATACAATAGCCTGATGAATTGTAATCTGAGTCTGCTGTCTCTGGGAGTTCCCGGGATACAATTTCTGTGAGGGAGAAGGGAGGTGGCTGGGTAACAGCCCTGTGTCACTTCACAGGCCCCATACTAGTATAATGAAAATGTTCCTTACAAGTGACTTTGTGCTGTGCAATAATACAAGAATCTCATCAGCACAGCAATCCTATGTGTTCTGCAATGTTATGTACTTTCTGGCCTGATTCCCTGCCAGAATGGTGCTAAGCATTCTCAGTGTAAGGAGAATCAGGCCCTTTGAGTTGTTCTTAATAGATTATTTTGCTACACAATTGAATATTATTACCATATGTCAGAAGAGTGCATTGACACTCTATTGTACTATATCAGTCTGACTTTATCCTGTTTTGATTTATTTATTTCATTTTAGATTTTCTGGCCTATGAAGAAGCACACTAACAGACTGAGAAGCATGGCTTGTCAAGGTGATGACTACTTAGATTCCCTTCCATTGCCTGTTCAGCGGTAAGTGCTGATGTGATTTGTTGTGTGTTTATTGTGTGATGTTATAATTAATTATCTATATCTATATATCTATATCTGTTGTGACAGGGTTGGGCCAGATGGCTACAGGAGAGTGATAGAAGGCAGATATATTAGCCCCAGGTTAAGTAGGTCCTTTTCCCTGGGTAAGGTAGCAGGGAAGGTTCCAGAACAATCAGGAACTTTCTGGAAACAATTAAGGCAGACAGGCTGATTAGAACACCTGCAGCCAATCAAGAAGCTGCTAGAATCAATTAAAGCAGGCTAATCAGGGAACCTGCGTTTTAAAAAGGAGCTCACTTCAGTTTGTGGCACATGTAAGGAGCTGGGAGCAAAAGGCGCTAGGAGCTGAGAGTGAGAACGCGAACTGTTGGAGGACTGAGGAGTACAAGCATTATCAGACACTAGGAGGAAGGTTCTACAGTGAGAATAAAGAAGGTTTTGGGAGGAGGCCATGGGGAAGTAGCCCAGGGAGTTGTAGCTGTCGCACAGCTGTTCCAGGAGGCACTCTAGACAGCTGCATTCCACAGGGTCCCGGGCTGAAACCCGGAGTAGAGGGCGGGCCCGGGTTCCCCCCAAACCTCCCAACTCCTGGTCAGACACAGGAGGAGTCGACCTGGATTGTGGGTTCAGAAAAATGGCCAAACTGAGGGCTGCCATGAAGCTCCAAGGCAAGCAAATCTGCCAATAAGCGCAAGACCCACCAAGGTAGAGGAGGAACTTTGTCACACTATATATTATGATACAGCATGGCCAGAGGGCAGCAGGAGAGTGTTAGAAGGGAGCCTTATTCCCTGTAGAGGGAAGAAAGTTTGCTGTAAATTAATTAAAGCACCTGAAGCCAATTAAAGCACCTGAAGCCAGTCCTTTAAGAAACCCCACATCCAAGGCAATAGCAAAAGAACTACTCCAGGTTTTTGCCAGAGTGGGCATCCCTAAGGAGATCCTGACAGACCAAGGACCATGTCAAAATTAATGAAAGACTTATGTACTCTACGCCGCATCCAGGCCATATGGACCTCAGTCTACCATCCACAAACAGATGGACTGGTTGAGTGGTTTAACCTTACCCTTCAGAGTATGATCTGGAAGGTGGTAGCTCAGGATGGAAAAGACTGGGATACCCTTCTACCGTATCTAATGTTTGCTATACGGGAAGTCCCGCAGGCGTCCACTGGTTTCTCTTCCTTTGAACTACTATATGGATGCTACCCACGCGGAATTTTAGATATTGCCAAGAAAGGTTAGGAAGAACAACCTAACCCAGGAAAGAATGTCATTGAGCACGTGACACAGATGAGAGAGTGAATAACTCAAGTAACCCCTATAGTACGAGAACATTTGGAAAAAGCACAAGAGGCCCAGTGGACATATTACAACCGTCAGGCGAAAGTACGGAGATTTCAGCCGTGCTAGTGCCGACAGCAGAAAGCAAACTCCTGGCCAGCTGGCATGGACCATGTGAGATAGTGAAAGCCATTGGGGAGGTGGACTATAAGGTCAGACAACCAGACCGCCGAAGGCCAGAGCAAATCTACCACATCAACTTACTGAAGCCCTGGCGTGACCAGGAGACGTGCCTGGTCATTTGGGGAGCTCCACCCCAGACAGATGACCCACAGGGGCAGGTGAAGATATCTCCGGAGTTAACTCCAGAACAACGAACAGAGGTCATTGATATGATCCAACAGAACCAGGACGTGTTCTGTACACAGCCGGGCCTTACAACACTGGTCCAAAGTCATATTGTCACCAGGCCCGGAGTAAGGGTGATAATAAGACCATACCGGATACCGAAAGATAAAAGGGAAGAAATTAGGACAGAAGTGAAGAAGATGCTGGGACCTGGAGTAGAGGGTGGGCCTGGATCCCTCCCTCTCCACTCCCCTCCTCTAGGACACTAGTGAGGCAGTTAATACCTCAGTTCAGGGGCAAGAAACGGTGCCCTGAACCCCTCCCCCAAGAAGAGAAAGCGCGAGTCCCATCATAGTAGTGCCGGCAATTTGCCACAATATATAATCTCATTGTATGCTAAATAGAGTTAAATTGTAGGATTATAGAATATAAGATTGATCAGTAGTTAGAGGGGATAATTATGTATTAGGTATTTAAGTAAGTAGGGTTGAAAAGCAAGGGCTCCAGGCTGAGGCCTGTAAGATTTTTAGCTTAGCCATATTAGCCCATATAGTTAAGACATGCTTGACATAAGTAATTACCAAAGACTGACCTATGCCACAAGATTATGGGGGAAAAAGATATACCAATGGATGATATTGCAAAAAATTAACAAAGTAAATTTTTACTTTCAAAATACCCAGTAGCCACACTTTTCTTATAGTGCACCCTGTGGTTAGGGCATCTGTGTGCATAAATGCTAATGAGGTATAGTCAAATGCCATTATAAAAAGAGGGTGCCCAGATTAGGAAAACTGAGCTCTCTGTGGGAAACTCCTACAGGAACCATCCCTCTACTGATGACCAATCCATGAGACCCATCAGACCCAAACACTTAAGGTGACCAGATGCCCTGATTTTATAGGGACAGTCCTGATATTTGAGGCTTTGCCTTATGTATGTGCCTATTCCCTCCCCCGCACCTTCCATCCCAATTTTTTCACCCTTGCTCGCTGGTCATCCTACTAACACTATCTAGGAGGATGTGAGTATAACTATATTTGTAATTTGTATATTTGTAACTTGTAGGTCTGTATGGAGTTTCCATATGTTTCGGTAATCACTTTAATTGTAACTTTAATGAAACTTGTAAAATGGACTAAACCTTGAACTTGTGAAATGTATGTGTAGTCACTATCTTTGGTTTTTATGTGTTCCTAGAAACTCTAAACCTGAAGCAAGTAGCAGAAGTGACTTTCACTCTGTTAAGCTTGAAACTGTAGCCACCAGAGCTGAACCTGTACCGGTGATGTAATACCACATTACAAAATTCACTTAAAATAAAATAAAAGGCTACAGATGTCATACACATGTGAGCTAAGATAAACACTGAGTACTATATCTGAAGTCCAGTTGCTCTGGTTTGGCTCAGTGAGTTTCTCTGTGGATCAAAACATCCAAACTTGGATGTTAATTTGGTTTTGTGGCTCCAGATTTAAAAAAGCATACATTCAAAGAGCTGAGTATGTATGGATAAGTCTGGGTTTCATTCATGCAAAGTTATTAGTAGATCTCCTATTCCATGTGTGCAGTTTGGTGTTTTGAGTGTACAACTTGGCTGCTTATAAAGAGAGCATGAATTAAGTTTTTTTAAAAAATGTCAGATTATATTTGTAGCAATAATGTAGCCATTTTAATTGCTTTACAGTATCACAATCTGATTAGTGGCTCACAGTGATGCAAGTCATCCTAATGAATGGTACCCTATTTAGACTGCTGAAAACCCAACTGTAGAAGTAATTGATCATTCCTAACCTCAGTGAAAGTGAAATTATGATTTTGTTCAAATATTCCTTGCATAACCCACACCCACTCAATGTAGTGCTCTGTCCTCCTCTAGTGGTAGCTGAGCCAAACATAGAGGTGGTTTAAGAATCCCAAAACAGTAAAACTCTTTCAGAAATATCTGATCTCTTGTGTGGTTTTTGTTTTTGTTTTTTGGGATTCTTTAAATGTTAAGGTTTGTTCTGGTAAGAAAAAGGAGAGGGAGAGAATAATGGAGGAGGGAGAGTGGATTGCAGTCTGTCATAATCATAACTAGACCAAAAGAGTGGTGAGTGTTTCAAAGGATGCTAAAGTAACAAAAGAGACATACGTAAAGTGAAAGAAGGGGGTTGGAATTGGGGAAGGAAAAAAACAGGGCGCGGGTGGGAAAAGTGCTCCTACTACTTACTCATGCATGTGGGTTGACTATACAATAAGGTCCAAGGTTGGTGCAAAACAATCTTTGCAATTTGAAAACCACAATATAATGGCTTTAACTGGTGGGTTTTAAACAGAGTTGTGAAACAATTGATGTGGACTTGTAAAAGGAATAATATAGACAGAATAGTATTTAAATGACGACTGAGTCAGGTTTCAGAATAACACTTTTAGTTAACTAATAAGAAATAGGCTGTTATAGCTTAGCCTAGTTTGCATAGGCTGTTATAGCTTAGTCTAGTTTGTCTCAGGATTCTGGCTTTGTATTCGTGTGTGTGAGAGAGAATTGTGTTAACCAGCAGGAAATGTGGTACTGTGTATTGTGTTATGAGGCATTTAAAATTATAAATATAAATTTTTATAAAGAGTTCAACTCTTTATAACCCAACACCCCACTAGGAGTCTGTAAGACCGCTTTTTAAAAAATATTTTGTTTCCACAATGGTCAATTTAGTACTGATATCCTCTATCCATAACAGAATACCATGTTGTGCATCCTCAATTGTTATTAAAGTCACTAATCATGTGGCTTGTGCAAGAATTCAGGGCAGGCCCTTAAACTGTGTTCCTGTCATGTTTCAATTGTTTACACTGTTTTTCTCTCCACTATGATTTTGTGGGAAATCACAGTTTGGTTTGGGAAGTCGCTAGTGGTTTTCTAGCGTACTGTCAGACCTATCTTCTCTAATTGACATCTGGTTTGATATATACAGTACTTAGTGTATAGTTTATCTCCAAAAAAAACCCAAAAAACAAAAAAAAACAACTAAAGGAGAAAAACAAAACCACTGTTATAGAAACCTATTTTCCATCTCTGTAAGTTAAGAACACATAGTGACCAATATGAGTTTTATGAGAGAAAACATTTAGAAGTAAATTTAAATTATCCCTTTTTTAGTTAGCGCTGTTTTAAATGGTTTCCAGAACTATTATTAGGTTTAATATGAAACACTGGTCTTTTAAGGGAATAGAGAAAAATGTTTCATGCAGATGCCATTTTCAGAGTGATAGTCATGGCCAGTTCAATACAGCTTGTTTTGGTGTATATTCCTTAAATTATTTAGGGGCCTCTCCAGACCACTGAACAGCCAGGATCTGGGGGATACAACGCGGTTGAAGCTATGTTGGCCTCTGCCCTCCTCTTGAAGTGTGAGTTCTGTGCTGCCCATCTTAGCGTCCCTGAAATCCAATGTGGGTTGAAGGCACTTTGCCTTCCTGACTGCAGAAACTTACAACTTCAGGAATGTTTAATATGAGGTTTGAATAAGCTTTTAGTTCTAAAAATGAAATGTGACCCTAGAGAGGAATTAGTCATGTTTGTACTTTGCTTTGGAATTATAAAGGGCAATATATTTTATTATATAAATAAAGAAGTTTTATTCAAAGGTCAGGAGTTAGTTAGTGAGTACTCAGGCCAGAAAAAAATCTATCAAACACCCATGGGAGCAGGTGGCTTATCTTCATTTTGCAATTGGTTTAAATCTTGGCTCTGAACATCATGTTATAATATCATTTTCAGTCTATAGTGTCTTGCACTTGAAGCTCTCAAAGCACCTTACTAACATGAACAAATGTAAACTTCAGCCCTGTAACTTAGATAAATATTGTATCCCTGTTTTATAGAGGAGAAAACCAAGGTCCAGTGGGCAATCCTTTTATATTTGGATACCTAAAGTTAGCTATTTAACTCTAGTGACTTGACTGCTGTACCTTTGAAAATCAGGCCACCTTTTCCTACATTTAGTCCCCCAAATGCAAAAAGTTTACCATTAAATGACTTGCCCAGAGTCACAGAGGAAGTCTGTGGCAGAATGAGGAATAGATTGCAAGTTTCCTGATTCCCAGTCCTCTCTTTAACCAAAAGGCAATCCTTCCTCCCTTTGTTGGATGTTCTTCCTTTCTTTGTTAGACTAAGGAACAGAGCCCTAAGAAGGAACAATACAAATAAGGTCACCCCATGCATATTTATAGCTTTGTGCTGCTCTCTAAAATGTACTCTGTATCTGCAGTATTCTGATAACTTATCTGAGGGAGCTGCTTTACTATTCTGTCGTAAGAGCAACTTGATCTCTGCCATCAAGAAAATCATGCTTAGTTTGGCTCTCAGCTCTTTTTAAAATCTAGACTTAAAGCATTAACTTATTCCAGTTATCTTAACTTATTTACCTGGGTTTTTTCATGGTTGCATTAGAGTTTATCTGTAGGTGTTCCCTTGTATTTTTATACAGTAGATGAATGGAGCTATATAAATTAAATTTATAAAGAATCTGTATCAATTACTAGTGAAAGAAGCTATGTGAACTCATAGTGATGATAATAGATCTATGGCTGTATGTCACATAATGCCAGTCACCAAAAACTGAGCTTGCTAGAAAAACAGGAGGAACCTTCCATTCATTTTTTTTAAGACCTTCATTATCATAGATTGTGCTGAATGAATGGAAAACTTGGCCCCAGGAGTTTTCAGCCACTTCAACTCAGTGTCTAAAATTGTACCCATAATTTTGTGAAAACAAATGGGGTAGTTAAACAAATGCCTGATCTCTCATATGGTCCATGTCTCACGACACACCTTCAGTCATGTGACTTTCAAGATGCATCGTGCAGCTTGGTCAGAGGGGAGCCAACACTGAACCATGGGACAGGTGACCCAGCTCATAGGCAAGAGTGGGGACCAAAACTACAATTCCCATGAGGCAATGTGGCACAATTGGGAAATGCAGTTTAATGCTGAACTGACTTTAAACAAAACTTTTCAGGTCAGGTCAACAAACCAATGTAGGGATAGACCTTATTCCTAATGTCAAAATGGTTAATACAATTATAAATTATCATAATGTAAGGTTAAAACAAGATTGCATTTGCATTTACTGAATTTTAAAAGATACTTACAATTACTTTCATGCAGATGATGATTGGAAAATGTTAGCTCAAATTAGCATGTTTTTGGTTCCTTCATTAAATGAAATATTTTAGAGAATTAAATAAATTTCTAGGGAAATCTCTGCTTTCTGTTAACAGGTATCAGATGTTAACAGGTACAATGACAGGTATCAAAAATGTCTGAGGAGAACACCTTCTTAACCATAAAACCATATTTTTACCTACCGTGTATTTACTGTATTGATTCTGGGATATAGCCTTTATATAATTCTATTTTTCTATATTTCTTTTATACAGTGTTTTCATGATGTAAATAAGTGTATGTCTTGTACAGAATATTTGCTAGAAGTCTTTAAATTAAAATTGTAGATGTACTACAAATGGTAGTAACAAATCTATATACTAGGAGCCAGTTGGTCAAAAGCCAATGAACCGACAAGAGTGTCGTCTCAAAGACTAGTATACTTCCCCTTTTACAAGACACCAGTTTGGTATAGACATTATCTTTACCTCAAAAAAAAATTTCTCATGATATTTATGTTGTAGCAAGAGATCTGGTTGTGTGAAATAATGTAAAGTATTCTTTATTCAGGATATTTCAAAGAGGATCATAGCTGTACACTTGAGAGTATGTCTACCCTACATGGTAAATCCAGGCTTAGACTTGGGTTTAAGCCCAACCACCCCCTTCTGTCTACATTCAGTCTTTTGACTTGTGCCAGAAACTGCTTGAGACTCTGGTCTGCCAACCTGCTGAGGGGTATGGGTCTGAGCCAGAGTCCTATCATAGTGCGGGTCTAAGCTTGCTCACTTTGCAGCATGGGTATAGTTGAAGCCTGGGTTGCCAGATTTGTGTCTAGAGTTCAACAACACTATCTCTGTAGGCCTATGCATCCTGACCCTTCCATCCCCAATATTCCTAGGAACCAGAAGCAACCTCCTGGTTCATATACAGCTATTGGCATTTAACCCTTCATTTGCACGTGAACTGCTCTGCTGGAAATGTAGTTAACCCTATCACGTGTTAGCTACGGAAGAACTAAAAAAAAGTCTGACACCAAGTGCACTGCTGGTTGGCCAGGGGAAAACAGACGGATTCTGGTTTTTAAAAAAATGGTGTAAGAAGGGCAAGACACTTGGTTTCAGCAAGAATGCCAGAAACTACACTGGGTACAAAAGTATCTCAGACTGGTGGCCTGGGGGGATCCACCAGACTGTTTAGTAATCTGGGGAGGAAGTCAAGCAGCTGTAGACTGACTACCACAAAGCCAGGGATGATAACCACACTTTAGGGAACTCCCTCTCTACCTACTTCTTCAAGGAATTAAATTGGGTGTTGGGAACTGTGGCAAGCGCAGAGACCACTGTCCTGCACAATAACCTGTGGGGTGGGGATGGCACGCTTATACTGCCGGAGGAGAACCTGCAGCTGCTGGATCAAGCAGTCAAACCCTGGTACTGACGCTGGTCGCTGATGAGGCTATGCTGTCAGAGCAGCTACAGCACATCTTGGGTCCATGTTTGAAGGAAATGTTTGGGAATGGTATGTTTTGGCTGCCGTATTTTTTTTCTTGTTAACCCAGAAATCCTCCCCCCACATGTTAGTATTATGTCCAGGGCTGGCTCCAGGCATCAGCGAAGGAAGCAGGTGCCTGGGGAGGCCAATAGAAAGGGGTGGCACTCCATCCGTCATCGGGGCAGCACGTCCGGGTATTCGGCAGTGGGCCCTGCAGTCCCTCTCTTCCTCTTCAGTTGCAGCTCAACCAGGCTTGTTTTTTTTTTCCCTTCACCACTTGGGGGGCAAAAAAAGCTGGAGCTGACCCTGATTATGTCCAACTAAAGTATTAGAAGCTGTGCGGTGTTGTGTGCTTCCACTGAGGGTAGAAGCAATGCCATTTCCCTAGCAGATCCTCAGCCTTCCTCCACTCCCTCACTAAGTGGGATTCATTTCAGATAGATACTGGGAAATGAGGAGGGGAAGCTAAGTAGTTAGCATGAAACTTTACTTGATGAATGCTTATTGTTAGACTAATGGGTTTGGAGCAGTAAACTTATGAACCTTTTCTCCAATTACAGCAGTTTGGAAATCAGCCATGCTGGACCATCCCCTCAGCACAACTGAAGGGCCCCAGGCAGTCTGCATTGTGAACCCAAATGGTAGCAGAGAATGAGTTCAGCATTATGAGTCCAAATAATATTTAGTCTGTGGTGCCTGGATTATAAGTCCACATGTACTTAGTCCTGGGTCTGTGCAATAATTCAGGGTACTTGTAAGGAGGCTGTAATGCGTCTCCATCCTAAATCAGCATCTTACTTATTTTGCCACTAATTTTCACCTCATCCTGGATGACGATGCGTGCAAACTCCCTCTCATGGAGTAGGAACTCATACACTTCAAGGCCAGAAGGGACCATCATGATGATCTAGTCTAATGGTTGGTTGCATTACATGGCAGGGTGTATTTAATAGGCTGCCTCTGTAGCTCATTAGCTCCCTCCATTTGTAGATGTGCTGGTCTGTCACCATACACCAAAAAAATCTCCTTAGCATACTTAGATGGTGCTCTACTGCTGGCCTGGAATAACAGCTCAAACTTCCACTCAGGTACCTCCAGGACAAGGTATGTGGCTTGTGCTACAGTGCAGTGTGGATGCTCAAGAGCAAGCTTGGTAAGAACATAGCTGGAGATGTGACTGCCACAGACCTGGGTTTACTATGTGGTTTAGACCTATCCTAAGTCAGAAAAGTGGGCCTCTATACCACATCTCTTTGCAAAGAGAGAAACCTTTGGTTTTAAGTCCACACACAGTTCTAAATATCTATCATATTATATATGCGCACTGAAACTAATTTTTTTTATATCTTCATTCTTTCACTGGAACAGGGATTGGAACCCACATGTTCCCTCTCCCAGGTGAGTACCCATGGGAGTAATGGTAAAAATCTACTGAGATACAATGGTAATGGGGGCAGTATAAGAACCTATATAGAATAGAATTTGCTAATTCTGTTCAAGTCAGAGGCCTTAAGAATTGTATAGTTTAATGAACTTGGTGCAGCCTATGCACAGTTGAACAAAGTTTTCTCTCACTCCTGAGATCATTAGACTTGAGAAATGAGAAACATGATGAGCCTTCCAACAATGTATGCTTGATTCTGCATTCCTGACTGTCCTTAGCAAACATAACACATGGTGTAGGGAAATGGAATGGTTCTGTCCTTTGCCCTTGCCATCTTAGTATCTAAGCATCTCGCACAAAAGTGGATTTACGTAGTGTTCCCTCTAATTTTTCCCACCCATGTGTGGAATGAATTTTGTTGTGCGCACCAATATGGAGGTAATGTGGAGGTGATATTGGTGCACATAACAAAATTCATGTGGCAGGGTGGGTCCGAGAGGTTCAGAGTGTGGGAGGGGGCTCAGGGCTGGGGCATAGGGTTGGGGGTGTGTGTGTGGGGGTGAGGGCTCTGGCTGGGGGTGTGGCCTCTGGGGTGGGGCTGGGGATGAGGGGTTTGGGGTGTAGTGGGACCCCCCCAGGCCTACGGTGCGGAGCCCCCCAGCTCTCTCCCCCAGCTGGGCTGGGTCAGGGTTGGGGGAGGGGCCACTGTCCCCAAGCCACAGCAGGTTGGGGCTGGGAGAGGGGCGCCGCAGCAGGTCTGGGGCTTGGGGAGAGGCATGTCTCTCCTCACAGCAGCCCTGAGCACCTGTGTGGCGCTTAATAGGCAGCTGCACGGCTACGCAGCTTAGGGGGAATTTAGGAACACCCTTGTAAGGTAGGGTAGTACTATGTTCCCTGTTTACTGATGGAGAACTGAGACCGAATTAGATCATGTGACCTGCCCAAGGTCAGCCAGAAAATCTGTGGTATACTAAGATTTGAACTGAGGTGCCCTGCCTCCTAGTCCAGTGCCGTCATTACAAGACCATCCTTCCTCATGGCTATTACTCATGCTGTTTTTGTGTTCTATGCATAAATGCAGGCCTTCATTTTCTAACACCATATTTCCAGCCTTCAAAGCATTAAACTTGCTTTGAAAAGAAACTATTGCTAAATGAAATTACAAATACTTCAGGTGTTTGCCAGCTGCTACAGCCTCTAATGAAGACTAGTGCTATCTGTACATGCCACGCATTGGAGCATTTTTTGCTTCTTAGGAGACTAATATGGTATAGATTAGAGGGGATTTTGACATCCTGAGTTTCTACACCGGCTGCCAGGTGGAACTAATGGTATAATTTGGAGTGTTAATCATTGTAACAGTTGTTTGTCTGCTGTGCAGTCACTCTCCCGGCCAGCACTTGATTCATTCATATTCTCTCTCTCTCTCTCTCTCTCTCTCTCTCTCTCTCTTTTAAGGTATAGTGAGGTTTTTAAAGTTGGTTTAGACCCTGAAATGTCTCTTCCTAAAAACAGGAAGCAACACTTTGTTCCAAAAGCAGTACTGAAAAGTTTGAATGAATCACCCTGTTCAAACACCTAGCAGTGATTATTTTTAATTAGTTCCATATTCCCAGCAGACAGATTTTCTTCAGACATGTATTTGTTCCAACCACTCATCTTTGCTCACAGCATTATATTGGACAGGGGCCAGCTGAGGTATTGAGTCAAAAATCTTGTTTAATCCCAAGTATGCACTTTGTCACATACTGATATCTTAGGCCATGCCATGTTTTTAAACCAGAACTTTCTGGTATTTTAATATGACTATATATAAACAACTGAAAATACTAATTTTTTTATTAAAGGTCACCTGAAAACAAAAATTTGCCCTATTTTGTCGGCGTAAGAGGGGTTTTTTTTTAAATAAAACTCTTTCTCTGCTTGTTCTTAACATTAAAAATTCAGGTCTTGGCTATCCTGGAAGATGCTTCCTGGATTGTAGAGGAGATAGTTGGATTATGAAATCAAAAGTGCCAGGGAAGTGATTAATGGAAGGGGAAGCAGATTTTATTGACTGTTTAAAATTCTTTGGAACAGATCTTCAACTGGTGTAAATCAGCATAGCTCTATTGTTTTTAGTGCAGATACATTAGTTTACCACCAGTGAGGATCTGGCCCTTTGGGTTTTTGTTACACCTCTTTATCTACAACTTTTGAGAACATTTTCTTTGTTAATTTCAATATGGCCTTCAAAGGAGAGCTGAGAACTTCAGATACACATTAGAGCCATCCAAGAAGTACTGATGGTCAAATTAAAAAAGGCTGGAGTTTCATGTCAGCTCAGACAAATGTCAAAAATATCAGGTACTTAACTGTGGATTAGAAACTGCATGGGAAGCACCAGAAGAATAGGCTCTCACAGGATTTCTAGTTCCTCTTCATTTCATCCAGGCTGAAAATAATTATATTTTTTTCCACGTTGTTTTGATCCTGCCTCTGCAGTATCTATTTAGGGTTGGGACACATGAAATGGCAATAAAAACAAACTCTGCCTTATAAAAGTGAACTAAGTCTTGTTGGAAGTTTTGCAGTGAATTTTGGGCAACACTTTTTGTTCATATCTTATTTCTTCCAGACGTTCCTAGGTCATTCAGCTAACTACTTTCTTAGGGGCCAGCCCCACAACTTTTAATCAATGAGTATTCCACACTGACATCAGTAGTTCTGTTAATTTTTGTGGGACTATTCACAAAAATAGGGGTTTGCAGGGTCAGGCTCATGGTGTGTATTTCATTCAGATATTCCTCATCTTTGTCCTTTCCCCTTCTTTTTCCTCACCACCAACTCCCTTCAGAGGTTGTAATTCTCCCATTTACTCCATCTCTGCATGTCATCTGCACTGAGACACTATCACTCTGTTCCTTGTGCCCCTCCCCTTTATCTTTATCCTATTCCTGAAGCCCTGTTCACTTCTCTCCAGCCCCTAACTCCCAAGAATGCGCAAGGATTCAGAAAATATGTAAGCACATGAACAGTGTTAGATATGTGCTGAATTCTATCAATATTCAGCAAAGCACTTATGTACATGTTTAAATGCAAATACATGCTTAAGTACTTTGCTAAATCAGGGACCATATATGCATGTAAGTACTTATACACCTATTTCAGCCATGTACTATAAGTGCTTAATTATTTTTGAATTTTCTATAGCACCCATTATTGTAATAAAGTGTTTTAAGTACCTAACATTTTCACCCATGTCTGAAACTTGGGCTCCCTATCTCAAAAGTACTCGTGTGTATTTGCTATCTGCATTTTACAGGCTAGTTATCATGTGTAGTTGTTGTCCAGCTAATGAGAACGCAGAATCCCTGACAGTCAATACAGTCTTCCCTTGGCAAATATCAGGAATGAGTATTTAATGATTTTTTAAAAAAATCATTTTGTATGAATTCTTTTAAAAAAATCTGAGAAACATACATACAGTGTATAAAGTAAAATAGATTAGAGTTGAAAGCAGCCTAATAGTTAGTATTTTGAATATTGTATTTTATTTTAAAATGCTGCATAATCCCCATTCTCTTTTGATGTAGTTAGATTTTTGTTATACAGTTTTATTTTGTTGTTGTTGTGTGTTCTGTTGTGGCTGTGGTTTTAAATACCATTCAGGAATAAAATGTTTGCTGGAGAATTGAAATTGTTCTTGCAAAAGCCTATTTTGTAATAAATTCTAGAAATAGTGTTTCATAGGAAAAAGAGGATGCTATATTAGTTACACAGCAGCTATGTTTTGGTGACAAGAATTCTTGGTGACAAGAATTATAGAATGGCTGGAGTAACTAATGATACCTCGTTCAATGACCTTTTATCCTTGTTTCATTTCATGTTGATTTATCTTATAATGATAACAATTCCAACTAAGAATTTTATAGCCACAGAAAGGGAGCCTGATTTATAGTGAATAAAATGTTTTCCATTCCAAGGATTTAAAACTCACCTGCAACAAAAATATTAAATCCAGATCACGCTCTTTTTTTCTTTTGCTTTTTTTAAAGCTTTACATAATTACCCATATATGCACCCTTTTGGAATTGCAATGTGTTATATAGCATGTTGAGTGAAGCCAGAGGAAAACTTTAGCAAAGTAGAGACCATGTCAAGAGATCCTCCATTGGCTGACATTCACAAGGAAACTGGACAAGGAGCCCATTTTTCATTTTCATCCATGGGTCAAATGTCCCAGTCAGTAACTGCATTCAGCATTTTAAAGTTGAGGTCAGCATCTTGGCCTATGGGCAGTCAATAATTACATTTCACTTGTACTGACTGCAGTTTCGGTTGTATCAAGTTGCCACACAGTAGGATTTTTCCTAACCTTGTCTTTTATACTTTATACCCCTGTAATTTTAAAGCAAGTTGTGTAGCATAAGATGTCATGGAAGCTCTAAGAAGTAATATGAGATAAAGCTTAAGAAATGGTGTCGTACAATAGAAATCACAAGAACACCTGGCTTTTAATTTGATGAAGGTTGAAATCATCAGAGGCTAAAACTGAAGCTTTAGCAACTTTGTCTTTTCACTCATCAATTAATTTCATTCTCGTAAAGGTTCTCTTTTGTGTTAATTCAGTTCCTCTTACCAGGTTTTCATTCATCAATGTTTTTGATTATTTGAGGTAAATTGATTTTTAAAAAAAAATAAATAAATAAATTAAACCAAACACCAACTTTCATTTCAGATAACAGATATGAATTTACCCTGAAATCCTGTGGTCAGTGACAATAGCAAATTTCATAGGCATGTTGCAGTAATCAATTTAACATTGGTATGGCCCATATCATTTTATTTTGTTTTCAAAACATACCTTCAGAAATGTGGAACTCTAAATATATTTTTTTTTCTTTTTTGTCCTACAAACAATGAGGCAATAGTAGCCTTGATTTGCTTGATAAACTCCTTTCTAGCATGAACCTAGTATCCTTTTGAGAGTTATCCCTGAAATTTGTGACTCTCAAACTGTGGTCCTCATGGTTTAATAAAAAGAAAAGGAGTACTTGTGGCACCTTAGAGACTAACAAATTTATTTGAGCATAAGCTTTCGTGAGCTACAGCTCACTTCATTGGATGCATTCAGTGGAAAATACAGTGGGGAGATTTATATACATAGAGAACATGAAACAATGGGTGTTACCATACACACTGTAAGGAGAGTGATCACGTAAGGTGAGCTATTACCAGCAGGAGAGCTGGGGGGGAGGGGGGAAACCTTTTGTAGTGATAATCAAGGTGGGCCATTTCCAGCAGTTGACAAGAACGTCTGAGGAAGAGTGGGTGGGTGGGGGGGGAGAATAAACATGGGGAAATAGTTTTATTTTGTGTAATGACCCATCCACTTCCAGTCTCTATTCAAGCCTGTTAATTGTATCCAGTTTGCAAATTAATTCCAATTCAGCAGTCTCTCGTTGGAGTCTGTTTTTGAAGTTTTTTTGTTGAAGAATTGCAACTGTTAGGTCTGTAATCGAGTGACCAAAGAGATTGAAGTGTTCTCCAACCTACAAGATCTCTATCAAGGATTCTTACAACTACAATACCCATCTGCTGAAGTGAAGAAACAGATTGACAGAACCAGAAGAGTACCCAGAAGTCACCTACTACAGGACAGGCCCAACAAAGAAAATAACAGAACGCCACTAGCCATCACCTTCAGCCCCCAACTAAAACCTCTCCAACGCATCATCAAGGATCTACAATGTATCCTGAAGGATGACCCATCACTCTCACAGATCTTGGGAGACAGGCCAGTCCTTGCTTACAGACAGCCCCCCAACCTGAAGCAAATACTCACCAGCCACCACACACCACACAACAGAACCACTAACCCAGGAACCTATCCTTGCAACAAAGCCCGTTGCCAACTGTGTCCACATATCTATTCAGGGGACACCATCATAGGGCCTAATCACATCAGCCACACTATCAGAGGCTTGTTCACCTGCACATCCACCAATGTGATATATGCCATCATGTGTTAGCAATGCCCCTCTGCCATGTACATTGGTCAAACTGGACAGTCTCTACATAAAAGAATAAATGGACACAAATCAGATGACAAGAATTATAACATTCAAAAACCAGTTGGAGAACACTTCAGTCTCTTTGGTCACTCAATTACAGACCTAAAAGTTGCAATTCTTCAACAAAAAAACTTCAAAACAGAACCTCTCCTTACAGTGTGTATGGTAACACCCATTGTTTCATGTTCTCTATGTATATAAATCTCCCCACTGTATTTTCCACTGAATGCATCTGATGAAGTGAGCTGTAGCTCATGAAAGCTTATACTCAAATAAATTTCTTAGTCTCTAAGGTGCCACAAGTCCTCCTTTTCTTTTTGCGAATACAGACTAACACGGCTGCTACTCTGAAACCTGTCATGGTTTAATAAGTGATTCAGTATTTTAATTGGCAGGTTTCTGTAAGTTCATTTTCTTTTTTCATATAGATGTTTGTTGTGACACTTTTTTATCCCTTCTGTAAACTTCCTGGGTGGTATTACATATCTTTTACACTGAATAGCCACATATTAGTCTTGTCTAAATAAACTTTCATGACAGGGGTCTCCTTGAGTCTCTCTTCTGGCCATCCTCATCCTCCGGCTTTGGCTCAAACTGTAACTTTTAGAGACACAGCTTCAAATTTTCCTCAGTAGCTTCATGACCTTTCTGAAGTATCCATACATTCTCTGTGGTGATTTGCATTTCCCTCATTTCCCTCATATTTGCTTTTCAGTAGCATCTCTCAGGGAGGCTCTTGATCAGGTATCTAGACATCAGCCACTCACATTGGTTTTCCTTGTCTGTGTGCTATTTTCAGAGTACAGTTTTGCAACCAGATCATTAACCTCTCTGTATGGGGTTACGCAATGTGTGGGATTTCTCATTATTGTTTGTGTCTAATTTTATAGATGATGCACTACCTGACACAGATGCTTTTGATTTTTTTCAGTCTTTCAAATGCTTCTGTTGTAGTTAGAGCACTATAAATTTCATATAACAGCTATTCTGTGCAGTTTTTGGTAACACAAAGGCATATGGAAATGGTTTTGGGATACATTTAGTTAGTCACAGTAGACTTTTTTTTCCAATTTTTTTTTTTACAAAGTTGTCTTTGTCCTCTTAAATTCTTTGCTTTTAACTCAAATCTGGTTGGTCTTCCCTGCATAATTATTATTGTAAGTATTTACACTTTCCTTCCCAGTGCCATCATATCCTTGATATAGGTAAGAAGATCTCTCACATTGAGTATGAAGGCATAGAAAGAAGAAACGCTGTTGGATATCGCAGAATTAAATTTAGAGACAATTGTGTGCTTGATTTTGGTATATTGGTACCATGTGATTTCTCTGTCCTATATAGCTTCACTGCTCCAAACTCTTAAGTTCTGAATCCTGTAATAAATGCAGTCATATTCAGTCTCAAAAGCACTACAACCATACGTGGCCATGAATGTGGCTCTTCTATAGTCTACACATATTTTCTAGTCTCTCAGAGCGTAGTGAGCACTGATTGTGGGAATGTTCCATTGGTCTTAATGGGTTAAGTGTGGAGAGAGGATGGGCTGCTTCTTCAAGAAGTGATGAAGGGCTGCGGGTGGAGGAGGGGGAAGAACACAAAAAGAGTAGCAAGAAGGTACAGACTATCTGCATTGTGAAGCTTGAGGTTGTCTTGTGGTAATTTTTGTTATCTATTATTAATATTTGATGATGCAAAATCAGAATGTTGCGCTATGAATGTTTGTTTCCTATAGAACTTTAGTCAGTGATCAACTTTGCCAAGCTTAACATGCAATTCAACAACATTGGTTTTAAAATCATCCAGGTCCTAGCTAACAGCGCAGGACTCTTGACACCCAGACCTAGATTCTAC
This sequence comes from Lepidochelys kempii, assembly GCF_965140285.1. Lineage (NCBI taxonomy): Eukaryota > Metazoa > Chordata > Testudines > Cheloniidae > Lepidochelys > Lepidochelys kempii. The sequence goes on along the minus strand of NC_136385.1, from coordinate 33,183,627 downwards.
TCCTTTCTCTTCCACTGTATCTAACATTGGGCAAATCACTTAACTGCTCTGTTTTCCCCATACGTAATACAGGGATAATAGCTACCTATTTCACACGATTGTTGTGAGATTTGCTTAATGTCTGTGGTGCGCTCTGAGATGCAAGTGCTATAGAAATGCAAACTATTCTACTGGCAAGAAACTGTGTGCTATAGTTCGTTCTCTCTTCCTTTAAATATAAAGACTTGTATTTCATCTGTTGCCTTTATCAAACTTAGTTACACTGTTCTCATACTTAATATAATTGAAATAATGCTTGGCTGCCTGGAATGATCACAAAGAGAGGATTTCACACCTGATCAAGTCAGTTGGAATGTTGCCATTAATTTCAGTGGCTCCAGGATTTAAGGTGACCAGATGGCAAGTGTGAAAAATCAGGATGGGGAGGGAGGGTAAATAGGTGCGTATATAAGACAAAGCCCCCAATATCGGGACTGTCCCTATAAAATCAGGACATCTGGTCACCCTACTGGGATTTCACCCTGGGTTTTAGGACCATTGCCTTGTTTGAGCAGTTGACGCTATCCTGGAGATGGCTGCACATGCTGAGCTAACCAGAGATGAGGAAAAACAGTGCCCAGAGAGGACACCGTGGGGTAGGAAGTTTCTTCCTAAAGGACATTTTAAGGACACATGCTCCCTAGACAGATTGAGTAAAACAACACAGAGACTGAGTTAAAGAAGGAATCCCAATGCCCAAAAGAGGACAAAAGAGACAGTTCACTTGCCTGAGGATCATCTTTTCAAGAGAAAAGGTAACTTGCTATCTACTTCCAGAGAGGCAATGTGGTCTAGTGAATGGATCATGGGATTGGAAATCAGGAACTATTCCTGATCCTATTTTGTGGGTTTGGAACTGACTTGCTATGTGGCTTAGGGAAGCTACTTCATCTCCCTCTATCTATTTCCCCTTCTGTAGAATTGCAATAAAAATGCTTATTTACCTACCGCAGAAGGCTGCTATGAGATTGAATGTTTATGTAATTGTTTGAACAAGTAAATGTTGTGCATTATCTCATATGCTGAGTTACTTTGAAATGCTGTCATTGCTCATACAGCATCCTAAAACTTTGTTAAAAGTGGTCAATCCAGCGAGTGGGAGCTTTTGAGAAATGTGAAAAATGGGTGATGTGCATATCTCAGAATCTGAGTATCTATGGGCCAGACTTTATTATCTACCCCTTTCTTCTGTGTTGCCACCTAACTAGCTACTTCACTAAACTTTTTTAATCATTCACTATAACTGAGAGACTACTTGAATAGCTCTCCACCTTGTGATTTTTAAGACACACATTATTCCACTCTGATTCTTAAGATATCTTTGGAGATATTTTTAATATGATTTGTCCTACTTGTCATCTCACCTATGTATTTATTACAAATACTTGTACTGTATTGTGTTAAATAGAATATTTGTCGCCTTTAATTCACATTTTTCCCCTTAGGGAATGGCTTCCTGACATAATTGCCTGATCTCCCTTAATTTGGCTCATTTGCTGGCTGGGGATGGTGAGGAGGATCTTATAATCAGTTGTTGAGTTACCTGTAATGAGCAAGTTAAGAAAGAGATGAGAGAACAATGCCACAACCTTGTAAATGGGTTTCTTGCTTTTTCTCTTTTTCACAAACAGGCTAGTAGCCTTAAGAAATGTGTTGGTTTGACCCCATTTCTAGTCTCATTAAATTCCCTGGTGTCTGTTAGCTATTGGCTCTCCCAGCTCACATTACCCCTTAGAGAATTGGAGTGATGGACCAGATAACACACAGGAGTTTAATATTAGCAGAAATGGGCTAGCTACCAGTATCGTTTCATTGTATTTGTTACTTGCAATGTTTAGGGTATGCTGTGATGAAGAATATATATGTAGACTTGAATAAGATGGTGTATATATATATATATATGATTATAGAGGCCTGGTTTTAAACAAATGTTTGTGCTGTTGTATCTGCATTCATTGTGCTTTAGCTATTAGTTTGCTATTTCTTTTCTTTTGCAAATGTGTGCATGTGCGTTTGTGTGTATGTGGTGGGCACAAAGGAAAAATTGTATATGCACTATTGCTGTTAACGAGAGTTTCTCCATTAACTTGAATGGGACTCAGATCAGGAGCAAAATGAATGCTTGATGGATAGGAACAAAACATGTAAACAAAATCTAACATATGGAAAAAGCTTCTGTGCAAGAGGGATGGAAAACATCATTGTAAAGCAATGTGGGATTCAGTGGCTAGTTAGATTGTTGTAAGCCTCCTTTTTGTAAAGCAAAAAAAAATCTTAACTTCATTGTCAATGAGAACCTCAGCGGGGCACATGTAGGGCACAAGTGTTTGATTCTGGATTTGTTATATCCTGTATAAACATATTTTAAAAATAACACAACACTTCACTTCACTTTGAAACACATGATTTAAGAAATAAGTGGTATTTGAAAAATGCAAAAAAATGATTTTGATACTTACTGGTGGGTTGGGAAAGACAATGTATCCAGTGTATCCAGATAGTCAAATAAATAAAAAAACACAATCAGAAGGCAAGATGTACTTTCCCCCACAATTGTGAAGGGTAACTTTTTTTTGTAAACAGCTTTTGTACAGTTAGAAACAAATCTTTGAACACTAGGCTTGAATACTAAACTTTAAAGTTTAAATGTTTGGGACAGCTCGCCAGTTGTACCAGAGCTTTTCTTGATGCTGCTGGTGGTAGGGCAGAGGTGGGGTCTTGGTGTCTCCAATTCCTGGGCCTGCCAGTGAGGGGCCCTGGCAGGGGAGTCACTGGAGTACAGTGTGCTCTGCCTGTGTTCTGAGAGGCCTCTCAGTGCCAGGTCTATACTAGCTTGATATTCCTTCATGCTAGGGGAAAACTTGGCTGTTCTCTTAGGAAAGGGAGTTTGCCCTCTCTAGGGTATTTGTTAGCCATGTAACCAGAGCAGGTTCTGAGAGTCAGAAAATTACTTTCTTTTGAAAGTATGGCACTTTTGTGACTTCCTAGTTGGAAAATAAGTTCATACATGTAACAAGCCTCTTCTTTGCTGAGTGCAAAATTGTTATTTCAACTTCTAGACATAAGAAATGCCTTCTAGCGTATCAGCTCAACCCCTTGCAAATGTACATTCCCCTTAGTACATTTTGTCCAGTCTCATTTTAAATATCCTAACACAGCTTCCATCACTTCCCTTTGGAGACTATTCCACATGTTAATTGATTTTACTGTCCGGAACTTCTTCCTGATATTCAGCCTATCTTTTCCCTTTATTTCATTTCACTACTCTGAACTGTCCCTGATTAAATCTTCACCCTCCTTAATGTCTATGCCCTTCAAATATTTATAGACTGTTATCTTGACCTGGGTTGATCTTGATATATATTTTTGATACATAGTGTTTTAGCTTATTGTGTCCTGGGTCAAACTCGGGCGGGGGGGACGGGACTGACTCCCCCACCCCCCAAAAAAACCCCATGAGAAGAAAAATAAATGTTCTCAGTGCTTCCTAATATCAGTGATTCCAGTTATTCACAGGGTTGGCTTTATAGCTTTGTGGGGGGCCTCAGTTTAAGACTGCTATTGTCTCATGTGGATCTCCTGAAGCACTGGGCCTGACCTCTGGTCCAGCTGCCTGAGTGAGGTGCTTCAGAGAACTTGTGGACCTTTATACCTAGAGTTGAACAAATGATGGAAAGCAAAACATGAATAATTTTTTCAGTGAATTTTGTGATTTTTTTTTAAAATAGAAATATTCACAAATTTATTTTCATTGTTTGCTCAGCTCTAAAAACATTTTTCAAACTTGAGTGCATAAAATCTGACACCTCAATCTTTTTATTATTTAGGCATTTAAATAAGTGACCTGATATTGAGAGGTGCTGAGCACTCATAGCTCCCAGTATAGTCAATAAAAGTTGTGGTTGTTTCAACACCTTTGGGGATCACAATATTTTTGTTAAGGTGCCCAACTTAGGCACCAATTTTGAAAATTTTGGCTGAAGTGCTTAGATCTGTAGTTATAAAGAATATGCAACCTCCAGCCTCTGGTCATGATCAAGAATTTTATTATCAGGGCATGGGGCATGAACTAAGGATGCTGAAATAGGAATCAAAGTTCTTCCTTAGATCTTTTTTTTTTTTTTTTTTTTAGTTTTAGTTTTAGGGATTTATTTAAAAAAAAAAGGCAGCAGGTGCAAAAGGTGACTTCCCAACCTCGTTTAAAAAAATCCCAATGGCTCCACTCATCAGAACTCTGCCAGTGACACTGAACACTTGAGCACTGGGTGTGTTTGTTGTTGTGCTCTGACAGCTAACCAGGCAATGATTAAACCAGAATGTACTCACAGCTTTGGAGGGGAAAGGGTTTAACATCATGTCACTCTTGGCTAAGATGCTAGAAATGAACTGGAAACAAATCTTTTCAATCTGGCACTGTCAAGATAAGTGCATGAATCAGTCCCCAACCACTTCCCTCTCCGCTAAGGGACTGTGCAGCTTTCTGGGGTTTATTATCAATAGGAGGCTGGTCTCATTAATTTTTTATGAGGTATATTTTCTTGTTTATCTTGTCACATGTGAAAACAGAGTCTGCCGGAGTTCTTTCAAGTGGACTGCTACATGACCCTACTATAACCTATGGTGGCAATGTGAAAGTCACATTTTTTTTGAAATTGCTTTGGTCAAAGCATGTATTCGTCTTAACATTGTATTGGTAGCATTTATTTTAAGCTGTGGTCTCAATTTCCAAACACAAGCACTTAAGCGGGATCTTCAGCTATGGCATTTGAGCATTTAAATTGACATTTAGGTATGTAAATGAGCTTATACCGATTTTGGGGTTCTAGGATAAGCGTGTATTTGGGCTTCCATTTAAAATGTCTGGGGATTTGACACCTTTGAAATGCCCCATAGGGGCTGCCGCTACAGAGGTGCATGTTAAGGCAGCTGTTCAGGCTACTTTAGCTTATTTTGAGATCTGAGCCAGCCCCCAGCAGCTCCTCAGTAGAGAAGGCACAAGTTTCCTCCCCCCTGTCCCTGTGCTGGTGACAGTGCAGGGATGAATCTGGCTGCATGTCTTCATGAGGTCAGATGCTGGAGTCATAAAACTTACTATCCCATGTAATGCTAGACAAGAGTTGTAATTATACATCCCGCTCACAGTCTTTTTCATTATTTTTGTGAGCTTCTGCAGTGTTTGTAAGATGATACTGCTTTCAATCTACAAGTGAATGCTCACAGATTTTTGTGTATAGATCCAGATCAGTATTTGAGGCCTTTAGGTAGTTGTTTTGACAATTTCTTTTAAATTAACAAAAGTAAGCAATATCACTGCAATATTTTCTTCCTCTTTCTATTTTGATGTAACACAGCTGTATTTAAAGACAAGGACCCCCCCTACATTGTACAATACATCTGTATAGGTTCATTCATACTGTAATAGCACAGGTTAATTGCAATCTGTGCAAGCAGCAAAATCTGTGTGGGGACTTACAAAAATGTAAATCATGTGTTTCCAGAACAGCTGCCCTGAGCTTTGACAAGTGAGTGTATAAGAAATACAGGATTCCCATGCCCTCCAACAACCTCTATCAAGCTCTTCCTCCATTCCTACTATCCATCTTTCTCTTCTGTTTTCATTCTTTCTTTGAGGAATTCATTCTTTTCCATATTCTCCTTTCTTTTCTTTTGGGTTTTTGATCCTGCCCCTCTGCCAGGGAAAATTTCTGTGTGTGTATGTGTGTCTCTGTCTCTCTCCTTTTGCAGCTTCTTAAAGATGATACTTTTGCTACAGACTTAGAGTCTGATGGATTCAATTGCTGATAAATGGCTTATAAGGACAAGCTAAACAGCATAACAAAAACCTCATCATATATGGATATGGGTTGTGTATATATTATACACACACACACACATATCATGGTTAATTTTCCCTTGAGATTACTAGGTACTGCAAATACTGAGATAACATTATGTTCTATAATTAATAAGACTAGCCAAAAAACTTCAAAACAAAATATTTTTTCCTTTTGGAAAATGTGGTTTTATTGAGATTTTTCTACTCAGATTGTTTTCAGCGGAATTTTCTATTGGGGGAAAAATCAAACAATGTTTTTTTGTTTGTTTTTGTTTTGGGTCAACATTAATCTGTGTCCACCTGAGCTGTAGTTCTGGGTCTCATTCTCCCATTCTCCGCAATGGTCATTGTTCCCCAGCTTGACTACATCTCCCGTGATGCACTCTGGTCTTTCCCTGTGGCTGAGCTGAGCAATCATGCAACTCCTAGAATGTGATGTGTTGGCACTGGCATTTTTTGATCATCTCTACTCATGACACTCTCTCAAACATATGGTCTCTCAGGCACACTCAATGTCTGCCACATCCTGCCGCTCTTTTTTTTTAAACCTATAGTTCTGAGTGTAAGGGGAAATACCACAAAGAGCTTTGAGACTTATTGCCAGTCATTGTGGGAATAATGTCTAGTGTTTAACTTATTTGTGTCTACACACAGCTACCAATCACACTTGGATTAGAGCACAACAGCATTGCGCTCCCAGAATTGTCTTAAAATTTGTTTAAATGCAGGAGAAATCTAAGCCAGTTAGGTTTTAGATCTCCTATAGCTTTAGCAATGAAATCAGTCTATTATTATTAGTGGTCTCTGTATCTCCTGGGAGCTTGTTAGGACAAGCTTTCAGACTTCAAGCAGATAAATATGTCATGGTTTAGCTAATTGACTGTGTTTACACAGGAGAAGAAATGTTAGGTTTAGGACATCAATTGCAGCCTTTTATGTCAGAATGTCAAAGATGGTGTATCCTCTAATAATATGAGCAATGTAAACTGACAGCATCTGCAATGCTCCTTGTTCTTTATATACCATTCTCTGTAAGTACGAAGACAGGGCAGACAAGTGTAGCTTGTGTGCAGCAAGACAATATTTCCAGAACTGAACAATGTACGACAAAGACGAGGTCCTTACTTGGAGAAGCGTGAATAAAATGAAAAGAAACAGTTATGTGAACATTTATTTCCGGGGAAAAAATTGCAAAAACACAATGAGGAAACTTGTTGTGCCAAAAAATAAAAAAAAGAAGAAGCTGTGATTCATACTCTTATGGGAGAGGGTTCTGAGTTACCAAGTAGTTCATTGGCCTAGTGTTCTCTTCAGTTACTTTCTGTGGCAGGCTGCATGAAGGGCTCTGTAGTCTTATTCTTCTTTTGCATCTAGAAATATACCCTGGGCTTACTGATATAAGAGTCATGCCTTCTTGTTTTGGGAGCACTGCATTATTTTACACACACACAATATATATATAAAAATTAATACTAAATATATACATAATCATTTAAATTTTTTTTAGAAAAAATGGAACACAAAGTTAACACTGGATTATGCCATTCTGCTAGGGATTTATACACAGCATGCTTGAAAAGATGACCCATGATGGGATGCATATAAGTGTGACAAAAGGTAGGACTAGCTCTTGCTTGATGCAGGATCTGAGTGTGTGTATGAGTATATTGGGATAGGAGGGGACAAAATTGGCTTCCTCTGAATAGAGGAACAGTGTATCTGCTTAACTCTCTCTTCAGCAGCAGTAGGACTAGTAACATTGCTGCTTAATGATGTATTCTACCTTTACCTCATTTTGGGGCATAATCTGAATAATGCAGTCGGGGGCATATGAAGCCTTTTAAAAAATCGTTGTGTGCAGATGAGATTTGCCTAAGGTTTGACGGGGTGGGGGAGAAAGCAAAACTAAACCAGAATTCCATTTTACTTATCTTTGTCAGAAGACAGCAAGAAAATACAGGTAGAAGACATAGAATGAGGTTTTTACGGATTCATAAAAACACACCATGCTAATTTATTGACCAATCCTATACAAAGTATCAAGTGAAATTTAAAGAGCAATAAAAATCCAGTGAGATTTTCACTGTTGTACCTGTTGCTTTTGCTATATTTGTGTAATTGCCCCTCTGTATCCTGCCTTACAAATGGACATTTAAGTTTCTGCACTGTTGGCTATTGGAAATTGACTGAATTAACTTGTCATATGGTTTTACATCCCATTACGTTAGGACTGAAAAACATTGCATTGACCTACAGACCTTCTGACAACAGAAGAATACTAAAATGCTAGTGAAATCAGTGCTATCATATAAGAGGTAGAAGAAATTACTTTATTTCCGTCATTATGATTTACTTCTAGAATATTGTTGTAGGAACTGGAATATGATCGTCAAAATATGGTTTAGGCAGCCAGTTCTCTTTTCTTAGCTTTAGAGCAGGGAGGTTCAGTCATCTTGTTTCTTTTTAGAATGGTTCTTCTTTACAAATGGGTCACCCATATGTTGGGTTGATTTTTAATGCAACTTCTCTTTTGGTTGGGTTGGAAAGTTCCAGGCCATCTGGGTTCTAAGTTAGATGGGCCTAATGCCCCCAGTTGCAAATGTTCCTAAATTTAGTAAGGTTAGGAGTCTGGAGGGTTTTGTTTGATCCATGTATAGAAATAGGTCAGCAAAAAATTTTTGGCTCTGGATTGCACAGGTGGGCAGAACTTGGCTTGCACAATCTGGTGGTGATGTGTGAGCTTGGCTTTGAGATCCCAGATTGACTTTGCAGGATTGGCAATTGAAGAAAAAACACACACAGCATTTTACTTGTGAACTGAAAAATCTTTGATCTGGAATCAGAGAGACACCGTAAGTATGCACTTTATGGAATTGTCTTTGTATGAAATCACTTAGCACTGTACAGACACAATTTAATTGTCAATTCACATACTCAATGCAGAAAGGGGGACCTTAAACCAGAGGTACGCAAACTTGAAAACTGTCTCCACTCTGTGTCTTCATACAATCACAGCAAATATTATTAGTTTATTTACTGTTTGCATTAGGGTAGACCCAAGAGATCCCACCAAGGTGAAAGCTAGGCACACTGCAAACATATAGTTAGATAGTTCCTGCCTTGGATCTTACATTCAATAGAGAAGACAGGCAAAGGGTGGGAGAAAGGAAATATTACTATCTCCATTTAATAAACCATTACACTTCTTTCACTTGTCAATTATCTTTACTTAAGATATATTTCAGATTTGTTTATAAGGAAGCTGCTGTCTTTATTTACAGTATTTTAAATAAAAAGATTCCAATAGCTAAAGCTGCCAAATATAATACATTTCAAGTTATAAAACATTCCCTTGCTTCCAGCTGTTCATTTTCACATGTAACAGCACAAAATCCCAGAGCCACTTATTCCGTAATTGTTTTTAATGCAAAATACAGTTCTCATAGAAAATACCTGTTTGTTTGGTGTCAGAGGCTAATTCACTGAACCTGATGATATATTGTTGTAAGACAATGGTGCTCACTACAACTTCGCTCCTTTTAGCTGCTTCTCAGGTTCTTTTCATGGGCAGTAATACAGAATTTATTATAACTGCATATATAATTAACAAGGGATAATTGTCTTAATTTGTATACTGCTTCCAGAATATTTTTTCTGAAAAACATCATTGTTCCCTTTTTAATGTGCTACAGAATGTTGAGCCTGCATACCCTTATGAATCATGGGTAACTCATTTGTATCAGAGATTCACTGAGAGTGACCCAAACCCTGCTCTCTCTAAATGAAGAGGAATAAATAGATATGTTGCTTCATCCTACTCGCTAAGAGGAAAAAAATCTTTGTTGCCTCCATTCTTGCTATCGTTTGTAACATTGCCATGGCTCCCCATAAAGACCACCTGGTTCTGTCCTCATTACATCAGTACATTAGTCCCTACACCCACTCGCTTTTGAATATAGGAGTTGACACCCACACTGCAGGGCTCTTGTCATCAAGATTTGTTCTTTTCCCCCCACTCCAGTGCTGCTGTGAATAGCAAAGAGGTGAAAAGTCTTCACTAATGAAATGCTTCAGAGGAATGAGCAGTTTGAGGGACCCCTCTACCACTTACCTTTTGCTTTTACCAGGTAAATACCAACTGGTTTCCTCATCTCAGTGGATTCTAATTCTGAATCCTGTTGAAGAACAAATTATGCCAAACCAACCTATTTTCTGTCTTTGACAGGGTTACTGGCCTAATGGATAGGGGGAAAGCAATAGACATGATAGATCTTAATCCTTAATAAGGCCTTTGCCACATTGCCATATGACAAAATAACAAAGGAAAATGTGGTCTAGTTTGTTATAAGTTGAGTGCACAACTGCTTGAAAGAACATTCTCAAAGAGTAAAAAGAAAGGGAGTACTTGTGGCACCTTAGAGACTAACCAATTTATTTGAGCGTAAGCTTTCGTGAAAGCTTACGCTCAAATAAATTGGTTAGTCTCTAAGGTGCCACAAGTACTCCCTTTCTTTTTGTGAATACAGACTAACACGGCTGTTACTCTGAATTCTCAAAGAGTAGTTATTAATTGTTTGCTGCCAGACTGGGAGGGTATATCTAATGGGGACCCATCAGGGTCAGTCTGGGTCTGTTACTAGTCAATATTTTCATTAATGACTTGGATAATGAAATGGAGAATATGCTTTTAAAATTTGCGGGCAACAACAAGCTGAAAGGGGTTGCAAGCAATTAGGAGGACAGGATTAGAATTCAAAAGGACCTGGAGAATTGGTCTGAAGTTAACAAGATGAAATTCAGTAAAGAAAGGGGCAAAGTACTTCAGTTATGAAGGAAATATCAGACGCACAACTACAAAATGTGGAATAACTGGCTAGGTGGTGGTAGTGCTGAAAAGTATCTGGGGATTATAGCAGATCACAAATTGAATGTGAGTGAATGATGTGGTGCAGCTGCAAAAAAAGCGAATATCATTCTGGGGTGCGTTAACAGGAGTGTTGTATGTAAGACACAGATGGTAATTGTCCCACTGAATTTCAATAAGGCCTTGATTCAGCAAAGAACTTAGCCATGTGCTTTGCCCAGTTAGCACCTACAGCTTATTATAGTGGTGTTGCTGCTCTGCTAAAGTTAAGTTCTCAGCTCACTAAGGGTTACTACACCAACACTCAGGGACTTTTGGGGTGCTAGTTATCTCTTGTTTATCCTGTCCATTTAAATGCTAGCACTCTAAGGGCTTTCAAAAATACAGAGTATCTTTATATAGCTACCCCCTTTGCTTTCCTTCGATTATTTATTGGATACACTTGGTCAGGGATGTTGCACAGCAGATGGGGATGAAACTCCAAACCCATTCTGATCTTGTCTGTAAACTCTACAGACTCTCTAACTTTCTGTAAACAGGGCCAGTCCTTCATTACTTAAGGTATTTCAGTCTTTACTTAAGTAACATAAGGTTGAGGACAAAAAATGAGTAAAAATGAGAAGTGAAGAGCGAATGTTGACACTCATAACTCATGTCATTATGCTTTTAAAAGAAGGCACGAATTACATTATTGCTGTTATAATGCTACAAATGAAGGCAGATAAAAAGGAAAGTCAGGAGAGGGGGGCATTGTAGCAAGGTTTGTTTTTTTTTTCCCAAACCAGGCACAGGCTCAATTTTCTTGGAGCTTTTGTAAGTTTCTAAATGGGTGCTTATTGGTGATATGACTGATGAGCAGCCCCATAGTCCGAACCTCCAACCTTGTACAACATTGTGCCCTTTCTCTCCCCCTCCTGCACACAAAGGGAGTTTTCTCTGTACCTTAAGGAATGTTGTCTTTGTTGAGGTTGGCCCAACTGTTGCTATTGGCTGATCACCAATAGGGGCGGTCAGGTGACATGGTCCTCTACACTGTTGCTAGCTGTTCTGTGAGAACAGATCTTGCTGATCTTTCCTGTATAATGTTTGGGGTAGGAGCAGCTGCTGGCTGGTAGGACTTAGTAGCCTATGCTGAGCTCTGATTTTTTTGCCAGTCCCTCTATGTTCATGTAATAAACCTCTATCTGTGACCACATCTGTTAATGATACTCAAAGATTTTCAACCACAAGACCCACCTTTAAAATCACACTCTCAGAAATAGACTAAGCAAATAGGCCTTTCAGTGTGCCATGAATGTCATCAAACCCTGACACTGATGGACCTAGTGGGAAACAGATTCTGGGGTCAACAGCCTTCCACTTTGCCTGCCCAAGAACACATCTAGGACTGGGCAGCTCCAGTATATCAGCTGATATCAATTGATGACTGGGAGGACGAACAGAGGGGCTGTCAAGGTTCCTTCCCTATCCTGAACTCTAGGGTACAGATGTGGGGACCTGCATGAAAACCCCCTAAGCTTATTTTTACCAGTTTAGGTTAAAACTTCCCCAAGGTACAAACTATTTTACCTTTTGCCCTTGGACTTTATTGCTGCCACCACCAAGTGTCTAACAAATATATAACAGGGAAAGAGCCTGCTTGGAACCGTCTTTCCCCCCTAAATTCTCCCCAAACCCTACACCCCCTTTCCTGGGGAAGGCTTGATAAAAATCCTCACCAATTTGCATAGGTGAACACAGACCCAAACCCTTGGATCTTAAGAACAATGAAAAAGCAATCAGGTTCTTAAAAGAAGAATTTTAATAGAAGAAAAGTAAAAGAATCACCTCTGTAAAATCAGGATGGTAAATACCTTACAGGGTAATCAGATTCAAAACATAGAGAATCCCTCTAGGCAAAACCTTAAGTTCCAAAAAGACACAAAAACAGGAATCTACATTTCATTCAGCACAGCTTATTTTATCAGCCATTTAAACAAAACAGAATCTAACGCATATCTAGCTAGATTACTTACTGAGTTCTAAGACTCCATTCCTTTTCTGTTCCCGGCAAAAGCATCACACAGACAGAGAGAGCCTTTGTTTCTCCCCCTCCAGCTTTGAAAGTATCTTGTCTCCTTATTGGTCATTTTGGTCAAGTGCCAGTGAGGTTATCCTAGCTTCTTAACCCTTTACAGGTGAAAGGATTTTTCCTCTGGCCAGGAGGGATTTTAAAGGTGTTTACCCTTCCCTTTATATTTATGACAGGGGCCATCTTTCATTTGCACAAGCAGCCCTATATAAAACCCACTGTAATAATCTGGTCTCAAGATGGCAAAGATATAAAAACCCAAAACCTATGTTCTGAGGCTTCTTTTATACATGAGCTCCAGACTGCCTGACCAAGCTTAGGACCCCCAAAGTATACAGTATAAAAGGACTCTGGGCTGTATGTATTCTGAAGTCCCAGGCTGTCACTTGCATAGAACAGCAGTGGGCCCCAACATAAAAGCACCCAGGTACCGCTACTAGGGCTAAGCAAGAATAGTATGCTATTCTAGGACCAGCCATCAAATGGAGGGGGAATGGAGAACCTGGTCCTTCCCTTCAAAGAGCAATCTACATCAGGAATGAAGGACAGCAGATTGCACCATGCAAAATAAACATATGAGCAACATTTTGCACAGAAGAATGAATGTCCTTCCTGAATCCTGGCCAAGAAGTTGTCTGTGTCTATACTTTCATTTTATGTATTGTTTTAAAATGAGAGAACTCAATTTGGCATTGTATACATGCCTTCAGAATGACAGGATGATGAATTTGATTTATGAGCCAAGTGAAAATTCATCTGGTGATCTCATCCCAGTTTGTTTGTGCATGTTGCAAAACTGCCACGTGGTTCAGTGGCCAAGCTGGAAATCTCAGCCCAAAGAAGACCCCAGTCTAGCAAGGGTGCTGCAGGTTAGGACTGAGATAGATTTGTGGAGCTATATATAGGGAAACTTCTACCTTGGTCACAATATACTACATCAAGTAGATTTGTTCCTGATTTTCATGAGCAATCCATGCACTTACAAACTTAGAAACACAAAATAAAAGTGAGAAAATGGCAGTATTTTTTGTTCAGAAAATGTCTTAGCTAGTTTATAAATGAGTACTATCCAAGCATTAGAATACAACACTAACCACTTATAAGCACAAGTTTATCACTTGCTGATGATACAAAGTTGGGAGCTTCATCACCTATTATACAGGAAGAACTGGATGGCCTTGATGAGTGGAGTCATGGGTTAAAATTGAATAGTACAAAGCGTAAAATCATGCACTTAGGATCTAATAAGACTCTCTTCTACAAGCTACAAGCTGTTACAAGTGACAGAGGAGAGACCTGTGTGTGTTAGTTGATCACAGGATGATTGAGCCACCAATGTGATGTGGCTGCGAAAAAGGTAAATGTGATCCTAGGATGTATCTGTCGAGGAATTTCCAGTAGAGAGAGAGAAGCATTAATGCCATTGTACAAGGCAGTGGTAAGATCTCATTTAGAATAGTGTATACAATTCTGGCCACCCATGTTCCGGCAAGATGAATTCAGACTAGAACATGTGTAGAGAAGGGCTACTAGGACAATCAAGGGAAGGGAAAGCCTGTAGCCTCAGAGCTTGGCTCGTTTAGCCTTGCAAAATGAAGGCCAAGAAGGATATGATTGCACTCTATAACTACTTCAGCAGGTTAAGGGAGGGTGAAGAGCTTTTTAAGCTAAAGGGCAGTGTTGGCACAAAAACAAATGAGTATCAACTGGCCATGAAGAAATTTAGGCTGAAAATTAGAAGAAGGTTTTAACTATCAGAGGAGTGAGGTTCTGGTACAGCCTCTCAGTTGCAATTGTGGGGGCAAACAATTTAATCAGTTTTAAGAAAGGGCTTGACAAATTTATGAGTGGGATTGTGTGATGGGTTTGCTTCTGGTGGTGGTAGGCAGGACTCTACAGCCTTGGGCATCCCTTCTGGCTCCCATCTTGTGTTCCTAATATCTCATGCTTCTGGACTTCAGCCAGTCATCTGCAGCGTTCAGGAAAGGATTCCTCTCCCTCCCACCTCTGAATGTATTCTGAATAGATTTTGTTTCCTTCCTCTGAAGTATCAGATCTGGAGGTGGGACACTGGGTGGACTGAGCTGGGCTGTGAGGTAGGGCTGAGAATTCTCTTTGCCTGCATCACCATATCAGTTGGGAGGGAATTTTCTCTCAGGTCAGATTGGTAGGGATCTTAGGTTTTTTTGCCTATCCCCTACATCATGGGGCATGGGTCGTTTGCTGGGCTCATCTAGGTATTTCTCACTTAATCAATTCCCTGCCAG
This sequence comes from Lepidochelys kempii, assembly GCF_965140285.1. Taxonomy (NCBI): domain Eukaryota; kingdom Metazoa; phylum Chordata; order Testudines; family Cheloniidae; genus Lepidochelys; species Lepidochelys kempii. Next base: position 33,168,550 of record NC_136385.1, on the reverse strand, counting down.
TGCAGGAGGCTCAAGCACTGGCTCAGCTCTCTCTCTCTCCATTTCTCTGTGGCACACAATAGGTTTAGTATCCTGAGGCTACAACTTTTATTATATTTTTTTCTGTAATCTTTAATAAAACATTGGTAACTAAAAAAAAATTGGTTTGTCTTGACATACACTGTGGTAGTGATCATACCTTTGCTATTTCCCACACTCTTAATAGTGATTTAAGCCTACTGCCACATTAAACAATGGTGTTAAAGGGTAAATGGTATTGTCATTGACTAACTTAAATAATGTTGTATTTACCATTTACCACAAGGGACTCATCTGATTTCAAAGCATCATAACCTTTCAGTAAGTGCTGTTGTTTTGGGAAAAGGTTAGCTGGTTCTTATCTTTATTGCCTTTTAATCATTTTTCTGAATAGAGGCCAGCAGACTTAATAGATATAAGGAGCAAGCAGACACTGAGTCAAATAAAAATATAATCATACATAGGTATGTAAAGGATGGACAGCAGTGTCTCATTTAAAATAAAAATAATTCATAGATGCTAATAATATAACCAGCCTTCAAAACCAGAAAGTATCTCAATTTACCTTTTTTCCTACAGAAACCTCTTAGACCCATTTAGAGTTATATAATGCCATGTAGTGAGTTGACAAACATGTTGAAGTTACAGCTAGGTGGATATTGAAAGGTTTTGGTTTTTTTTAAACTTTCGTTTGATTTAAAAAACAACAACAAAAAACCCATCCCTGTGAATTTGCTTTGGTGGTATTTCAAGCCCTTTCTTCTGCTTTTCGTGAACATTCACACAAGGGGAATTTTTGTTAGCAAGGATAATCCCCAAAAGAGAAGGAGTCACAAATGGTTGTATGGATGCATTTGCACAAATGTTCATAATGAAAATTTCAATGACCATTTCAGCCTTGTCTTTGCTAGGAAAAAAGTATATTCTGAACTCTAGGTTAGCTAACTTGAGTTAACCAATATGAGCTAAAATCCTAGTGAAGCTGAAAAAGTTTATAGTTTTCACATGAGCTACCAGGTTGAGTTTAAAGACTAGGAGAGAGACAAGGTGGGTGAAGTAATAATTTCTATTGGACCAATTTCTATTGGTGAGAGAGACTAGCTTTCAAGCTGACCCAGAGTTCTTGTGTGGCCAAATCCCTCCACTCGCTCCCAGTCTGCTTCTGTTGACTGGTATACTAAGGCCTTAATTTTCAGAGCATCAGCAGGTTAGAATCTAGTTCTCTCCATCGATGCCTGCATCTCCAGCCATGAGTCGCCGAGATGACTACACTTTCTCAGGGAAACATAGCTAATGAAGCCTAGAAGAAGCCTAAGATGTTGGAGAATGCTACAAGGGTGTTTGGCCATGGAATAAACTTCCTGAGGAGATTAGACTAAATAGAGTCTGAGCATTTTAGGGAGTGTTTAAGAGCCTCCTCTCCATTAAAGCTTTCCTATCACAACCAGAGTGGAATTAAAAACTATAATAGATATAAAACCTAACAGAGCTTGCTGTAACCAGAGAAGAGAGGGGATCAGAAAACTCCATGAAGTCTACTAGAGAGATCCGCTATGCGGATCAATTTGACTGGCAAGTGCTTAGATACTACAGTGAAGTACACTATAGACAATGCTTTAAGACGGAAGGTGGGCAGGTACAAAAACAAAAAATACATACAAACAAGTAGTCTGAATGTTGTAAAATCTAAGTCATAACTGTACATCTCAATGATTCCAATAGGTAAGACTACATCATCTACCCGAGGGCCCATCATACAAGTAAACTGTACTAAGCATAACCAAACAATACCTTGCAGCAACTTTTGGTTAGTGACATCAAATGCAGTTGGGATACAATGACTTATGTCTTATAAAGATTTCCAGTACTAGGGCTAAAGAATAGTCTTCATAGGAATAGTCCCATTGAAGTCAGCGCGATTACTTGTGTTAAGAAAATGAGCAGGATTTTGCCCCTTGTGTGTTCTTAAGGATATACGTTTTCCTTAAAGTAATAAGTGAAAAGTTCACTGTTCTATATCTCTAAGTAGCTACTAGGGCTTTTTTTTTTTTTTTTTTACAAATACTATTTTTAAAATTTATTTTGACATTTTAATTTCAGTGTATATAAGTTTAAGGACTAGCAGTAATGCAAGCTGAAGACCTTCCCTGATGTAAAATGCAACCAATTTACATATTTACAGTGGGATTTTTAAAAGCCTAAATGTTGGCCAGGTTTGCCTCACTGAAATCAATCAGAGTTTTAACATTTAATTTAATGGGAACAAAGTTAGGCTGATGGTGAGTGCTTTTGAAATTCCCACCGCTTTACATAATTTTCCTCTCTTCCAAATGGATGATTTATTTTCTGTGTTAAGGAGAATACGAATGATTCCCTGTTTTATCTATTTGTCATTTTTAGGTTTTGTCCTATGAGTGCAAAATGTAATAACAGTCATTTGTACTCAGTAAACAGAAATTTAATCAGCTGTCAAAGTACATTCTATAGTCCAGAAAATGAAAAATGTATTATTGCAAGTCAAATGAACCTGTACTGTGTGTCATGCAAATGGCTTATGTCGTTATAAATCAAACTTTTTATAAATAATTATTTTTGTCAATTACGACGCCTTGTTTCATATCTAATAAAGGAAAGAGAAAGTATACATAGTAACAAGAATAAGAGAGCCACAATCAACCATGTGATGCAATTACACAATATTCAATTCAAAGCTGAATAAAATGAAGACCTTAAACAGCAGCAGCCTGTAAAGTCTAAAATTAAAAAACAGTGGTATTATACATGGCAATCTGGGAATTCTGATAGAACAGATCAATAATTTCTGTCTTCTGGTATCTTGTTTCTAATACTGACCTATATTGCATAATTCCAGGGGTGACTCTCCTCCCCATACATACATATGTAATGTACTTGGTCGCTTGTGCAGAACTGTTACATCACAGTGGGGGACACTTTTTTTTCCTGAGTCCAGCTGCTGATCAGCATATACCCTGAGGCATGAGAATTGATGACGGTCACGTCATTTTTATCTTAGCTAATATAATTGCAGATTCTATTCTTACTGCAAGACTTTATGTAATGACAGTGCAGGGGTGCTCATACTTTGGTGATGAGTGTAGAACAAATGCTTAGATAGGTATATAGCTAGAAAAAACTACAAGAGTTAATTCAAACTTTCCTTAATCATTTCTAGGGTAGCAGCTTCTGAACATAGCCAGCTGCAAAATGTAACCAGTGGTCAGACTAGCAAGGAAAGAAAATGGTGGGGCTCTCTTTAAGTTTCCACCAAACCCCCAAAATAGGTATATATTTCTGATGGAATTAAAATCTCTGTGCCTTGTCAGTTTCCATCTGGCCAGCACTAGAAATAGAATTGAGGGAAATGTAGTTCTGTTCTTGAGACAAAATAAATATTTAGGGCCAAATCTTTAGCTGGTGTGAATCAAGAGAGCTCTAATTGACTTCAGTGTAGCTACACTAATGTACACCAGCTGAGGATCTGACCTTTATGCTGTGTAAAAAAGCGCATGTTTTGAAAGTCTGTTATGTAGGTGAAACTTTAGGTTCAGTTAGCTATGCCTGTTATAGGTTCCTGTGTTGCCTTTATAGTTACAAAAATAAAATCTGCAGTGCATTGTCCAACCATAATAGTTATGAACAGGGCACAAACACCGTTGTATCCTTATTTAAAATTAGAACGTGGATCTGTACACATTTTAAAAATATACATTTCTTCTCCTTTTGTCTTTTCCTAGAATACCTTTCATTCAGGTGATTATATTCCATAAAATAGCTTTTTATTATCCTTGCATATTTAAATGTTTTGAATTTGATTTGTTTTTCACATCTGTACCTCTGTTCTTACTTTTTAAAAGTGTTTTGTTTTTTTATAGCCTGACCCCAGTGGCTCTTTCATTTTCTCTATTTTACCCAAGTGTTCAGAAGTTTTGCATTTACTAATATTCTGATCATGTTTTCTGGATTATATGCTGGCTAGCTCTTACATTCAACAGCCAAAAAATGATAGGTATGTAAAAACTTTTCTGGGCTGAAGAAAGGCTTTATGAGGCTGTGTCCATCTTTCTCCATGTCATCTAATTGTTTCCTAATGACCCTAGTATTGTGTAAAGATCAAAAGAGACAACAAAAATACTATAAAGAAACCAGGGGCACAGCTGGGTCCTAAATACTCATGTTTACTAAATAGACACAAATCTGAAAGGTCATGCAGAAGCATACATACATAGTGCTGCTCTAACGATAACTAGTTTCTGCTAGCTTTGGAAAGGTAGAGCACAGTAAACTCCACTAGAGAGCTCATAAACATATTTAAAGGGATACTACCCTATTTCTATGCACTACCTAGTGACTTTGCTCCAGGAGCCCTGCTTGGTATGACATTTCACACACTCATGATTCTCTTTCTGAGGAAAGGTTTTTTGGTGTCTTGGAATACTACAGTTTTTTTGCTGTCTTCAATGCCTATTTAATTTCAGTGGGTTTTTGATAAGGCCTGTAGGGCCAGATTCTGACACTCTCTGGCCAAGATTTTCGAAAGAGACTACAGATTTTGGCTACCTCACTTGGAGTTGCCCAACTGGAATCATCTTAAAGGGGCCTGATTTTTCAACATCTGAAAACTGTATCCCATTAAAATGTCAGTTTTGGAACTGAAAAAAAGTAGAGCACTTCTAGACACTAATCACTTCTGAAAAATCTTGGTATCTTTCTCTGTTTTAATAGTAGTTGACTCCATGGAGGAGTGTTGTTTAAAAGGTGTCTCCGGCCCATAAGATATTTATGAAACCCTTGTTTAACGTTGTAATAGTAAACAGTTAACTTGACCCAAACCTCTAGACCACACTTATCACTGGCATACTACCAGTGTAATAAACACCACTAGAAATCTTTTAAACCTATTGTTAAAGATACAGTGAAAAAGGGGAAAAATGGCTAAAGAATTTGAAAGTAAAGTATTGAGGCTTTCATTTAAATAACATTATTCAGTTTCCCTTCAGCTGTAGTGAGCTTTTTATGGGAAACATTCTGTTTGACAGTCTTTTAGGTGGTATTAAAAGAGGTAATTACCGTCCTTTTTTGCGGGTAGGGGGAATAGAGAAAAAGTTAACTGAGACGGTCTGGAGCTGTCGTGGGTGAAGTCTGATCCCATTTTCTTGAAGCCAAAACAAGACACACACATGCAAAAGGAGACAGAAAAGGATCGCAAAGATAGGAAATGCAGCTTCTGTCTCTGGAGCTAAATCTTACTTGCAATGTCAGTGGTGGAGAAATGTGGGCACAGCATGTCTTGTTAGCCTTGTTCACATTTACTATGAACTGTAAAACTTATACTGGCATCAGGCTGCTTAGGGCATTGCTTTTAGCTGCCTCACTAGTCACGAGGTCACAACCGTGTTGCAAAGGATGCAGTCTTGATTGGCTAAACCAGGCTATTCAAGAGAAGGCAAAAAGAGAGATGGGAAAGAAAAGAACCAAGGAAGAGAAGGAACAGGATACACACAGGGATCCAAGTCTCAGATTCTAGTCAGTGGTCAAGATTTAGCTGCTGGTGGTGATGACCATGCCTCTCTGGCCTAATCTGGTCAAGATATTGTCACATTCTGGGGTAATCCAGACATGTGAGCTGTTGTTCCTGAGTGCCTCAAAACGCTCTGCTACTGTAGCTCTTTTGTCTGGACACTTCTAGCCAGCATACAAGCTTTTGCTATCTTTTAAGTAGCTCTGCCTCAGTGATTCTGATTCCAGCAGCCTGCTTGTTACATCTGGCAAGATGACCCCAATGCCCCCATCCCAAATGTTCACAAAACCATGTACACTGCAATGTCCAGCCCCCTCCAAGACCATTCAGAGAGATTAAGGTTTGTTTGTTGCTTTAAAGATTCAATACTCAGCAGCTTGACACATTAATTGGAGTTAACATTCACTTTAAATCAAGCACAGCACTAGGTTTCTTTAGATTAAAACACGTTCCTTAGCAATAGGAGATGGGATTTTAAGTGAATTCAAGTATAAACGAATTAGAAATGATTACATGCAAATAAAATTGAAAATGCTTTCTAGACTTAACAAAGCAAGCTATAGCCTTTGTTCAAGCTAATTTCCTTTCCAGTCTACCTTGCCAGCAAGATGGCTGACCACCTCTCTGGTCAGGATCTCCCACAAAGTCCAAAGTGCTCAGTTCTTTTGTTGCCTTAAGTGAAAGGTAACATGTCCTGCCCCTTTCTTTTATAGTCTGTTGAACCTTTGATATGTATTGTTCTTAAAGATACCCCCCAAAATAAAGTTTGTGAAAGCTGTGAGGAAGGTGACATGGAGTCTGGGGCTGAAGGGAGTTCCATGCAGGTTTCTTCCTTGCTGGTGTTCGCTAAAATGCAAATTATTTGTTTCTTCAATCTCCTTCCCCTGTGGTGAATGCTGAATGGTTGTCTCTTCCCCTTGTTGGCTTCATGGTCCTTTTTACCTTCTATTAAAATTGCATTCCCATTGTTTCATTGTAAACTGGAAATACCTCTTTCAGGTGACAAAATTACATTCCTTTGTTTAGGGTGGGGTACCTTCAGCCTTGCCTGGAAGACACACTTTGATAACATAATTTCCAATATAGCTGTAATCTTGAATTTGAGCTTCATACATTCACCACACAATAATATTAATGATCAGTATGTTAACTGTATCTAGAACATGTCATTAGTAAGTTGGGGTACACTGAACTGGTCAGGCAAGCTGACTAGCGCCAATATCAGTGAGCCCCTTGCCCTCTTGCGTTGGGATACGGCCGGAGTCATATGTATCGATCAGGACACTGAAGGCCTAATGGTGGATCCTGGGGTTCCAGGAGACAGTGGGGGTGCCAATGGAAACTAGACACCAGGAAACCTTTCCTCAGGCAGCCATAATGGTGAAGCTCACTCTTTTCAGTCCACTTGCTCCCACCGACAAACAATGTCCAAGGAAGGTGTGGCAGTCTCAAGCCATTTGCATTCACCAGTCTAAACACATTTTGGTAATTTCAAATGTAAACATTTCATTCCACTCCTAGAATTGTTCAGCTTACTATTGTAACAACCCAAGATTTTACCAGTCGCCTCGAGGACCCCTTATCACACTGCTTTTAGCCTAAACAATTCTGTTTGTACCAGATTTATCTCCAGTTTTTGCTGAATTTCATAAACAATTTTATGAAGCAGGCTGAGGTAGACACTTGTTGCCTTGGTCAACTTACAGTACAGGCTTCTGAACAACAGCAGTCCCATTGTACCTCAGTGAGATCAGAGTAGGATATCTCTTGATATGAGGAATAGACTCTGGCCCTTATCGATTTATGTTTTCTGATCTGACATGTGCATTAGTCCAGGCAGTGTGTAGTGAAGTAGATGAAAGCCCCTTAACATGCAGTGCTTCCAGTCTCCATGTAAAATCAGGGGACCCCCATGTTTGTGATCAATCCCCACACATTGCTACCACAAAACTGTGTAGGTATCTTTTATTTCAGTTTCCTATGCCTCCATATAAACTCTCAACCACCATTTTTCCAGATCACATAGAAGCCCTTCAGGTTTTATTTCATGACTCATACAGAAGCATTAACCTTCTGCCCTGGTCATTAGTGAAAGAAGCAGTTGTTTTTAATTTGCATTATAAAATATTTTGTTCATAATAATTCATCAGGTATTTTGATGTGTATACAACTTAGTGATACTAATATATAATGGTATAGCACTTGTGGCACATCAGTCATACCCATTAAATGTAGGGCCTGATCCTGTTTCCATTGAAGCCAGTTAGTGTGTTACCATAGGTACAGTGGCACCAGGATCAACTTCATAGTGGGAACCTTTCAGAAACATCTCCAGACAGGAGATTTGAGGAAGGCAATCTCTTTTAAAACAACCTTTAGACATTAGTTCCTCTTATGCCACTTAAGTCCAGTTCCTCCATTGATCACAGTCCCTCGTCTCTTTTTGTTAGATACTGTTGGAGGCCAAGTCTCTACTCTGTACAGTAGCATGCTCAATACAATAACAAATTAATTTAAAACACTGGTGACATTCAAGACTGTAAATTAATTATTTAACAGGCCAATATTTTTGGATCAGTAATTTATTTGCCCAAGAAATCTTGGCCAGGGTGTAAAATGACTTGTTTTAATTGTAAGCCATGTGTCTGCCTCTACCATACTACTGAGTTCACTGATGCACAAAGTGAAGTAGCTTCACCAGGGACTCACACAGTGAATCGGCTCTGGTTCAGATAGTTTTACAAGATGCTATGGTTGGCTTCCATTATTTTGTTCTGTAGCTATTACACCATGTGGCCTCCATGCTGTTCCCGTTACCAGCAGATTTCTGCCTCTACTGAGAGTCCATCAGTGCTCTTAAGAAGACATAATTCTGAAATGCACAAAAATCACCATGGTAATTGTTTTAATTTATAAGTTTCCACTATTGGGCTCTTTTGAAAGGACCTAATTTAGATGGATGTATACAGCCAAATATTACTAAAATAGAATTCAGCTGCCCAGAATTGTGTATTTTTATGCAAAATGTATACAATTTTCTGAGGGGAGGGAGGACAGCTGCTTCAATTTCTAAGCAGCATACGATCCACATATGATCCATATTTATTTTTACTTTATCAACAATGTTTCCTTTAGACTTAAGACCTCTCACCTTGAGCTGTTCGGTTTTTTAGAGCAAGGTTTTTTATTTACTAGCAGGAAAGTCCACATATTCATTACAGTGGGTCTTACACCTGCTTACAGCTTACTGGAGGCAGAACCAGACCTGTCAATTAAGGCAGGTTGTTAGTGTCCACACCCTTGAAGACCCAGCCAGATTAATTTGCCTCTCCCACCTGCAGGAAGGCTTTAGCAAGCCTTCTGCTTGGAGCAACGAGAAAACAAAACCACTGAAAAGAAGTATCTTTCATTCTCAATGTTCAGTTTATTGGTGGTATGAGGCTGTTATTTAGCCTCAGGGACTCTTCAAAAAGATTGCTGGAAGCCCTCTTCTGATACTGTGGGGGTTGCCTTGCTTCTCAACTCTACACCAATGGGGAGAAATCCCTCCTGAGACCTAAATCTTGCACTGAATGCCCTGACTAAGCATCCTTTATTTAAACTTAAGTGAAAATGTCCTTTTCTCTAGTGAGGAAGTCTGCAGATGCAACCCATGAGGCACAAAGATTATAGTTCTGAGGACCATTAAACTCTCACATTTTCCTTAATGTTCTTCATGGTAGTTGTCCGTTTTCTGACTTTAAGTTGTCTTCCAAAGCAACCCTTGGCGGTATTTCTAGATAGCTTTCTTCAGTTTACATGGAACACTGGAGTACTCAGTTGCTGTGTTATATTTGACATAAACTAGTATTAGTTGCAAGGCTTTTGTTAGCTGAAAAATACATGTCTGACAAAACACTTCAGAGCGAATGACTGACAGGTGTTTTATCATAGTAAAAAGTAGGTGAAAATGCAAAAAAAAAATTAAGATTTAAAAGCTTAGTTGGCATGTTACATCTCTTCAATGATACTCTTCAGCACAGCTAATCCTTTAAAATCTTCTCACTATATTTGTATTTCAATATCTTTTCACAGGTGTCTCTAGTATTTGATTCTAGTTGCTCCTAATTGTATCCTTGAATCAGAGAGGTTCAAAGCGCTACCAATCGGAATTTACCCCTTCTTAGGAAGAGCTAAGCATTACATAGGACTGGGCCCTATTTTTATACATCTTCTAATTCTGGCTTCTCCACAAATTTACTTTTGATCTCAGTGTTCTCAGTAATGTATTTCTCACCCCCTGTCCCCCAAACTTTGTTTTGTGCGTATTTAGGTCTCATGAAGATTGAGAGTCTAACAGCTCTTACTTGCTATAAGACAAGTATGGACTTGTATTGGTCTGTATCAGCCTAGTGGTTAAATTTCTGAGAAGACCACTGCCTGTCAGTTATTTCACGAATAAAATAAAGTAACTTTTTGACTCTAGTCTTAATTTCAGCCAATATAAAGAAAGTAGAATATAATATAATAGCGATTTCAGCTACTGCCTGGGTATAGGCAAATCATACTCCCCTTTGGAGATCTGTATGTCTCTAATGTGGAAGTGGTTTATAGGTGGTCAGCATCTTTATTTGGAATATGAAGCATGTCACTTTCATAATGCAGCCAAGTTAATTCTTCATTTAGTTGATTTTTTTTTTTTTGGAAATCCATCCTTATGGGAGTTTTATCCCCATATTCTATTCATGAAAGCGATGTCTAAATTGTTTCAGATCTTTCATCTGATTATTTTCTTTTTTACTACACTTTAGCATGCACTTAATTCAGGTGGATTCCGTGCAGCGTTGGATGGAGGACTTGAAGTTGATGACGGATTGTGAATGTATGTGTATTCTTCAGTCCAAACCAATCAGCACAGAGGAGGATGCACAGAATGAACTTATCCTTTCATCACAACATAGTGCATATGATAACTTGCAGTTATTGTTAAAAAGGGCTTGGATCATAAGCACAGAGTTGACCAGGATTGCTCAAAAACTAGAGAAGAACAGATGGCAAAGAGTTCACAGCATGACAGTAAGAGTCAATTGTCACGTACGTTCAATGATAAACGAATACAATAGCTTCACTAGAAATTCCTCAGAAGAAATGCACCAGGTAGGATTATTTCTTCAATATTGATTTGTTTGTCAATTTGAATTTATAAACTATCTTTAGAATTTGGGAGCTGATAGATCTGGTGAGGGCAACCTTTGTATTTTTTTTTTAATTACAATAATGGCAAATCATTCTGAACAGTGAGAAAGACTCCATATCTCAGAACAATCCAGTCTCCCTGTGGGTGTATAAACAAACATGTCTTATGTTTGGATTAGTGTTTTTATGGGCCTGATTCTGCCACTTTTACTTATGTTGAGTAGTTCACTCCATGTGGCCTACTGGAATTGAGTCTTATTTTCAGTTAAGATGTAGAAAATGTTCTTATGGGACTGGGACTGGCTTAGCTCCAGTTTTTATCTCTATTATAATTAACCACAGATGCCAATAAAAAGGGAAATTAAAGAAAAAAAAGATGTTCACAAAATATCTTCTTGACTATTTCTATTTACTGTAATCAAGTGTAATCTTATTGAAAGAAGATCTATATTGCATACATTATTTCAAACACATTTTTGTCTTTTTTCCCCCCTGCAGTTTGAAAAACTTTTAATTGAAAAATGTTCAGAATTTACAGCAGTCACGGAAAGGTAACTTCAATTTTCTGAACTGGATAGTCAGTTTTGCTTCTTAACTATTGGTTACAAGCTGTGACAGTTTTAATGAGGGAGGCAAATCCAACTAACGCTCGTTGAACGTTTAATTGAGTATGTGCAGCTTTCATTAAAATGCCCTCTGATTATTGGGCCATCAGTGCCTTAAGTTAGGTACTTAGTTATATCCATATTTAGACCCTGATCTTTCATTAGGATCTGTTGTTGAACAGGGAACTTGGCATGGAACAAGGATCAATGCTAGTGTATTGTGATGCTTTACACCCTCAGGGCTTTAGGCACTGAGGGTGAAAATCTTGCTCTATTGAAATAAATAACAAATCTACCATTGACTTTAGTGGGGCCAGGATTTCAAGCTAAGTTTGAAAACTGCAGTCCTGGTTCATGTTTGAAAACAATGATACCACATGTTCATGTACTGCTGCAAGTTTTTTGTTAGTCTGTTCCCTAAGCACAGATATGTATTCACTGGCATTAGTTAGGTTAGAGTCACTGATATAAGCACTATACAACATTGTTAAAGTGAGAGTTGTGAAAGAATTCTTCTCATGCTGATGCTCTGATTCTAACAGAACTTTCCTTATTTGCACAGTCGCGCCAATCAATAGTCTCATTTGATTTACTTTAAACACAGCCTGTCATTCATCTTTAGAAAAAAACATAATACATAATTACCAGAAAATAGAAAATGTGTTTCTTGAACACTGTTGCTCTTCATGTGTGTCCTAGAGCACACTCTGATGGGGTAGGCAAACCCCACACTGCAGAGCAAGGAATTAAGGAACAGCTTTGGGCCCCAGGCAGCCCTGCCCAGACACATCTGCAGGGCCTGCACAAGCTGGAGGCAGGGCTTTAAAAAGGGGAGCTGAGCAGCTCGGAGGCAGGCAGTGGAAGGAAACAGATGGCTGATCTGAGGGGAAAGGACTGCCCAGGAACTCACTGCCTGGGACCTGACAACACATGCCTGTGCAAACGCACAAAGGAGAAGCAGGACAGAGTGTGTGGGTCAGAGACTTGATTGGAATGATTTACACAGGGAAGCTGAATGAGACCAAAGTAGGAAGTGGTCAGGGGAGGCAGCAGCTTAGCTCCCCAAGGTGTTGGGTGTAGTTGCCCCTGGTCTCCCCTACCCACTCCGAAAGGACAATACAACAAGAGCCTTCACTTCCAGTGAGAGGGCAGCTGGAAAAGATACTGACTGTTCAAAGGCCCAGCCCTGAATGCCCCTGACTAAAGGGAAGGACTGAAAACCCTTGGGATGGGGGCGCTGAAGGACAGGGCTGTGCTTCAATGGGGAAATGTACTGTCAACCATCACCTGACCACTAGGTCATACTGTCAGTTGTTCATCTTCTACAGACTCATTGACTTCGGTCAGAGCTGTAAGTGCTGAGCACTTCTAAAAATCAGGCTATTTGTGCATCTGCTTCAATTTATATGGGCTATGAGTGGTGGATGGGAAGTGGTGAGGTTAAAAGAACTGCTGAAGGGAGTGGCAATGGGGATGTTGAATGACTGAACTGTTTATTGCTTTGCTTTTTCTGGGTTTTGTTGGTTGCATATATGATCTACTAATCTTAATTCAAGTAAATGAGTTTTTTATGGGGGAATATTATATAAATCCCCCTGGTCCCTCTGTTGGCTGCTTCTGGGAGCCGCCTGAGGTAAGCGCCGCCCAGATCCGCACCCCAGCTCCTTGCCCAGGTCGGAACCTCCTCCCACACCCTAACTCCCTCCCAGACCCTGCACCCCAACCCTCTTCCCAGCTCTGAGTCTCCTCCTGCAACCCAAACCCCTCATTTCTGGCCCCACCCCGGAGCCCACACACCCAGCCAGAACCCTCACCCCCTCCCACACCCCAACCACCTGCCCGGGCCCAGTGAAAGTGAATGAGGGTGAGGAAAGCAAGCGATGGAGTGAGCAGAGGGCAGGGCCTTGGGGAAGGGGTGGGGCAAGGATGTTTGGTTTTGTGCAATTAGAAAGTTGGCAACCATAATCTCATCGGATATTATAAGCTAAACAGAGTTGGGCCTGGTCAATAATACTCAGATAAAAGATATCCAAAGACAACTAAAGTGCTCTAAGAAGTTGTGCGCATAATTCTGCAGACCAGTGGTTCTCAAAGCTGGTCCGCCGCTTGTTCAGGGAAAGCCTCTGCTGGGCCGGACCGGTTTGTTTACCTGCCGCGTCCGCAGGTTCAGCCAATCGTGGCTCCCACTGGCCGTGGTTCGTCGCTCCAGCCCAATGGGGGCTGCGGGAAGGGCGGCCAGCACATCCCTTGGCCCACGCTGCTTCCCGCAGCCCCCATTCGCTTGGAGCAGCGAACCATGTCCAGTGGGAGCTGCGATCGGCCGAACCTGCGGACGTGGCAGGTAAACAAACCGGTCAGGCCCAGCAGAGGCTTTCCCTGAACAAGCGGCGGACTGGCTTTGAGAACCACTGCTGTAGACCTCACTCTAGTCTTTGTCTGCATGAAAATAATGCCCCTCCACAGTGCTAGGAAGAACTGTACAAATGGAGGCACAATCTTTTAGATGTGATACAAAACTGAGACCCTGACTATTTGTGGCTGTTCTAATAGCTAATGACATATTAGATGAGTAAGAATGTTAACCCTGGTAATCCTGCCCCAAATTTTTGGATATTTCTTATTGTTAGCATAGAGAACATTGTTACTGTTTAACAATATTTTGGCTACCCAAATTCTTCCTGTATCTGTAAAAGTTATTCTCCATCTTCCCTCATGGAAACTGTAGCCAAGGGTTGTTGGGCACAGAATGGCTCTTGCATTCAATCCTTGAGGTTGCTGTATTTTCGTAGTGGTAAGTGCTCTGTGTGTATAGAGGGCTAATTTCTGCTCTCAGGTACACCATTTTAAATCCAGACTAACTCCATTGACACGGACACCTTGACTTATACTTATTAGGGCCTTGATCCTACTCCCATTTAAAATATGGAAAATTAAACTTACTGAGAAAAAATTTGGCTCTGCAAATAGAGGACGTACATTCCTACAACTGAAATGCAGACACCTCAGGGTGGATCGCAGCAGCCATTTGATGTACAGCAACACTAAACTTTAGTCAACAGTGGTGGAGTTACTCTGGATATATCCCAGTGTACTTGAAAACAGAATTTGTCACACAGTCTATGAAGTGCATTGTGAACCTGTAAGATATTAATTTATAATATTATCATTTGACTTCTTCCTTACCTTGGACAGACAAGACTTTGCTAAAAGCCTCTTCTGACGTTAACTATAATAAGGCTGCACCTTGACTTGAACAGTTGAATCTCCATTATTAACATTTGTGCAACATAAAGTGCTTGGTTAGCTCAATCAGCTTGATAACGGTGATGCCTAATGTGGGTATTTTTCTCATTCATTTCCCTTCAATTTCTTTTCAGGTGCATACAAACTGAAGACAAACGGACATTACAGTCCATGAAATCTTGTATTAATGAAACATTAACCACAGTCGCACAGTATTTCGGCCAGTTGATAGAATTGACCTTAACATATGAGATACAGGTCAGTAAAAGCTGAATGCATTTGTTTTAAAACATCGTATTGAAGGGGAGTGTTTTTTTGTTTTGAATGGTGGAAGTAAAATATTTACAGCCCTCAGTCCCTACAAACCTGAGGTTGGTGCTTCAAGCATCCTGAAAACCGTTCCAATTTTGTTTTGAGACAGAGTATCTCATAGGCCCTGAAAGTAACCTATTCAAGTCTTCCCATAGCCCATCACTGATCAGACCCTTCTCTGATTTCATCTGCACTTAGTTTTTCCAGTACACCAGTATATTTCACTTTCTTTGTTGATTGATCTGGTTCTGATATTCCCCCAAAAATAATCATGTGGCTGCCTGAGTTGGTCACTTCCGCTGTCAGGCTCTCTTCAGTTTAAGGAGGTGACCTCTGGACAGTGTCCAAATAATGATTCAGTGCAATGGATCTGCTTCCACTCATGCTGTTGTTGTTGTTGTTATGCTTATTACAGTAGTGCCTAAGGACCAACCAAGAATGGGGCCCCGTTGTGCGAGGCACTGTACAGACCAGTAAAAAGGGTAGAACACACAAGCAGAGTGAAAAATATGATGGGTGGGTTTAGGAGGTAGATCAGATAATTGAAAGCGAAAGGAGATGAAAGGGATAGGGAAGGGGTTAAGAGGGTCAGGTATGGAAGACAGGTGAAGAGACACTAAGGGAAGGAGGAAGAGGGGACTGTCATAAACATCCAATCAATACAGATCAGTCAAAACTTTGGGAAGTTCTCTGAATGTCCAAAGGTCCCTGCATTGACTGTTTCTGCTCCTACCAGCTGGAGTCTTCAGCTCCTTTTTGCCGTTTCTATCTCAGGGCCATATGATGGGAGGTTGGGGAGGTGCCATGTGCCCCTAGAGCATCCGTGGTCTCTCCTGCACTGTTCTGGGGGTGGGAAGGGAGCTCCAGCTGGGCCCCATTTTACCATCTTATGCAAGGGGAACAGTCCCTGCTTTGGATCCTACTGGCTGGAGTTGCTGTCTGGCTCCTCTCCGCAGGTTTTCCCCACAAGGCCACATCGGTCCTAGACTTTAGTTCTAGTGAGTGAAATATGTAGGGGAGCGCTGGAACGGTGGGGCGATGCGGGCGGTTGGGCTGGGGCCTCCCCCAGGTGAGTGGGGCGGAGGGGACACAACGGGGTGGGTGATACCGCCTGCGCTCCTCTGCCGGGGAGGGGCTACTCCCCCCCGAATCGCGACGTGCTCCTGCTGCCCTGTCCCAGCTCCTGCGCGCCCCTTGCCGCCTCGCGATGAGCAGCGGGGCGGGCCCAGCCTCGGAGCTGCCCCTTCCCTGAGTCTTGCCTCAGCATCGGCTGCGAGGCCCCTGGACCACCACGGGGGTGGGTCCTTTCAGGCCTGCTTCAGCCGTACACCCCTCCAAGCCTGCAGAGTAGGGATTTGCCCTGGCCCCCTAACGACCTCTCTCCGCGGCTGTGCCCCTGGGAGAGGCTGCATTGCAGTGCTACTGTCCACATATAGCTGGTGTGCTGTGACTGGGGGCTCCTTGGGGCAGGGACCAGTGTCTTGTGTTTGGTTTCAGAGTAGCAGCCGTGTTAGTCTGTATTTGCAAAAAGAAAGGGAGTATTTGTGGCACCTTGGAGACTAGCCAATTTGTTTGAGCGTGGGCTTTCGTGGGCTACAGCTCACTTCATCGGATGCATTCGATGGGGTGGGCTGTAGCTCATGAGGGCTTGCGCTCAGGTGGGTTGGTTGATCTCTGGGGTGTCACGGGTACTCCTTTTCTTTTTGTCTTGTTTTTGTGCAGTGCCTGGCACAGCGGGGCTCCCCTACCTCAATCCAAATAAGGTATAGAAAATATGAGGATATTCTGGGAACTGAGGGAACCGGGATTGTTTAGTCTGCGGAAGAGAAGAGTGAGGGGGGATTTGATAGCTGCTTTCAACTACCTGAAAGGGGGTTCCAAAGAGGATTGATCTAGACTGTTCTCAGGGGTAGCAGATGACAGAACGAGGAGCAGTGGGGGCGGTTTAGGTTGGATATTTGGAAACACTTTTTCACTAGGAGGGTGATGAAACACTGGAATGCGTTAACTAGGGAGGTGGTGGAATCTCCTTCCTTAGAAGTTTTTAAGGTCAGGCTTGACAAATCCCTGGCTGGGATGATTTAGTTTGGGATTGGTTCTGCTTTGAGCAGGGGGTTGGACTAGATGACCTCCTGAGGTCCCTTCCAACCCTGATATTCTGTGATTCTGTGATGTAACTGTGTATGAGCTAAACAAGCTCATTAGCCTTTTTTTCCCTCCCCCAAACCAGAAAATAACCAGTTAATGAAAGATGGAAAAAGACACAAGCAGTGCCTCTTCTTACTCACAAATAGAAGATTTTTCTCCATCCCCACGTAAGACCAAAGGATGCTGGAGAACAAACCCCTACTTGCACATAATCTTTTCAGTAAATGCACTGTATGATCATAGAACTTATCATTTAACCACCTTTTGGAAATATAAGGACTGAGACTGTGGCATTGGATTGGGATTACATATATATTTACCCTGGGAACATTCTTTAAATGGTAACAACTCAATCTGTACCAATCTGGCTAGATTTAAACTGGTGACTTGCTCGTTATGCCATTATTAATTCCCTTAACCATCTATTATGCTCTGTGTATTGTAGTATTTGTGCACACTTCAGAGCTGATGCTAATACAGCCCAGAAATGTTATGTTTTCACTGCAGAAAAGGAACATGAAGGGCTGAGAATGGAGGAAATAGTTATAGTACTTTGATTACTTTGCCAAAATTAAATTGCTTCTGTGCTCTAACTTAGAGCAGAGTTTAACTTGTTGTCTTAAGAGATTCAAACCCATTATGGCCTGTTTGTTACCTTCCTCTCTGTCTAATATCTTAGTTTTAAAACAGATTGTTGCCAAGGAAATGGGAAGCTAGAGAAGCAATTTTCAGCATTGCAGAGCTAAGTCGAGGTAACAAGCTGCCTGCTGTTGAGCTTTAGTTATGTTTTATGGGAACCATATGTAACGCCACAAATGATTCCAAGCATAAATAGCTGTGTAAATAATTTAAGTAATTATTTCAATTTAGCAAATGAAGTAACTAGGCTGTACTTAGACTTTCCTTTTTTCTTTACCTTAACTAAAAGGTAGAGAAGTAGGATTCACTTTATAGTTAAGGACACTATCTTTGTGTGAAATATCGAATCACTTAATTTTAAGGGAAGCAGAAATAATTTCTCTGAGCGATTGTATATGGAAGAGCAGTGTGTGTTTGAGTGGGTGAAAATATGGAAAGAGTTCAGGGTTACTAATACAAAAGCACTTTTAGAAACTGTTTAAAATCTTTTTGCTTTTGTTTTATGTTACCTGGCATAGTACATTATACAGTCCCTCCTGAAAAATGTGTCCCTCCTCGGAACTCAAAGGATCTATTCCTTTTGTTCTAGTGCTCAGAGTCCATTAGGATAGTTACTGAGGCTGCCCATTGACTGGATGCCTGGTCTCTGTGTGCTTGGCTAAAACTAGAAATTTTGTGAGCTAGTATAGCACAAGTATGAGTCAGGTGAGCCTGTTGAGGTCAGAACTGCCAACTCAAACAGCATCTCTCTGTCCTGATTAACGTTACTGTGACGTTACACCCCATATTCTTCATAGAAATATGGTTATGATATGAATGTGGCCTAAGATATATTTTATGCAAGATGGGTCTTGTAAGGTATCATTGGAAAGGTTATGATTTACTGAATGTGATTATCCAATTTGAATTCATGTATAATTTCTGTATCTAAAGTTAGAAATATTGACTATGTAACAATTACAAATGGGTGTGTACTTGGGGGAATGCTCACCAGACAGTAAGCAATCATCCTGGATAAGCCATTAAGGAGAACCATAGAACTGTGCAGATACTAATCTCCCTCCTTCCAGAGAAGTGTCCTGGAACATACTTGTCACCTGGTATTAAACACCATGTTGGACTTCTAGTAATTTCCCACTAAAAGGCGGGGGAGGTCAAGACTGGGAAACAAAAGATTCCCGCCTTATGTAAATCTTATTTAAGGCTGGGGAGTAGGTTGATCTGGACTCTCTCTTCACTGCCTTCCCAACCAAGAAGAAAGACTGCTAAAAGTACCTGAAGAGACAAAGGAACTAAGCTGAGGGAAAGGCAAGGGCTGAGTTCAGACTGAGACAGAGGAGTCTAGTCTGTAAAGAGAAATAACTGGAAATCTAAGCTACAGAAACTCTGCATCCTGCCTTAAGTCAACATTTAGGGTGAGAAATTACATTTTGCAATGTGTTTCTTTAGTGAATCAAGTTTAGTTTTGCGTGTTTTGTTTTATTTGCTTAGTAATCTGCTTTGTTCTGTTTGCTATCTCTTATAATCACTTAAAATTTACCTTTAATAGTTAATACACTTATTTCTTGTTTATAACAACCCAGTTTGTGCAATTTATAACTGTGTGTAGGGGGAGAAGTTGTGCATATCTCTCTTCACATTGAGGGAGAGGGCAAATTTTTATGAGCTTGGGATGTGCAGATCTTTCTATATAGTGCAAGACAATATTATCCTGGGTGTACTTTCCAGAGGGACGCCACGCTGGGCAAATTCCTCGCTGAACCTTCCCATAGAGAAGTGTTTGCAGCCTCTGTGTGATTCTACAGCCGGTGCTCCCTACGTACGTACGTACGTACGTGTGTGTGTGTGTGTGTGTGCATGCAGCTAGGGAGCCTGATTCAGCAAAACAGGGAGAGGGAGCTCAGGCTAGAGGAGCAGGAGGGCTGAGTGAAATCCCAGTGCATCACGTGGCATCCCAGAAGGGGGGTCCAACCCGTCACAGTTGCCATGGATTGTGAGGATTTTACTCCTGTCTGGATAAATGTTAAAATGTAAAACAATAGGTTCTGTGGCTTTCTAAGAAGACTTTTTGGGCAGTGGTGCTAAAAGTTAAAGACAGAAATACAGCCTGTTGAAGAGAAGAGGACTGAATTTTGGCTCATAAGCTTATAAGTGGGGATTTTTTTCTGTACTTCTTCCAAAGATATGAGAAAAATAAAGATAGACTCATAGATATTAATGTCAGAAGGGACCATTATGATCATCTAGTCTGACCTCCTGCACAATGCAGGCCACAGAATCTCACCCACCCACTCCTGCAATAAACTTCTCACCTATGTCTGAGCTATTGAACTCCTCAAATCGTGGTTTAAAGACTTTGAGGTGCAGAGAATCCTCCAGCAAGTGACCCGTGCTCTACGCTGCAGAGGAAGACGAAAAACCCCCAGGGCCTCTGCCAATCTGCCCTGGAGGAAAATTCCTTCCCGACCTCAAATATGGCGATCAGCTGAACCCTGAGCATGTGGGCAAGATTCACCAGCCAGATACCCAGGAAAGAATTCTCTGTAGTAACTCAGATCCCATCCCATCACAGGCCATTGGGCCTATTTACCATGAATAGTTAAAGATCAATTAATTGCCAGAATCATATTATCCCATCATACCATCTCCTCCATAAACTTATCGAGTTTAATCTTGAAGCCAGATAGGTCTTTTGCCCCCACTGCTTCCCTTGGAAGGCTATTCCAGAGCTTCACTCCTCTGATGTTTAGAAACCTTTGTCTAATTTCAAGTCTAAACTTCCCGATGGCCAGTTTATATCCATTTCTTCTTGTGTCCACATTGGTACTGAGCTTAAATAATTCCTCTCCCTCTCCGGTATTTATCCCTCTGATATATTTATACAGACCAATCATATCTCCCCTCAACCTTCTTTTGGTTAGGCTAAACAAGGCAAGCTCCTTGAGGCTCCTTTCATAACACAGGTTTTCCATTCCTCGGGTCATCCTAGTAGCCCTTCTCTGTACCTGTTCCAGTTTGAATTCATCCTTCTTAAACATGGGAGACCAGAACTGCATACAGTATTCCAGGTGAGGTCTCACCAGTGCCTTGTCTAACGGTACTAACACCTCCTTATCACTACTGGAAATACCTCGCCTGATGCATCCCAAGATTGCATTAGCTTTTTTCACGGCCATATCACATTGGCGGCTCATAATCATCTCCAATACTCCAAGGTCCTTCTCCTCCTCTATTACTTCTAATTGATGCATCCCTAGCTTATAACTAAAATTCTTGTTATTAATCCCTAAATGCATAACCATACACTTCTCACTATTAAATTTCATCCTATTACTATTACTCCAGTTTACAAGGTCATCCAAATACATAGCTTCTCTTTCTTAAAAGCTGTATTTCTTCTTTGTAATGATAACATGCACTGGTGGAGAGAACAACATTAGATGTAGCATCATGGAGCCTCTCCTCTTCTAACAATCCCCTTAATCTGTGCAAATGCAGTGGTACACATGCAAAACCAAGATAACGATTTTAAAAGAAAATATGCATTTAATCAATTACATTTACTGGCGACTTAATCAGTGTTTTTTCTGTCACAAGGCCATGCACTGACTATGATACTTCCTCTATAGTTTGAGGGTCGTTAATAGATCTTAGCAGAATCCTATTATAGAACTGTGGAAACTAGAAGAGGAAAAGGCCTGTTAGGTCAGTAGTCTGCAGCATTACCCTGGTGTAAAAATAGGAGATTCATAGCATTATGTCAGTTTTGAGCTAGGCAAATTAATCACCCTTTGCAAATCATAGAATAATTCCATGCTAAATCAAATAATGTTCTCCCAAATAATTGCAGTGCTCTTTGTTCAGTATTTTAAACGTTGTTATTTTCTTAATAGAGATCTCTATATAAAGAGGTGTAGGGGCAAATTCTACCCTCAGTTACATCTATGCAGTTGAAATAAGTATGGTAACCCAGTGTTAACAAGGGCAGAATTTGGCCCATACAATGTCTTTTTCTCTCTCCCTCCCTTCACTGTGTGATTAGTAACTTTGAAACTGGTTAAACTGACTAGATTCAGTTACTCCAACCTAAAAGAAAAAACACAGCTATCCCCCCTTGATTCTTTTCATTGGAAGTAACTGGTGTTTATTACCTTTTGTGTTGCACAGAATCTTGTGAGACAAATAAATTCATCAGATAATATATATATCACCGAATCATCTACCAGTGGTTTATTCAGCCTTACCCAAGAGGGTGCTCAATTGTGCCGCATCATAGCTAAGGTAAGGTGCACACAAATTCATTCAATGTAGAGTTAACTGGCTATTTTTTTTTTTATAGTTGAAGTGGTCCAGAGGTTTCCCAAGTGTTGGAGGTGCAATGCTGGGGAAGCTACTTCCTGTTCAGAGAGGAATCCAGTAGTAAATCTAGAACTGGATTAATTACCATGTATTATGGGAATGGTTGGTTTAGAGTTACTAATTGGACATTTATGATAAACATACTGTACAGGTTGTAATATGAAATTCTATAGTGCAGCAGGCTGGAACTTTTTATTTCAGCTAATCCAGTTTAATGAAAAAATAAATTTTTACTTTAAGAAACCATGTTTTTCTTTTTTTAATTTAAAAATATCAAAAGAGACGGACATACAGGGGAGTGGCAGCTGGGTAGAGGATGGCACAGATGCTGTTGCATTGCAGGTGTCATGGAACATGTGACCCTATCTCAGTACTGACATTTTAAGTGTAATTGTGGTGTTCGTAATGTAGCTATTTATGTAGAGGTTGAATTTTTCATGAGGCGCTAATTCAATATTTTCCCCCTTAAATTTCCATCTGTGCGGCTAGAAGAGCTGAATGGTAATGGTGGAATTCTAAACCCTCCTGAAATAGGCCATGATTCAGTCTGAACACAAATAGAACACAGCATGTTTGTTAAGGGGATAATTACATCACATCACTGTATTATGATGACAACCCAGAAGAACCGGCCTTACTGGAACCCAGCCTTGTTATTGGTGCATGAATTGGATAGAGAGGGCTGGCTGCTTTCCTGTATGGCTAACCTTTTGTCGTCTATTCTCTAGGGATAGGCTTTTGATGAGTTACGGGTTGTTATGGGCTTCTTAATAGTGTATGCTCCCATCCTCACCACCCCAAACACTGTGTACTAGGCATCAGAGTGACCGCTGTAATTTCTAACCTACTGTCCACTGGAATTTTATGCTTCAGTGAAAACTACTCTTATTTTACTCCAGAACAGCGTTTTGAAAATTCACTTTGTGCCATTCAAAAATCATATGCCATATACAACCCCAGTCTGTACACAACATCTATTGATATCAGCGGGAATTCTGCCATGAATTGAAGGATATCTGAGAATAAAGGAGTCTGTTGTTCCCTTGATATTCAGGCCTAGCATCTATTAATATTTATGAAACTTACATGGACATGGACAAGAGGAGAATGGACCATTCACGTTTCTAGTTTCCTTACCATTTCTAAATCTGCAACTAGCTGTGGATATCTTAAATTTATTATGTGTTTTGCTTAGCTGTTTAATTCCACAAGCCATTACAAGAATAAATCCAGGCATTTTTGTAGTAAATTATCTTTTGCCCATTGACAACACTTAAATTTCAATTGGATCAAGACATTATTTCTTATCAGATATAAAAGGAGCATCATGTTCTTTTGAGACATATTGATTGATAAAACTTTGAATTTCTGGATGGATGTATGAATTTAACTGACACTCTGTAGGAATTTAACTGATCATCATTTTCAACAGGAAAGGGCAGTAGACGCATGAAGAATTCATTTTTATCTGTCAGTCATTTTAGCAGCTTTTAGAAACATTTAGCATCAATAAAGAGTAGGCTTAAAACGTTTTGTTTATGTTTTTAAAACTGAAGATGCATTGTAAGGTATAGGCAGTTAAACTCTACTTGAAGTCCCAAAAGGAGTTTCAAGGAAGAGTGCTAGTTTATGACTAGAGTGAAGACAGTATGCTGTCAAAAGAACTAAAAACCTGTATTTATAAATTTGTTTTCAAATCTAAAAGAAAATAATAACCCCAGGAGAAGATATGTCTTTTAAGAGACTCATGGCCGAATAAATAATACATGAACACCAAAAGAGTTTGTGTGACTTCAAATTAAAGTAAAAACAACAATTACTAGTTTAGTCTATCAATGAAAGTGGAGGCTTGCCCATTGTATGTTGGTATCCTATGCTATTTGTATAATTTAATTGATGTCAATTTCTCTAACATACATTTTCAGGATCTGTATAAATATTGGCAAACCATGAACAAGTAACATAGGGTTTGATCCAAAGCCCACTGATGTCAATGAAAATACTTCCAGTAGGTTGGGCACTAATAGAGTTTACAAAAAAACAGTTTTATTTTGTTAGCCTCATTGCAGTTCATTTTCCCTTACAACCTAGTATAATATACTTATCTTGTACCACTTAATAAACTTTCTTTAAATCCTCAAGTTAAACATTTAACTCAATAGCTCTGCAAAATACCAAGAAGAACAAGTGTGCTACTATATTTATATGATTATTGAGCAGCATCTTTACTTTAAAATGTAATGGAGAGTAGTATCCCCCCTGCTCTGCTCCTGGAAATTGGCAAAGATGCATCTGCATAGAGCCCAGTGGAGGGAGGAAAACAACCCATTTTATGCAGAATGGCTTTTTCGTACAAAGAGGATTCTATTGGCATGTAATAATACTAACACTTAACTCTCATATAGCACTTTTCATCAGCAAATCTCGAAGTGATTCACAATTTTTAATGTATTTATCCTCGCAACACAGCACTGTGAGGAAGGGAAGTATTGTTATCCCCATTTTTACAGATAGAGAACTAAGGGCTTGTCTTCACTTACAGAGGATCAACACTGCGGTGATTTAGTGGGTCTAGTGAAGACCCGCTAAATCGACTGCTGATCGCTCTCCTATCGACTCTGGTACTCCACTGTAACGAGAAGCATAAGGTAAGTTGACGGGAGAGTTTCTCCCATCGACCCAGTGCAGTGTAGACACCGCAATAAGTCGACCCAAGGTATGTCGACTCCAGCTACATTATTTAAGTAGCTGGAGTTGTATAACTTAGGTCAACTTAGGCCCATAGTGTAGACCTGCCCTAAGTTAAGGCACAGAAAGGCTAAATAACCTACCCAAAGACACAGGAAGTCTGAGATAGATTTTGAGGGTGCAAGGATCCTTACATCTACTCTAAATGAGCAGCCAAGTATTCTCTCAATGTGAGGGAATCCCCAGCTGATACAAGCCAGCATAGCAAATGACATGATCTTCTCTTTCACTTCCTGAGGCAGGAATTGTACTGGGAGTGGGAGAAGATGTTTCACGGGCTGAAGCACACTGTGCTCTATAGATTGGAACTTATAATGGCCTCTCAGGAGATTTATAAGCTGGCGCAAGTGCCTCTTTAGGCCTCTAGCCAGTCCCGGGATTATGGAGCAGAAAGGTGGCTTAAAACCACCTTTGCCTTCTGTCTCCTTGTTAATGAGACCTTTAAGGTTTTCTACGGTGCTTCTGGAAATTCTGCTGTCATTTAGCTGCCTCAGTTCAGTCTGCTATAACTAGAGATTGTTTCTCTAATGAACGTTGCAGAGCGTATTAGAACTGAAGTGATTACCTGCAGCTATCAATATTGGTTATACAAGGGATAAGAGGGCAAAGTATGTCACAGCTTTATAGAGGAAAATCTGCACACTCTAAAATGCAGCCATTTGGCTGGGTTTCAAATGCAACCCAACATCTGTATATGTTACTGTGATGTATTCAATTAATTACTCAGTCCAATGCTTGTCCATCCTTTAAGGAAGCAGAACCATTAGTATGGCCTGATCTAAAAATCCATAGTTGAAATGTTGCCAAGTTTGTTTTGGTAACCTATCAAATTATTTAGAGCTCTCCTGTAGACAGCATTAATTGCATATTGGGTTTGGGTTTAATGTTATCAAAATAAACATTTGTTTAAAAAGTCCAGTCTTATCTCTACAATTGTGAAAAGAAATGCGAACATGATGCAGGTGCATTTAGTATAATGTTACAAACATGTACATTGTGGGCTGATGTGGTGTGACTCAGCAGTTACTTCCACTAGTGCAAAATGATGATCTTCAGTTTTGGTAGCATTTGACACCCAATTTGCACTGGTGTAAAAGACTACACAAGGTGCAGGGCAGTAGTGAATCGGGCCCTGTGTATGTTCACTTTAAAAAAAAAGGTGTCATGAATGTCCCCTAATATATAGTAAATACGAACACCATATACATTTTTAAACTGCCACATGCACACAAATACGTGCACATGTATAAAAAGGGCTAAAGTGCCATGTAAGAAAATAAAATGCTAGTTTACCAAAAGGTAAGATAGATCTATAGTGAAAATAATATTTCTCACATAGTTGTTTGTGTTTTTAAATGGATTCACTTTGGCTTTATTTGCAACCCTTTGTGTGCTATTTACTACTATAAATACTCATGGAAAAACGATTTTTAAGCTTTTGTGTTTGAATACTCTCAGAAAGCAAGCCATGGACATGACTGAATATTTCAAATAGTGAAGAAAGTAGAGAAAATCTCAGTGTGTTTGCATAAATGCTGTGACTAGAAAAGTAAGCAAAACTGGTCAGTTTTTCACTGATCTCTATTTCCAATGGTAAGATGATGATGATCTTGAACCTGCTCAGGTGGACAGAAGGGGAGATGTGTGTGTGTGAGAGAGAGAGAGAGAGAGAGTCTTTCCTCCACTCCTTATTATTATTTTTTTTGCCTTTCTGCAGAGGCAAACCACAGACCAAGTACTTTCACTTCCTGAATGCAAGGACAGTACAAGTTTGTTACTGACACTAGAATGAGACTTAGCACATGGTTCCACATTGGCCAGCAGAACTTTACCAGTGAAGGTCAGAGGAGAACATGTATCATCCTGTAGAAAGGTGGCAGAGCTCCCATTCTAGTTTCTAAACCCCAGAGCTCTAAGAGACATTCTGAGGCAGCCAGAATGCTTCCTGGGACTCCCACTGATTCCCTCTAACAAAGGCCCAAGACTATACAGACTCCATATAAAAAAGAATCTCCATCTACCACTGAAGTGAAGGCACACTGGGGAGTGAAATGCCACAACTGTTTAACAGCACACTGCAACAACACACAAACCACAGGGGAGCTGAAGGCAGGTAGAGTGTTATTACCATGGCCAGAATGTTAGGTTGAGTGCTATGGAATCTTTAATTTCATGAAGGTCAGGGCCTTCGCAAGCAATTACAGCAGCCCCTTACATGATGCTCACCCTTGGTTCAAAGAATATTGACTCAGAGGGAAACCACCTAATGTTATCACCACTGCCTACAGTACCCTGGGCTTTTTTTTTTTTTTTTTTGGAGGGGTGGGGGGAGTCTCTCATTAAAGTACTTTTCATGGACAAGCCACCTTGGGTAATGACAAGAATATAACCTGTAGCAGTGTGGCTAGGCCACATTGGTAGCCTCAGTGAACGTAGACACACAAAGATGCATCTTCATCTGTGCTTGGGAAGGAGTGTTAGACATTCTGATGGGTCTGATTTTTCAGATGTTCTCAGCACCCCCATTTCCCCTTGACTTAACTGGAATTGTGTGAGAGCAGCATTTCTGAAAGCCAGTCCCTAAACTGTTGAACTGTGAGGGAGATTTTATAAGGCTGAATAACTGATCCATGTGCTGTTCACTTTGCTAAGAGCAGAGTTTTTCTATGAAACACAAACAGCTTTATGCTGTAATTACAAATACACCTAAATAATAAATATTAATTCTAGCAAACAAATGACTTTTGCTAATACCAAATATCCCTACAAAATGCATGCATGAATCCAGCCTGTACAGTGTTGTCATGCTGACTCATCTGGAGTCTAATCTTGCCCCCAGTAAAGTTTAATGGCAAATGTCCTATTAACATCAATGGGTGCAATTTTAGGACAGAGCTGCCAACATGGTTCAGGCTAGATGTGGATCAAGTCCCTAACTCCATGTTGTCACTCAAAGCATACAAGATGTTGATATTAAAGGTAAACAATACACACTGCAACAGATTATCCCTGTCTTGTGTTGGTAGGCAGGATGTAGAGAGTACAAAGAATATTTCCCTGCACAGTTCCAATGGGAAGGCTAGAACTTTTTAAAATTGAAACAAGACTTTCCTTTTGTCTGTCTGTTTGTCTGTTCTTTGGGAGAGGCAGACAGGGAGCAGTTATGCTGTGAGAAGCTTGGGCCAGGTATGAAAAATCCTCAGTGCCGTACCCAGAAATGACTCATTTGAAACCCCAGACATGTAAGTAAATCAGGGAATGTCTAGAAAGATGCGATTAGGTTTATTCCTTTTATTTCTTTATGGCTTATGGATTCCTTTGTGTTAACCTCAGGTGCTTTAGTTTTGCTTGTAACCTTTAAGCTGGACCTCAAAAGAGCTATTCTTGATTCTTGATCCTTGTAGTTGGGTTTTTTTTTAAATCTAGCAAAAGCCTAAGTTCCCAGATGTATTTTCTTCTTTTTTTTAATTAATAAAATTTACCTTTTTTTAAGAAAAGAATTGGATTTTTGTGACATAAAAGGTTTGTGCACATGTTTAATTAGCTGGTGGCAACAGCTGATTCCTTTTTTTTCCCTTTCTCAGCTCTTCCCTGGACGGCGGGTGAAAGGCTTTAGGAAAGGAAGGAATTTCCAAGTGCGCCTTCCTGGGTTCTCAAAGGGGTTTTGCCCTTAGGGGGTAGCAGCATCTGCCAATCCAAGGTCAGAGAAAAGCTGTAACCTTGGGAGTTTAATACAAGCCTGGAGTGGCAAGTATTAATTTTTAGA
Source organism: Lepidochelys kempii (assembly GCF_965140285.1). Lineage (NCBI taxonomy): Eukaryota > Metazoa > Chordata > Testudines > Cheloniidae > Lepidochelys > Lepidochelys kempii. The sequence goes on along the minus strand of NC_136385.1, from coordinate 33,139,998 downwards.
GTCCTTGCAGGCCTCCACCTTCTGCACTCAAAGTGCCAGAATGGGGAATCAGCCTTGACACCACACCTCTGTGGGGGTCTGCTCTGGCCCTCTCCACCAGCTTCTCTGCTGGCTGCTTGCCACGTCTCTCCACCAGTTGCCCTCCTAGCCACTTGACATGCCTCTCCACCAGCTACCCGCTCATCAAGATGTCTTCAGGGCTCCCACACACACTTAACACAGCTCTTGGTGAGTTCAGCTCTCAGTGATTTCAGCTGCTCGTGGGAGAACCTCACTGCTGGTTTACCATGGGCAGTCTCTTGCAATAGAGACGCTGTCCCAAAGTAGGTCTAATACTTAGACCTAGGTGTCAGTGATTTCAGCTCTGCAGCATGTAACAAGACTCTCAATAGAGTCTAAATTAGCTTTTTTATTAAACCATGGAAAGAGGAAGGATCAAATAGTGTCTGGGACTCTTAAACGGGGCCCACACCACCAGGTACACATACCTGTCTCCACCATCTCACAACTCATTGGTCTTTGGAACCCAGTCTAGCGCATGCTGTTCAGTTGAGGGTCAGTCCCTCCATTGGGGTATGCCAGGTACAGTTCTGCTGCCCTCGGTTCACATAAGAAGGGTAGCAACCCTTTATTACGCCTGCCCCAATAATAAGGAGACTGGGGATCCAACACCAGCCACAAGTGATCATTTGGGCAAGCAGTCCCATCATGCTGAGCACCTAGGCAGGGTGGGTGTGTCCATGCAAACGAGATCGGCTTCTGAAGTCTTTTCCCACACCTCACCACTAGATATCAGGGGAGAACTCATCCAGACTCTGCTTACAAGTGCAATCTGAATGACTGGTAGAAACTGGCAACAACATGAGAGGCTTAATTTGTCCTAAATTGGTATTTGAGCTCCACTCTGTGGTGTCCATAAAACAATGTTAAAATGCCTTATTTGAGCAAACATGGAACTGTCAAATGGGTCAGAAGCATCCTTTCAAATGGCTTCTTTACCATTGTGCGACCCCAGGGTTGAGTCTGAGGAAAAAGTGGTTTGTCTAAGGTCAGAAGGTTCTTTACCCACTCACTTATGGCTAATATTTATATGGCAGTAGCACAATTCGTGCCAAATATGTTCCAAACAGTGAAGTAGAAACGTTCCCTTTCTCAAAGAACCTTTAGATGTTGCCAACTTAATGTTTCTTCTTTGAAAAAAATGTGGATAGTGGATGCATCACGCAGTTGTATCATTATTTCTCCCATGCACTACAACTTATTGGGCCTGATTCTCTGTCACCCTGCATCTTGTTTAGTCACTTACACCAGTGCACAGTGAGCACACACCAGATCAGAATAGCAGTATTTTTATGTCTCTTTTGTATTCACTGTGCAGTGGCATAAGTGACTTTTTGAGGTGCAGGGCAAAAGGAACCTGGAAATGAGTCCACGATTTCCTTCAGTAGCAAGGTGAAAATTGATGTATTTTTTTGTGAAATCTCAGCACCACACACACACACAAACCCCTCAGATATTGATGTTTCACGTTAGCCCTATTTCAAGCCACTATTCACTGGTGAAAGCTAGCGTGGGGGGGGGGGGAGGGATAGTAATTTATAATAAACAAACAAACACACAAAATTGTTCATGCAGCTTTTAGACTCATTTTCCCTGAGCATCAGAATCTACTATCTCCATCCCATGTCTGTGCCCTCTTCCCCCACCTCCATCTCTCCCCCATTTCAGGTTTCACAGATTATCTAAGAACTAGGGCATTAAAACCATGGTAAGGTTGTATGGCTAGTTGCATGAGGTTGATTTGTTTGATTCTTCGTGGAGTTTTTGTTCTTTTTTTTCAATATGTTACTTTGCTAAAGTTTAAAAGATTCTGAAATAAAAAAAACCCAAACTGAAAACCTATCTGGCCTGTTATTCCTGTTGAAGGCACATTATATTAATTAGAAACGAATAGTTTCAGTTTTTTGTGAAACCTAGAGTGTTCATGCCATTATGTCAGATTCTAAAACTGTGTGGTGGGAAAGAGTTATTCTTTTGACCCAGCCTGGCAGAAGATCAGTTGGGTCACTTTAGTGCTTACTCAGCAGTATTAAAAGTAGCATCTCTAAAGCAAATGAGAGACAGGGAGGGAGAAAGGAAGTCCTGTAAGGGGAAACCCTAGGAACAGATAAACTAGTTTTGTGTGTGGTGGTGTTATTCTGAATAAAGAAAAAGCCCAGGATTTGGCTGTAAGTTTTGGACAATAATCCATTTTGTGTGTATGTGTGTACATGTACATGCCATGGTGACAATGGGATGGAGACCCTACTAATGTGTATATACTTTTAAAAGCAAACAGAATTAAAGCAAGGGCCTGGCATAAGTTACTGGCTGTATCATTGTCTGGCCATTGCAGGGCTATTTTCACAAAATACTTCTCTTTGTTACAGTATGTCTGTTATATTTTTGTTCCCTTGGACCTTCCATGTCAAGACTCATTAATCATGGAATGATCATTAAAAATCAGTCATTAGGCTTTGAGATCATAGGGAGACCTCAACAACCTGAGTTATAAATCTTACCCATGGAGTCTAGCACTTGTGGAAAATTGGTTTACGTGAAACAGATTGTTTCTAAATTAATTCTGCTTCATGACAGCTAAAAGAACCAACAAAAGCCAATAACAAATAAATAGTACATAAATAAAGGAAAAATACCACTCAAGAAACAGACTTGCTGTAAGTGAATCTAATTACCAGATGAACAATTAAGGGGTAATACTAATGGCTTGTGATTTAATACTGTGCTAATAGTCTCCTTACAAGAGAGAAATGCTAAGGGTGAAGCTGCCAGTACTGGGCTTGATATTCTAATTCAAGCCCCTTAATTATGCCCCAGAGTGCTCAGTCCCTACAGTACTCAGAGGAACTGAAGACAATATAAGATGCTATTCTGATTGCCGGAACATTTTGGTACATTTAGTTTGGCTCAGGTTTCAAGCAAGAATTTGGGTGGGAAAGGGGAAAGTGGGCTTAGATATGTCAGAAGCTCTTGGAAACAGGCACAGCTCTGTGAGCTCAACTTCCTTGTTTTCTCTGAATTAGTTCACACATCTCTAATTATTACGTATTTTAATCTCCATCAGGCTAAATCCTTCTATAATTAGTATTAAAGGTGCAGATACCTGTTCTTGCAAGATCCTGGGAAGTGCTGAGAGTCTTCAGCTCCCCTTGAAGTCAGGAGCAACTGAGAGCTTTTGGGTTTGGTGTTTGTTTATCTCAAACTTCAGTACAGAAGCAGAAATCTCCCTTTTTGGCTTTCCTAGATTCATTACTTATGATCAACACTTTACATCTCTTCAATCTCAATACAGCCCATAGCTATGAAACAAATAGATAGTATATCCTGCTGAGCAAGTTGTCGATAACTCACGTTCTGCCCATGTTAGACAAAAGCAGGATGGCTGTTATCACACAGAAAGCTTGCAATAAATGTGCCACCATTGTTTGGGAATTAGTTGTGTCATCCATTCTAAACATTCACTTATTAAGACTGAAGTACAGAAATACAGATCTTCAATAAAGAGCAATGTTCAGTGTGTCCTCTTTGTATCTGACAAACTGCAAGGACTTTAGAATCTGAAATAATCAAATGCCTGATTGCACTGGGGTTAGAAAAAGTGCAGTGCACTAACTCTACTGTATCTTTTTCATTGGTGTGTTTTGAGCTTAATTAATATTTGAAAAGCATTTTTATATCCTTTGATGGAAGAAAGGTATTATTGAAACATAAAGTAATTTTGTTAGTATATTGCCTTCATTAATTTTAGAGATTCAGTAATGAGCTATGTGGTAGGTTTTGTGCTTCTGCAGTGTATATACTTTATATACGTTGTCATGATGATTGTAGGAGCAAATTCTGCTCTCAAATACATGCATACTACTTCCATTGATATCAGTGGAAATTACACATGCATAGCCAAAGGCACAGTATAAAATTTCTACCTTGATTTATTCAGAGCTCATCTTTCAAAATTCTGATGTTTTTTCAAGTAGTGTCACTTTGTTAGATTTAAGATACTCTAAACAAACTCTTCTACTGTTTGTATTGTTTTCATATATAGAGCCTGCAAAATCGTACAGTATTTTATTTTCATTCCAGAAATCAATGTTTGATTCATATTCATGCCATAACCCCCATGTCAATAAAGTTCTGTGTGTCACAGTATTTCTAGGCATCACAAGTAGTAAAAGAAGACAAAAATGAAAACAAAGAAAAAAACCACACCAAAAAGACAGTTCTGTGAAATTGAAAAATATCTTAATACGTGGACCTTTCAGGCGTATTTAGGAAGATGCCTGAGGATTTCTACCTTTACTGAATGTCATTTGGTTCATGTTTGATTATTTTTATTAGTTCCTGGAATCTCCAAGTGCTTTAGGCTAAGCTCTTTCATCTATTGTCAACAAAAGAGAGAACACATTTCAAATGCTTCCATCTTGATTATCTTTGCTTTTACATAATTGAAGGCAATATGTAGTATAAGCACTGCCTTAACATTTGAAACAAATTAATAAAAATAGGATAAAAACATGGAAAGTGAGTGTGTGTCTGGATTTTTAAAATTTATATTTACATTTATTCCTCTTTATTAATGATGTCGTTCATTATGTCAACTATACACAGAAAAATGGAGAAACTCAGTCAAATTCTAAAGTGTTCAGAGTGCATGCATCTCCCACTGAAGTCAATTGGAGTTGTAGGTGCTCAGATTGTCTCAGGATTTGTCTCCAATTGAGGATTTATAAAGGGTAGGATTTAATAATACTTCTGACTAATTTTTAGGAATCAGTCAATGGATCAGCGTTTATCTCTTGAGTTTGCAACGTTATTCAGAGTCATATGGGATGTGACTCTTACCTGTTTTGTGATAGCACTTACAGACCCCAACCAAGAGCTGTACAAAACGTAGTCAGAAACACTCAACCTTATGTAAATAGACAAGACAGACAGAGTAGGAGAAAGGAGGTGTTAGTTTCCCATCAGCAAAATGGAGATACTAAGTCACAGAGGGAGTGAGTGACTTGCCCCAGGTCACACAAGCAAGTGTGTAACAGGACTGGGAAGTGAGCCTAGTTTCTCAAGTCCCAGTGCATGTAATCACAAGGTCAACCTTTTTCTCTTAAGCTTTTCTGTAGCAGCTCTCATTAGTCTCTATTTTAACAGAATGTCAGTATTTGATATTTTCATTAATATCCTTTTGGGATAGTTTCACCCCCTGTGTGTGTGTGTGTATCCACTTAGTGAGGAATGGACCAAGAGACTTGGGGAGAAGACTGACTGCACCAAAGCACCATCTGTATGTCTGAGAGATGATTATATACATGATTATGTTAGGGATGGGAAAACTTATTTAGGCAAAGTAAGATCTAGCTTTGCCCAATGCCCAACCGGAACCCAGATCTTTGTTCGGGTTTACATAATTTCATCAGAGTCTTCCCCAGATCCAATCACTCCTCAAGTGCAATCTTCCTTATGGATTCTGCTCCCCCTCACTTCTCTAACAGCTATCACCATTCCTAACTTTTTTTTTTTCCTTTTTACTACTGCTCACACCCTTGCATGTGTTTAGATATTATGCAAGGATGTCTGTCTCCTTGCTGGACTTAATACTCTAGGTCTTCTCAGTCATTTGGGCCTCAGAATGAACAGCTTGCCTCTCATGTGAAATCCCAGAATTTGAAAGGTGGTGTTTACATTAATAGTAGTCCTTTGGAATAGTAATGAAAAGTGCCATAATGTTATCTTTTTATAAAGGCAAAATTGGATATGTTTTAAGGATGATCACTTGTATGGATACACACATACATAAATCTCTAATGCATCCCTGTAACATTTTGGCAACATATGAGGCCAATAATGGTGTGTGTGTGTGTGTGTGTGTGTGTGAGTGAGAGTGAGAGAGAGAGAAAGAGAGAGAGAGAGAGACTCAGAAATTTGGAAGATTGTAAAGTATTTGCAGTGGGTTTCTTATTTTTCCCCTAAAACCAATATTTACTGGCAGAACCTCTTCTTTCCCCAGCTAAATTTTTCAAGCTAATATTGCTACCACCCCAAGACTGGAAATTCTAATGATAATTCTGTGTATAATTTTCACTTGTATGACAAGTTTAATTAAAATGGTGTTTGTAAATGGTAAAAGTCAATAGTTTAAGCACACCTCCCGCTGAGGCTACATTACTCTTTCATCTCCTAATTTATAAGCACTAATCAATTTGACTCCTCTGTGCAATCTTAACACCTTTTTTGTTGTTGTGGCAGTAGTTAATTTGGAGAAATTACTGAAAAAACATTTATTATCCCTGATCTTAAAAAAAGAACAATGAAGTGCAAAGTCGTCATTAGTGTTGTTGATCTGTGTTTGCTTTCCTCTTACAGGAAGGAGGTGTTGTTGCTCTCTTTAAGATCTGCCGCCAGGATTGTTTCAGGTGCCTTTATCCCCAGACTCTCAGAACACTGGCATCTATATGCTGTGTGGAGGAAGGGATTCACCAGCTGGAAAAGGTATTGTTACTTCAATGCTCCTTACAGTGATTGTTCAACAAGAACAGTGGAGTCCAATCATTAATCTCATCTAGTAATTGGTAACTTGGGAATGTGTTTGGATTCAGTTCAGGCTTGTGTTTGATACCCTGCTTGGTGATGAGCTCAATTTTCCCACACTGAGCACATCTTCAATGTTTACACTATTAGTTTCAGCAATAACATTATCCCATTCAATTGTCTGTACAAATGATCTGTCTAAGTAGGGATAATTTCCATAAGGCAAGTAGATGCATTGATGGCTGTGTCAAGAAATTATTGAAGTAATTACCTCTGAACTTGCTAAAGTCTTTGTTTAGAAATCTCCATATTCCAAATAACCCAAACCCTTGAAATGTGGAGAGCTTTAAACATGTTTAAGCCCTTTTTTCTGACATCCCTGCAAAGCACCTCTGTAGTAATGAGGTGACATATAAGGGGTATAATTGTATTAGTATAGAGACAAATATAATAGCTGAATGTTAGGAAGAGGCACCAATAAGCAATAAGTCATGTCATAAGACCATTTTAACACTGATAGCTGACATGAAAACATTATCCCGCAAAATTATTTGGACTGCTTATACTTTAATCCACCATCACCCACAAAAGTACACTTCTATATTTAGGAAAATGAGCACTTCTACCAGTCACTAAATCATGATCTCATCCTTTGTGTTTCATAAAACACTCATCTTCTACAGTTGAATAATGTGCCTCTTCAAGTTAATGATAAATGATTTCACTGCTACTTTACATTGACATGTCTTGTAATTTACTGCCCAGAACTCAAGCAAAGTATGACAGCACATCTGCAGCAAAAATTAAATCTGTAAGCCTAGGTTTAATGAAGATGATAACTTCTCACATTTTTGTTGAAATAAGTGTTAGTTCAGACTAACAAAGGAAGAAGTCTCAAGAGTTCACCCATTACGTTTGTAATAATCGTGGCAACAAAACTGCTAGAGGGGAAACAACCTGTTAGATCTAGTTTAGGCCATCCCCTGGCAAAGTCAGGATGTAGTCCCTTGATATAGGACATACCAAATATTAAGATGACATTGCAGAAGTCCAAGAAGAAGCAGTTGTCCTTGTGCTTATATGTCTATGGGCTGATTGTAATGAGGAGAGGAGGTGGGAAGGACAAGTTTGGACAAAATCAACTCTCTGCTGGGGTTTGACTATTTTTAACTGAGATCTTTACCATTGGATTCACCAGCTCATTTGTCAATTGGGCCTTCACTCCCTAAATCTGCACCTTCTCAGGATCTGTGCCTTGTCCATTAAGGGCCAGAGTTGAGATGTTTCGTTTCCTCCGTCTGGCTAAACGGAATTAAGGTTCGTGACAAGAACATTCAATTGTTAGTGATGTAATGTGTGGCAGAGGCAGCTGGTTTTTTTGTTTTTTTGTTTTTTTCCCTGAGGAGAAAGAAGCGAGGTGTAGCTGGAAAAGGGAGAAGCTAAAGAAAAGTAAGACAACTAAACAAATGTTTAATGGAGACTAAAGGGGATAGATCTACAATAATGATTATTTAGGCGGATATGATTTAATGAGGAAACAGAAGAGTTAATTCATGCTGATAGTGGAAAAATAGGACTTCTACGAGGAGAGCATACTTGGGTGATAGTGAATTTGAGTCATATTTGAGGGAGCTTAGGAAATTGGAAACGAAAAAGAAAACGACAGACCCCTATACCAGAGGTTCTCAACGTTTTTCTTTCTTTCTGAGACCCTCCCCAAACATGCTATAAAAATTCCACGGCCCACCTGTGTCACAATAACTGGTTTTATGCATATAAAAGCCAGGGCCAGAGTTAAGGGGTAGCAATCTGGGAAATTGTCTAGGGCCCTATACCACAGGGGCACCATTAAGCTAAGTTGCTCAGGCTTCTGCTTCAGCCCCAGGTGGCGGGGCTGAGGGCCTCAGGCTTCAACTCCATGCAGTGGGACTCCGGCTTTCTGCCCTGGGCCCCAGCAAGTCTAACACCGGTCCTGCTTGGCAGCCTGCCTGAAACCTGCTTGCAGCCCCCCAAGGTGCCCCAGATCCCTGGTTGAGAACCACTACTCTATACTAACCTTAAAACAGCCATCTATCTCTCTATCAGCTAGAATTTTGTGGCTGTTGAGGATGTGTATATGTTTATGGATTTAGTAAACTGTTCCTGTAGGGAGGAATGTTTCACACATCAGAAAGAAGAGGGAGAAATTCAAAACAAAGTAATATTGAACTGAAAAATGGAAACACTTCGTTTCAATTTTCAAAAAAAAAAAAATTTCCAGCTAAAACAGTTCAGTGCAATGGACAGGATTTTTGCAAAGCATTTTGGTGTTGCCAAATTTGTATTTTTTCTGTGGAAAAAATGTTTTGGCTGAAAAAAGTTGCCCAGCTCTAGTTGGGATTTAAACTTGCTGTTCTGTGCATCATCATCATCAGACCATAGGAAGGAGGCCATTTAACACCAGAAGGAGAGCATTAGAACTTCAGCCCACTTTGATACTGTACTTTTAATGCAGAAAATTCATTAAAACTGAAGATGTATTGTATCCAAAACAATTTGGATTGGATAATTCAAGACAAAATAACATTATTTGACAATTAGGCTTCAAACCCATTAATGCTTGTAAAGAACCACCTAATGGAATATTTAGTGGGGAGCTGAGCTAACAGGGAATGGTATACTCATGGAAACAATTATAGGGCTTAGTAACTGGAGACGTTAGAAATATTTTCTTTTATTTCTCCAATTTCATGCATCCTCACAAATTCAGTGGTAGAATAAGCGTGTCTGGGCTGATGTAAATGCTATTAAAGTAGGGAAACCACCAAGACAGTGTGGTGGTGTTTACAGAAGCAATGGGAGTACACTTTAGTCTGATGTTTTTCATGGATTTTAAAATATTTGAACACTCAAGTAGCATAATTACATTATAAAGAAATTCTAACATGAATGAAGCTATAATGAGGACATAGAACAGGTACTCTATGGGAGATGGGGACGAAGGTTAAACTAACCTTGGTCAATGTTCTGTATGGAGAACTGTTTGTGAATACAGCCTTACCTCTTCTGATATGTATTTGATGCAGATGTCTAATGACAAACCCCTAGGAAGCGGGAGAAGAGTTTTGGACAAGACCATACTGTACATGTGATATGTGGGGAACAGTATGAATACTGGGATCACTCATAGTGTCCTTTTAAAATTCAGAGGACAATGATGTGCTTTCTTCAGCTAGGTTCCTCCATAAGGAGGATTATCTAAGGGAAAGAACGGTGCAGAATTATAATGTTTGGTCTGTGTAATGGCATGCAAAAATGTATGATGTTTAGTTTCCTTCCTTTTCACAATTCAAAGTTTGCTTTATACAAAGTGTAGTTAAAATGGGCGTTTTCACAATGAAGATGTGAAAAAAGTGTGTTTCTACATGTTTTCATTGTGAAGCCATCTTGCTTGGACAATGAGCCTCGTTTCATTTAAGATATTCATATAACACGGAGGATTCTTTGCCTAAATGGGCTATTTAACTTCATAATGAAACACTTGAGCCCTGATCTTGCAATGGCTTCCACTCATGCAGCCCCCTGCACTACATTAATGTCAAAGGGATTCTGTGTCTGCATAGCTTGTTTATAAGGATCGGGGTCTAAGGCATGATTCTTTTGTACTTGTACATTTTTGCAGTAAAAATGCAACACTTACATCAAGACTCAATTGTGTGATCCTTAGTCAAAACTCCCATTGGAGGAAAAGATCTGCAGGATCAGGCCACAAATGTAATTAATATAATTAATACCTATCCTGTGTGAAGCATTAAATAATGCATTTAAAGGCTGCAACTCTCCATGGATCTAGAACTGAGGCAACTGCAACAAAAACAAATGATCTTCACAAATATTCATTCAAACAGCTGCCCAAATATTAACATTGACCAGTACATATTTGTTTTAAATATTTAAAACGGCCCATGGAGCCAAACACCTGGAATCTATTCATTAAAATGGAAGTGATTCCAGAAAGAGGCTGATGACAACACTTGCTACTTTGATAAAGCATTTGCACAAGGTGGGGTGTACGTACAAAGCTTTTTAATATTGTACATTATGTACAATTGCCCATTTATGAGCTGTAAATTGCTATGAGTCCCTCAGTGAAAACACATTATTTTAAATGGTGAATTACTGCAAAAAGATAAGTTTAAGAATGGGAAAACAACTGTGAACTGAAACTTTTTTTGTGAAACTGAAATAACTTTGCAAAACCCCTTTAAATGTCAGGAAAAATCTTAACATTTAATATTATGTAGGGACCCTGCCTTGGAAAGACAGAAGCACATTATAACTTTACACATGGGTAGTAATCTTTGCAGGACTAGAATATTGTCCAGCAGGTTAGACAAAATAGAAGAGTTTTTAACAATGGTCGTTTTATATGGGGGTAGGACTGTGTGAAATGTTTGCTGCAGAACCTGAAACCATGAATTTGTACATATTTTTGAGCTACTGAATGCTTATTTATTGATTTTGAAACAACTTCAAACTTGGTTTTGACTGAGTGTTGTTTTGAGTTTCAGATTATTAAAGCCAAATACAGGTGGTTTGACCCCAGTGAAGAAAAACTTTGCATGAATCCTTGTCAGTTAACCCCCCCGAGTTTTACATAGTTCTAGTGAGAGGCAGAAATTGGAGATTAACTTTGAAAGTTTGGATGTGAAGATCTATGTGACTTGCTGTGGAGAATAAACACCCAATTAAGTTGATGAAGGCTGTGCCCAATGAAGTCAATGGCAAAGGACTGGCCCAACAGCGAGTCAATACTTTAGCTTTTCATTCCTTAATTTTTTGTAAATAAGTCTGAGTTGTCCTCACTAGAACTCGTCACGAAAATCAGAGATTAGATAAAGAATACTCTTGACACTTATTTCAGTTTAAACATAAAGACTAGCTCCATCTAGCTAAGGTACAGTAAAAAGTTGGCAACCCTAGGAAATGATTTTTATTATAAGCGAGCAGTGGCTTGCTACATTACTACTGGCAATGAGCAAATCTCATACAATTCAAAGGTTTGTTTCAAACCATCTGTAGTTTCAGATGCTTATTCAGACACCTTGGATCTGTTATAGTGGGCTAGAAATCTTATGAGAATGGGCTTCCTTATGAAATTTCTGTTATTCTACTTGGGCAATAAGAACCTTTAAGGTGATATTTCAGCATTTTCATTTTAAATTTGTATCAGAAGGAGAAAAGGGAGACGTGCCTAAAAGGGATATAACCGCTAAATTACTTTTTTTCCAAACTTAAAAAAAATTATGTTCAAAAGATGGGCAACAATTCAGTTTTACTCCAAGTAGGTCACCCATTTTAAATTAGGAAGAGGGAAGGTGAGCTACATTGTTTTTAAGAAAGAAGGCTTTAAAATTAGATATTAATTCATAGAGATGTAGAGAAGCTTCCAAAATATGCATGAAATTCACTCCTATAGCTCGTTAAGAAACAACCCTTTGTTCTATTTCTTATGCATATACAGATGTCAGAATGTTATAATCGGTCTCAATTTTTCATGGGTCATCTTGACAAATATTTTCACATCATTGTCCATTTTGCAAAGTAGAGATCAGTGTTCACGCTTAAAAATGGTATTTTGGTGAAAGCAAAACTTTGGGAAAGTGCATGAATGGGAACATAACTTCTTTAAAGAGAAAAATACTTTCCTTAAGAATGTTTAAAAGACAGAATGCATTAGTTTATGGGCCAACTGCATATTGGGTTACTTTAGAGAAAGGGGATTTAATCCACACATTCTCTTCATAACCTAATGAATGCCCTCTGGCTAAAATGTCATCTCAGATTGTATTTTCTATTTCTAGTTTGCACATTGTTCTTTATTTTGCAGCAAATAGGGCTGACATGGCATTGGCCCCATTTCCTTAGCTCGGTCGGTTGATAGCTGGGCTTTGTAATAATTTTTGATGAAGTTACGAATAATAATTAGGAGCAGATAAAGACACTTCTGTTCATCTAATCATGAGTGAGGAGAATGACCTCTTCTGTGAAAATGAGACAAGCTCAAACAATTCAAACAGTTCGCTTACACTTTGTCCTTTCCATCTAGAGCTGGTAAATAAATGTCACAGTTGCCATTGTTTAATTTTATAGGTCACCGAGAAGATTGTTGTAGCAACAAAATGGCAGACGAACATTAAGCAATAGTTAGGGGGAATAATGTTTCCAAAAGCTGCGTGGCAGCCAGGCAAATCTATTTCAACATCTGAGTTCATGGCACAATTAGATAATGTAAAGTTCTAGACTCGCAGATCTGATTTATAGGAGTGTGCTTCTCAATAAGGCCGTTTTAATTAATTGGCAGTGAAAAATGTGCTGGCTTTGGCAAATTCCATCTTTGTCAAAGCCCCAGCAAAATTCATTAAATCCTGTCTAAGAGTGACTCCAGGGATTGCCGTTTTTCCTTTTGGCTTCATACACGTTATTTGGTGGCTACACTTTTATCTTGTGATTACATGACTATCTGTGCATTATTAGTATATTCATCTCCATTCAACAAGTTTTCATGCAAGAACAATAGGACTGTTTAAGTAACTGCAAAGTTTGTGTTGTACTTAGAGTATGAAGTTTGCTGATTGGGTTACAATTATAGTGAAATTCACGTACTGAATCATTTAACATTTCCACCTTACAAGCATGGTAAAAGGGATGAAATTGGGCAGTCAATTTGTGTAATCTTTTAATCTGTTCAAATCCTAGTACTGGTTATAATTGATGAAAAGTAATCAGATTTATGGGAATACCTTTTTGATCATGTCAGGAAAATACAGTGCATACTTGACAGCCTTGTCCAGGATACATTGATGTCGGGGGCGGGGGGGGGAGGGGGGGAAGGGAAGTGCCTGTTAGGTTAGGATTGAAGGACTTTGCCAGATCTATGTAGGGAAACCTATATAGTACCTTCCTGGGCTGAGGCCACTGCTATTATCCCTATTCCATTAAGTAACTAATTTCAATTACAGATTTTTAGAAGCAGGAGAGGGGTGCTAGCATGAATACCACTAGAGATGATTATGTGGACAGATATGGCAAAATAGGACATTAAATCTAATCTTATAAACTAGTGAACACCTGCCGTTATAGGGCATGATTTGTTTTTTGCCAGTAGATCACCATTTAGATAAGCTAGGTCCTGATTCTGCAAACACTTGCACATGTGCTTAGCTTTGAGCATGTGAATACCTCCATTGAATTCAATAGGATTATTCATGTATCTAAAGTTTGACACATGTATAAATGTTTGTAGGATTGGACCCTTGGATTGTAATAAATTTCACAAAGCAAGAAACTCAAATATTCATCATTAACCCTTTTCTCTGTTTTGCAAGACACATGTTGTTCAAGCACACCATTGGGTGATGGTAGATAGCATGGGTGCTACATTAAAGGTTGTGCAAAAGTTTTGTAATGAAACCAGGTGAGCTTCATCTGGTTTGGGTTCTGCCAGGTTCAGTAAAGCCTAGTCTACCTTAGATTAGAAAACTGGCATTGTAAGCACCTGCCATGCTCAACACACCTCATCCTGTAGCAGTGCACAGGTGTTGCATTTGCTCAGAGCAAGCCTCACTATGGTTCTATCTTGAGTTCAGCTATGTCTACTCTAGCATGGCAATAATGTAGCTAAAGAGCTGATGTTGTAGCTACACCATGGCAATTCATCTGTGCAGCAGAGCTGCTGCAGTCCCCTCAGTGGCCACTCTGTAAGGTGTAATGTTTTGATTGCCTTCTTGTTCTGCACCACTGCAGTTTGTCAATTGTGTATGAACTTTTGATTTATAAGGTACAAATCAGGCAATCTGAAAATTGTTTTTTTTTAGAAATTGAAAATATGTCTTAATACAACAATAATGGAACTTAAGCTTGCGAAATTCATGCTGTTATATGTTGTAAAATGCTTAACATTGTGTACAGTTTGTTCTTTAAAATAAAATTGGAATTGCAACGTGGATTGCCACTCCCACAAATCTCAGTTTGGGGATCTGTGCAGGAGACAGGCACACACAATGCATTGGTACTTCTAGTTATAGGTTACGCTCAGTTTTTGCAGTCTGCTAAATTAGTATTTCATGCTATTTATTAATTTTATACTGTACTAAATACTTCATTTGAAGCATTTCAAATAGCTGTAGATTTATTAATCAAAAGTCAGGATGTTAACAGAATATTGTAGATGAAAAATAACTTGAAGTCACCAGACAATGTTTATTATTTAGGGATTTATAGTAATCCATAAAATGATAATCAGGTCTATAAATGATCAATGAAAAGCATATAGGAAATCAGATGGTTACATGGCTAATGATAGATTAGTATTTCAGTTAGGGAAAATGCACCTAGCAAGCAAGCTCACTTTTAAAATGAGAGAGAGGGAGAGAAGCTTGGTCAGCTTCTAAGCTGAGGGCATAGTTTAATGAAAATCAATGGAGACATTTAAAAAGAATGCAGGAAGAGGGAGATTTAGAGCAGCAAGTCCAAACATTTCCCCTCCCCCGCACACACAGGGGAAAGAAACAAGGAAGAAAAGGAATTGAAAAGAGATCTATGAAAAGAACAGCTTTCTTAACTCTCCTGGGTACTTTCTGTCCCTCTATCATCAGGAAACATTAGCATGTAGCATCTACGCTGGCATGCTGCACACACATGTTGAAATGTTCATTAGTCAATTGCAACCAGAATGGGTGGGGTGGGAAGGATTGAAAATACTTCCTCATAGAGACAGAGGAATTAAATCTTTCTTCCCCATTCCCTGCCGCCCACAACAGATTCTGTATTGGAGGCAGAGGGCAGCGAGGTGACTAATCTCACTGACACTTACGCTTTGTCTTTCCCTTCTAATAGTGCTGTGCATGTATAAAGTTACTTCAGTGCTTTCCCCCCCTCTCAGTTCCAGGGAGTTCTGACTGACTACACTGAGCTAACTGCTAATTCTTACAATGGGTCTAGAGTTTTTTCAGAGCTCACTGCAAAAGAGAAACAACAGCAACCAACACCTCCTAACCAACCAACCAACCAACCATTGGGATATGCACAAAGTCATATTTCTCAAAGTGGTTGAAGTTAATATACAGGTGGTGATAGCAGATGTGGAGGCTTGTTTACGTGCACAGCTTAAGGTTGTTCAGTCAGGTTTGTTTGCAGGAAACCACTCAGATGTGGCAATTTGCCTGACGTTCTAAAACTTTCATGTGTGTGGGGTTTTTTTTTAAAAGAGTTTCTTCAAGAATATCTCAATACTAAACTATTTTTAAATGACATAAAATAACTTTGTTTTCGCAAAGTGAAGCATTTGACAGAAATATTCATAGATCTACCCTGCCATGCATCTCTAGCCTGCCTACCTTTACAGCCCTGTACCGTTACAGCTCTCTGACTGTTCCTTTCCTTCTCAGTGTTGTCTTTCTTTAACATTTATTTCCCAGTGAGCCTGCCTCAGATTCCAGCCAGCCTGTCCCTCTGTCATACTTAGGGATAGGCAAATAAGCTAACATTTGAATCAGAAGCATATTTATATATGGGGTGGGTGGGTTTCCAACTTTTCAGGTGATATTTGGACATTGGTAACTGAATGGCAAAATCCTCTTCCTGTCCCATCCCATTAGTAGGAGTTGGAACAGGTTTATTAGAGTTGACCTGCTGAGCCAGATGTGGCTCAGTGACCCTGAAAATAAGAGGTGGGAATAGCTTTCTGCAAGAAGGAGCTGCCATGCCTGGAAAGGAGGCTCAGGCACTGGGACTCTAGAAGGAGCCAGGATCATGCTTGGGGCTTTAAGTGGTGGTGGTCTTGAATTTGCTTTTTGGTGATCATCTGGACCGCAGAAAGGGGTGATTTTTTTATTACAGTAGGTAGCTTCTGTGTGGAGCTGGGTAGAGATTCCACCAGGTTACAACTCTTGGATACAAATATCTCAACTGAATTATGATTACTACATTATGGCATAAGACCATGTCTCAGAGGGGAAAATGGCAGGAGAAGGAGATCTCTTGCAGCCTTCCCTTAGGCCTAGTGTAAAAGTGGGGGTTGAAAACTTTCTGCCATCCAGCAGACCATCTTCTAGCTTCAGCCCAGTGAGGAAGGGGTAGAAGATGTTCCCCCCAGAAGCCTTTCCATGACCTCTGCGAACAGGGAAGGAATCTTCAGCAGTGTAACTGAAAGCAGAATTTCCCATGGGTGACTGGTTGCCCAGGCATAGGATGGGGCCTACTCAACTAACTTCAGAGTCTGTGAACACCAGTATCCTGGATGCCCTTACTCCCTAGAGTAGGTTGACACTGCTACTCCCTAAAAACAGGTAACTGTAAAAATAGGCTTAGACCCTTATTTTTTTTAAATCTTGAATCTCTAAGTGGCATTTACAAGGGCCCTCCTAAAAGTGGTATCGTCCCATGATGCCTACTGACTTGTAAGTCTTAGTTTACAGTGGGGGCAGCATTGCAGACCACACTGGTTCTGAATTGAAATAGATCATATTTAGTGGTCCTACATTTCTCAACGGAGTCTCCAATATGCAAAATTATAGGAGGGGAAAAAAAGAGAAAAGCTTAACATGTGAATAAACAGGTGGGCTGGTTTTTTAGTGGTTAAAGGTCTGTGTGGCAGTCTGCCTATTTTTATACAAGGGAAATAATTTTGAAATTAAAACAATATCCCTTTGACGGAGTATTTTAGATTATTGTCAAAAGGCAAGTAGATTCTACACTGTGCAGGAATAGAAAAGTATCCAGAAAATTTTTATCCTTAAAAGTAGGACTAAAGACCATATGACTTCAGCCCTGCTGTATAAAGAAGCCAATCTCAAGCTGTTGTTTCAGTGCTGGCTGTTAATGGAAGCACAGGGATTCTGTAATTGTTCATAGTACATACATTGACTTGTGGACCAATTCCCCTTCCACCTGTGAGCCTTCCACTGCGTGAGCCTTCCACCCCCATTCATGTACACCTAATATCCCTGTAGCAATTCCACTAAATAATATGTAAGCAATTGCTCTATCTTGTAGCTGTTTTTAAATGTGATTTAGCTACTGGGAATAAAAAGAGGGAACCATACATCTGATGTCCGCTTTTCCATGGGTCACTAGTGGCCTGCAGACACAGTTTGAGAACCTAGGACAGAGACTTGGAACATGGAACTCTGTTGCAGGGTCTGAAGAAGAGTGGCTGAATAGTAGTGTTTGTTGTCCCTGTCTTTGTTTTCTACTAAAATATTTTTGTCTTCTGTGGGTCAGCCCACAGTAGCACCTCACAAGCCCAGCAGTTTTGCCTGGCCCAAGAAAATCATCTGCTTTCTTTTAAATAAATACAGCCTCTTGAGAGTTTCTCAGACACAGAGATGAGCAGTATTTCAGTGTGTTAGGCTTTCCTGCTGCTGCAGGCTTATGCCAACTTGGGATTCAAAGACTGGCAATGTCCCTCAAAACTAGAACGTCTCAGCTGGTTGTACAGAAACTGGGGATTTGTTTCAGATTCAATACAGCTGGTCATCTAGGGGTCTAGCCACCACACATCCCTAACTCCTTGTTCTGGGTTCCACCACTTCCTATTGCAGTTTTTTCCTACCATAGCTTCTTCTCTGCTTTAATGGTGTTCTCCACCAGACCTACTATGTATTCTCCTCCCCTCCTCAGTATCACACACCTAATGCTGGCATAGTCACTTACAATGTCTCCCTTTTTAAAGAAATCTTTGATCAACTATTGCAACCATAAGAGTCTTATCAAACAGTTTTGATTTGCAGATTGAGATAACTTTGAAGGTCAGTCTCTGTAGGAATTTCTTTGCTATTTAATGCCCCAGTTGATGGGATTTAGACTCCCAAGTGGTTAAATGTTTGAAACTGGGATTTAGGCTCCTAAATCGGTTAGGCATTGCAACACTGAGTGTAGCAAAGTCTAAATACCTTTACAAATCTGGGCCTGAGGGTGGCTGATGGTCTTCTAGTAGCCAAGGCAATCCTCACATGGGAGGGATGAGTGAATGATAGAAAAGATAAGCCATTATTAAGGGAGGCTCCTGTACCATAGCTTCACTGTCTGCAGGACCTGAACCAAGTTCTCTTTGAAATTAATAGGATTATACTGGTGTAATTTAGAGAACAATTTGGCCAAATGACACCAATTGAGAGAGGCAGCTGTAAGATCACCATATAATATAACAGCAATATTCTCCTTCTTCCTGTGTGAATGTCGTATAAGTATAGTGCAAGCTGTTAAGAGCTTCCCTGACACAAAGTGGAAAAAATAAATCTTGATGCATAGTTGTCAAAAAAGGTTGAGGGAATAGGGAATATAAAAACCTTGAAGGAATATGACAAGGAGCAGAGGGTATTCTATACTTTGGCTAAGATTTTCAAAAGTGACTGGTGATTTTTTGGGGGGTCTGCAACTTGAGGCAGCTGAATGAAGCCTGATATTCATCAAGTGCTTGACACCCACAAGCCATTAAGTCAACTTTATAAATTAAATTCACTCCATAAAACTAATATTTACTTCACATTAAACTTCAAAGGATTCATGAGAAATGGACATTGCAGTGCATTGGCATTATAAATGTACAGCCCTTTCAGTTAGATGCAAGAATTGAGGACCAGACTAGGTGAATGAGTGAATATATTAAAGCCCAGTAGGTGGGGTTGTGGCAAGGTTCTAGCCATAATTGCTGAAGTAAATCTGGCCCTGCATTAAGTAAACATAATTATCACAGGCTGATATTAGAAGCAAGGCAGGTTGATCATCCTTGGAGAGTTTAAAGAAGGTGGATCATAAGGGGTAGAAAAAGTGAGCATCGATCAAGCCTATGATCAAACGTGGAGCAAGAATCCCATGAAATCATGTGAGACAAGTCTTCTATCCGACAGGAAGGAATGTTGTGTACAGTAGGAAAAGGAGTCTTACTTGTCTTAGCAATTGTTAAGGTTGCTGAACAAACCCTTCACTTGCAGCTGCTCCAGGGGAAATTATTCTCGCTTTGGATGGGAGTAATTCCTACCTAAAATGATTGTCTTGTGATATTATAGGGGTGTATGAAGTAAATGAGTGATTAGTTTGAAAATTCAAACGGCCAGAAATACAACTACTTAAACTTTGCACGTCATTTTTGTTAATTGTGTTTCCTGTATCATAGCACATACCTTGGATTGTGCAACAGTGTCACCCAGTGGAGACTGAAATTATGATAGTTGCTCAGTTTATAATTACTTTCTCCCTGCTTTTCCCCACCTAAATGTACTCTGGATTTGTAACCATAGGCCCCAGTTCAGGAAAGCATCCCTGTTCAAGGCAGTATTTAAGCATGTGTTTAAGTGTTTTCCTGAATCAAGGCTGTAGTGACTCATTTATTGACATACAACTCTTATCTTCCAACTTGCAGAACAGTTTTGCATCTTGACCCAAGTCATATATCTGTTTACCAGAAAGAAACGTTTTGGGACTCAATTGATTTAAAAAAAAAAAAGATTTGTGTAAACAAGAAAACCTCTTTCAAAAGAGTTGAATTTAAACTTAGAGTATCTATTTCATTACAATCTATATTTAACAGTACATCAATCTAACCTCGCTTTGTGTGTAATCTCAATGCAGTACTCTAAAAGTCTCCATCCTTCTCCCTTAAAGAGGGTTAGATAGCCAAAATAGTTTGTGCTATTGCTCGTATACTAATCAATTATCTAGCATAGGCCTTGTCCTGCTCTTGTTGAAATCAATAGGAAAAACTCCCATTTCTTTCAATATGAGCAGGTTGAATCTCATTATCCATATATGTTCAGAAATGCTCTAGGGAGAATCCATCCCTTCCCTATAGCCCCTTTGTGCCAGTGCCTCTTTAGAGCATACATAGCTCCTGCAGCAGCAGCCAGGATGAGAGGTGTATTGGAGCATTCTGGGGTGGGCTGGAGACAGGAAGCGGTAAGGTCAGGGCATCTTTACACCCCAGTGATTCCTTACTGCTGTTATATTTTCAAGCAATGATCTAGTGAGATGAAGCAGTCTTCAAGTTGCCCTGACCAGTATCCTCATTCTAGGGCATGTGCAACCAGACTCCCCTCTGCTCTCGCACTGACCTCAGTGCCCAAACAACAGTGGAGCTGACCCACTGTCTCCAGCTATACCCCAAACCATTTAAAGGCACAGTACACATTTACATTTAAGAGGTGCACTGCTATCCCTTTGTTCTGGCTCTAGCACGGTGGCCTTTCCTTTTTTGTGTTTAGGCACTTAACATCCCTTTAAAACTAAATAGCAGGTTCCCAAACCCTACCTTTTTTTTCTATTTAATTCAAAACTAATGCCACGTCCAGTTTAGAAAGAATAGTATATAAAGATCAGAAAAGACAAATCAATAAAGCAAAAGTAATCACCCTAATTTCAAGAAACATAAAATCTATTGACAGGTTTCAGAGTAACAGCCGTGTTAGTCTGTATTTGAAAAAAGAAAAGGAGTACTTGTGGCACCTTAGAGACTAACCAATTTATTTGAGCATATTGGGTTTGCTAGTGGCTAGACTCTCCCTAACTGTGTCGTAGTTAACTCTGGCTGACAAATTCCGAACAGTATGATGGATGTGTGACCTCAGAATAGCATCCTAGACAAACTGTGGGCCCTAATGTTTTCACCTGTGCATGACATAAACCGTGTTATCTTCACGTGTATTTACTAAATGTAATATCCTCCCTGGCCCTGATCATTTCCCAGTCATTGCAGTCAGTTTATAGCAAGGATACTCCTCCCAGGAGTATCTAAGAGGGGCTAATTACAGCACTTCTGTACCTCAAACTTATAACAGAAATATGAATAGAGAGAAGGTGGGAGCTGTTAACTTAGCTCATCACTGACCATGACAACTTCTGTTGTTCTGAGTTAGAGGAAATTTCATTTCACTCTGTTAACAGATTTAGGACTCTTTATTTACCACATTTCATTCTGAAGGGGCATGTGGAAATTATTTCTCATGTAAACATTGCTGACCCCAGCAGTGGCTAGATGCAGGAAAGCGTAATTGCTTTGCAATTGGTAAGGATGTCTGAAAACATGGCTGATAAGTTTAGGCAAATTTATGCTGTCTTCAGATGCAGCAAATTTTAATATGTGATGGGTGGTGGGAGAATTTGTCTGGTCTTCAGGGAGAAGCATGTAGGGTAGTTCTGAAAATGTAAGACCATTTATTATGTGCTATATTCTGCCACTCTTACACTGAGTAATATTTTACTTTGCAAGTAGTCGCACTGAAGTCAGCAAGACTGCACTCACTGTAAGATACTACCAAGTGTGGAAGAATGGCAGAATTTGGCCTTACATTTTTTTTGCAGAAATTACTGTTTGTAATCACACCAATATAGTGCTATTTATCAAAGGATGTCAAAGCACTATATGGAGGAGAGTAAATATTATACCCAATATACAGCTTGAGCACTGATGGGGGGAGAGACAGAAATCAAGCCGAGAGAGGATAAGAGAACCACAACAAGTCAATGACAGACTCCAAGTCTACAAGGAATAGACTCCTAGTTTCCTGATCTAACCACAAGACAACATTGCATCCCAGATTTAAAAAATATCCCAGGGGAAGAAGAAAAGGAGTTGTGTGTGTTAGAGCTATGTAAGTGTTATACAGCCTATTGCAAACAATGACTATTCCTAATGTGGTTGTGCGGGAGGATACTGGCCCTTTTCTGTGCCCACATTAGGGTTGCTCACATCACAGTCGCTGCATTTGGGAGAGAACTGTAGCTGCACATCAGATGCTCCCACCCAGAAGCAACTGGGTGGGGAGTGGATGAGGCCATTTCTCCTCTTCCTCTTCCTCCTCCTTCTCCCCTCGCCCCCCCACGCCCGCCCCATGGTCTGACCAGTTGAGTTAGCTGGAGGAGTTGTAGGGAGTATATTTCATCCTTCCATGGGCTGTAATATATCCCTTCTCTCCCCCTTCTCTCCCCACCCTACAACTGAGGAATCTCTCTGAGGAATTGTGCCTCAGAGAGGTCAGTGCCTACTGAGTTATATCAAAAGGCACTGTCTCAGTCTTTACTTGTATTGGTTTTACCACAGTAATTGTGCCATAGGTAAAGTTGATGTCATATGGGGTAAGGACCATTATCCTGAATGCTGATCGCCCTTCATTCCATTTCCCTACACTGTAAGACTTCTCTTTTCAACAGGGAAGAAGCTCTTATCTCATTTTTAACACACCCCATTGACTGTGCTGTAAGGACTCCCTTTGTGTACAGGCTATTCAAAATGGTGGACAGTCGATGTGTTTGTATGCAAAGCCTCTTGTACAGTGTAGATCCCACACAGCAGGACCTAGGGCAGCTTGTATGAGGAGGCATTGGGAAGCGAAACTCCAGTTAAGCGGATGAAGTGACTTCCTGACAAAGGGCAGGTAATTGAGGCACACTCACATAATTATAATTGATTTTTTTCACAGAAAAAAAGACATAACCTATGGAAGATGCTGATGTTGACAATGGAGAAGAAAGTGATTTTGAGTGGGCTGTAGCTTTTCGATAGCATAAAAGTTACAAAACTCCAGAAATCCAATTCAGAAAGAAAGCCAGTCTGGATAGTCATAGAATCATAGATATCAGGGTTGGAAGGGACCTCAGGAGGTCATCTAGTCCAACCCCCTGCTCAAAGCAGGACCAATCCCCAACTAAATCATCCCAACCAGGGCTTTGTCAAGCCAGACCTTAAAAACTTCTAAGGAGGGAGATTCCACCACCTCCCTGGTGAAACACTGGAATGTGTTACCTATCCTCCTAGTGAAAAAGTTTTTCCTAATATCCAACCTAAACCTCCCCCACTGCAACTTGAGACCATTACTCCTTGTTCTGTCATCTGCTACCACTGAGAACAGTCTAGTTCCATCCTCTTTGGAACCCCCTTTCAGGTAGTTGAAAGCAGCTATCAAATTCCCCCTCATTCTTCTCTTCCGCAGACTAAACAATCCCAGTTCCCTCAGCCTCTCCTCATAAGTCCTGGGTTCCAGTCCCCTAATAATTTTTGTTGCCCTCTGCTGGACGTTTTCCAGTTTTTTCCACATCCTTGTAGTGTCGGGTCCAAAACTGGACACAGTACTCCAGATGAGGCCTCACCAATGTCGAATAGAGGGGAACGATCTCATTCACTGTAATCCCTAGGTCCTTTTCTGCAGAACTGCTGCCTAGCCATTCGGTCCCTAGTCTGTAGCGGTACATGGGATTCTTCTGTCCTAAGTGCAGGACTCTGCACTTGTCCTTGTTGAACCTCATCAGATTTCTTTTGGCCCAATCCTCTAATTTGTCTAGGTCCCTCCGTATCCTATCTCTACCCTCCAGTGTATCTACCTCTCCTCCCAGTTCAGTGTCATCTGCAAACTTGCTGAGGGTGCAATCCACACCATCCTCCAGATCATTAATGAAGATATTGAACAAAACCGGCCCCAGGACTGACCCTTGGGGCACTCCACTTGATACCGGCTGCCAACTAGATGCAGAGCCATTGATCACTACCCGTTGAGCCAGACAATCTAGCCAACTTTCTATCCACCTTATAGTCCATTCATCCAGCCCATACTTCTTTAACTTGCTGGCAAGAACACTGTGGGAGACCGTGTCAAAAGCTTTGCTAAAGTCAAGGAACAACACGTCCACCGCTTTCCCCTCATCCACGGAGCCAGTTATCTCATCATAGAAGGCAATTAGATTAGTCAGGCATGACTTGCCCTTGGTGAATCCATGCTGACTGTTCCTGATCACTTTCCTCTCCTCTAAGTGCTTCAGAATTGATTCCTGAGGACCTGCTCCACGATTTTTCCAGGGACTGAGGTGAAGCTGACTGGCCTGTAGTTCACAGGATCCTCCTTCTTCCCTTTTTTAAAGATGGGCACTACATAAGCCTTTTTTCAGTCGTCCAGGACTTCCCCTGATCGCCATGAGTTTTCAATGATAATGGCCAATGGCTCTGCAATCACATCCGTCAACTCCTTTAGCACTCTCGGATGCAACGCATCCGGCCCCATGGATTTGTGCTCGTCCAGCTTTTCTAAATAGTCCCGAACCACTTCTTTCTCCACAGAGGGCTGGTCACCTCCTCCCCATGCTGTGCTGCCCAGTGCAGTAGTCTGGGAGCTGACCTTGTTCGTGAAGGCAGAGGCAAAAAAAGCATTGATTACATTAGCTTTTTCCACATCCTCTGTCCAATAATCCTACCATGGGAAAACCATCTGAACCCAGAGGAAGGGGTAGTGTGTGACAGGGAAGCATGTAAAGACTCTGTAATTTAAATAGATTAAGATTTTAAAGTTGGGTGAAAGAAAACCATACCCTGGAAAAACTGAGCAATTTGTAAAAAGCATATGTTGGGCCAAATGTTCAAAAGGAGAACACGAGTGCACCCACTGTTCAATTGCAAACCCGAGTCTGCAAGTGTGGTGCAGATAATGGCATTCACCAGTACACTTTCTTGGGGGGGAAGCATTTTGTAGGTGTGCAAAAACAGAGCCAGATCATGCCTTCCCTATCAATGTATGCAGCTCTCTCACCTTCTGTGTGTAAGGGTTGTGTGTTTCTGAGGGTGAGGAAAAGACAAAGGATGTTTTAAAGAGCAATAAGTGGTAGTTAAAAGATGTTTCTGCTAAAAAAAAGGTAGTGTGGAAAACCATCGACCACCTTTCTGATGTCTGAATAGTGTCATTAGTGTATGTATTAGCTTTGGGCCTGAAACCCTGTGGATGCAATTTGCAAGAGTTGCATAAGCTGTGCCAGAAAAAGTGGGGGGGCACCTATCAAAATCTTTGAAGGTTTAATGGCCAAATGCTGCAAATGCAAAGGAAGACCTAGTAATTCTGGGTCTGGCAGACGCCCAGTCAATAAAAATGCTGATGAGGTGCATAGTCTTGATACCAATATTTTCTATGTCATGTCAGCCAAATTTGTTCCACAGATCTTCAGGAAGAGAGTCACTGAGAAGAAAACAAAGTAAGAAATGAGTGCAAGGGATTCTGTGACTACCACTGCTGTTTGTTTGTGTTGTGGTAACACTCAGGAATGACAGAAACTCCCTAAAACTGGAGGGGCGGGGAAGAGGAGGCCACTGGCACCTGAACTGTGGCCATGCTGCCCTTTCTTCTCAAGCCCCCACCCTTGTACTGTCCCTTCTCCCCCTGAGGGGCCATCCCTGTTTGCTCCTCTCCACTCCTTCCCCTGTTGCTCACCCTTATGGACCATAAAAAGTGAGAGGGAAGGTATACCCTTCCACTTCTAAAAGTGATGGGGCCACGGCCTCCTGGCCCCCCACCCCATTCTGGCACCACTGGTAGCACCAAGGAACCCTAACCACAGACCTCTGTGTACAGCACCTAGAACAATGAACAAAAAGATGATCCATGTCTTTAGGGGCACACACAGGTTTTTGGGGGCCTGTGAGGAAAATCTGACATTTCAGTGAGCCACCCCTCCAAAAAAAAAAAAATCATACCTCTGAGTAATCATACATGCTGATGGAAGTTACAGTACATGGAGAGAATAATGTGGCTACAGAATAGAAGATGTTCAGCGTTGCTACAGGGGAACCCAAATTTTACTCAATTAGGGCTTGATTCTTTGCCCATTGAAATCAGCTCCCATCCGCTCCACTGGGCAAGATCAGACCCTTAGGGTATGTCAACACTGCAGCTCAGAGCGAGCCTCCCAGTCTGGGTAAAAAGACTAGCTTGAGCCCAGCTAGCGCAAGTGCCCTGAAAGTAGCAATGTGAATGTTCCCTCTTGGGTTCTCAAGCCTAGGGGAGGTCAGATGGGCTTGAGAGCCTGACCTTCCACACTGCTCGAACCCTTGTTACTGCAAATCTGTCTGCCAGGGCTGGGAGACTTGCTCAGTGTAGACATTCCTATAAGGGCCACATCAACATTTTCCAAGTAGCAGAAAGGCCACAGATATTTTGCATAAAATGGAGCAGACTGCATCAGCCTTCATCTTTAATACAAAGGCGCAGTTCAGAGCCAGTGGACCTTGGCAAACCAGGTTGTTTAGACCGAGGTGGAACACTAAAGGCATGTAACTAACCATATTGGTGGGGCATAGATCTCCTTGCTAAAGACAAGGGCAGCTGCGGCCATGCATTTTGATGGCCCATGAACTAGACGTTGGATGCCTTCATGCTAAGCAGAAAGAGGTCAAACTAATGATGATTCACAGTGGAATGTACAGAGTTTAATTACTTCCACACAATAAAGTTAAAAAAAAATTAGCCAATGTAAGAACTATGCTGGAGGAAATATGGTAAGTAAAACATTCAACAACCTTTATCCTTAAGGAACCAATGAGTTATAAATGTAATTTTTTTTGGTTACTATCCATGGCAGGAAATTTTTTTTTAAATCACTTTTCAAAAAGACAGGAGGATTTTGCCTACCACTCTGCT
Source organism: Lepidochelys kempii (assembly GCF_965140285.1). Taxonomy (NCBI): domain Eukaryota; kingdom Metazoa; phylum Chordata; order Testudines; family Cheloniidae; genus Lepidochelys; species Lepidochelys kempii. The sequence goes on along the minus strand of NC_136385.1, from coordinate 33,112,990 downwards.
TGCTTTTTAAATGACTGCTTGTTCTGCAAGGCGATGGAAACCTTCTCATTAGCTTCAGTGGGCTTTCGTTCAGACGCTAAACTATTCATTTCAAATCTTCAGTGCTTTTTTATTAAATGTAATATTTATAGTTGAAACATTGGAAAGGAGTACAAGTTATGGAGAGAGATCTGTTTACAGTGCTTTAGCTAAGTGAAATTCACCCTGGGTGAAGATAGGGCTTAAATGGGATGGAGCAGTGCAAAGACTGGCCTGCTGCATGGGGGGAATATCACCCCCTGATATTATCTCAGCCTTCATTCATGTGCTGCACTTTGTCTGAGACACACACGTAGGCAGTAAATGTTTTAGCCCCACCTGCTGGGCCATTAAACAATGATACAAAATCACAAACAGCTGTAATTCCCTGAAACTAGAGTGTACTGTAACTAGAGCTGGTTGGAAACGTTCTGTCAAAACTTTTCAACAAAAGATTGGAAACCTATTTTGAGACTTTTCATTACCATTTTTCCCCACTTTTCATCCAGCTCTATAGCGGATCAGAAACTTTTTTCATTGTAAAAAGTTTTTGTTTAAAATGTTTAATTTAAATTTTTTTGTTAACTTTTCCCTATGTTTTCAACCATTTCTAATATCATTTCTGTCTTTACTAAAATGTTATCACTCTCCCCCTCCAGAACACAATAAACAAACAGATCCTGATCCTACAAGCTGCTCTGCATTCTGGAACCCATACATCTGGGCAGAGCTTTTTTGATTTCAAAGGTGACCAACAGTGGTGTAAGACTCTGCTTACAAAAAAAAAAAAACTTACAGGATCAAAGCCCCTCATTAAAAAGTGCTAAACATTAAACTAGGAATGGATGAACTGGTTGACCTAAATTAAGACTTGGCTTTAATCTTTGCCAGGATGCAAATGGAACTCACATTCAAACACTTTGAGGTTTGAAGTTATTTAAGATTTTGAAACGTGTATGTTTTGTTTTCATATAGTTCTGCACTCCGCTGGACTCAGAGTCTGTAAGGAGAAGTGCAGAAATACCCTACGAGAGGCTGGTCTTATGATATTATGACCTGGCCAGAAGGAAGGAATACAAAAATCTTTCAGTGAACCTCTGATTATGTGAGATTTCCAGACCAGTTTTGCTGACTCAAGAGATGAAAATACTTTGGATAAGGAGTCATATGTTTTTCAACTTATTTTAACTGAAATGTTGATGTTTGCCCATTCCCATTGAGTAATCGTATTTAGCACTTTACAGCTGCTAACTACCTAATCCTCACAACATGCCCTGTCAGGTAGGAAAGCAAGTATTATCCCCATTTTAAAAATGGGTAAACTGAGACATGGATTAGTTAAATGATTTCCATAAAGCCATGCAGTGAGTAACTGGCAGAATGGGGATTAGAATTTAGGGTTATCTCAACACCATGCTCAGTCTCAGATTCATGCTGCTGATCAGCTAAAATATGATGAAGTTGATGAGGTTTTAATTTCACTACTAATAGCATAAACAACACTGAATTGCAAGATATTGCTACATGAAATATTTTTTAGTCAGAGAAGATCCTGAGCTATTGTTCTGATCCCTATCTGAACTTCCCCAAAGTCTGAGTGGCTTCCAGTTTGGTGTTCTTGCCTGTTACTATCTTACCGAAATGAGCCTTAGTTGCAAAATTTTGATTTGAGTCCAGATCTGAACTGTCATATTATCAGAGAGTTGTGATCACATTTGGAGCCATGTCTGCTTCTTGCTGCCTGGAGAGGATGATAAACTTGGGACACAATTTGGGAAAGCACTTAAGCGTGTGCTTATGCCTGACCCCATACCCTCCTGGTTATGCATCTGACTGGAGGGCCTAGTGGCAATGCCATGGGGCTACTCATGGTGGGGTAGCTTCTATAAAGTGCCACAATGTTGCAACCTTCAGAGTAAGGCGAGTATAGGGCACCTTAAAATCCTAGCCCGCACTGCCTTGTGGGTATTCCTTGGTTGGAGCAAGGCTAAGGGACATCATCCTGACAAAAAAGCCGTGTTGCTGAGGCATTAGGCAGTCAGCACCAACAGAAGCTATGACCATTGAGGCACTGAATGTCTTGACTCGGTCTGGCCTTTGGACTCTGTCTAAATGGTCTTAAAGGGAATGGTAGATCTAGGGCAGACTTCACTCCACCATCCTTTTGTCTAGGCGTACACATCAAAGGTCTTGGTGTGATGGTCATAGGACTCCGTAAAGGGCATAAAAGACCGGAGGCAGCTACTAAGGCATCCTAGAAAAAGTGGGCCAAAAAAGCTGTGCTCCAACCCGATCTATCCTGGCCAAAGTGAAATAAAGCGACTTGGAGGTTGGACTGTTCAGACCCTGACCCCTGCATTTGATTCTGACTCTGATTTCCAAACTATGGCACAACTAAACTACAAATTTGTTGGACTCTGACCTTGGTGCATTATCTGAGAGCAGAGTTTCTGATACAGGTTCTATCCAAGAGAATGGTTACACCATATTCTGGCATGGGAAACCAGTAGGAGAAAGGAGAGAACAGGGAATAGGTTTTGCTGTTAGAAACAGCTTACTATCTTCCTGTGAAAGCTCCAATGCTCTATCTACTGAACCTATGATGCTCAGAGTGCACACACAGAATGGTTTCATCATGTTGTTTAGTGTCTATGTGCCTGTCCTTCAAGCTAGCAATGAAGATAAGAACATTCACTACCAATGGCTTGAAGTGATTGAGAACTCACAGAAATTAGACCATTATAATACTTGGTGACTTTAATGCAAGAGTTGGATGCAGTTTTGAGAATTGGCCTGGTATTCTGGGCAAACATGGAATTGGTAAAATGAATGAAAATGGCCAGCGCGTGTTAGAACTCTGTGCAAGTCAAAATCTATGTGTTACCAACACCAACTTCGCTGGGAGAAACATAAGAAAGACATTGTGGAAACATCCAAGGTCAGGAGACTGGCACCAATTAGATCTAGAACTTACCAGGTGCAACCTGAAAAGTCTTGCACCATGGAGGTTTTATCACAGTGCTGACTGTGACAGTGATCATGCCTTAGTCTGCTGCAAAGTCAGAATCGATGCCAAAAAATCCATCATAGTAAAACTACCAGTTGCCTTCAGATTGACATCAGCCAAACTAAGATGTAGAGGGATGCAGCTATTCCATGAAGAAGTTGTGAAAGTAAGATTTTTACCTAAAAACTCAGCAACCGAGGCTTGGGAAAGCTTAAAAACCAACATGTACAATGCTGCTGTAACAGTGTTTGGCAAAAAAATGTAAGAAAAATGCTGACTGGTTTGAAGAGTACTCTGGAACCCTTCTATCACTGGTTTAGAACAAAAGGACAGCACTAACCATCTAAAAGAAATCTCCCAACATTGTAACCCTGGAAAATTTGAGAGAGGCTCAAAGAGAAATGCAAAAGGAGGCCAGGAGGTATGCCCAAGATTTTTGGTTGAAACTCTGTTATGATATTCAGAAAGTAGCTGATGTATGTGATAGCTCCAGAATGTATGAAGGCATTAAACAAGCAATTGGTCTAGTAAAGAAGAAAACATCTCCACTGAAAGACTTAAACAGAAATATCCTCACCGATAAACAAAAACTCAAGCATTGGACTGAACACTATGGAATTCTACACTCCAGTGACACTGAAATCAAACATGAAGAACTTGAAGCATTACCACATTTTGAAGTTCTGATGGATCTGGATAATGAGCCTGCATTAGAAAATTTGTAGAAAGCTATTCCTGGAAACAAGGTATCCAGTAATGACTACTTGCCTGTTGAAATCTACAAATGTGCCAACAACTAACTACTCCAAAAGCTCCATGAAGTGACATTACTTTGTTGGGAAGAGGTAGTGGTACTGCAAGATTTCAAAGATGCTTGGTTTATACAATTATGTAAACACAAGGGGAATATAAGCAACTGAGACAACTATAGAGGTATTTCCCAGTGGAACATCATTGGAAATGTTGTCACCACTTGCATTATGCTCCTTACACTGCAATCTCTAGGTGAAAGAATCTATCCCGAAAGTTAGTGTGGTTTTCACTCAGGACACTCTACCATTGATAGATTTTTGGTCAAGCAGCTACAAGGGAAGTGTAAAGAAAAATGAACACCACTGTACAGCGATCTGATGAAGGCCTTTGATATGGTCAATAGACAGGGCCTTTTTACTGTTCTGAAGAAGCTGGGTTGTCTCCCCAAACTGAACATCATTTGGTCATTACATCAATGGTATGAAGGCAATTGAAGTGTATGAAAACAAAGAATCAAATGCCTTTGATATCAACAATGGGGTGCAATGGGTGTGTCATAGCCCCTGTACTCCTTAGTGTCTACTTTTCATTCCTGCTTCTTCACATATTTAAGGACAGCAATGTTGGCTTTATCTTTGCACCACACTAGCTGGAGGATTGTTCAACATCGTAAGGTTTAGATGGAAAACCAAGGTAAAAAATCTGGTTCTGAGAGATTTCCTGTTTCCGGATGACTGCAGTCTGTCTTGCCCACAGTGAATCTTCTCTGCAAAATCTCTTTGGGCAGTTTTTCTGTGTCATGAAAAAGCTTCAGGTTGACAATTAGTTTCAAGAAGACTGTAATCATGTACCAAGTGGTGAAAGAACCAATGTCTGACACTACTCAGGAGTGTAAATCTCTTGGAGTTGTTAACAGCTTTTGCTACTTGGGTTCTACAATCTGAAGGAATCTTGACTTTTTCAGATTGAACTGACTAACAGAGTTGAAAAAGCAGCTAAGAATTTCAGGCTATTTCAGAAATGTGTATGGAATAACATCAAACTATTGACTAAGGTGAAGAGGCAAATCTGAAACTTTTGTGTGCTGTCCTCCTTGCTTTATGGTTCAGCAATGTGGACTACATATGCTAGGCACATCAGGAGACTGAACAGCTTCCCTATGAGATACCTGTGCAAGATCCTAAAAATAAAGTGGGAGGACAAAATACCAAATGTAAAGGTGCTGGAGTGCGCAGGACTGACGCATTTAGAAACCACTATTAAGAAGAGGAGGTTGTGATGGCTCAATCGTGTTAGAAGAATGGGAAGAGACCATATCCCCAAGAATATTTTTGTACAGCAAGATTCATGATGGCTCTAGAAAGTGAGGTAGCCCTTTATAAAAATGATATGAAGTCATTCAACTGCAATGTAGACAGCTTGGAGGTCCACACAGAATCCTGTCCAATCTGGAGGGAATATCTGGCACAAGGTGCAGCTCAACATGAAGCTTTGACCAGCTGATGGAAGCAAATAGAGAAACAAGAAAGCAGCATACTGTAATTTTGGATTCCAACTCAGACAACATGTGGATCTGTGAAACATGTAACAAGCTATGTCGCTCTCAGATTGGGCTTGTCAGCCATAAGCAGATTCATCAGGTACCTGACTAGACCTCTCGTGTGTATACCATGATCCAGTGGATGGATTGATTGTTTTCTTATCCATCAAGGTTCCGATATAGGAAAGCATCCTCAGGGCAGCAGTTAGTAGGCAAACAGTACTGAAGGAAGGAAGAGGAAATATTCAGCTGGTATAATGACTTCATCATTCTAGCCTCTCAGCAATATCCTTGCTTCCAACACAAAAACTACATCCCTGTCATATTCAGCATTTGTTCTACAAAGGAGAAATATCAGGTAATTTCTAAGTGATATTGCTGTGAAATAATTTCATCTGATGGTTCATAGCATGTCTCCAAATGTTCGTCCAGATGGATGCTTGTGTAAACAGCTGAATTTAAGCTTGAATCTCTATTTTAACCAAATTAAAATATTTTGGTGTAACTGCCATGATATAAACTAGTATTTGTAGGCGACAAAAAGGATCTTCTTACCCGTAAAGAGAAGATTCTTCAGCTAGTTTAAGTCAGCCTGACTCCAGTGAAGTCAATGGAGTTACACTGACATATACCAGCTAGAGGTCTAACCTTTTGCTACGTAGTGAATTGTTGTTGTCGTCATAATAAAGCGGTCATGTCCCTTGTCATTATTACAACACAAACTCTTTTATAAAGTTATCCACGAGAAGTTTTATGGTTAAGGTGCTGTGAATGTTTCTTCTGTAAACCATTATCTTAAGTCTTTACAACTTAGCTGTAAAAATTCTCTGCAGATGAAACCTGGCACGCGCAGGCTCAGGCCTGGAGCCAAACTTATTTAAATCAATTTGCTAAATTAATTGCAAGGCCATTTTTAAGGTATGACCTGAACAAACAGAATTTTATTAATTCTTGATGCCTAGTGGTGGTTTTATAATTCAAAAATAAACTTTGCTTTAAAAAGGGAATATAGGCATGTTTTTGAACCCATACTATGGGTTATATCACTTATGCATATTTTTAAAATCTCATTTTGAATGATGGGTGCTCTATATACTCGCTGACTACTACTTAAAGAAAATATCAGATTGTTACTTTGCATCTGATTACTGCACATGCACTCCACTAAAAAAGTGGTCTAGTTGTCAGATGCAACTTTTTGATGGAACTCATCCAGTCAGGGAGATATGCAGTTTAGAAGCACTTCTGCCAAGGCCCAAATTAGGAACACCATGTGTGACAAGAGTGAAAATGAGGGACACCAATTATGGTTCATGCAGGAAGCTGAAGATGCTGTGGGATTCCTTCCTTTAGTGTAAACAACCCTTTTTCTAACCTGAGTTTTATGATTCTGATGCAAATAACTTTCAACAATAAACGTGTCTGTGTGGGAGCTGGGGGAGAGACACAAATTTGCAAAGGATGTAGCTAACTTTTAGACTAAAATTAGTGACTACCTTAAAATGGGAAACATTTGAAGAGGTGTTTGGCAAATACTTATGAATAGTTCATTCGTTAATAGAAAATGGGATTGGTTCATGAACAATTTACGTCCAGGAAAATGAGCTGTGTAATCGCCTGCCCATACACGTGCATTTACAGGATTGGAGCCCTAAACTTGCAGTGAGTAAAGCAGCAACCTGTGGTGTTTATACCTTGCATACGCCTGCACTGCTTATTCTAAAGTATCGCTTGTGCTTCCTGCCACAACCCCTGTGGCATAATGTTCTGGTTTAAGGATGGATTTGTCAGCTTTTACTTAATTGTATATGTTTCTCTTGGTCTGTGTGAGGACTTGACCTTAATGTGGGTTTGTTTGGTACATGTAGGTGTACTACTATTTACTACTCACTTTATTTTTTCAAATTATCCAAGGATCCTCCCTAACCCAACGAAAGATTTGAATGTATGTGTTTAATTCCCTTGTCAGAAGCCTGAATGTACTCAATCTAAAGCTACAACAAAAGTATGTCAGATATTTTCTGCGAGGGAAAAGGGAATATGAAGAGTTAAATTCATTGATAATCACTGCGTCTTTGATTGTGCCCTGAGTCCAGCTCTTGGTTGGATTGGTGGAGAGAGGGGAAGGCTTCTCATCATTGTAATACACCAGAAGAGTCCTCTATGAATTTTTTTTTCTTACTGGGAATACATTGACAGGCACTTTTTGAGCATAAAATCCAGTGTCACTCCAAAAGACTCAACCAAAAAATACAAAGTAATCAAATGTATTGAAATAAGGCTCTTGTTTCTAAATGCCAGGCACCAGGTGTTTGATAATGTGTCCTCATGCAATCAAGTGCCTATGACGTTATTTATTTAAAACTAGATGATTGGAACATGTTTTTCAGTGAACACATCTCATTTCCAAGAGTGCCGTGCTATGCATAGGCCTAGACCTCTTGTTTGTATATCAGAGTAGTTTTTGTCTCAGACTGTGATTCCCCAGGGTAAATAAAAATGAGGGCTACGTGGCAACTGCTAATGTACAGTCCTTGTTTAAACCCAGGTTTCGGGGTCCCAGCAACTTGTTCAGCATTATTATATCTTATGTGACCATTTCTCTCCTCTTATATTGCTCAGTCCATTTTTTTTCTTTTTGTGGCTTCATTTTAATGAAATGCAGACCCAGAGTATAAAATGTAAAGCCTTATTCATTATTTAAAAGAAACAGGACCATAATTTGTGGAATCTGTAATGCAGACATCAGAGATGGCTACAAATAGAATATAGATTTCTACAATTTTAAAAATAAACCAGCGTATTAAGCCAGAGAACTCTAGGGCTAGATGAGATAGAAGCCTTTTGACTTGGTTTCAATCAGCCCTCAAATAGTCTGGGAAATCTCAACCCCAAACGTTATCATACGCAGACAAAAATAGTGATCCCCATTGCACAAGCCCCTGACCCTACAGCTGACCCACATGAGTTCCAGCTGACACATATTGTTGCTGCTGTTTTTAAACAGCCATCTTGGCTAGGAGGGACACAGAGGGGGAGAACCAGGCCACTGATAAAGAGCAGGAAGTACAGTGCTGACAAAATACTGCCCGAGTACAAACTGGGAAACATTTAAAAATGTTGTCCCATCAGTACTGAGCCCTATGCAGAGCAGTCACTGTTCTTCAATAGTTTTCCTTCCAATGTTATAGATACAACCTAAGAATCCAATATGACAAACACTTAATACCAGCTATAATAGCATAGTAATCAAGCAGAAGAAGGATGGATTCTGGCTGGGTGGGGTGGACGTTGGCCCCATAGCACTGTCCCCCCAGCCCTCCTTGAAACCCACAGCACCCACACTATGGATGTATTGAAGAGCTGGGTCTCTGCAAGGGGTGTAGCAAAAAGAGACGGATGCCTTTCTCCTTGGCATTCTCTTCTCCTGTGACACTGGATAATGCATTTTAAAATAGCATGGCCTGAAGCCATGTTAACTTTGGCCTTGTGCCTTAAGGGGTTGTGTAGGTGTAAGGTGCTTGGCCAATAGCAGCATGGGTCCTGATTTGGTTTGCTGAGGCAAATCAGAGAAGCAGTAAAGAGGAGAACACTCTGTAAGATTGTGTGTTCCCTTCCTCATATAGATTCTTGGGATCTGTGTGGCTGTGTACCCTGTCTCTTATCTAAGCCCTTTATCCTTGAAGAGAAGAGTTGAAGGAAACTGCTGACATGAGCCTTGTGGAAGTTTGCTGGACCTTCTCTTTCCTGTCTGCACAAGAAGGTACGCTTGGGCCTAAAACAGCGTAATTTCTGTTGATCCCAATGTTTTACAAGTAATCAGGGTGCTTTTATCTGTGACCAGCCTAGTTCATCCCTAAATACCGAAGACCAGGGAATATGAGTTGATTGCCATGATTAGTATATCTATGGTATCTGAGGGTTAGGACTCAACCTGTTCTTTACCTCTTGGTCCCAATGAGCCCAAAACTTTGATGCCACACTTCTATGAAATAATAGAAGGGGTCCAACAAAGCCCTTGCAATCAGAAATGAAACACAAGACCCTTCCTGTTAACGGTTGGTTTTGGTTTCTTCCCTCACTATTATTGCAAGACCTGCTGCATTAGGGATAGCCATTTTTTGAATGAAACAAAATTTCATGCTGTGTGTTTAAAGGCAGCTTTCAGTCAATTGTCCATTTGTCCTGTGCAATAAGGCTAAGATCTTTCATTGACATACCATATGACAGTATTCCTCAGATAGTGGAGCAGATCTTCTCTTCTCTCATTTTTTTTCATTTTTTTGGGGAGGGGAGGGAACACCCCAAAACCAAGACCTTTAATTGGCTAAGCATAGTGAGGAATAAATATCCCTTAAATAATGCAGTCACCTTCGGAGGGAGGACAATTCAAAACTCCAGGCTGGTTTTGAGAACAATATGGGCTCAATCATCAGTTGCCAATTGAAACAAAATATGATGACACTTGCCAGCAATTTGAAATCCCCTAGGTTTATATGCATTGATGCTGATCAGCCTAAATGAAGTTCCACACCATCCCTTACTGTAAAAAGAATGGGTTATGTACAATTAATTCCCATGGCCTCTTTGTTCAGTTGTAGCAATAAAAATCCATGCACATAGGTGCTGAAACTAGGGGTGTTGGGGGTGCTGCTGCACCCCCTGGCTTGTAGTGGTTTCCATTATATACAGGGCTTAGAGTTATTAAACTCTAATTAAAATTATTAAAATTGTTCCAGAACCCCTGTCGTTGCAACTTTTATTTACTACTAGATAGTGTTAGCATGGTATTCCCTATACTTAAAATAGGGTAAACTAATGGAATATCACAAACACTGCTGTAAATATGGCTTGCTAAGGTTACAAACATGATTATATGATTAGGTTGCCCATGATAGAAGGCGACTGGACTCGGTGACCCAGAAAGTTCCTTCCAGTCCTATGTTCCTAGTGCTAATTTCTTGGCATGGTATTTTAATGGTAACAATTGTATTTAGCCTTTACTCTGTATCCTCTTGGGTTAATAACGGTGAACCAGATTTTTAGCTGGTGTAAATAAGCAGAGCTCCCGCAACGTCAGTGGAGCTATGCCAGCTGACACCTGTTGAGGATCTGGACAGCAGCTCAAACTGGCAACTGCTGAAATATGAAATAGTGCTATACGGAAGGTGGAATTATTTTTTGTCTAATTTCATAATTTTTAAGTGGAAATTGTAGGCAAAAATGTAGGCCTTTTGCATTTAAAAAGTGCAAGATGAGTTTAAAAAAATCCATAGACAGTAAAGATGAAGCATTATAGGATTATAATTATAGGATATAGTTCCATCTTGATGATCAGGGATTCATGCTCCTAAATATCCATTCATTGAAATAAGGATATATTGTATACCACTGTATTCCATTTTGAACAGTTGCAATACAGTGGAAGCTCATTTAATGTTTCATACTGTAGTTTTGAAAATGTAGTGTGGTCTGTTACAAGAGTGTGGAGCTAATGACTGAGACATATTTTTCTTCTGCACAAAGGCAAATGTGATCATTTCCCCCTTCCCCTCCTACCACAATAATTTTTCAGTATGGTTTATGTTCGAGTTGTAATCCAGGTCTGTAGCTTTCAGCTATTCTGCCTTGATACTGAATGCATTGCTTTTTAGTTTCTCAGCTGCCATAGTGTTCATCTCATTACCTGTAGCTCCCAGCTATTGTGTTCTGGCTTCAAATTGCAGGTGCTAAACACTAATACATAGTAAGGGTGGAAGAAAGAAAAACCAAGTTCACCTCAAAGTCAACTTTGATATTTTTTCCCCATTCCTCCCAATGTTGCACTATGGGATGCAGTCTCCACTTTCAACCCCAAAATGTGGGACATCCACCCTGTGAAGGGTGGAACACAACTTGGAGCATTTCCCCACACCCCTTGTTTCTCTCCCCTTCATGCTTCTAATCCCACTGCCCTTCCTCTTGTCCGTTTTCACAGTAAGAGCACCCTTTGGTCAAACAACATTTCCTCCCTTGGCAGCACAGCTCCTCCAGTGAGGCTGTGCCTCTCCTCTGCTGGAGTATAGGGAAGAAATTCTTTAAACTGCTGCTTCTCCCCAGCAGAACCTATATCCTAGCTAGCATATCCAGGGGAGCTGACTATGGGAGTCTATGGGAAAGTGCTTGATACCTATTAAGGATCTTTCTCCTTCACCTTCTCAGATTGAGAACCAGCATGGGGAAAGTGAATCACATTGGGAGCTCAGGTCAGGGAATGGGGAGAAACCAACATGGAAACTGAACTGTAAGTAGAAATCAATTAGGTGTCAGTGGAGGATGGGCAGGGAGTGTCAGGTGATCAGCTCTCTGGAAAAGGCCTGTTGCAGTGCACTTGTCGGGTAGAGGATGGATATAAAGGTAGAAGGGCTCTTGTTTTCCAGTATGGGTTGAAGTGAAGATGAGATTATTTTGCTTCAGGATCTTGCTACAGAAGATACAAGAGGAGTGCTCAATACTTTAAAGGTTAAGACTTCATTGTACATAATACTCCAAATCAGGAGGTCATAAATGTAATTTTTCCGACATTCCATATTAGCCACCTCATTAAATGCCAGGATTTCACCAGAGCCAGTCCAATTGCTTTTACAGAACCCTATCTTCAATAAACATTGTTCTCTCAGAAACATTAAATGATGAGAGGACAAGGCCATAAGTGCTGGAATTAGGGTGCTGCTGCACCCCCTGGCTTGAAGTGGTTTCCATCATATGCAAGATATACAGTTTAGTTCAATGGCTCTCAGCACCCTCGCTATAAAAATTGTTCCAGCGCCACTGGACAAGGCTACATTTTTTTCACTCCTCTTGTGATAAATGGGAATAATTTCTGTCCAGAAGACATCTGTGCATGAAATCAGTCTCCCATCCATATCTGTTACACCAGTTAACTTTACATAATAAGGTTGTGCCCTTACAAATTCAAGCTCCCTGTGCTTTTCCAATAATCAATATTGAAATATCAATAATGCATATAATAAAGTGCTTATCAAATAACATTCCTCAAATGCAAAGTCTCTGCAGAATCTTGTTGCATTCATAGAATTCCTTTGTTTGTGTTATGGCTCTGACCCATTCTTTTGTATTGCCAAGGTGATGAGTGAATTTGACATTTATCTGATTACCTCACCAGAACAGAAAACAGGGCAGCTATCCAAAGTTCCTTTCAGTGTAAAAGCTAATTATATAAATGCTTTGAGCAGCAGTTTCTTTTTGGATGTTTAAGTGCTTTTATTAGATTGTTCTCTTGTCATTTTAAAATTTATTATTGGACACTTATAAATGGTGTTGCTTGCTGGAGCTTTTTTTTTTTTTTTTAAATCGTTGCCAAAACTGCATCAAGCAGATCTTAGGCTAAATTTGCTGGCCTATTGCATCATTGGAAAAGAAAAAATAAAGATGACTAACCTGCCTTTTATGAGTCTAAAATACCAAGCGTATCTTTTTATGGGCCAGCCAGGATATATCCTTCTTATATTATTTTCACTATTAAATCAAGTCCCCTTTTCCAACTACAGCAACTCAGCATATCAAAAGTATGAAAGCAAAAGTCGTTAGCAGACCGAGGGATGGCCATTTGTCCTTTATATTTTGATACTGGCGTTTAGGTATAAACAGCAAGTACTGGGCAGAAGCTCTAATCGTTCAATTGGATACATCTTTTACACACTATGGGTTGATTCTCCATTTGTCTTGTAGCTTGCATAGTCCTTTGCTCCTGCACCAAGTCAGTATAAACACAGGCTGATAGACAACTAAGTCAAATAGGCAATCTGTCTTAGGGTTTTTTACTGCAAAACTATCTGAGCATTTCCCCCATATAATGGATAGCAGAAGTGAAGTCTCTAGGGGACTTCATGGAGTCTCTGGCACTTTCCCTTTTCTTTTTTCTTTCAGATCACAGTTCTCCACTCAGACAAGTGGTAGCATTTTACACCTACCTTGCATGGGTGTAAATGACTATACAAGATGCAAGTCACTGGAGAAATGGACCTAAAGTATGTTGGAGGGAATGGGGTATTACACTGCCTAGGAAATCGTGCCCCTGTGGATGGGTTGGTGGTCTAATCCTTAGGTTTGCAAAATTTAGACTCAATGGAATCACAGGTTCAATTTCTGTTATGGCTGAGCCAGCATATGTTTCCAAGGAAGATCAGTTTAGTTACATGAAGTTTCCTGTGTTGGGGGCAGGGGAGAACTTCTGGTTAAGACACCAAGATGCAAGTTGCTGTCTGGGCAATGGAGACATAAAATACTCCATATCATGATTTGTAATAGTAGGAGATTTGTCCTTATGCCCTTGATCTGCTTTCCCCACCTCTACTGTGTGTTGCAGGCTGCTTGGTTGCTGCATTTTAGTGATACAAAATGTATATGCCTTGCAAAGACATGGGAATTAAATGTAAAATACTGGTCGTAAAAATTCCTTAGCCACTGTGTTCGTATTCCCACACTTGATGCCACCTACTTGCTCAATGAATAGAAGGACAATGTATAAGTAGTTAGGCTCTGGTGATTGTGGTTCATTCTTCTGGATACCTGGACTTGCCAGCCCTTGAGCACAGAAAGTGTTGGGTCTCTGAGATCTGTGGCCATGGCTCTGAGTAAAGCAATAAAATGGAAATAGGGACTTTACATATTCCCCTTTCTACTCACTCTCAGAGCAATGAGAGGCAGGGGAAAGAAAATGAGTCCTGTTAGAGCCCTGCAACTCTTGTGGGTATGTGGAGTCCATCTGCAATTGCATGGTGCAAGGACATACCTTTTGAAGGCCACACAGTAGCAGGGGCAAAGACAGATCCTGCTGCAGTTCCTGACAGCCACAGTTGATGATGGGAAGCCTGGCTGTTCAGAAACAATGGGGGAGAATTGAAAAGTGGAACCATGAAAGAGGTAGACTGATTATTTTGAAACTCTGGTTATAGTGAGTTTTATTCTGAATTTTACTTAGGGAAAATAGAAATTAGTGGTTAATAATACTTCAGTGCATAGTATAGACACTAATTAATCCTTACAATGCCATTCTGATGTGTATATAGCCATATTTTTCAAACCTGAGTGTTTAAAGGTAGGCTCTAAATTGATATCTAGGCATCTATGGTTCAAATTTTTGGCGCTTTATTATTTAGTCCAATTATTACAGGGAAGCCAGCATTGAGAGGCTACAGTTCTGTCACAGCTTTCTGAGAGGTGGCCAGATCTTCTTGATAATATAGCTTTATAATCCCTACTTGCCTGTGAATTCTGTCTCTTCATGAATGGAGATGTCTGATAACTCATGCATGGTCCTGTCTGTCTGTCTGTGTCTCTCTCCTCAGTGGTGAAAATAAACACTCCCTTGCAGTTGTGTTCACTGCATGCTCATGCATTGCATCTGTATACATTTACAGTGTAAATTATGTAATTATATGTATATTCTAAGCAGCAGTTCTATGTGGATTGATGTTGTGTATTTAGTTCTATTTTAGCTCTTCTGAGTCAGTTTTCTAAATGATTTTCATACGGCTTTGCTGTTTATATGTAACCTAAGATCTCAACATATTTGAGTATATGAATTTATTTTTCTTTTAAAATGTACATTGTGCTCAGGAAAGTTATTAGAATGAAACAACAGGAAACAAATCCTTTATTCATAAAGTATGCACAAGCAGCAGCTGGGAGGTTCACTCTCATTCAAGGTATTCATCCCCATTCAGGCCTGGGCCTTTCTGCTGAGACTGTCAGCAAGGGTGCAATTTAGTGCCATGTGTTGTGATGGCAGTTTTGGGAATGAGGATTCCTCTCTATTAACAATTGCACTGAAGTCCTTCTGCATAGGTAGTTGAATAACAGTCAACAGGTCATGACCTTGGTCATTATTGACCTAGGTTTGGTTTGAACCAGTGACTTTAGAGGTGAAAGTCTGTGTAACCTGTTACCTAATGTTTGAGCAAGTCCCTACTGCAGTATTTTTTGAATGTCTTGAAATATATATAATTTGTTTTCAACTGACTATCATTATTAGCATTTTTTTCACCCCAAACAAGGTGTGATACTGGAAGGCTTCAGGATGACAAAGTAGGTTGGGTTTTTTTTGCTCATGATGATGTCTAGCACACATTGGCTAGTAAATCAATTTGTGAGGACATACTAATTTTTGACAGAGTTCTATTAATACACCTTGGAGCTAAATGAGTTCTGTGAATCCCCAGTTTCAAGTTTAGAATTCTGCCATAACTAGAAGGAAAATATCTTGCTTTAGGTAGATTAATGTTGAAAGCTTGTCAAAAAAAATTTAACATTGAAAAGCAATTCATCTCTTCCTGTCATTATTTTGAGTATCTAGTCGAAACACCATTTGTAATCACTAGGAAAAAACCCAAAGAGATGTTATTTCCTTGGTTGTATTCCCTGATGTTAATAGGGATCCCGTTGAATATATTTCTCTTTAAAAAGTACATCCCAATGACTGATATTCAAGGCAGTAATTCCTGTTCCCAGGAATCTGATAGATCTTCTAGAGTACAGAAATTGCCATTGCTTACCATGCAACTTAATTTATATCCCATGGGGACATTTAAGGTAACCTGGCATTGTATATTAATAAATAACTAAAATGGGAACAAGGGAAGCTTTAAACAAACCATTTAGAGATGAATGACTGAACATTAAAAATGCGCAAGGTTTAAGGAAACATTGACTGGGTGGAGAGAATGAGACAGCTCCACAAGCCTAAATTGCTTGATTGGTGAATGCATTTGACAAGTCCATGTAGGTTCCCCAGAAGCCCAAGGTAGGTAGGTTGTTCTGCCTTGACTGCTTTACTACATATGGCCAGTCCTCAGAACTTCATAGGACACTCAGGAAGCCATTCCTGGCATTGTTTGGTGGGGCTAGATTCTTCCTGACTATGCTACAGGATGCTCAGATCTTTTCTGCACCTTGATACCTCTGAAAAGTGCTAAATTGGGTTGTTGAGGGACTAATCAGAAGAACAACACATCCAAAATCTAAGGCACCTCTCTGGTGCAGTCTTCAAGTACCGCCTAATAATTAGAAAGAGCATTAAGTGTGCCCTACATGGCAAAATTCCCAAAGCTTCCCTTGATGCTAGTGTGCCTCTTTGTTTGTTTTTGATGTGGGTTTGTTCTATTTATCCACACGCTTATAAGAATAAGCTCCTGTCATTTCCTCTAGGAGCTCCACAACACATTTTAAAATAAAGCGATAAAAGGACTCCCCCAGGGACTCATTTTGCCCCAAAATTAACAATTTATCATCACCTAGGAAGTGAAGACATTAGTGGAAGATCATAAGATATTAACTGAGTCCTCCCAATCTCTCACAAATACGGATTGGGAGGATGGAAAGGAAGGGTTATACTTGTTTTTTCTTTCTTTTTTTCCCTTTCCCCCCCTTATCGTTCTCCTTCAATTTTAGAAACAGTGGGTTGTTCCCAGAAGATGCTATACTGGGGTGAGGCTTTATGTTTAGGCCTAAATGCAGGACTCAGCTCTTTGATAGTCAGGCTTGGACTCAATCTAATGTCCTCTGGTAGAATTTTAAAAATCTTAGAGCATTTTCAGCATTAGAGCCCAACATATCAGAGTCTTATCCGGGAGCTAGTCTAGTGCAAGGGTCTCTCTGGATCATAGCTGCCTTAGAGGGTCATGAAAAGGTAGATTTTTGAGGTATCTTAGACCCAGCCAAGTGCCTTGTAGACTAGAATCTTAAATTCAGTGCAGGAAGGACTAGGCAGCCATTAGAGTTCCAAGTATTGGCATGATGTGCTTACATCTGCCTTTGTTTGTTAATAGGAGTGCTGCAGGCTACTGCACAAGCTTCTTCAGGGCAGTCGTACTAATCTGCAGTAGTCTAACTGGGAGCTGACAAGCATCTGGATCACACACAATATTTGGGAGACTATTAAAGAGGGGGTCTTTCCCATAAAGTGGAGATATCAAATATTTAGTACAGGGTATTGTATAAACTACCCCTTCTATTTATAATGCTGATTCCAGCTCCACTTAAATTTTGAGCAAGAAATTGGTTCTCCTCTGAATCTTCCTTCTGGACGGAGGTCTGTAAAAGCGAGTTATAAAATCTGTCCAACTACCATGAGCTGATAGAGAACAGAAATCATGGGAAGAAGCAAATAGAAAAAAATTAGATTTTAGAAGAGCTTCCAAACAAAGCTTACCAAAGGGGTAATACTTTTTAACTGTAGGGCCTAATTCTACTGTCAATTACTGAGATTTGTGTGCAACTCTGAGATTGATGGAATTCCTCTGGTTTTACATGGATTAATGGATAGCAAAATCTGGATCATTGTGTACAATTTCTGTGTTCACACATGTAAAACGGCCTTAATAGCACATCTACCTACCTCATGGCAATGTGGTGAATTATTCAGGAATATGTAGCACAGTCAGAAAACAAATTGTACCGGTCTACAAATACATTGATTATGACATAGTCCATAGGTCTTTCATCGCTCTTACCTGTTGTTATCTGGGTAATAGGTATTTTTTTTTTTTTTACAATATAAGCTGTCACATTGTGTTGGCTGTTTTACATCATGCCCTGTTACACACTGAAACGCAACAGGAGACACTATTCCACAGAGTGTATATGTATGTATGTGTGTATGTTTATGCCTGCTAAAAGGAACATAATTTGAAGATATCAGTCATTCCAGATCTACAAGGATGTACAAATCTTTGCTTTGTTTTGCTTTACTTTTCAAAACTTGTAAGAGGCTAATAGCTATAGCTCTGGTTTGAGACAGCATGTGCCTATGCTATACTTGTGTTAGCTTCCCAGAAACTGCTGGTCTACAACAATCTTGTTTCTGTCATGGCTCGAGGCTGACAGGCCTTCATCCTGTATTGGCTCAAGGTTCCACCCATGTGGAGCTCATTGCAAGACTGGGTAAGTTGAGTGAAGTGACATGCGCAAACAGGGACTTAGATATAGGGTGACCAGATAGCAACTGTGAAAAAACAGGACAGGGGGTAGAGGGTAATAGGCGCCTATATAAGAAAAAATCCCCAAAAACGGGACTGTCCCTTTAAAAATGGGACATCTGGTCACCCTACTTAGATGAGACTGTGACATAATATCTGTTTACTTTGACAAACAAATTCTTATTTAGAGTAGGATTTTCCATGCTTCGTCTCTGCCAAAACATTTTTGTTATGTTTGAGCAAAATCAACTCAGTCATTTTGAGTTATAAAAGCTTGGGGATGGGGAAGAAACACTTTCCCCACCCCAACCCCTGTGCATTCTGAGCATATTTTTTTTTATGTTGCCCTCAATTTTTAAAAAGGCTGAATCTATTAGCTTTTTGTTTGGTATATGTCATTGAGTCCTAAGGTTCAAGCCAATTTTGAAAACAAATCAGTTCAGTAGTTTTATAAGTAGTATACAATGCACACATGTAAATCCTAATTTGGCTGTGAAAATATTTGTCTTTATTGGTTAGCCTGTATCCAACTGTTTCCCCCCTCCTCCCCCACAGGTCGACGGGATATTGTGCTTGGCTGACATTCTCACAGATAGTACCCATTCTGAAGCCACTCGTGCAGAAGCAGCAGCGGTAATAGCACAAATCACATCTCCACATCTCACTTTCACTCAGCATCTCAGCAGCTTTCTGGAGAATATGGAGGAAATTGTCACAGCACTTGTCAGTAAGTATACAGGGTTTGTTTTAAGCCTTTCTTGGACTCACTGGAAAAGAAGAAAAAAACTTACGATTAAAGACAAACTTTCCTCCATTAGCAATGTTCTCGAAGGAGTATTTGCCTTTCTTGCCACTATAATGTTCCACAGTAGAAATCTATGTGGAATAGGTCAGTTGTTTTAAATCCTGAAGTTGGAAATTCTTCGATAGTTCTAACATTCTTGACTTGTAGCCAAAGTTCAAATACAATTTATTTGTGAAAATAGTAGCCATTTGAGGCCTAAAACCATGTGCCTGGTTATCATCTCACCTACGCTGGTATAAATCAGGAGTAACAATACAGAAGTCAGTGGAGAGCTATCAGTGTAAAACTGGTGAAAGTGAGTGGAGAATCAACCCCATTAGCTTTCTACAACTGTATGATACTTTATACAAAAATTACTGTATGACTTGTTCTTGTGCATTAAAAAGTGGCCATTTCATTAGGATATCAGTGCATGCTAACGCAAGAGGCGGAATGTAGTGGTGACAAGTACAACTTAATGATGAAGACCAAAATGCATCCTCCAGTCAACAATGATTTGCTACAGCACGTGACTGGGGTTTGCCTTTATCTGGCGTTAATGATAACATTCTTGTAAATTAAGAAGCTAGTATTATGGTCTGAGACATCATTCATATCTGTATTTAGTCATTGCTAGGTAGAGTAACCTTTAGTTTTTAATGCTGTTTTCTAGCCTCTTCCAGTACAAGAGTCTGCCAAATAAGTGCTTCCTCCACTCCCTCCATATTAGAGATATAAATACTTTAACAATCCATAGTTACATACACTTACAGATACCAGAATCATCAGCTAACTGTATATGCAAGACCTGCAGAATAGATACATAGATCTCTGCTCTATCCCACTGAGCTCAAGCAACCAACTAGGCTAATGGACCTTTTATCTGCTACTGATAAGTGACATACTCTTAAGCAGGTCTGTCACATTCCATACTTGGAAGTCATTGCAACTCCTTCACAAAAGCCTGTACATCATAATCTGTCCAAGTGGCTAGAATGAAACCGACATCAGAATCACTCCATATTTTTATCAACCTTGATCTATCCACCTAGCTGCCACTCTGCCCAGGCATTCCACATTCACAAACACTGTACGGATGAAATGACCATTACCACTGCCCAGATGTTGTAAATACAGAACACTCACAAATCTGGAGTTAACAGTCTGATTTAGTACTGAATAAAATGTTTCAACCTGTGAATATAATTATTAACCATCAACTGTTACCCTGCAGACTGTCATCTTGCAATTTCCATTAATTAAAAGTAGGTCTACTATGCCTACAGGCACCTCTGTGCTCTGATCCTCCCCAGCTGTGGCACACTATGCTACACACCTCTCTTCTACCCAGCAGCCCTTTTGTAATGAGGCGGTGTTAGGCATTCTGAGGGGGGCTGCTTCTTGTGCCCAGTATGTCATCAATACCCAGTCTATTCCACCTCTAATTTACCCAATCCCAGCCTGAAATGGAGTTACAGGGCACCACCCAAGGATGCTCCAATCAGAGCTGTTGTATTTTGGACTTTGGATTTTGTTGAATTTGTAAGTGAACAGTCCTTACAAAACGTTGGCCTGTTGAGCAGAGGAAGCTGAAAGACACCTGTCCCTGGGGTTGGTTTAATATGCCAGATGTGGAAAGTTATTTTAGATCTCAGATATGGCAATCATACTATCTTGTCCAATCCAGTGAGTACGAAATCTGCTAGACCTTATTTGATACTTTCTACTGTTCAGTGTACTTTTCAAGACTGGGCCTCAGCATCATGTCTGAAGATTAGAAGCCCATAGTACACTTGCCCTGGAACTGGTACAGTGTGTGTGTTGGGGTGTGTGTTGGGGGTGGTGGTGGTAGTGGTAGGGGAGGGAAATGCATGAGTATGTGGGGATAAAGAGCAAGGTAATCCAGCTTCCTCAGCTGTCAATTTCCAATTTATACTCCATTTGTTGAGCTAGCTTGCTACTCGTCAAGCAGTGTTTAAGCCTAGCAATCATGGCCAGCCAGGAATATGCCAAAATGAATCTGTGTTCCTGAGGGCAGAGTCACTGAGGACAGGGCTATTTCCTTTATTGCCACCACCAAATCATCAGATGAGGCATGATAAGATGCACCAAGCCTAAGCAATATAAGCTTTAGGAATAGAATGACTCAAATTTGGGAAAGCCTTTTCACTATCCAGTCATCAATTTCCTTGTAATATTTATAGCTGAGTAATTGAGTGACTCTCGCTTCTTATTTTTAATTTTTAAAACGCACTGAAATCAAATTGCTGGATGACTCAGACCTAGTTCAAGTAAATGTGTACAGGAATTAAAAGGCACTTAGGAGGTTATGATGGTAATAGCTGTGTCTGCAGCATTTTTTAAGAGGTCTGCAAAATTTAAAAATATACAGGGTAGTCTGAGATTATAAAAAAGTTTTAGAAACAGTAAGATAAATTGCAGAATTTTATTCGCATGGATCCATTAGTTTTACCCATCTGCTGACTGCATCTCATTTTGTTTAGGAATATAACATTTATCTTGAACAACATCCAATGGAGAAAGTTAAGTGTGATAGCCTAGGTCACTAATTAAGTGAATGCTCCCAGAGACTTGTAGTCTAGATTTATCTTGCCATCTATACCTGCTTCAGTCCAGTCTGCAAAAATGCAAGTGGAAATGTCTAATATTAATTTCAGAGGAATATTTAACTCCTATACAAATCTTTTCATGCTGAGGAGTAACTGATTTATATTAATTAAATTATTTTCTGCATTTCTAGAATTGTGCCAAGAGGCCTCATCTGGTGAAGTTTTCCTTCTGGCTTCAGCAGCACTTGCCAATATTACTTTTTTTGACACAATGGCTTGCGAGATGTTGCTTCACTTGAATGCAATGAAAATTCTTCTAGCAGCTTGTGCTGACAAGCAGATAGTGGATACTCCATATTCTCGAGATCAGGTGAGTGGTTTCTGAACAAAACGTTATGTTTACACATGACTGTAGCAGTCAGTGGCAGTTCCTGTTATAAAGTGGCACAATAGTTGCAATTCTAATATCCAGTTCTTGATATATTCAAAACTTTTTGGTCCCATATTTTCCATGCTTGGTTTCTGCCGAATTTTTTCTCTTTTTCCTCTCTCTGTGTAATTTGAACAATATTGAACAAAGTTATTTTGAACATGACTTTATCAAAAATGGCTGAGGTTTTATATTTGCCCAGTGAAGATTATATATTCAAAGGGGCCTTTGCCTAGTGTGAAAAACATATGTTTTGATTTAAGAAAATTATGGTTATTAGAAAATTTAATAGAAAATCTCCTTAAGCCTTCAGGCCATCATTTAAACATAAATGCATAGCACCTCTGTGTGCAGCTCTTTAAGGCTCAAATCCTTCAAGCACTTTTGTGCATGCTTGACTTTCTGCATGCATGTAGTCCTAATTATTCACCTACATGAAGTTAAGCATGCATGTAAGTGTTTGTAGGATTGAGATGTAAAGGAGTTTACTAGTTCTACTGGCTGAATAAGTGCCTAATTCATGTAATGGGCTTTGGATCAAGTCCTAGATGAGTAGCAAGTAGTTTAAACAAGTGAAGTTGTTTTTTTCTTTTTCATTAAAGAAATCTAAAGAGTTAAATGCAAAGAAATGTGTTATGCATAATTAATCACAAAGAGCTCATATGTGCCCATGAGTCACTGGCCTGCATTAGTGTAGTTCTAGAAGGGTACTGTTTAAGTGAGAGCTGTAGTATGAATTCAGCCTCAATAAGAGAAAATACTTTTTAGAGCTCCCAATTTTCAGGGATGCACTCACTATTACTCATGTAAAGAGAGTGCAGAATTATATCCTGTTTTGAGCCTGTCAGCTCTGCTAGCCAGTGTGGTAGAGGATGAGGCACTAACCTCATCAGCTGTCTACCTTTTGTGGGCAATCTAGATACAGCAATGGGGCCAGATCCTCAGCCCCTATTAAGTCAGTCTCCTTCATGCCACTGCAGCAGCACAAAGGTGACTTCCACCTGGGTAAAAACAGCAGCTCAGGATTGGGATGACATAGTCAGCCCTTTGCCACCCAGTGTAGGAGTGTTCCAGATTGTACTTGGGATGGGAGGGGCACAGTAGGAGCCCCGTGTTCTCCAGTGACCCTGGCTGCTGGAGAGGCTCCAAAGTAGACATCATCCGTTGGGGTAAGACAAGTGATCACTGAGGCTGCTCTGACTTGCACCTGTGGCCATTTTGCCATCGCCAGAAAGAATTGAGAATGATGGTAGAAAGGTAGGGTAAAATGTAAAAAGCCACAGATGTCCCTTCCCTACTCTGTCATGCCAAGCACTGCTCTGGTGCCCCTGAGGATCTAGGCCGTGGTGTTTGGCTTACTTTATGCCCATTATTTACTATATGTAATTTGTGTGCTCTCGCTCTTTCTTTCATATACGCTCTGATTCTTTGTCCTCTGTCTCTTCCTTCCAGTGGACACAATTCTGCTCCCTTTGAATTCAGTGGTAAAGTCACTATTGACTTTGGGAGCCAGACTGGCCATTTTCTTCATAGTAGCAGTGCAGCTGTTAAAAGTTTTAAATTACAATCTTCTGTATTTTCCACAGTATGCATCCGATGAAGTGAGCTGTAGCTCACGAAAGCTTATGCTCAAATAAATTGGTTAGTCTCTAAGGTGCCACAAGTACTCCTTTTCTTTTTGCGAATACAGACTAACATGGGTGTTACTCTGAAACCTACAATTATTGTGTTAGCCAATAAGCTCATTCCTATTCTCTTGCAACTTGCTAACTTCCATTAAAGGACATCTTAACTAAAGTAACAGGAAACTTTTGAATGCCTGACCCTTGGAAAATGTGCAGGAGGTTAGATCACATCAACCCATTTATCTCATTCGTAGTTGCAAGAAGGACAGGGGTGCAAAGCAGCAATGCTCAAGGAGGACTGGTACATAGACTGGAAGGAGTAGGTGTCTGGGTTTTACCGTTATACATTTGCTAGGTAGCAGTAGGTTGTGTAACTGAAGATCATGCTGCTAGGACCTGTTTCTGGGTTGGTGCCTAGGATGAGCCTGATTTGCTGTTGATCTTATCTTTTTTTTTTAAAAAAAATAGAAGCATGTTTATGCGGTCAAGCAATTTTAGCAATATGATCCTTTCCGTGTTAATTACTATAGGACTGGAGGCTTTATATTACTGCTACTTATGTTGCCTTTTGGATATTCAGAACTTACTAGCTTCCCTTTGTCAGAATGGCTCAATTTGCAATGGGAATTTAGGGCTGGTTCACCATTCCTCTGGGGACAACCCACAACAGGAGGGCTAAAGTGGAGGAAATCTCCAGAAGGTTCTCATGGTAGTTTTCATTCCAGTTGCTCTGCTAGAGAGGATGGTGTTTGTGCCTACCCTTTCCCAGGCAACAGAGCCCCAAGGATCTGTATGGGTTCAGGGGGATCAGTGGAAGACCCATCTACCTAATGGCCCTGTGACACTGTATTGGCAGCTGTCCCTTGCTACATGCAGCCTTTAGGGAAGAGCTCAACCATGGCTTCTGAATAGGCATTTGTTTGACACAAGAGGTTATCTTATACTGGTGACATTAGTAGTGTTGTAAGTGGGATGTTTGTTCTATTATGGCAGTTTAATAGAATATGTTGCTTGGTTTTAATTTGTCATATGCCCAGATGCTGTGATGATGGGAATATAAACTGGTTGATGGACAGTTTATATCCATTTGTTCTTGGGTATACATTAGCGCTTACCTTAAATAACTCCTTTCCCTCGGAGGTATTTATCCCTCTGATGTATTTATAGAGAGCAATGCATCTCCCCCCAGCCTTCTTTTGGTTAGGCCAAACAAGCCAAACTCTTTGAATTTCCTCTCTGAAGGTAGGTTTTTCATTCCTCAGATCATCCTAGTAGCCCTTCTTTGCACCTGTTCCAGTTTGAATTAATCTTTCTTAAACATGGGAGACCAAAACAGCACACAGTATTCCAAATGAGGTCTCACTAGTGCCTTATATAATGGTTCTAACACTTCCGTGTCTTCACTGGAAGTACCTCGCCTGATACATCCTAGAACTGCATTAGCCTTTTTCATAGCTGCATCACATTGGCAGCTCGTAATCATCCTGTGATGAACCAAAACCCCCAGGTCTTTCTCCTCCTCTGTCATTTCCAACTATTGAGTCACCAGCTTATAGCAAAAATTCTTATTCGTCTCTAAGTGCATGACTTTGCACTATTAATTTTCACCCCATTTTTATTACTCCAGTTTTCAAGGTCATCCAGATCATCTTGTATGATACTCCAGTCCTCCTCCATACTGGCAATACCTCCCAATTTTGTGTCATTTGCAAATTTTATTAGCAGACTCCCACTTTCTGTGCCAAGCTCATTAACAGGACCGGAGCTAGGCACCAGCAAACCAAGCATGTGATTGGGGTGGCACTTTTCAAAGGGCGGCATTCCGAGCCCCCCCCCCTTTTTTGTTGTTGCTTCGGTGGCATTCCGCTTGGGGCTGCAAAAAACCTAGAGCCGACCCTGCTCGTTAATAAATATGTTAAATAAGATTGGTCCCAAGACTGATCCCAGAGGAACTCCACTAATAACTCCTCTCCAGCCTAACCATTCACCTTTCAGTATGACCCACTGTAGTTTCTCCTTTAACAGGTTCCTTTTCCAGCTTTCAATTCTCATATTAATCCCCCTCTTCTCCAATTTAACTAATAAGTGCCTGTATCAAATCCCTTACTGAAATCCAGATATATTCGATCTACTTTATTTCTTTTGTCTAAAAAATCAGTTCTCTTCTCAAAGCAGATCATGTTGGTCTTGCATGATCTACCTTTTGTAAAGCCATGTTATTTTTTATCGCAATTACCATTTACTTCTATGTCATTAACTACTTTTGCTTTCAAAATTTTGTTCCAAGACCTTGCATAAAATTGAAGTCAAGCTAACAGTCCTGTTGTTTTCTGGAACACTTCCCCACCCTCCTTCTTAAAAATAGAGACTATATTAGCAATTCTCCAGTCATATGGTCTGACCCCTGAGAGCCAGGAACGCTGGATGATATTCCCAGCTGTGCACAGACCTATGTCTTGAGCGAATCACTAAGTCTTTGTGAACTTGGGCATGTCATGTACCTCACTGTACCTTAGTCTCCCCACCTATAAAACCGATACAATGAAGTTAACATTATGCCATTAAAATCACCCCCAATGGCAAGAAGCTACATGGATAAATTCTAGTAAAGAACAGGATAGAGTGTCTAGAGAAGTAACCTCCCTCTAGCAATAACTGAAAAGGAACTGCGGGGGCTGCAGCAAAGTACGTCCCTTGGCCCGTGCCACTTCCCGCAGCCCCCATGGGCCGGGCATAGCGAACTGCAGCCAGTGGGAGCCGTGATCGGCTGAACCTGTGGACGTGGCAGGTAAACAAACTGGCCGGGCCCACCAGGGGCTTTCGCTGAACAAACGTCCCAGGTTTGGGAACCACTGCTTTAAAGCATTAAGAGTCTCTGAAGCGCAAAACAGGTCTCCACTTCTCCAAAAAAAAAAAAAAAGAAGAAGAAAGAAAGAAAAAAAGGATTTCTATTTCCTGTCTCATAAGAAAGCTCCATAGATCAAAAAACAGCATTTCTGCACAACTATCAGGGGATGCCAAGAAGAAACCACTTCCTGGGGCCCAAAGGACTGGTTCACAGGTATCCAATCAGGAGCTATGCAGAAGTTGATCCATCCCACCACTCAGAACAAAATTCCCTGTTTCTCTTATCCCAAAACTAGAAGCGGGATAAAGCATTACATTAAGAAGGAGAAAGAAAACTACTGTACCTCTCAAGTAAGACCAAGAGAGCTTGTATGCATTAGCGTCTACCTTTTCATTAAGAACCGTTATAAAATTGGCACTGGTGTTAATATAGATACCAATGACTGTTTAGTAAGTATCAAGATTCTTCATGTTCAGGGACCTCAGGCTCCTCCTGTCAGAGAAAACTGGTACTCTGCTGTGTTTGTGCAATATGTGCACCATGTTGTCTTCATGAATCTTTAGCACTGTCAGATACAGGAAGGTGTAATTGAAACTTTTGTGGCTCAGGGACTCCTTTCATTCTGTACATGGGGAGAAAAATAAAAAAGAAATCTGTTCCTTCTGAATTCCCACTTGTCTTGTCTCCTCAGTGATGCTAGCATTCTCACCTTACCTGTGAAGTTGTGGAAATGCAGTCTAACAGCTTTTGGTCTTTCGTTATCCAGGGGTACAAAGACTTAATGTGCAGTGAACCTCTCAATTTTAAAGCAGTTATGTTTGCATTCCAAGTTTAATATCTCAGTAAGCCATGTTCCCCAAATGTATATGGGATGGGGGAGGGCCTTTGACTCAGTCCTGGAGACCCACAGTTAGCTAGCTGTTCCTCCTGTTTTCCACATAATCCTGATGTTTTCACATTTTTGCAGCTTCTTGCTGGAGATGTTGCAGGCTTTGAGTAAATCATAGCCTCTCTTCCTCTAGTTTCTAGATTTTTTTTTCCTTCCTCCTCTACTCACTCAGGCCATTTACTAAGCTTTCCTGTTGTGTTGCCCTTAGGGGGAAACTCCCTCCCCCAGTAATTTTAGGGTCAAAAGTAGAGGAGAGGCAGATGTTACATTATGACCCAGGCCTTTAGGATGAGGTTTTTCAAACGGATCTAAAAGTTAAGTGCCTAGCTCCCAATAAAAGCCAGTAGGAGTTGAGTGCCTAACTCCATTAGGCTCCCTTGAAAATGTCACCCTTTATTACTGCATCAGAAATTCTTTTTTATAATCAGAGCTTCTTGAATATCAGCTGGTTCATTCTTTCCTGTGAACTCCTCATCTAGGTTCTGCTCAGTATCATCAGATTGGTGGCTTTACCAGCTTTTTTTCTCAAGCTGCTGACCAGATGGCCTTGTACTTGGAAGCCAGCATGGGTCCCCGGATATGTTTGCCTGAGAATTATTAAGAACAGGGGACTTGAGATGGAGGAATTTGGGCAGTGAAGCATTGTTCTCTGTACCGGGTGCCCTTCCACCTTAGTTTGACAGAACTGCGTTAAAAATCGTGGAGAGAGAACAAGATAAAATGGTATAAGGGGGAAGGGAGGCTGCGAAGCCTTGATCTCCAACCTGAGGCTTTGGTGGTGTTGTCAGAGAAAAGGTGGGGGCAAGAAACATAGGTCTCCCCCTGCCACTGTTGCCTCTGATGGTGTGGTATCTTATTGGGGTCCTGGCTGAGACAGGACAAAAGATCCCCTGCCCTGCTGCATCACAACCGCTAGTGTAGTGTCTCTGCTAGAGAAGGACTGGGGTAGGAAGGAAAAGCTCCTGCCCTACTTGAGACACCCATGTTTTAACATTTTGGGCTAAGTCACTTGCTCAGTGTCACACAGCCAGATAGTAGCATAGTAAGGAATAGAAATCAGGTCTCCCAACTCTCCCAGGCTGTATTCAGTCCAGCGGACCATAGTTTCCTCCTGTTCCTTGTATGATCAAAGCAGGGAGGGGACCAATCCTTCCGACAATATGAAAGTCTATGTTTAAGCATATGATCAGCCACATTTTCTCTGGATGCCAATATCCTGTCATACACTGTGCATAAGTACTGGGTAGTATGCCCCTACCCTTCTACACTGGGGTGGTAAAAGTTATGTACCGAAGATCTTTTAAACTATCTGTTAATATGAGAGTCTACATAAAAATTACAGATAGATCTGAACTTTCTTGCTTTTATGACTTTTGGTTTTTGATGTCCCTTTTTCTACTATTTCTTAGGCTGTGCGAAGTACTATCTGGGGTGGAAAGTTCCTTTACCCAGAGTTGTCCAAATACGCTCTGTGACTGGATAATATAATACACTAAATGTTCTGGCATAACACTGTCGCTTATAGTAGTGACAGGACTCACATTAAGAAAACGAATTCATATGCCTTGCTGCATAGTGAGTGGTGAGGTAATCTCTGGTGTCTATTAACAAAGAAAAAGATGATAAATTATGGTAATTAAATTCCACAAAATACTTAGGAAATTAAACAAGAGGCAGTGGGTGCCAATAATAGATATAAAAGTAAGAGCAAGGCCACAAGTCAGGGGAACTCTAGCAATGCATTATATTACTGGTGTCCTAATTAGTTTTCTATAAGAGACCATAATTTCCCTGCAGGAGCCACCCCTCCCCACCCTTTTTTAATACACCTGCACATCTCTGCACTTCCATGCCAAATTATGTTGTTTGAACGTTGAAAAAAGAGGTGGATAAGTTTTTCATGGAGTGTCAAAATATAGTTATGTAAGAATATAATTGTGTGTGAAAATCAGCTTTGGCAAGCACAGTGGAGTCAAAACAATGGAGACTTAAACTCCACAGGTCCTCTCTCAGCCAAAATGGTCATTATCCAGTACTTGGAAGTTAGAAGCATGCAAGACAGGCAGCATGTTCCAGCGTATAAGGCACTAGACAGAGTCAGAGGACCTGGGGCAAAATCCTGGCCCTGCTGAAATCAGTCGTAAAACTTCCATTGACTTCACTAGGGCCATAATTTCAGCCCTGGGATCTATTCCTGACTCTGCCATCTATTTGATGTCACCTTGGGCAAATAATTTAACTTCTCTGTGCTTCTCTTTCACCATCTGTAAAGTGGGGCAAACAGTATTTACTCATTGGTGTATAGCATCTATGGATGGAAAATACTATATTTTTTATATTTATATCTATACTATATTTATATATATATGTATATTTATATCCAATTTTTATTTGTTATTACTCCATGCTGACTCTGCCCTTGCCTGTCAACTGATGCAGAAAGTGCAGCTACTTGTCTACTGTAGAAACTGGAAATGATAAAGATATGCTATGGGTTTTAGAGTAGTTATAAATTTGTAAGACCTAAAATGATGCAGTCACAAATACATAAGAGTGCTTCTTCCTTCTGGTTCTCTCCAGTCTGGCAGGAAACAATAAAAATAGATTTCAAACAATATAATAGATCTCAAACTGCTGCAGAGTTTTGATATTTCACGGCACCTTTTCCCTGTAAATAAATATCACAACATATGGCTAGCTGGTGACCTCAAGCACTGCTGTGGGCAATGGGTGCTGTATAAACTCTGAAAATTCCCTAGTCCCTCTCTGAGTCACAATTCCACTCCTGCGACTTTCTTGCTCCCAGCAGAGTAGTAATTTACTGCTGGTATAGAAACCAATAAATTACTACTCCCACTCATTCAGCTACTCTGGCCAGCAATTGAGAGGCTTGGCATTGCCCGCACTCCATTCCCCTGCCCACCTTCTCCAGGGAGGAAGTAAGCATGCATGCATCATGCTTACTTCTAGTCACTCAGACGAAAAGTCCAGGTTGCCTAGGTGGGCAAGTAAGGGGGATTTCTACACCTCTACACTGTCTTCCAGCCCTAGTTACAGGCTAGTCCTGTGTCATTTATTTCTTTAAAATATTAATATAGATTGTGGAAAACTATAAGTAAATAGAAGTATTAAGTGTCTCCTTTACTCCAGAGGTCAGGTGTTTATTTTGTCTTAATCTCTCATGCTGAGTCTTATGGTTCCCAGAAGAATTCCTCTCGCATCTCCCTGAGACCATCTGCTACAACATCTCCTGTCTCCACCTGCTGCTGTGACACTGCCCTTTACTAACCAGTAAGATGATAAAAGGCAAACGACTGTCATACACACAGCTGTGCCCTGCTTCTTCTCTATTCTTTTAGGTCTGGAAGGGAAAGGGATCCCCATCCTATGTTTAAAAGAAAAGGAGTACTGGTGGCACCTTAGAGACTAACACGGCTGCTACTCTGAAACCCATCCTATGTTGTGTCCTAAATACCAAACATTCTGTGCTGGCTCATATAGTATTGAATCTTCCTTCATATAGTACCAGGCACCAGAGGAAATTCACTCCTATTTTTTTAGAGGTTTCTTAGGACCTCTTGATGCACCTCTTAATTGTCTAAAAGGTCTTGCTCCATAAGTCTGATACCTCAAAAGCAATACCTGCTGTCAGCCTTTGACAGGGCAGGGGAGGGGGGAAGCTCTCCATTTGCTGCCTCCAGGTAGGTTGATTTTGCTTTGATGTTTATTAGATTTCTTTATTTCCGTACGTAAATTAAAAACTCCATATTGCTTCTTGCAAATGGCCAGACATGCCTTTATCCCTGGAGACGGGTGTCTGGAACTTTGCAAACTCTCTCTGGCTTATCTTTATTTGATTCATTTAAGTGAAACAATATTCACACTCAGAATGTGTAGCAGAAATTAATTTTACTTAGCGATGAATCAGCCTTAAAGGAGTAATTAACTAAGAAGATTAACAGTTCCATATTGATCTTCTTTGCCACTCAGTTTAATGATTTGGTCATTTTCATTTTGAGTTTGAATTTCTCTCCATATATCAGCAGTATCAGTAAAAGTTTATGAAACACAGTGACCTTAGTAACAACAAAGATCATGACTTTCACCTCTACAGGGCAGGACTCATAAAACTAGGATACTGATAATTGAAGAGCAGGGCACAACTGGGAGGATATCCTTTATTCCACTGGATCCCAAAATGTACCTCTATTGCCCTCTAACGCCTGTTCACTCTCCCTCTATTTCTTCATCTTTCCCTTGCTAGCATCTTCACTGTTTCTGATAGTTGGAATTTCTAGGCAGCAGAACTGACCAGTAACTGCCAATAGTGGGGGGACAGAGAGAGGGCAGCAGCTTCAGCAGATGTTACTGAGCATGCTCAGTCTGTATGAGCATGCCAAGTAGGCACCTGACCCCGCCTGTCCCACACATCATCTCCGCTGGGTAGCCTTTAGTCTCCATTTGGGACTGAGTTTTCCCAAACAGTGAATAAACCTTCTGGCCATTTAGTCGTTTTAACACACTTTGGGTTTACAATGAGGACATTCACTTTGTATTACCTTTTTAGCCTGTAAATGAATTTTCCATCTGGTCCTAGTTATAATGCAAATACAATTTGATACCTTTGTTCACTATTGGTTAAACATGCTAATAAATCAACATTTGTTATTTAAAAGAAGACACATTATCATAGTCCATTGTGGCTATTTGTCTCCTTGCAATATAATTTCTTCAAGATGATGCTTCTCCATTCAACATATCTGATGAAAATTTCTTTAAAGACCCTTAATTAACTTAATAGTTTCCTCAAATTTCAATCAATTTTTTCTTTACAGAAGATTGATTTCCCAGAAGTGTTTTATTTCTGTAATGGACCACTGACACTAAGAAAACATGATTTAATATCATTCCATATTTCAGTGTCAACCAGACCACAAAAAAGACAAAAGGGGGAGTTCATCTTTTACAAATTCAGTAGAAGTTGTGGTTGGTTAGACTATTCTTTTTTTTTTTTGGGGTGGGGGGAGTTAAAAACTCTTTTTTGCAGTACAGAAAGCAGTTTTTGTTTACTGTAAGATGTAATGATACAAATGCTGCCAATTAATATTAAAACTAAAAAATGTAGGTGACATAGCTGTCTAGCTGGTTCTTATATCTGTGAGGTCCTTGTCAATTTAGATGGCTTCTATTAGATTTTGTATATGTGCTGTGAGATATTGAGAGGTTAATTTTATAAATCCATAAGACTAACGTGATGTGGCAACACTTGTAAAGATATGAAACATATATTTATTATTATTAAGCTATATAAGATTTAAAGAGAAGAGACTTCCTATAGAGTTTTTAAAATACACTGTAGACCTCCTAAGTCATTAATACATTTGTTTAGAGCCTGTTTTTTTACAGTGGTGCTAAGCACCCAGAGTTCTGAGTGCTCAGCATCACTGAAAATTAGCTTTTAGGCCTCAGTCTGGCAAAGCATTAACTCACATAACTTTTAAGCATGTGAGGAATTCCATTGGAGTCAATGGGACTATTCATGTACTTAGGTGCTTTGGATCAGGACTTTTAAGGGAAGTGCTTAAATTTCTGTTCAGAAAAGTGTCTTTGTAAAAGTGTCATGGTGGGGCTCCGTGTTCATTATATCTCACCGATTCTATGATGATCGTGCTATAGACTACACCGTTATAATTTCAAAATAACAAGTAAAATTTTGATCCCCCTGCACCAAGGCATAGCCCCATAGTATTAAAACTAAATGAGAATCTTATTCAGTAGTTGACAGCCTGTGACACAACTCAGATTTCATGTAAGTGGTACAAATACTTGCTGATCAGTTTATCTGTCAGTCTGATCTGTATTTCTAGGGTGCTCATCACCATTATGTTTGAAGTAATTGTTAAATGATACCTAAAATTAATGACTGTATCAGTATTTTGAGACAATGTCTCAGGGTGGAGGCTCACATAGCTTCCTGTTGCCTGACACTGTGATTTTGAGCTAAAATAAACTGTTGAAGCGGAGGTATACATAGCAAATGCAAAAGGGGGAAATACATCAGAAGAGACAGTGTAAAGACTGAATTTTTGACCAAAGAGAGACTGTTAATAAATGCAAAGAACAATACAATATGAAAAGTAGTTAACAGCACATGTGGATTACTTGCTGTTCTTACCTCAAGATTTTAACTGTTTAAATTGGTTTTAAGGGAAAAAAGCATGCAAAAGTCTTTATTCAATTTGTGGACTAATTGCTTCCGAATTTCATTTTGAAACATGAAGCTGTTTTTGATCTATAGGAGCATCTAAAAGAATCTTAAACCACAAAACCTCTTTCTCTTACTTTTTTTCTTTCCTTTTCTTTCTACTTCTAGAACTTAAAAATTGTGCAACCGATTTAAATCAAATTTGGCCTGAAATACTAAGTTGCCACGTGAAGTCAAGTTTCTTTCTGAACTATGAGCCCTTCAGAAATAGTTTCCAATCAAAATTAGTGATAGACAGATGTAAAACGCTTCAGAGATTTGGATAATCTTTCAGAAGCTGGGATGCTTATTCAGATTCTTATCCCAGTCTGTTCCATTTGAAAAGCTGGAAATCACCTGAGAAGAGGGTCTCTAGGAATTTTCAGAAATTCCTAGTGTAGGTAGAGTGGCTACAGCATGAAAATATCCTTTCTCAGGGTATTTTAGTGCTTCTGCTTCCAGCCCAACCCAGGCAATTCAGAGGTGTGTTTGAAAATCCCAAAGCAGGGTAACCCATTGGCTTCAAACCTCCAGACATTTTTTTTTTGTTGGTTCAGTTCTAGTTTGGCTTGATTCTTATCTTATCCAAGCTACTTTGCCCATCCCTAAATCTGAGCATGTACTGTAACTGCTGCTACTCATTAAAATACCAACTACTGATAAGAAAGAAACAAATATGATTTGCATCATGTGTAGGAACAATGGTAATGAGAACCCTAGTGTTTGGATACTTGAATACGTCTAAGGAATTGATGAAGTGTGAAGTTGGCTGAAATTTAGGAACTGAGGAGCAGGTCTTGGGCCCAGTGGAGATGTGGCTGTAAACCATCTTTCCCTTTACCTGATTTTGCTGTCTGGGTGCCACTTCCCACTCCCCAGCTTAATTTAGAGCGCATAGGGAATAGGAATTATCATTGTAAAAGACCTGTCTTAAATCCTCTCCCCAATCTATGATTTATTGTTGTGGCCACTACTTTGTGGGCAAAGTAGTGCAATTGTAAAGGCTTAGTGAAGAATGTCAGATACCTGTTTATACTGGGTAGAGCTTCACTGGGAGCTAGATGGTTGTTCTTGGTAGCAGCCCTCCACTGCTCTAATGGTGATATGCTAAAAAACCACAAAAATTCTGAGCAAAGATAAATTCCATTTGAAATCCTTGAGATACTTTTCAGATATCCAAACACTGCTGCTGATTTTTCTCTCTACCAGGAAGTATATAAATAATTCATCCCCCCTCTACCCCCCCCCCCGCTACTCTATGGAAGATGAGTTAGTGTTCCCAATGGTGAGAGAATTTGATACAGAATAATGGTTCCTGAGTCAATGAGAGAGAGTATTGGTCTTTTTTTTTCCTGTTCTTTTTAGTTTTGCTCTAAAATCCATACTATGCCAAGTGTATGCTTGGTGATCTATTAAAAATTCAGATAACATTTCAGCTGCTGCAGCAATAACTGTGAATATGTTTTTGCATGTATGTGTTGCGCCCATCACTAAAAATTTAACTTGTATCTATAGTAAGGGGTGGGGAAGACAAGAGTCTTGGGTGCTATTACCTGAAGTTTATTCAAAACACAACCCAGTTACTTTGGTCTAGAAATGAGTAGATTTGTCTGAGGACTTGAGTTTACATCTTTAGTCACCAAAGAACGACTTACTGGGGAGTGATAATGCAAGCTCTTGCACTCTGCTCCACCAGTATGCCCCAGCCTTAATCTGGAAGGCCCACAACAAGGAGTTGACATGGTTTTCTTTCCTGAACATTCATGGCCACTTTGCAGAGAATGCTAATAAGGGTGTCATTGCTATCAATTGTGGTAGAGGTTTTGTTGATGCAGCTGCCTTTTCATGAACTCAACATAGATATCACTGGATAGCCATTGGGTAGTAACAATTTCCAGTCACAACAGCACTGCACTGGATTTTAACAGGTGACTCTGAGGTGAAATGGTATAGCTATTCCATTATCAATTCTTTGATTCTCTGAGTGACTCAGTCCTTCCTATCAAGAGAATCCAAAAAAGGTTCAGAGAAATGTGACTTCCTCTAGACATGGGAGTATTCTAAGGCCAATGAACAAAGACTGTATTTTGTGGCCAGTACCCTTCCCCTACACCTTATGGTTGAGGTTGCTATGTTTATTGACAGCTTTCCTAGAGATATTATGTCTAGGAATTACACTGCAGTACTGGAAATCCTGATTGGCTTGAGCTGTGACTTTCCCAATGGTCCTATAGATCTCGAGCATTGGCAGATAGTGAGAATGTGGTCTGTGTTCCATTTTCATAGATATCCTAATCTTGTACTGTCCTATGACACAGAATTCATTCGTTGCTAAAGGATCCAGACAAATTTCAAATTTGCAGCAAAGGAGATTTAGGTTCGATATTAGGAAAAACTTTCTAACTATAAGAGTAGTTAAACTCTGCAGTATGCTTCCCAGGGAGACTGTGGAATCCCCATCATTGGAGGCTTTTAAGAAAAGGTTGGATTTGTCAGGGTTTACTTGGTCCTATCTTAGTGCAGGGGTCTGGACTGGATGACTACTTGAGGTCCCTTCCAGCCTACATTTCTATGAGTCTATGAAAAAGAGCATTTTCCTCAAAATGATAATTAGGCTGCATCTACAGATAGAATTTTGTTTTCACCTGGAAAGTGCATTTTTAGTGTTTACATTGTCCTTGGACTTTGGCCTGCATTACAGCGTGTCTCCATTCTATGAATCTTGATATGAGAGAGAGGAGTTTTACTTGTACTAAACTGGTCATCCCAAAAAGTGTATGATTTTTAAGAATAAGTACAAACACTTAGAGTAGCATCTTCTCCCAGTTAACCTGTATTCTGTGTTGCTTGTGTATGTAGTTTACATTACAAAAAGGTATGACACATTTTTCCACTGAAAAATTCTGCTCACTTTGAGTGAAATAATTTGAATTCTTCTCATGCTGTCAGATGGTGCTTAGAGCATAAACAAAGCACCACCATCCATCTATCCTGCACCATGTCCTCTATGATGATAAATCCTGTAAGTTTTCCCTCTCTGGCTAGCGTTTAATGAAGAGATTTTTTTCAGCTGGCCCCTTTGTCAT
This sequence comes from Lepidochelys kempii, assembly GCF_965140285.1. Taxonomy (NCBI): domain Eukaryota; kingdom Metazoa; phylum Chordata; order Testudines; family Cheloniidae; genus Lepidochelys; species Lepidochelys kempii. The sequence continues at coordinate 33,076,219 of NC_136385.1, read as the reverse complement.
GTTCTTACAGCTGCACAATGGCATGCCTGCCATGCTAGGTGCTCTGGCTTCATGCTTAACACATGTCCCAGATAGTTCCAGCTTTTTCTTTTTTCTGGAAAATTTTCATGATAAAGGGTTGGGGCATTCTTTTTATTTGTTATAAATTAATTTAGTATAATACCTAGTATTTTTCAAAGGCCTTTCCTTTCAAAGGCGGTCAGACATCTGTCTGGACCTTTGGTGGGCTTCTGGATTTCATGTCTGTATGTTAAGTTGGAAATAACAGTTGAGTTGAAGATTCATAGTTTGGTCTTTACTCTAAAGCTTAAGTGCCTTTAACACTACTTAAGACCTTCAAATAAGGCTCTAGTTGGGCCTGAGTGATGCATAAACCTCTGCATAACCCTCTGCACAGGGGTAATTTAACCCTTTTTGTCCAGTGCACAAATATCTCTCAAAAATATGCAGTCCTGTATAATCAAGGAAAGCAGAGCTATCTTGATCGAGCCCAAATACACCCCTTACTCAAATCATTTCTTGTATAGAAAGATACACAAAACATTTTTATATATAAAAATACTTATTAGATAAAATAACTTGAAGCCGTGAAATAATTGGCATGTATTCAAATTGTGGTTAATTGAATTCATCTATCACTTAGAGAGCCACATGGGGTACTGACTCTGCATAGAGGAAGTAATTTTCATTAACAGGATATAATTTAGAATGAAAAAATATATACACGCTGCTTGAAACTCTGTTAATAATTAACATGGAATAAATACCTAGACATATATTGAGTTTCCATTTTTCTACCTGTCACTCTTTAGAGATTCATCAGCTCATTTGCATCCTAAGTAAATGAATTTATTCAGAGAGATGACACTGTAACACTGCCTTGGAAAGTGGAAGACCTTTATGTCAGAGCACCAAAAATTAGTCACCTTTGTTACTATAATGGCAGAGTGAGATCAACATTAATGGTAATTTGTTCACATGCTTGCTTACATCTGTCAAGGAAGTTTGTTTGTTTGCGAACACAAATCCTACAACTAAAAGCTGTTAGCCAAATCTGTCCTCCTTCAGTCCATTATTCCTCAAGCAGATCAACAGCATCAAGTTAGAATAAGGAAAAAAGAGAACAAAAAATCCTTTTAGTACAATTATTTATTTGTTTTGTTTTGGAATTTACATATAATAATGGTTATTCACAATCCCTTTACACAGTAATGTCAACAACATGTGTGGTTCTTTGCATGCAGCAAGATATGCAGGGAGTTATGTGAATGTTAAATAACAATATCTTTGCATGTGACCCTGAAGCGCTGCATCATCAAGACCAGTATAGTATAGTTGATTGAGTATGGGATTAGGAGTTAGCTGTTTCTGAGTTCTAATCCAATTTCTATCGATAAGTCATTGTATGGCCAAAGAGAAGTTGCTTTGGACCTGATTTTGAGAAGCACTGAAGACCCACAACTCCTACTGTGATTGCTTAGCAGCTCTGCCAGTCAGGTCCCTAATTTCTGTCACATTTCAGGGTGCAATCCATACCAGTGAGGGTGGTCAGCACCTGCCCTGAAACCAGGGCTGCTTTACAATGCTTTGCTGTTGTAGCTCCCAACCTGGGCCTCTCACAAACAGGATGCAGGTCACACATGACTGAATGTGTGTGTGTGTGTGTGTGTAGCCAAAGCCCTGGTCCAGTAGTTCTGACCCAGCAGTCTGTCAGCAACACTCCAGTCACACTCTGGCTTCCACCAGCCTTGGTTGCTACTTGCAGGGTGACCCAATGCACTCCCTGTTCTCTAATTTCCCCCAAACATGTATTCTGCACTGTACAGTCCTCTCCAGGTAGTTCAGATATGAGAGGTCTGTTGTCCCTGTAAACAGTCAACATTCAACAGTTTGCTACTTTAACTGGAGTTACCCTAACAGTTCGGTTTAACTACAACACAAGATTAGTTTTGATTAAAAAAATGTATTGAACTACAAAGAGATTTTAAGGATGTGCAAGTCTAAGGTATTAAAGTCAGAAGTGATTACAAGAGAAATAAGGATAAAACGCTTTCTAGTAGCTAAAACTTTAAAAAGTTAGATTTGGCTCAAGGTAAAAAATCCTTACCGTATGTTCCCACCAACATTGACCCAAACTCTCAGATCAGAATCCCCATGCAAAGTCAAAGGGCTGCTTCCTTTGTGTTCTTAGGTGAAAGGGAGGGAGTGATAGCTTGGGGTGTTTTTGCCCCTCAGTTTTATAGTTCAGTCACCCTTTGAAAGGCATTTTCTGAGGGTTACCCTAGATAAAGTTCATTCCAGCTGTGAGGATGGAGACATGGAGTCTTGTGGCAAAACAGGTTCCATGTTATTGATTGCTAAAACGCAGATCTCTCTGTTCCTGCCCCTCTTCCTTGCCAAAGAATGGCCACTTGGCAGGTGAAGCTAATCAACTTTGACACCTGGAAGGAGGCGTAAGCTTTTCCTTTGTCTTTGAGAAACTGGTTTACTCAATCCCCAGACTTGTCTGGTAAACGCATTGTAGTCATAATTTCAGTTTATGTTCAGAACTCTTAATATGCATTTTGTACATACTTTACAGAAGAATATTAATCAGTGTTACCAGTTTTTAAATGATGCTTCCCGAGGCATATTTTGCATAAAGATTATTGTAATAATGTGTAGGGTGTGAATACTTGATTAAGAAGCACTGAAGACCCACAACTCTTATTGTAGTTGCTCAGCAGCTCTGCCAATCAGATCCTTCATTTGTTTCCTCAGCTGCAAAATGCGACTATGGCACCAATTCAGGAAAACATTTAAGCAGGTGTTTAAGTCCATCTCTGTTCAGGACAACACTTGAGCAGGTGCAAAATCCCATTGACTTAAATATATGTGTTGTCCTTGAATAGGTATGCTTTCCAGAATCAGGGCCCAAAATACCAACCTCCCAAAGGGGTTAAGAGGATTAATCAGTGTTTCTATCATGCTTTGAAGATTAAAACTGACTTCTAAGTAGTAGTATTGCTTGGATATACACTGAAGTTCTTAGTAGTTACTCAATGGGAGTTTTGTCTGAATTTGAGTATGGAATTCAGGATTTGTACCCAAATGAACACTGCTAGAGGCCCAATTGTTTGTAGCCCTTCAGCCTCTTTATGATGATTTAGCAGCATAAAGAGGCTTCCATAAAGCATGCAAATCTTACCACCAACCATCCACAACCTCCATCTGGCAACCCCCAGTACATGTTGGCGGCATGGCTGGGGGAAAGGAGACATAATTGGAGTGCCACTACACTCCAGCTACTCTTGAATGTTATTAACAGCTGAGTGAAGTTGAAGCAACCTCAGAGTATGGAGAAGTGATAATAAAATGTCAGCCCACAAGGATAGTTTTTGATTCTACTCTATTGTTCCGGTTGTTATACTATCTTATTGAGTATATTTATCATTTCTGAATTGTAACATTATATTTTATGTTCTCCTCTCTCATTAATGCAGGTTGTGACAATATTAGCAAACATGTCTGTGCTGGACCAGTGTGCTTCAGAAATAATTCAAGGAAATGGTATGTATTTAAGCTAAGTTAATGCTGTATTTGTATGTATAGAATGCACATGGGAAAAGGAGAGAGCTTGAGAGGTGACCTGTGTTAATCACAGGGCAACATGATCTACGGATGCGATCCAATGCAAATGAAGCCTGTTGTTTGCTATAATTCTTAGTGGAATCTGCATCTGCTGGCCAATACAGGTTGATGGGGGATACAAAGTGAGGTCTCGGAATGGCCTTGTAATTGAAATATGCTGCCGTTCTACAAAATGATTTAGAAGACTTCAAATATATAGCCATCCTGCTGATTTCATATTTATAGTTCACGTCATTACCCACAGCTGTATGCTGAGGCAATCTGAAGCATTTTGATAGTAACATTTGTTTCTGTAAATTAAGACTTAAGATGTTTGAGAAGACCTGTGATTCTCATAAATCAGATTACATCATCTATGTATTAAACTTTGCACATTAGCATCCTGCATTTTGCATTGTTTCATTCAAACTGTACAATGCCATAACAAGACATTACTGCTCCAAAATGTACAAACAGCAGCAGCAATGCTTTCCCATAGCCCTTTAACGATTATTTTTGGCAAAACTTCATTATTTGGGAAATGTACATTTTAGATTTGATTCTGATCAACAGGGAGGAATTGGTTGCAGATCTGAAGGTGGAAGGCAGTTTGGGTGAAAGTCATCATGAAATGATAGGTTTCATTATTCTAAGGAAAGCGCAGCAGAATCAGGACAATGGATTTCAAAAATAAAAGCAGACTAACAAACTCAGAGAACTGGTAGGTAAGGTCTCATGGGAAGAAAATGTAACCGATAGTGGTAGGTATACTTAGTGTGGAAGGAAAGTTACTAAGTGATATCAAAAAGATTGGGGTGTTTAATGCCTGTTTTGCTTCAGTCTCCACTAAAAAGGTTAATTGTTACTAGATACTCCAGTGTAATTAATGTTAAGAAAAATGGGGAAGGAACGTAATGAGGCAAGAACGGGTTAAAGGCTATTTGTATAAATGTATTTGGATACATTCAAGTCAGCAGGCCCTGATGAAATGAAGTAGTCAGAATACTTAACTAGCTGAAGCAGTCTCAGGATTATTAGCATTTTTTTTGAGACGTCATGGAGGATGGGTGAGCTCCCAGAGGACTGGAGAAAGGCAAATATAGGGCCTGCCTTTAAAAAGAGGAACAAAGAGGACCCAAGGAATTAGACCAGTCTGCCTAACTTTAATATTTGGAAAGATACTGGAACAACTTATTAAACAATCGAGTTGTGTGCACCTAGAGGATTATAACGTTATAAGGAATAACCAGCTTAGCATTGTCAAGGACAAATCATTCCACACCAACTTAATTTCCTTCTATGACAGATTTACTGGCCTAGAGATAGGTTGGAAGCACTAGACTTGATATCTTTGGATTTTTAGTAAGGCTTTTGACTGTCCCACATGACATTCTCTCATAAGCAAACTAAGGAAATGTGGTCTAATTACTGTAAGATGGATGCACAACTGGTGGAAGGACCACTCAAAAGTAGTTAATGGTTTGCTGTCAAACTGGGAGGGATATCTAATGGGGTGCAACAGGGGTCATTCTTGGGTCCAGTACTAGTCAATATTTTCATTAATGACTTGGATAATGGAATGGAGAATATGCTTATAAAATTTGTAGATGACACCAAGAAGCTGGGAGTGGTTGCAAATACGTTGGAAGACAGGATTGGAATTCAAAACAACCTTGAGAATTGGTCTGAATTTAACAAGAAGAAATTCAATAAAGTGCTTCCGTTAAGAAGGAAAAATCAAATGCCCAATTACAAAATGGGGGAATAGGCTAGGCAGTACTACTGTTGAAAAGGATTTGGGGTTGTTAGTGGAGCACAAATTGAATGAGTCAAAAACATGTTGCAGTTGCAAAAAAGGTTAATATCATTCTGAGGTGCAGTGTCATATTTAAGACACAGAAGATAATTGTTCTGCTAAGGAGTACTGTGTCCAGTTCTGGGAATCACACTTTAGGAAAGATGTGAACAAAAGGACAGTGGACAGAGTCCAGAGGAGAGCAACACACATGATAAATGGTTTAGAAAACTTGACAGATGAGGAAAGGTTAAAAAACCCCAAGGTATTATAGGAGAATGTAAGGGCAAGAGAACAGTCCTGTGGATAAGGAAATAGCAGATCTAACTGATTTTATGGTGGTACCTGGTAGCAGCTCTATATTTATGATTATATGATCTTAAAATGGGGTATAAATTCCTGTTGTTCTCTAAAAGTACATGGCTAATCAGTGAAGTTTCATACAGCTTTTTCTGTCCCATGAAGTTTAGTTTGGTTTTGCTTAATATGTTTTTAATAGAAAGGGTTTGAATTTGAGTTGTGGCTGAAACATTTATTTAGCAGGCCTACTTTTTCAGTGTTGACTAATACTCTTAAAATCATTTTTTGTTTACACAAAACTTTGTAGACGTGGATTCTGAGGAGAAATGATGCAATGATCTGTTTGCTAAATATAATTAGTTTAGGGTAATTTTTAGTTTTCTCACGTTATAGCTGAAAGTGTTGTGCACACAGACCTGACTGAAGGAGGATTGGCACAAACTAACCTGGATTCAGGAGGGTCCATGGACACATAGGAGGCTTAGGTTTTCATTTCCTTACTTTTTTGTGTTTGTGTCAGGTGTGTGTGTGTGTGTGTGTGAGAGAGAGAGAGAGAGAGAGTGTGAAGTAAAACTGCCTTACAACAAGGTTTTCTTGTGTATTGATTACACTATATATTAGGGTCATGCTGTGTGTAAATTCATGCATTTTCAATTAGGCATCCTCTAAACAGTTTGTTATTACAGCTTCATCGTTACTAAATACAGACCCACTATTTCAGTCTACTCCTCGTAGAATCAAATCCTACAAGGTGCTGAGTCCTTCTGAGAAGTGATGCGCACTCTCCACTGCCACTGAAAACAATAGGTCTGATTCTCTTCTCACTCAGATTGGTATAAATCAGGAGGAACTTTATGGAAGTCAGTGGAGTTACACCAATGCCAAATGACTGACAGAGGAGAAGCAAGCCCAGTGGGAGTGGAGGGCACCTAGCATCTTGCAGGATCAGGTCCTTGCTGAATTGACACTGCCGGTTTCAATAAATTGTGAGGCAGTTTGGGGATGTGCATGGACATCCACTATAATCTAAGGAGAGACCACACATGTTCACTTCATTTGTGATGAGTAAACCTTATTTGGACCCAGACCAGGGTGTTAAAATGTTAATGCATTAGAACACTGTGCCATCTAGCCTTCCCTCTTAGCCAGTGAGAAGATGCAAGTAAGTGATCAATTTAGTTCTGGCACATGTCCATGTAAAACGTAGACTTACTTAACCAAAGTGTGTCAGTGGTACAGTAAAGTCTGCATATTTCCCTCTTGTTGGAAGCTAAGACCAAGGCAGCTGCCTCTAGGCTTGTGAGAACGGGTGAGATACAACGTGTGCATAATAGTTTCCTATGTCTGTATAATATGGTAGCAGTTGGTTAGAAACCAGAGATACTGATGAGAGAAGAGTCTTTGGAATTGGAAGATCTTGGATGGGCTGTCTTCTCAACTTTGGTTTCTAGCTCTGATTCTAATTGGAAGCAATTAATATTTTTGTAAATTATGTAAATGTTCTAACAAAAATATATATCCATAATATTAAATAATAGATGTAGGTAACAATAAATACATAGACAGAAGTATACAGATTATTGACATTCTGAGTAAAATCCTGAGTAAAATCCTCTATTAAACTAATGGGAGTTTACAACTTCTTTGTAGGTGTTCAGCTTTTAATGGAAATGCTCTTTGAGAGATCATCTTCTGGGAATTCAGCAGAAGTCACTGCTTGTGAGCGAGTTCAGCAGAAATCTGCCGTTACTCTGGCACGGCTCAGCCGAGATCCTGAAGTGGCACATGCAGCCATAAAACTCAGCTGTAAGAATTTAATGCTAACCTAGTGGCAGACAGTAAAATATGGAGAGAATGAATTCCAGCTGAGACTAGGGCAGCAGAGGCTTTTGCTGGTTTAGCAAGGAGAGAGGCTCTCTGATATCACTTGTTAATGGTTGCGCTCTACAGACCACGAGGTTTCCTGCACAGTCTGTCCTGACAGTGGATGTGGAGAATGTGCTAAATGAATTTATGGCTAATTTTTCAGTGGAAACTGAGGTGCAGCTTCCTCCTACACATAGCTAGAGATGGAGGGGATGGGGATACAGAGCTTTTACAGTGGCTAGCTGTTGCTGTGACACTTGAAGATGCAGAATCTACTCTCTCCTCAACTTAAAACCTCATACATGTGTGACTAGTAGGATCCTCCAGCAAAGAGAGACAGTAGGTACCAGATTTTTCAAATTTAAAAATTGAGGAAAAAACATGTCTGTTTTGGGGAGTTGGGGGATGATGGATAGGAAGGATTTTTTTTTTAGGTCAGCTCTATTCATTGTAAAAGAGCAGTAGAGGGTAAAAACAATGTATTGTTTATGCTTTGCCGTTATCTAACTGGCAATTTTAAAGAGCACAGCTCGTTCTAATGCATGTGTGCAGAGTTCCTTCTATACCTCTTGTATAGCAGTTGTATTCATTCATAATTGTATTAAATGAGACAGATAAAACAAAAGAATCCACCAGGCTGATTTTTGGTGTGAAAATGGCAAGTTTTAGATAGCAACAAACCTTGTTTATCTTCATTCTTTTTTACTATTTTAGGTATTCCTCGCCTTATAGAACTCTGCAGATCACCCACTGAAAGAAATAACAGTGATTCTGTTCTAGTGGCTTGTCTGGTAGGTGCACTTAAGCCATCCTTTATCTCTCCTGAAAAATGCAATAATCCTATTAGTTTCAGTGGGATTTCAGTGTGTGTAAGTAACACAAGTTTGTTGTAAATTACATGTCAGACTCATCCCTTCCTATCTTGGGCCCAGTGCTGAGTACCTTAATTCCCATTAAAATCAAGATTGGCACACAGTGATAGGGTGTACCAGTCCCTTCAAGGCCCTCTGCTCGAGGCCCTGCACTCCTACACACACTGCCCAGGAAAGGAAAAATGAAGGTGGGTCCTCTAGGGCTGTCTGAAAGGCTGCACTGAAGAAGTCAGAGCCTAACAGGCTCAAATAAAAGGAATCGTAGGGCTTGCACAGGTCAGTTCCTGGCTGGGACCAGAAGGGTGAGGAAGGGCTGTGCTCTGGCCAGAGGAGCTCGATGGACAGACTTACTGTCCCTGGGAATGAGAAGACCTGGAAGATTTGACTAGTGGGTTTGTGTCCTCTTCATCCTCAGTGACGTTACAGTCGTGACCTATTTAATTTCACATTGGGAGTTGGTTGATTCTCATTGTATTTTAAAACTCATCCAATGGCTTTTAACCTCCTCCAGTTTCCTAGATCACTCACAGTCAAACATTGGAATAGGACATGGTGCAAAGACAATCCTTTCTCCTGGCTCTGACTTCCTTTGGATAGAGTTCAAACCTCCATCATAAGTGGAGCTGGTAGCAAAGCCTATAGTTAAGGTTGCCTGACACTTTCCGTCATAAGACCTCTTTTCAGGTGCTTATAACTTAGGCAAAGCTTAACCATTTGAGAGGAGCCTGAAGGGGTGGAAAATTTGTACTGATTGGGCAAAGAGACTGGAACTAGGATGAGGATTCCCAGGGGGTTGAGAGACAGGACTGGCACGGGGGCAGGCTGGAGAGGATGTGGACACACTGGGTCAGGCTTGTGAGGAACAGAAGCAGAAGACTCTGTACGAACTAGAGTACATTTCTTTCCATCACCAGGAATCGAACCCAAGATTCCTGAGTCTGAACCTTCCTCTGCTGTTGACAGATATCCATGAAATCCACAAAGTGTGTCTCGTCCCCCACTAGTGGCTTGTATAAGTAAAGGATGACAACTTGCTGCTGCTATCAGTTACTTTATTAGCCACGTGCCAGAAGTCTGGGCAGTGGATCTAAAGGATTGAACTCTGCGAATGATGCCTCTAGGGGCCGGTATGATTCCACATGATGGAATTTCTGTATTTTCAGTTTGCTTTTTTAAAAACCCAGAAAATCACTCACAAAAAGTATGTTTAAAGAACATTTAAGGTTGCAAAGTCAAGTACTTAAAAGTTAGGAAATGCCAAAATTTAAAGTTGCATGTACAATCTTGAACAGCGCCCTTGTGTGTAGGCATTATGATATGGTTTTTAATTACATGATCGTATACTATTTTTTTCTACAAGACCCCTTTTGAGTGCTTACTTGGCAACTTTAACTTTTCTTTAATATAGTTTTTGTGTGTAATAGATATTACTGGACCTCCTCACTGCCATTGATTCTGTAAGGTGCTGCTTACAGGACCTGTCAGGAGAAGGAAATGCCAGCACTATATTAGCTTCATTCATTCCTCTAAGGTATATCAGAATGAATCCTGACAGAGTATTTACATATTGAATGGACAGGGTTCAATACCGTCAGCTCTCTTCTTCGGTAAATATGAAGCCAGAATGTGTACTGTCAAAGTGCAGAATAAGACTCTTGCGCATGGGGGCAGGGCACCTTCAGTGAGATAAACATGACTATGGAATGCCTTAGAGGTCAAGAGCAGACTGAGTTCCAACTAGGCCATGTTCACGTCTAAATGCAAGGGCTGGTTCTTCAATAAGGCTTTGTCACACTTCCTGGGGTACCCAGGGTTGTGAGGCACCTTTCTATCACCTGACTGTAGTGTGAGGAAGCCTTGTCTATGCCTGCTGGGGGTCAGCTCCCCAGTTCCACTGGCCACTCTGTCTGTTGGTGATAGACACACTCCAACCCCTGAGCCTGCTGAGTGTCTCTCTGGAGTGCCCTGCCCCTGGTCCACTGGATACTCACAGTAGTCACAGATTGCCTCAGTTTGCCAGTCCACTTAACACACATAATTTAGATATGGTTATAGTGAAAACAAGTAGAAGTTATTAACTAAGGATAGAGATTCAAGTGACAGCAAGTAGAAGTATTGGAAACAAATAGTTACATATAAAACAAAACCATAACATGCATTCTAAAACCTAGACTTAATTAAGTAGGTACTCTTTTCTCATGTAGAGAAATCTCGCCTAAAGTCCTTTGTGTCTTACATCCAAATTGGCTGTGATCCTCCATTCATAAGACAAACATGCTGTTAGCTTACTCCTGAGTCAAGGATCCAGGGTGTACTTCTGAGCACCCCGATATATCACAGTAATCCATTGTATTTACTCGTAAAGAGGATCTCCTCATGCTATTTATTTCATCCTGTAAGTTTCCTCTCTTGAAGATTTCACAATCTCTTGATGAGCATTTGGCTTGCTATGCAAACAGGCATCCAGCGTGAGACGTACAATCAGAGGTGAAAGTAAGCTGGTATGGGCCAGTACGGCATACCGGTAAGAAAGTGGCCACTGGTACGGGCCAGTACACAGCCAACATTGAGCAATGTACCGGCAGGGCCACTGATATGCATGGCGGGGGGAGACAAAAGGGGCAGCTGCCCCGGGGCCAAGCAATTTAAAAGGGCCTAGGGCTCCTGGCAGCGGGAGTGTCTGTTGCCTCCTGCTTGAAAGGAACCTGTCTGAGACATGTCAACTCCTGGTTACCAGCCTTAAGAACATAATATTCAGTACAGTCTCACAACTCCTTAAATATCTATACATATATTTCATAAAATGATTGATGCCCAGTGGGCTACTGGCTGTCAATAGGGAGGGGAAACAAAGGTACAGAAAGTGAAATGACTTGCCAAAGGTGTCGCAACAGGTCATGCATTAAGGTCATGCATTCAGTCAATGCATTCAAAAGAACAGCTTCATAATCAAATTGAGAGGGAGATTTAACTGGATGAGTGGACAATTCAGTCTAGTACATAGGTCCTATGCTGGCTCTGTGCACAGGGGTCAGTTTCAAGTATTGACCATTATAGTGCTCACCAATATGTTATGGACTCAAAGTGAAGAATTTACTAATCCTTAATTGTACTGTCATTGTTTCTGACAGGCAGCATTACGAAGACTAGCAGTTATGAGTCCTGATGGCCTTGAGGATTCAGATTTCCAGCAGTTGGTAAAGCCTAGACTTGTGGATTCCTTTTTGCTGTGCACAAATATGGAAGAGAGCTTTGTATAAATGACTAAGTGTAGCCTCCAAAGCAATTGAAATAACACATGCAGAATGATGTAGTTCTAACAATATTATTTTTATGATTAATTTATTTTAAAACTAAGGTCTGGTATGTAGAGAAAAAGAAACAGAAAAAGCAATCTTGTATCAGTGGTTTGAGCAAGTAATCAACCCCCTCCTCCCCCCCCAGTTTTTCTGCAATACTTATGGACATGTCAACAAATCAGAAAATTATTATTATAACTATTGTCATGTTAGATTTGGGGCCAGATTTTCTTCTTGATTACACTGGTGTGATGAGATTGCAGCATGATAACTAGGGAGAATTTCATCCCTTGATTTTAAATGTTATGACATTTTATCACTATTTCTTTGTAATTACAGTACTATTAAGTTGTCCAAAAGATTTATTAGCTTAATGCACTCATTTCACAAAAATTGATTCTTAAAAATGCAAAAATAAACTTGAATACAATAGAAACAGTACCCTCTGGGCACAAAATTCCCAAGTCTCCATTGAGGTATGCTGATTTGCTGATATGTTGAAGATCTGGTCCTACTTTTTTTTTTTTATAAACAGAACTGTGGAAATATCTGCACAGGATTAGATACTGAAGGTATGTAAGAAATCAAATAGCCACATTTTCAAGACTGAATTCTGAGATTTTTTGAGAGTTGATTTAGGCTGTTTAAAAAATGTGGTCCTTTACAGAATATATAGTTACAGGTCATTTTTCCCCTATTTTAATTATGTGAAATTAAAAAATCCTGGAAAATGATAGTTTGTAAAAATATGTACAGAAATATACCTGATTCTGTACAAAATGTTTAGATATCCACAAATAACTTAGCATGTCACACAAATCCGTTTTCCTTGCATTCCATAGTTGTACGTGAATTCCCGTAGTGCATAAGCCCCAACATATTTTTAGTGATTCAAGCCAATACTTGTTTGAAAGTATGTGTGCATATTTTTTAAAAAAACAAGTAAACAGATTATAACTCTGACTGAACCTTGAGTTATTCTGTTTTCCTAGCTTGTCATTTTTCTTTAAAATGTAGGGTGGAATTTTAAAATTCTCTCAAAGTTGGCAGAAGAAAATTCCATTTGTAGATGTTTACATAGAGGGTAGAATTGACTGAAAAATGGGAATTTTTTCATCAAAAATGTTTGAACTTCGAAATTTTTCAGCCAGGATGTCATGGGAGTCTTTTTGCTTCTACATCTCTATAGTAACTCAGGAAGATTTGTGTTTTTGACGCTTTGTGGTTGTTTGTGAATACTGTTCTGAATAATTTGTGGTAGGCAACTATCTGGTGCTAGGACCTCTGCAAAAAAAAAAAAAAAAAAAAAAAAGGAAAGAGAAACCCTACTTCCTGAATTTACCTCACAGAAGTGTTCTGAGGCTTAATCCATTAATATTTGTTAGTGTTTTGAGATTTGAATGAACGGCACTGTGCAAGTGCTAAATTGTCATCATCGTCCCAGTTTTGATGAAAGATGCTTCCACCTTTCATCCTATGTATGACAAAGTCCAGCTCGTTTCCAGATGTGTAGGAGCGCAGAAGAAGTTTATTTGCTGACATCTTCATGGTGATGTCTTAGGTCAACCATGTATTTATCCTGGATGAAGGTTAACATGTTTTTTATAAATATTAGCATACGTACAGTGACCGCTGCTTTAAGCAACCACTCAAAGTTCAGACAAAAATCAGATGCTTTACAGAGATGCTTTTCTTATATGAGTGGAGATTACTTCTGCTTAGTATACCATGACTTTTTTGAGGCGGTCCTTTAAGACGTGACCGTGCACTGTAAGGATTGGTCTGTTGTAAAGGCTTCATTGTATTATACCAGTGACTTTGGCACTTTCCTCACTAAAAGTAAATACATATTTGAACTGACACATTAAATGGTGAAATCATCATTCCTGGTGTAAACCATTTAACTTGATAGCAACACATAGGATATTAGAGTTTACTACAGGGATCCTATTAAGATGTTATTTATCTTTATAATCCAAAATTGCATATAAAGGGCCAAATTCTGCTCTATCCCATTGTTGTAAATCTCTCTTCTTTGGCTCTAGTTAATGTCAGTTATTCTGTATTTGCATTCGTGTAGCTAAGAGTAAAATTTGTCCCATAAAGTGTTCAAGTCAACAGCTGCATTCAAAATGGATAGGTACAAACTGCATGCCATTGTTCTGCTGAAAAACGTGTCACATCCAAGAGGGGACAGAATTCACTGGTACATGTTATGCCTGTGTAAGGCCACAGGGATGTTTATATAAGCACCAAAAATAGCTATCAATAAAAATTAAAGAAGTCCATTTCTCATGTGCACGGACACCACTTTGCGCTACTTTGTCAGTCTAACATGGGTACACGTGGAATTTACATTGCCAGAATCACATGAAGTAGAACTGTGTGAATAACTGATTTTTTGGTCATCTCTGTGGCTGTTCTGAAAATTTAAAAAAAAATTGGTTTCAGGTTGACTGAAACAAACATTTTCCAAAATTTTTGGTGAATTGAGGAGTTAAAAAAATAAAATTTTGTTTCAGATTGAACAAAAGGTTTTTTACCTAAAAGAAAATATTTGTTTTTAATTTGAGCTTTCTGAAATTTTTTTTCATGAAATTGAATTAAATTTCAAGCAAATTTGTTTTGAATCGAAAAACTGAAACATTTAATTTCAAAGTGTCAAAATGAAAAAAAAATTGATTTTTTCCCCAGATTTTTTGTGTGTGACTGGAATAAGTTGGTGAATTCAAGACAAATTTGTCTACACTGCAATTTTATAGCCCCACAAGTCTGAGCTCTGCAAGCCCAAGTCGGCTGATATGGGCCAGCTGCAGGTATTTTATTGCAATGTAGGCATACTCCCAGTATCGCACAGGCAGAAGAGTGTTTTGGACTACATCCAACTCTTTGGGAGTGCAACTAGTCAGTAAAAGCTGGTAGAAGGAATAAAGACGCTTCAGCGCTGACCGGGTAGAGGAGAAATAATAGTATAGGTGCAGTGGCGAGCCAGGACCCATTTATAGTCGGGCATCGTACAAAGGGAGAAAATTCATGGAAAAGCACAGCCAAACAACCCTTTATATCCGCCACATATTGGATCACAAGTGTCCTATTGATTCACAGTGCAAACGTAGTCAACAGCCCTCAAGATCTTGAACAGCAGAAAACAGGGCTGGGTGGGAAGAGGTGGGGAGGGCGGGGCCTGGGGCGGTGTGGGGTTTTGAGCACACCCTGGTGGCCCAGAGGAAACTGGCGCCTCTGGTTTTTATTAAATTGTGTTCCTTTTTTTTTTGGAAACCAAACCCCCAAACATTTGAAGACAAAACAACATGAAAATTGTCATTTTGAATTGGCATTTAGACATAAAATGTGTTTTTTGTTTTGTATTTTTAGCCAAAAAGAAACACAATGGCATTTTAATTCTAAATGAAAATTTGTTTAATTTAAGAACATTGATTCTAAAAAAATCCCTTTTGTTTTGCCTTTCCATGGGAAAAATCAATGTTTTAAATTGTAGCTGTGTTGGTCTTCTCTCTCTTACCAACAGAAGTTGGTCCAGTAAAAGTTCTCATCCATCTTGTTTCTTAAATAAGAATTGACAGTTTCCAATGAAAAAATTCAGTTTTAATGAAACCATATTTCTTAACAGGAAAATTTTGTGCATCAAAATTGTTACCAGCTCTAAAATATATGTATTAAACCTCATTGAAGTCAAGGAGCTGCAGCGGGGAACATAGGGCAGAATTTAGCTCAGTTACTTTGGAATCTGAAAGCTATGCTTGCTAAAAAAAATTCTCCCTTCATTTGCATTTCTCAGAACTGTTTTTTTAAAGTGTATGTTTTTGAAATGTTGGACAAATGGGCAGTGACTGCAAGCTCCTTTGTAAGTTGTTTAACAGACCTTATGACTTTGGACTATGAACTGAATATTTGTATTGAAAATAATATTTAGTTCAAGTATTTACAGATATTTTGGCTCAGACATTTATTCACAGAATAAAAATTTATACTTCAGTGTATTGTGTGTCTATTACATTAAACATTATTTACAGTGAAGGTTACTGGTCTGGTATTATTTGTTTTAAGGAATGACTTTAGGTACAAAGAACAAGACCTATGTTTATAAATCCCCCTACTGACCTATTCTGGGTGTTGTACAGCTAGCAGCTGATTCTAACTCCTCTCCACAACAGTAGAAAGCATAAAAAGACTGTGTATTATAAGGGGAAAATTAGACCACTGGTGATGCATTGGGTTTTTTAATCAGAAACTGTGCCAATGATAAAATGTCTCCAAAAACTTAGAAAAGTGAAGGGAATGGATAAGCTAAGGCAGATGCTCAATAAGAGCATGTTCAATGGTCAGAAACCAGCATACCAAAAGCCTAGTCACCCACTCCCTAATGGCCCAATTTGTGACATATTGAAAAGACAGACATTCTTCAGGACTTGGTTCAAAGAGGAACTCCATTGCCAGCTTGAAATCTTAGGGCGGCTCTATATGGTGTCTGGCTTTGAATTTCTTAGCAAATCTTCACTAACCAAGATGTAATGGATCAGCATGTTGCATGGAAATCCTTTTGAAGTCAAGTTATGAGACCAAGACATCTATAGAAGAGGACTTGTATGACAGGACATAACAGGCCTTCATAGTTCCCTGCTGGAGTCTTCCTACACCCTGCCCTAGGAAAAGTACAGGGAAGGTGGGTCCTCCAGGCCTGTCTAGAAAGGCTGCACAGAAGCAGCCAATCAGAGCTCCACAGGCAAAGATAAAAGGAGTTGCAGGGCTTTAATAGGTCAGTCCCCTACTGGTAATTTTAGTTTTATTTTTTTCGCTGAACTTTTCACTGGAAAATAAAAATTTCCCAACCCTCTATACTTTGGACAGATTGAAGTTTGTATTGGCAGCCATTGCTGAAAAATATTTTAACTATTGGAAAGCGTCTTCTCTTGAGAAAGATCCCAAAGTACTTTACAGACTATGCAGAGCTTCTCTGAAATTCAGCCTGTCTTGGGGGTGAAGTAGCCAGTGCACATCAGTGTGTGTGTGTAGTGAGTGTTTCTTCAAGATAACCCTGGCATCTTTATTTTCTTTACTCTTTAGGGTTTCCATCTATTTAAAGACAGACTGAGGAGATGCTGGTAAAGGCATTCATCATCCCAAATAAAGGGAGAAAGAAGCTGAACAGTTGGCTATAGTTGTGTATGTTGAGAACTGAAGGAATTCACTATCTGAGGTACATGCACAATGTGTCATTATTAAGTAAATGATGATCAATATTTATAAAACCTGAAATACTTAAGGCAACCAATCAAACCCTACAGACAGGTTGTGTGAAAATTCAAATTTGTCTGTTTCACACTGTAAGCTCTCAAGAACAAGGGCTGTCTCTTGCTGTGTTTGTACAGTACCTAGCACACTGAGACCCTAATGTTTGTGACCTCTCAGGGCTCCTGTAGTAAAAGGAATGTTAATAATTATAACAGTTCCTGTGAAAATATCAGCATTTTCTTTCTCTTTGATATTACATTATATAGTTCCTGAAAATGTTCTTGCAACCTTTAGCATACCTTGTGTGCATGTATGGTGAATGCTGACTAATTTTACATGGTTTTATCTTAGACTACTGCCTATTTTGTTGTGGTATATTTTCAATAGCAGTATTCATGAAGTAAGAATAATTGAACTTAGTGTACTCCATAAATAAATTTCTTGTATTCTAGCTTATTAGAGAGCCTGTATAATTAGACAATACTTCTGTTGCTTCTTATCTTGTTCCTTTGCTTATTTTCCTCATATTTTCCTTTGACCCTCTTGCTGTGATGATTTTGTAATGGGCTTGTTAAATTGTATTATCTGGTGCCTTTTCTTTTTGCACATAAATACAAGAAAATATAACGGACTTTTTTCCTTTTCTGTAACAATTTTTTGTAGAAACCTATTAAATTCTGTACAGGTGATACAGCCTAAAGATTGCCCTTTATTAAATGGCTCCTGAAGCCCTACATAAGTCTATGCCCTACATAAGTCCCACTTAAGCTTTCAGAACTGAGTGGGGCTAACCTGGTCCACACGCTTATGCTGGGCCAGGACACAGGGATGAATTGTATCCATGATTACATTATAGCACCTTTAAGGAGACTTAGTGGAAGCTAGAAAATCAGGATTACTGGATAATACTCCATAAATGTCTTGTCTTTCTAACTGGTGTGGCTCTCTTTCACTTCATCATATCTAAATTAGAAGAGACACATTTGTCTCACCTTAGCTAACCAGACTTAGTTTGATACATAAATGTCCTTTTTCTTCCTTACCTGATTGTTCTTGCTGTTGTCAATCAGTAATTGTGAATGATCGGTGAAGTGTTCAATGGTCCATAAACTTATGGAACATTAGCTGTGTGTTACATATTAACTGTGAAGCCAGAACATTTCTTCAACTCTCTATGACTGCAGTACAAGAGACATGAAATGTTAATACACTATGAATTCTTGATGACTAAGGGAGGGGAGAGAATCACCAATGTAAAGGGAGTTAGAGTTCCTGCTGTATGAATGAAAAGCCCCTTTACCAATTTTTGGTGACTCAGTATTTTACTGTATATTTGTCAAGCAGTGAATATGAAGAGTTCCCCATTCAATGATGATCTGTTTAGGTTGTAAACTCATAGGGGCAGGAATATTTGTTTGTTTGTTCTGTGTTTAGTCAAAGACCAAAGCCAACTGAGATCCTGGTCTATGACTAAGGGTATGTCTACACTACGAAATTACATCAAATTTATAGAAGTCGGTTTTTTAGAAATCGGATTTATATATTCGAGTTTGTGTGTCCCCACAGAAAATGCTCTAAGTGCATTAAGTGAATTAACTCGGCGGAGCGCTTCCATAGTACCGAGGGTAGAGTCGACTTCCAGAGTGTTGCACTGTGGGTAGCTATCCCACAGTTCCCGCAGTCTCCTGGGTGCTGGCAGACAGGGTACTGCATTGCTACACAGTAGCAGCAACCCATTGCCTTGTGGCAGCAGACGGTGCAATAGGACTGGTCGCCGTCATCGTCATGTCCGAGGTGCTCCTGGCCATGTTGGCCAGGAGCACCTGGGCAGACATGGGCTCAGGGACTAAATTTGGAGTGACTTGATCAAGTCATTCTCTTTAGTCCTGCAGTCAGTCCTATTGAACCGTCTTATGGTGAGCAGGCAGGCGATATGGATTGCTAGCAGTCATATTGTACCATCTTCTGCCAGGCAAGCAAGAGATGAGGATGGCTAGCGTCATATTGTACCATCTTCTGCTGAGCAGCCCTGAGATGTGGATGGCATGCAGTCCTTCTGCACCGTCTGCTGCCAGCCAAAGATGTAAAAGATAGATGGAGTGGATCAAAACAAGAAATAGACCAGATTTGATTTGTACTCATTTGCTTCCCCCCCCGACATCTAGGGGACTCATTCCTCTAGGTCACACTGCAGTCATTCACAGAGAAGGTGCAGCAAGGTAAATCTAGCCATGTATCAATCAGAGGCCAGACTAACCTCCTTGTTCCAATAAGAACAATAACTTAGGTTCACCATTTCTTATTGGAACCCTCCGTGAAGTCCTGCCTGAAATACTCCTTGATGTAAAGCCACCCCCTTTGTTGATTTTAGCTCCCTGAAGCCAACCCTGTAAGCCGTGTCATCAGTTGCCCCTCCCTCCATCAGAGCAACGGCAGACAATCGTTCCGCGCCTTTTTTCTGAGCAGACGCTATACCAAGGCAAGCATGGAGGCTGCTCAGCTCACTTTGGCAATTAGGAGCACATTAAACACCACACACATTATCCAGCAGTATATGCAGCACCAGAACCTGGCAGAGTGATACCGGGCGAGTAGGCGACGTCAGCACGGTCGCGTGAGTGATCAGGACATACACAGATTTCTCTGAAAGCATGGGCCCTGCCAATGCATGCATCATGGTGCTAATGCGACAGGTTCATGCCGTGGAACGCCGATTCTGGGTTCGGGAAACAAGCACAGACTGGTGGGACCGCAGAGTATTGCAGGTCTGAGACGATTTCCAGTGGCTGCGAAACTTTTGCATGCGTAAGGGCACTTTCATGGAACTTTGTGACTTGCTTTCCCCTGCCCTGAAGCGCATGAATACCAAGATGAGAGCAGCCCTCACAGTTGAGAAGCGAGTGGCAATAGTCCTGTGGAAGCTTGCAATGCCAGACAGCTACCGGTCAGTTGGGAATTAATTTGGAGTAGGCAAATCTACTGTGGGTGCTGCTGTGATGCAAGTAGCCCACACAATCAAAGATCTGCTGATATCAAGGGTAGTGACCCTGGGAAATGTGCAGGTCATAGTGGATGGCTTTGCTGCAATGGGATTCCCTAACTGTGGTGGGGCCATAGACGGAACCCATATCCCTATCTTGGCACTGGAGCACCAAGCCGGCGAGTACATAAACCGCAAGGGGCACTTTTCAATAGTGCTGCAAGCTCTGGTGGATCACAAGGGACGTTTCACCAACATCAATGTGGGATGGCCGGGAAAGGTACATGACGCTCGCATCTTCAGGAACTCTGGTCTGTTTCAAAAGCTGCAGGAAGGGACTTTATTCCCAGACCAGAAAATAACTGTTGGGGACGTTGAAATGCCTATATGTATCCTTGGGGACCCAGCCTACCCCTTAATGCCATGGCTCATGAAGCCGTACACAGGCAGCCTGGACAGTAGTCAGGAGCTGTTCAACTACAGGCTGAGCAAGTGCAGAATGGTGGTAGAATGTGCATTTGGACGTTTAAAGGCGCGCTGGCGCAGTTTACTGACTTGGTTAGACCTCAGCAAAACCAATATTCCCACTGATATTACCGCTTGCTGTGTGCTCCACAATATCTGTGAGAGTAAGGGGGAGACGTTTATGGCGGGGTGGGAGGTTGAGGCAAATCGCCTGGCCGCTGGTTATGCGCAGCCAGACACCAGGGCGGTTAGAAGAGCACAGGAGGGCGCGGTACGCATCAGAGAAGCTTTGAAAACCAGTTTCATGACTGGCCAGGCTACGGTGTGAAAGTTCTCTTTGTTTCTCCTTGATGAAACCCCCCACCCCTTGCTTCACTCTACTTCCCTGTAAGCTAACCACCCTCCCCTCCTCCCTTCGATCACCACTTGCAGAGGCAATAAAGTCATTGTTGCTTCACATTCATGCATTCTTTATTCATTCATCACACAAATAGGGGGATGACTACCAAGGTAGCCCAGGAGGGGAGGTGGAGGAGGGAAGGAAAATGCCACACAGCACTTTAAAAGTTTACAACTTTAAAATGTATTGAATGCCAGCCTTCTTTTCTTTGGGCAATCCTCTGTGGTGGAGTGGCTGGTTGGCTGGTGGCCCCCCAACCACGTTCTTGGGCTTCTGGGTGTGGAGGCTATGGAACTTGGGGAGGAGGGCGGTTGGTTACACAGGGGCTGTAGTGGCAGTCTGTGCTCCAGCTGCCTTTGCTGCAGCTCAACCATACACTGGAGCATACTGGTTTGGTCCTCCAGCAGCCTCAGCATTGAATCCTGCCTCCTCTCATCACGCTGCCGCCACATTTGAGCTTCAGCCCTGTCTTCAGCCCGCCAACTCTCTTCCCGGTCATTTTATGCTTTCCTGCACTCTGACATTATTTGCCTCCATGCATTCATCTGTGCTCTGTCAGTGTGGGAGGACAGCATGAGCTCAGAGAACATTTCATCACGAGTGCCTTTTTTTTTCTTTCTAATCTTCACTAGCCTCTGGGAAGGAGAAGATCCTGTGATCATTGAAACACATGCAGCTGGTGGAGAAAAAAAAAGGACAGCGGTATTTAAAAAGACACATTTTATAAAACAGTGGCTACAGTCTTTCAGAGAAACCCTTGCTGTTAACATTACATACATAGCACATGTGCTTTCGTTACAAGGTCGCATTTTGCCTCCCCCCACCGCTACCCCCTCAACTCTCCCCCCACCCCGTGGCTAACAGCGGGGAACATTTCTGTTCAGCCGCAGGCAAACAGCGCACCAGGAACGGGCTCCTCTGAGTGTCCCCTGAAGAAAAGCACCCTATTTCAACCAGGTGACCATGAATGATATCTCACTCTCCTGAGGATAACACAGAGAGATAAAGAATGGATGTTGTTTGAATGCCAGCAAACATACACTGCAATGCTTTGTTGTACAATGATTCCCAAGTACGTGTTACTGGCTGGAGTGGTAAAGTGTCCTACCATGGTGGACGGAATAAGGCTGCCCTCCCCAGAAACCTTTTGCAAAGGCTTTGGGAGTACATCCAGGAGAGCCGCGAATGCCAGGGCAAATTAATCCTTTCACATGCTTGCTTTTAAACCATGTATAGTATTTTAAAAGGTACACTCACCAGAGGTCCCTTCTCCGCCTGCCGGGTCCAGGAGGCAGCCTTGGGTGGGATCGGGGGCTACTGGCTCCAGGTCCAGGGTGAGAAACAGTTCCTGGCTGTCGGGAAAAGTGGTTTCTCCGCTTGCTTGCTGTGAGCTATCTACAACCTCATCATCATCTTCTTCTTCGTCCCCAAAACCTGCTTCCGTGTTGCCTCCATCACCATTGAAGGAGTCAAACAACATGGCTGGGGTAGTGGTGGCTGAACCCCCTAAAATGGCATGCAGCTCATCATAGAAGCGGCATATTTGGGGCTCTGACCCGGAGCGGCCGTTTGCCCCTCTGGTTTTCTGGTAGGCTTGCCTCAGCTCCTTAAGTTTCGCGTGGCACTGCTTTGGATCCCTGTTATGGCTTCTGTCCTTCATGCCCTGGGAGATTTTGACAAAGGTTTTGGCATTTCGAAAACTGGAACGGAGTTCTGATAGCACGGATTCCTCTCCCCATACAGCGATCAGATCCCGTACCTCCCGTTCAGTCCATGCTGGAGCTCTTTTGCGATTCTGGGACTCCATCATGGTCACCCCTGCTGATGAGCTCTGCATGGTCACCTGCAGCTTGCCATGCTGGCCAAACAGGAAATGAGATTCAAAAGTTCGCAGTTCTTTTCCTGTCTACCTGGCCAGTGCATCTGAGTTGAGAGTGCTGTCCAGAGCGGTCACAACGGAGGACTCTGGGATAGCTCCCAGAGGCCAATACCGTCGAATTGTGTCCACAGTACCCCAAATTCGACCCGGCAAGGCCGATTTAAGCACTAAACTACTTGTCGGGGTGGAGTAAGGAAATCGATTTTAAGAGCCCTTTAAGTCGAAATAAAGGGCTTCATCGTGTGGACGGGTGCAGGTTTACATCGATTTAATGCTGCTAAATTCGACCTAAAGTCCTAGTGTAGACCAGGGCTAAGGCTCCTAGGCACTACAATACTATTACTACTACTAATTTATGATAATAGGGGAAGAGAGATGGAGACCCTCAGAATCCACCGAAGGTGGGAATGAGAGAAGAGTAATAGGCCCATGTAGTAGGTCCATGTCTAGTAGGATCCTAGAGCACGGAGTGTGGGCATCATCCTTGATGCTGAGGCCTGCAGAAGTCTGTCAGAGAAGAGTGATTGTTACTCAAATATTGTTACTAGAACTGGTACAAACAAAAATTACTTTTGCAAAATAAATTGAAATGTAAAAGTTGCTTTCCTTTCGAAGGGTTCTATAGTGATACGTCTTTTTTTTTTTTCTTGAAAAACCTTTTTGAGGATTTTGTCACTTAATTCCACTCCACTGCCTCTCAAAAGTACCAAACACATTATTGAAATTGTTATTCAATTTCTAAGTTTACCCAAACTGAGTTTTGATAAGATTTTTGGATCACTTTTTGGAAAAAACTTTGTTTTAAAGGCACAACATTTTTTCACAAATTGAAAAATTGTCACCATTGTTGAAATTTTTCAAGATAAAGTGGTTTTCAAAAAGATAATTTTTTTCAGAGAAACATTTTGTTTGGCATATTTCAACCAGTTCTACTTATTGCCATACAAAAGCCATTTTAATATAGCTGTAAATTATAATTTAAAATATTAAAATAAACTCAGATCATAACTCTTATTTAATAATGCTGAATATAAAACAGATAGGCTTAGGGATAATCAAGAGAGAGAAGTTTATTTAGCAAAAGCAGCTTAACATTATTTGATCATTAGCTTGCTTTATAACATCTTGCAGCATACAAATGAATAACACTGACACTTCGCCTATTGGCATGAATGGATAAGTTATGTATTTTAACGATAGTTCTGAAGCTGCATTTTCAAATGTATTGTACTTATTTTTTATGGCTGAATTTCTAATATTTGCCTGGAACTAGAAAAGAGAAAATTGATAAAGGCAAATAAAACTTTTTGAAGTATAAAATATTTCTGCTAATAAATTCAGCTACAGCAATCAACTCATTTTAGGGCCTAGTGATTCTTCACTAGAGGAAGAAACAAATCCATGACAACTGTCCTCCTGGAGCCCCACTTTCAGAAACCCCTCTTCACTATTCTGTGAATCTCGGAAGCCCCAGTGATGAGGTCAGCAGAGATTAAAAGATTTTTCTCTCACTTCAGATTGTTGCCACACTGTAACTTGGCATTTTCTTATTAGTTATGTTCCATGACGTTCCAAAAGAGTTATTTGTGCTTTAAATCCAGTATCCAGACTCCAAGGTGTCAATTATCAAGGCAAAGTTCTGTCATGCTTTTTGACTCATAATAAAGTTAACAGAAGTCCTGTCTTTTTAATTTAGAGCAGTCATGTTGTTGTGCTCTCTACAAACCAAAGGTCTGTTTTTATGCTGTGGCCAAGTGCCAGAGTACGTACGGAATGAAAGCAAGTGGTTAAGTCTCACCTAAAGAGATTTGTCTTGTTGAATATCCAATCAAGCATGCTTCACTTGGGATGATCTTTGACTCTTAATGTGTTTGCTTGGTGACTGTCTTCCTTCATATATCCCGTGGACTTTTTAAGTTTCTCCAAAAACTTCTTGAGAGCAGCCTTCTCCCTATCCACATCAGCACAGCGGAGAGCTGCAGCCCTCTGAATAATTTTGATTTTATCAGCACTCCTCTTCTCTTCCCCACGATTTGCAACTCTTGCCCACTGAAGAGCCATTGTGTCTTCAACCTTTTTTAGCGGCATCTTCTTTACCTTTAGCTTATTCATGCTGAACTCTTTTTTAAAATCCACAAAACAACAATCAAGCTAGCCACAACATCAATACTTTTCCAAATTGGTTAGTCTCTAAGGTGCCACAAGTCCTCCTTTTCTTTTTGCGAATACAGACTAACACAGCTGTTACTCTGAAACCTTCTAGGTAAAGTGAGTTATTAACTTTCTTTGAGCGTTATTGCAGCTTCTTTCTTGGAAGGCTTAAGGTTAATAATTAACCAGTTTTCTCAGAGCAGGTTGTTCTCATTGTTCTCCTGTTGTGCCATCCTTTTAGCTGATTTAATAAACCACCTGATAGGTTTTTACTTGAACTACTTTAATTTCAAGCCTAAATTTCTGAAAATAATTTGTAATTTGAAGAAATTGAAATTGAAGGGCTTTCCTTTTTTTGAATTAAAAAGCACTAAAAGCAATTGCATTACGGCCATCTCCGTTTCACATTTTTATTTTAAGATTGTTCTTTTTTGTAATGAAGATAGTGTAGCTATTGTTCAACCTGCTGTTAACTGTGGCTGTTGTATTATGAATATCAGTGACAGTATTGTTATGAGCTGGGTTAAGCCTTGGTATGGGTTGAGTTGAAACCTCATTGAAACTGATGGGTGACTGCACCTTTCACTTAACATTGCTGTAAGAAACTGTTAAGGGGCTACTCCTAAAACAAGGCATAATGGAGTCTGCCCAGAAACTAGTACCACGTAGGTGGAGGGTTCAGCTGGGTATTGTTCTGGCCAGCATGGTAGGTACGCCTGCATGTGTGTGAAAAAGGCAATCTGGGGCTGCAGACAAGACGCACAGAGAGCAGAGAGAGAAAATGAAGCAGCAGGCTGTAAAGCACAGTGTGACCTTGGGAGAAGCCTAAAGAAAGATGCCGAGTCAGAGGTGCTGGCTGAAAGAAGCTTGGGCCTCAGGAGCTAAGAAATTGCTCCATTTGCTTTCCAGTGTTCACAGAAGCAGGACTTTGTATATTCCTTGTAAACGAACAAGATTGCACCAAACAAAAAATGCCAGGCACCACTCTCAATTTCTACTTCCAATCACAACATCTCTAGTGCTCCAAATTTTGAGTAGCTGCTCATGTTTAAAAAGGGGTAATAATATATTCTTCTGTAAGCCCTTTGTGATTTCAGAGAGAGATTAAACCACAATTTTTCTAAAAGCTAGATGGTGGTTTTAACCCCCTCCAATGAAACAACCAAACAAAAACCTTCCAAAAAAAATTTCTGGTTAGGAATGCAGCAGAAACTCTGGACACTGGTTAAAATTATTCCAAGAGCCAACTTTTGATATGTTTTATAACATTCTGAGGTAGAGCTTTAGTGCTCTGAATTAGAGAAGGACAAAACCATCTGGATGAAATAATAGGTGTAACCCTTCATCCAGATTCACAACGGAATCTTTTAAAAGTTTTAAAAAGGTTTAGTAAATCTATTATTATTCATTGTAATGCACCCAGAAGCAGAAATGATGAAATACAACCAGAAGAACCACTGCTCTTATATTTGTGGCCTAGTGAGTCACTGGTAATATAGGAAATCTCACCCCCCCCCCGTTTGTTGTTCTGAGATTTCTTTAGGAATGAATTTTCTCTGAAATATGCTTGTCAGGTGAAATATAGATGTGAGAATAATATCAACAAACTGTGAAATTCATATCTGGGCAGAGAGTCTCCACAAGAATTCTCCCTTAAATTCTCTCAATAGAGAGGTTTAAGTGCAGGGCACATGTTGTACAAGTCCTTGGCACAGAGGTGGATTTTACAGACAATTTACTGACATTATTTTCTCATCTATATGGATTTAGGTCGTGTTGTTTTTTTTAAGGGAATAGGGAATAATAATTTTCTGTCTCAATTTGACATGTAAAACACATAAATGGTGAAAAGTAATTCAGTAGTACAATGAAAAATGTTACAGCTGGCAGAGATAGAGGACCGAAATGAGTGTAAATAGGTGGAACTCCATTGATGATGTAGCCCCTTTAGCTGTAGTACCTGATAATGGCTAGAGCTTGAGTTTGAACCTGATCCAATGCCCATTGAAGTCACTAGACTCCCATTGACTTTATTGGGTATTGGAAGAGATCCTTGGTGTGCAAGGGAAGTGAGAGTAAAATCTATAAAGGCTGCATGCAGCTGGCCAGAATCATAGTCTCAGCACTCTCTTTTCTAGCTCTCCAGAAGGCTAGCCATCACAAATGGGATAAGAAAAAGACACCAGCACGATATGCCCTAATCATTGGAATTGGCAAACCACAAAAAGGTCTGTTTGTGGCACCCCTTAACAGAATATACCAGTGTGTGTGTGCTCTCCCTGCACTTCTTGTAACATAACAATTGTAACACAATAGTAGAATCAAAATCTGAATTTTAGAGCTTTTTGTAACATCTCGTTCAGGCCATTATTTTCAGGAAAAGGAATTGACATATTGGAATAGGTCTTCAGCTGGTGTAAACTGTCTTACTTCTGGCCCATTCTGTACTGTATGTCTTAGAATATAAAGATACAACAAAGCTGAACAGAAAATCTCAAAGGGCAAAAGCTCAATTTTGTCATTTGTTTTTGTAGTATGCGTGTTCTTGTTCTTGTTCTATTTAGTCTCATCAAACCTCTTTCAGCCTTATTTTAGAACCAATAATTTTTTGAATTCTATATTCTTGGAAAAAATCACAAAAGTTGAACTGTAAGGTTTATAAAATAATAGTTTTGCGTTAGTGATATCATTATGTCTTTGCAATTTTTTCCCTTTTCAAACTCCTAACCCCACATTTAGATCACATTAGTGACAGGAAAAGGAGTACTTGTGGCACCTTAGAGACTAACCAATTTATTTGAGCTGTAGCTCACGAAAGCTTATACTCAAATAAATTGGTTAGTCTCTAAGGTGCCACAAGTCCTCCTTTTCTTTTTGCGAATACAGACTAACACGGCTGTTACTCTGAAACCTGTCATTAGTGACAGGATTTCTATAAGGTTGCTCATTCACTACTGCAAATCAAGAAACCAAAGCAACACAAGGCTCTGAGCATTCTCACTGTATGATACAATGCAACCACCTTTTTAAAAGCTTCTGATAGATTTACTTAAGCACTTGCTGGGGAAGGTGTGCTGACATCTACTGGAAATTTAAAACACTTCATTAAGCATTTCCACATCTGCTAGCGGGATGTATTTGGTTTGGGACTAGAGCCGGATATATGATGCAAAAATGCTTCACTGATACTTGTGCAAATTTTTAAACAAATCTGCTTCCAACATTTTTTGGGTTATGTTGGTATCATTTGCTGTGCAAACTCCAAAAGTAAGTTTTTAATACTGTGAATACTGGCAGAAAATAAACAGTAAACTCTCATAATAGACTACTCTCACCAAAAGTGAAATTTAAATTTGCTTTCTGACTATTTGCATCCCAAAGCTCATTGAACGAGTTATGTTTACCTGACTGGGGAACAGAAGTGATTTATGGGGCCAATCTCAATTGAGCAACAATGCTTGGCCTTTGAATAGCAACCCTTAGTTAAAAGAAAATTTGTAAATAATTCACTGAGTAATTTTGGATAATGAATGACTGAATCTGAGAGAATTGCAATCTGTTCATCAATATTCCTTGAAAAGAGAGAGGTGAAACTTATGCATCATGAAATGTATTAAGTGACCATGATTTGCTCCACTTAAAACCATATTCTAACCTTAATCCCATATTTTGGGACTAGATTGTGACACGGACTATGTATCATGGAAGGGAGTAAGACCTCCTGTTATATCCTCACGTGGAATTCTTGAACCTTGGGTTCGGGTGCGCAGGAATCAGAGGGTTGCATGTCTGCTTAATGCCTCCCTGGAGCAGTTGGGTGGGGAAGGTGCAGGGTGGGGCCACAGAATGTGGGAGGACTATGCCCCCTCACCCACCCATCCACAGTAGCTGGCCAGCATGAATCAGTGTGAGGGGTGTTTGTCACTTGCTGCGGAGGTAGGCCATCAACAAATAATTCCCTATAGAGCAAGGAAGAATTGTGCCTCAGAGGTGCATCTGAATCACCATTGCCATTTATACACCACCTTTGCCTTGGGGCTGTGCCTAAAGGCACTAAGTATCTTATAATTTTCCATAACTTACATGACTGGGTTGTATAAAATGGTTGTCACACAATTAACAGTAATGAGGCAGGGCTGTGTGTTCACTTAACTACATGCTGTGTTTAATATCATTCCACGGGCTCTAAGTGAATATCTCTTTCACCTGGCACTCCCACACCTATTAAATGTCCAGTCTGAACAGATAGAACTGCATGATTTAGAACATAAGAACAGCCATCCTGGGTCAGACCGATGGTCCATCTAGCCCAATATCCTGTCTTCCAACAGTGGCTGGTGTTGAGAGAAATGAACGGAACCAGACAATTATTGAGTGATCCACTCCCTGTGGTCCAGTCCCAGCTTCTGTCAGTTTAGGGACACCCAGAGCATGGGGTTGTGCCCCTACCATCTTGGCTAATACCCGTTGCTGGGCCTATCCTCCATGAACTTATCTAATTCTTTTTTGAACCTGATTATACTTTTGGCCTTCACAACAACCTCTGGCAATGAGTTCCACAGATTGACTGTGCGTTGTGCCAAGAAATACTTCCTTACATTTGTTTTAAACCAGCTGCATATTAATTTTGTTGGGTGACCCCTGGTTCTTTGGGAATTTTATTAGATGAATACCCAGCATTTTGACTCTCAATTATCCAGCCAAATGCCACGGCAGCCCGGAACGTATGTATTTATTAGAACTACTACAGTAATTAAAGAGACACTTCTCATTTTTCTTTTCTCCTAATGCCCTTGCTTGGACAAACAGCAAGGGCATTAGGAGAAAAGAAGAAAGAGAAGTGCAGGATTAATGCATGAGTTGAATGTGTTTTGGAAATGTGTACTGTGGACTGTTTTTAAAAATGATTTTTGGGTGTCCAGATTGACATATGTTTAGAGGGGCCTGATTTTCACATACTGGGTGCTCAGCACTTTCTGAATTTCAAGCCCATTATGGGGTCAGGTTAGGCACCCAAAATCACTCGTCACTTTTGAAAATGTAGGCCTGTTAGTTTGATTTTGTTTAAGATGTCTTCAATTCGAAGCTTCATTAGGGAAGGTGGGAGAAAGTTTGCCAATAATTGAATGTTAAATACGAATATTTTCAGGAAGTTAAAGAGCAGAAAATGATTAAATATTCCTCCTGAAGAGCTGTGAATCCAAACTCAACTTCATCGTACTACTTAGACTGAAAGTGACTAAAAACCAACTATGAACAAAGAAGAAACAGATCTCTTTCCTTGTCCAAATTGAGAAATGCAAAAAGTAGTTTTCCCCCCAATTAATGCTGTTTGTTTAAACTGGCTTTCTTAAATTCTCTCAATTTGCATAATCTAAAACCTGTTTGTTAGCTTTTTGGTTATGGTTTTTTCCAGCTAGTTGTCACCCCTGTCCCCACTTTACCTTCTCTGGTACCTATTGTAGTAAAAACTACTGGGTTGCTGATCCAAGCATTTTCCATCCATCATTTGCCAAAATAAGACACTTATTCTTGGAACAGCTCTGCTGTCCTTCATCAAAATGCAAACCTGCTCCTTTCTGACTCAAAGGCAAGACAAGAGCGACCACATAGGGATTTAACCATGGTTTGGCACCTCTGAGCATATGGGTTATTGTAATATCCTAACCCTGCTCCCTGCAGTTCAGCCCTGTGAAAAAGGTCACATTCCAAATAGGAATAGGTTTCAGAGTAGCAGTCGTGTTAGTCTGTATCTGCAAAAAGAACAGGAGTACTTGTGGCACCTTAGAGACTAACAAATTTATTTGAGCATAAGCTTTCGTGAACTACAGCTCACTTCATCGGATGCATGCAGTGGAAAATACAGTGGGGAGATTTATATACATAGAGAACATGAAACAATGGATGTTACCATACACACTGTAACAAGAGTGATCAGGTAAGGTGAGCTATTACCAGCAGGAGAGCGGGGAGGAGGGAACCTTTTGTAGTGATAATCAAGGTGGGCCAGTTCCAGCAGTTGACAAGAACCTCTGAGGAACGGTGTGGGGGAATAAACATGGGGAAATAGTTTTACTTTGTGTAATGACACATCCACTCCCAGTCTCTATTCAAGCCTAAGTTAATTGTATCCAGTTCACAAATTAATTCCAATTCAGCAGTCTCTCCTTGGAGTCCGTTTTTGAAGGTTTTTTTGTTGAAGAATTGCCACTTTTAGGTCTGTAATCGAGTGACCAGAGAGATTGAAGTGTTCTCCAACTGGTTTTTGAATGTTATAACTCTTGATGTCTGATTTGTGTCCATTTATTCTTTTACGTAGTTTCTCCAGTAAAGGGAGATCTTTCTTAAAATGTTGTTTTTTCTATATATGAGAATGTCAGGTGAAACATATTGCAAACGTGATAGTCTAACTTATGTTCAGAATTGGAACTGTTTGGCTGTCAATCAGGATTAAGGTAAGAAGGTCTGACAAAACAGTTTTCTGACTTGTATTAATAGGTTTTAATCC
This sequence comes from Lepidochelys kempii, assembly GCF_965140285.1. Lineage (NCBI taxonomy): Eukaryota > Metazoa > Chordata > Testudines > Cheloniidae > Lepidochelys > Lepidochelys kempii. The sequence goes on along the minus strand of NC_136385.1, from coordinate 33,044,842 downwards.
CGCATGTTACCGTGTCCTGACATACCTGCATTGTATTCCTGGTTTGCTCGGCTGACAGGTTTCTATCAATCTATCCATCTTATTTAGCTGACCTGTTGCAGATTTATCATGAAACAGAAAATACATTTTCTCTTACTAAGATCCCCATGCCTATATGCAAATTCATGTCTATTCATGCTGATTGTTTCATGCCTCAAACCTACTTTTACTGCAGACCTTGAAGGAAACATGCATTCCTCATATGTACACAAAGATGCTATGTGCGTTTTCAGTTAATATTTTTCAGACCCAAACACTTTGCTGAATCAGGCTAGAATACTTAGCCCCTTCCAGATCAAACTCAGTGCAACATGAGCAACAACTCACTTGCACAAATAAGGGGTTAGATCCTCAGCTGGTATAAATCACATTGATTCTTGGTGCTACAACAGCCTACACAAATTGAGGATCTGGCTCAAAACCTGTAATGTATGGTAAAAGATTTAGGATACATAGTACTAAAATGCTTCCCAGGCAATATCCCATGATATCCCATTAGTAGTTATAGTAAGTCTGTCTTTTCAGGAATGTATTCCATAATGATCATGGCAATTCTTGCTTTCAACTGGAAAAGATAGAGAACACTTATATTAGGAATGGGAATTAGCCTGAGTAACATGCTAATTATTTACACTGCTATATTTGAAGTGTGTTAAGGTTGTTAGTAGCATTTTTCTTGCGTTTGGTAGCCATTCTGGGGCCACTTTCTCATCCTTTCTGAACCAAAGCATAAGTGTGAATCAGTTTTGAAAGTAAAAAAATGAAAGTAACAATTGTGATTTTATAATGAACCACAAGAGGGGGGAGAGTGAACATAAATGAAAGGGCTCGACTTGAAGGAACATGAGGATTTATAACAAAATGAACGACTGTTAGATTTAAAACAATATTGTACTGGAGTTTGGTGTTACTACATCAAACAGTATTTGTTTGTGGAATGAAGACATTCAAAATAGTGGGGAAATCCTACTCTTTTTTGTGCTGTTTGTTTATAATCATGTCTCTCTGAGGTCAGTGGACAAACCACATTTCCTGTTTGCAAAATACCATGACAATCTATTAATCTCTTGCCTTACTGCCTTGATCTGAGAAAAATGTTAATTAATTGACAAAAACAGAGATCCATATGACCTGAATAATCACTAAAAAAAACCTCATGCTCTGCTTTTAAATTATTTTTTCCTGTTATGTAAAAGAGCTTTCTGCCTCTAATCTGGGGATTTCTTTCTGGTGTATTGATACCATGAAAACTAAATAACACTTCACTGAAGCCGACTTGGAGTATGACAGACAGTAGAATTTCTCATCCTTTATACAGTGGTTCTGACCTTTGTAAGAACCCCCTAACCCTGTATCTCTTCCACCTCACCTTAGGAGTTTTCACTTCTCTGTTTTCCTGCCAACTCTTTCTCTCCCTTTCTGTCCCCATTACTTTTTTCTCTTGTTTTATTTTACTTTTTGTGCTTTCCATTTTTATCCACTTTCCCTCTTCATCTTGCTTTTTGTGCCCCTCCCTGGGCCATTCCCCATTCCCCTACTCATAAGAAAGCTCAGTCCAGTTCAAGGGGTATCCGTTGGTTGCTCTGCGAACCCAGAACATACTCAGCTGGACTAAGTATTGCGAAAGCAGACACACTATATTTTGGCCAGCTACCTGCTCCCTGACCTGCTAGCCCTGGATGTGTTAGTGGCTCCTCTGACCAACTGGATTAGGGAGGAGAAGGGAAGGAAGGTGAATTTCAAGAAGCCATGAACTGCTTTCCCCACGCCACATTACAAACCCAGGGTTATGCAGCTTTTTCTCCTCCCTCACTCCTGTGTACCGCATGTGGACATCCCTCAGGAGTGGGCACACCCTGGGTTAGGAAAAAAGCAAAGTGATAACAATGGTAATAACTTCACCAGAATTCAGGATGGTATGTCAACTGTAGCATGGTGAAGGACTGGCGGGATTGGCAGCAAAGTAGCTTGGAAGCCATGCCATTACATATGCCATTCAGAACCTTACCACTGCTGTTTTGCACCTAATTAACACTGCCCAGATAGAGTGTTCCCCAGGGGGAGTACCGTTGTAATGTTGTTAGTTACAATTTTGCCCATCTTAATTTCAACCACTGTAGCTGACTGGCGCAGGAGGAAACATACAGCAAGAAATTATGAAGAAAGCCAAATTAGAAGAAATCAGAATGCTGATTACCATTGCCAATGGCAACATTATTGTATGCACAAGCTCTAATGGTGTTTCAGTGGTTACTAGAATGGTTACTAGAACAGTTACTAGAATAGTAGTGTAGCTCCATTGAGGTCAGTCAAATTATTCCCGATTTTCAACATGGTTCCACAGATGAAGTTTAGAAGGGATCATTGCGATCATTTGGTTTAACCTGCATAATGCAGGCCACAGCATTTCACTGAGTGATTCCTGCAGGAAACCAATAACTTTTGGGTGAGCTGGAGCATATCTTCTAGAGAGACATCTGATTTTGATTTAAAGACTTTAGGTGAGAAAGAATCCATCACATCCCTAAGTTCCTCCAGTGGTTAATTCCACGCAGAGTTTTTTTTTTAAATTGTGCCTCATTTCTATTCTGAATTGGCTAACTTCAGCTTCCAGCCCTGCAATCTTGTTATGCTTTTGCTAAATTATAGAGCCCTCTACTATCATAAACCCTCTCCCTATGTACATACTTGTGGATTGTGATTTTCAGCATAACTTCTAAGTCCCATTCAAAGTCTCTACTTTTCAGGATACAGCCCCCCATTCTGTACGTGAGAGTTACATTCTCTTTTTTCCTAGATTATGATTATCCATTTGGCTGTGTTAAAACACAAGGAGGGGAAAGCTACCCATGTGTCAATAGAAAAGCTACCATTGACTTCAATGGGATTTCACTCATGCTATTCAAATGAACCCAGCTTAACAAGTGATCCAGATCATTCTCTACAAATGATGAGTTCTTATCGCTTAACCAATTTTTCAATTATCTTCAAACTTTACCGGCAAAAAGTTTTTCTGCCAGACCTGTATGAAAAGAAAATCAGAGTCATTACAATTTTGTTACGAACTTGAACCTGAGGAATATGCTTCACCTTAGAATGTGGAGGTAGAACCTCATGTGATAGTCGAAATTTTGTTGTTAGAAATTTCCCATGAGTATGAGGCATTCCTTCTTTGAAGGTACAGCACACCTTCTCCATTACAGTGATGCAATGTGACAGTTGCTTGAAAGCTTGTTTCTCTCACCAACAGAAATTGGTCCAATAAAAGATATTACCTCACCCACCTCGTGAATCATATTCAGTGTTCTGTTTTCTATTTGTATATCTGTATATACAATTTTTTTCTTTCACCTAATTTAGAATATTGGTGTTAAAACAGCCTAAATAATCTGAAATGTTAATAATTACTAAATCTTAACTGAGTTTCTTAATCACAATAGTCAATTGCATGGGGGCTTTACAATGAAGTAATACTTGGTGACAGCTTTGCCTTTAGTTTGGGATCCAAAACTTCATTGTAAAGTCACCAACAAAGGCGACCATGGTCTTATATATAAAAATCAAAGTCCAACACAAGCTGAACCTATCAAGCTTATATTCACTAACTTTTATTTCATTTCTAGTACAGATTGGAGCATTCTTCCAGCATCAGGTAGGGAATATGGCATGAGGAAGTAGGCATGACAAAGTAGGGTGTCTTTTGGACACCCGTGCTGAATTCTTATATATTGATAATTTAAATGGTGCAGTGTTGTTAATGCTTGTGACTTTTTTTTGGTGAGTTTCACAATAGCTGATGGTTTCCTCAAAGCCCCAGCTTCTGGGGTTATTTGAATATAAGGGAGCCTCATCTTTCATTTTAAAAATCTTCTAGACTTAATGGTTGCAGAGAGAAACTGTACAAAGGCCCCCCTCCAAACTAGAAAGCAAATAAAAAGAATACAACATTTAGTATATTTTTAAAAGCGCATGATTTTCAAACATACTCATGATTTGTCAGGGCCTAACTCATGAGTTTTGAATACTTGGGTCTGGCAATATTGATGTTATCAAAGTATCTCAGGCCATGATCATGTTCTCTGCTTCCATGAGTGGAGGAGATGTGCTTAGGTGGATTTTCCCCAGGGGAACACTGGTGCAGGGAGTGGATGTTTCTGCAACATTATTTCCTTCTTCTCATAACCAAGTGGAAACTCCTTTTCAGGAGCTCAGTGGTGAATGAACTCAAGGGTAGAACTGAGGACAGAAAGGATAGGAGCCATTCACTACAGTATTTCATTTCCCCCAGAGATATTGAATATTTTTGCTAAAGAAAATATTGTTTGAAGCAGCATTAATTTGGGCACAGAAATTGCAGCCACCTCAGGGAGGAGATTTTTTCAAAAGCTTCGGATGGCAGCTCAAGGGCAGCATCACATCTGCAAAGATCCCTCCTAACTTCTCCCCATCATGGGGAACCCCCCATCCTGGGGTCAACCTTATCGAACTTTCTCATGCTTTACGTTCTTCCCATGGGCATTTAGCAAGGGAGGGTTCAATTTAAATGCCCTTAGAATAATCGATAGTGTGATAATTTATTAATTGTGCACAACTGTAGGAGTAATTTCCAACATTGAGGAAAATATCTGAATAGGAGGTAGAATTAATAGTTTATCTCCACCGTAGAATTTTACACTTGCTTCTCATTATAGCTTTACTCTAGGGCTTGGGTACATTGGTTGACCGAGTAGGAGTTGCCAGACTTTCTATATAATGCTAATTAAATAGAAGACACAAAGCATGTTAAATAAGCCACAGATGCATTTTACAATATTTTTTGCAATTGATTGAATCTTCATAATAGTTATTGGGCAAGGCGGTCAAAATGTAAAACAACTAACCAAAAAGTAAAATGCCGAAAGTGATTTTACAGAGTAATTGTTAATGGTGCCCATAATAGTAGTAATAACATCTGGAGATGAAATACCTTATGAGCTATGCCTGTTCAAACTATTTGCTACAATAAAGCTGACAGTAAAATGCCATACTCTGAGTGCAGTTTAAAGAGACAGATCTTCGGAAGGTGTGAATTAGGGCTGCTCCATTGTAACAAGTGGAGCTACACCAAATTACACCAGCTGGAGATATGGCCCTTTTTTATCCCAAAGAATTGCTTGACCTAGCTGACTAGCTTGAAGGCAATGTTGTTTTTACATTTCTGCCATCTCTACAACATCGAGATACGGTGATGTGTTTCAAAGGAAATGTTCATATGTTTTTGAAGTCTTCCTTTTTTGTTTTGTTTACTGTCAGCTATTGGTTAGCAAAACACACAGAATGAATAGCACAGCTTATATTAAGTCTCTACCAACAAACAGAAATAGAAAAGCAACATTAGTTTATAAAGTGTACAGTGCTCGAACAGTGAGTTGGAATTCAGCTCTGGTTCTGGAAGGAGTAAGTTACTATTACAGTGATTTTACTGGTCTGGTACATTGCTGAAATGGATAGTAGTGACCTGAGAACTTTCAAGTTCCACATGGGACCTTAGGAAACTTTGAATGCTTCCTCTTGTTGTCTTGATCTTTGGAAAAACCCTTAGGCAGGATGCTAGCAGCCTTAATCTATCTAATGTACATTTCCTAGCTTTTTATCAAACGATAAACATGAGGGGCCCTGAGACTCCAACTCTAAGAAACAAAACTAGAAAACCACAAATAGCATTTTTCATTCTCCCTGGAAAGAGCTGTAAAACCCTGAGTTAAATCCCTCTGCCAAAATGCTTTTACATGAACTTCACTTCCCAGTTCACTAGTTGTACTCAAGTTAATTAACAGCAGCACTCCCATCCTCAACTGCAGTTTCCAGGTTGTTCACTGAAGGGGGCATGACCACTCCAAAGACTGGATGCGGTTGTTTTGCAGCCCCGCAATGGAATGCATACTACAAATTGCAGTGGGGGCTCCAAAGTCTGGGGCATTTGAGCTGTGGCCTCTGAAACGATTCTTGGTATGGAAGATGGAAATACTACATTGTTAAAATAACAGTGGTGAATGAACTGGAGAGCTGGGATGAAGGCAGATGCATTTCACTTGGATTTTGTTTACTCTTTTTTTCCCCAAGAGGGGTGATGATTCTGGTGTGTGGGTCAGGACAAGGTGCAATGCATGTTTTTAGGGCATCTTTAAGTAGCAGTCAGAGCCGTCCCTTGGGTAAGGCGAATTGGGGCGACTGCTCTGGGGCCTGCGCTTTGGTAGACGTGCAGGTGAATGAGCCTCTGATGATGTGGCTGATGTGGTTGAGTCCTCCAATGGTGTTGCTAGAGTAGATATGGGGACAGAGTAGGCAACGAGATTTGCTACAGGGATTGGTTCCTGGGTTACTGTTTCTGTGGTGTGCTGTGGTGTGTATTCGCTTCAGGTAAGCGAGGACTGGCCTGCCTCCCAAGGTCTGGGAGAGTGAGGGATCGTTTTCCAGGATAGGTTATAGATCGTTGATAAAGTGCTGGAGAGGTTTTAGCTGGGGGCTGTACGTGATGGCCAGTGGTGTTCTGTTGTTTTCCTTTTTGGGCCTGTCCTGTAGTAGATGATTTCTGGGTACCCATCTCGCTCTGTCAGTCTGTTTCCTCACTTCCCCCAGGTGGGTATTGTAGTTTTAAGAATGCTTGATAAAGATCTTGTAGGTGTTTGTCCCTGTCTGTCTGAGGGATTGGAGCAAACTTGGTTGTATCTTAGGGCTTGGCTGTAGACAATGGCTCGTGTGATGTGTCCTGGATAAAAGCTGGAGGCATGTAGGTAAGTTTAGTGGTCAGTAGGTTTACGGTGGTAGGGTGGTGTTTTTGACCATCACTTATTTGCACTGTACTGGCTAGGAAGTAGACTGGGCCAGGCTGAGGTTGATGGTGGGGTGGAAATTGTTGAAATCAATGTGGAATTCTTCAAGGGCCTCCTTCCCGTGGGTCCATATGATGATGTCATCAGTGTAGCACAAGTAGAGGAAGTGCACTAGGGGACGAGAGTTGAGGAAGCGTTGTTCTACGTCAGCCATAAAAATGTTGGCATACTGTAGGGCCATGCGGATACCCATAGCAGTGCCACTGACTTGAAGGTATAAGTTATCCCCAAATCTGAAATGGTTGTGAGTGAGGACAAAGTCACAAAGCTCAGCCACCAGGTGTGCCATGGCCTTATCAGGGATACTGTTCTTGACAGCTTGTAGTCCATCCTCGTGTGGAATATTGGTATAAAGAGCTTCTACATCCATGGTGGCTAGAATCATAGAATATCAGGGTTGGAAGGGACCTCAGGAGGTCATCTAGTCCAACCCCCTGCTCAAAGCAGGACCAATCCCTGACTAAATCATCCCAGCCAGGGCTTTGTCAAGCCTGACCTTAAAAACTTCTAGGGAAGGAGATTCCACCACTTCCCTAGGTAATTCATTCCAGTGTTTCACCACCCTTGTCGTGAAAAAGTTTTTCCTAATATCCAACTTAAATCTCCCCCACTGCAACTTGAGACCATTACTCTTTGTTCTGTCATCTGCTACCACTGAGAACAGTCTAGAGCCATCCTCTTTGGAACCCCCTTTCAAGTAGTTGAAAGCAGCTATCAAATCCCCCCTCATTCTTCTCTTCTGCAGACTAAACAATCCCAGTTCCCTCAGCCTCTCCTCATAAGTCATGTGTTCCAGTCCCCTAATAATTTTTGTTGCCCTCCACTGGACTCTTTCCAATTTTTCCACATCCTTCTTGTAGTGTGGGGCCCAAAACTGGACACAGTACTCCAGATGAGGCCTCACCAATGTCAAATAGAGGGGAATGATCACGTCCCTCGATCTGCCGGCAATGCCCCTACTTATACATCCCAAAATGTCATTGGTCTTCTTGGCAACAAGGGCACACTGTTGACTCATATCCAGCTTCTCGTCCACTGTAACCCGTAGGTCCTTTTCTGCAGAACTGCTGCCGAGCCATTCGGTCCCTAGTCTGTAGCGGTGCATTGGATTCTTCCGTCCTAAGTGCAGGACTCTGCACTTGTCCTTATTGAACCTCATCAGATTTCTTTTCGCCCAATCCTCCAATTTGTCTAGGTCCCTCTGTATCCTATCCCTACCCTCCAGCGTATCTACCACTCCTCCCAGTTTAGTGTCATCTGCAAACTTGCTGAGCGTGCCATCCACACCATCCTCCAGATCATTTATGAAGATATGGAACAAAACCGACCCCTGCGGCACTCCACTTGATACCGGCTGCCAACTAGACATGGAGCCATTGATCACTACCCGTTGAGCCCGACAATCTAGCCAGCATTCTATCCACCTTATAGTCCATTCATCCAGCCCATACTTCTTTAACTTGCTGGCAAGAATACTGTGGGAGACGGTATCAAAAGCTTTGCTAAAGTCAAGGAACAACACATCCACTGCTTTCCCTTCATCCACAGAGCCAGTTATCTCGTCATAGAAGGCAATTAGATTATTCAGGCATGACTTGCCCTTGGTGAATCCATGCTGACTGTTCCTGATCAATTTCCTCTCCTCTAAGTGCTTCAGAATTGATTCCTTGAGGACCTGCTCCATGATTTTCCAGGCACTGTGGTGAGGCTGACTGGCCTGTAGTTCCCAGGATCCTCCTCCTTCCCTTTTTTAAAGATTGGCACTACATTAGCCTTTTTCCAGTCATCTGAGACCTCCCCTGATCGCCATGAGTTTTCAAAGAAACGGCCAATGGCTCTGCAATCACATCCGCCAACTCCTTTAGCACTCTCGGATGCAACGCGTCCGGCCCCATGGACTTGTGCTCGTCCAGCGTTTCTAAATAGTCCCGAACCACTTCTTTCTCCACAAAGGGCTGGTCACCTCCTCCCCATGCTGTGCTGCCCAGTGCAGTAGTCTGGGAGCTGACCTTGTTCGTGAAGACAGAGGCAAAAAAAGCATTGAGTACATTAGCTTTTTCCACATCCTCTGTCACGAGGTTGCCTCCCTCATTCAGTAAGGGGCCCACACTTTCCTTGACTTTCTTCTTGTTGTTAACATACCTGAAGAAACCCTTCTTGTTACTCTTACCATCTCTTGCTAGCTGCAACTCCAGGTGTGATTTGGCTTTCCTGATTTCACTCTTGCAAGCCCGAGCAATATTTTTGTACTCATCCCTGGTCATTTGTCCAATCTTCCACTTCTTGTAAGCTTCTTTTTTGTATTTAAGATCAGCAAGGATTTCACTGTTAAGCCAAGCTGGTCGCCTGCCATATTTACTATTCTTTCTACACATTGGGATGGTTTGTCCCTGTAACCTCAATAAGGATTCTTTAAAATACAGCCAGCTCTCCTGGACTCCTTTCCCCCTCATGTTATTCTCTCAGGGGATCTTGCCCATCAGTTCCCTGAGGGAGTCAAAGTCTGCTTTTCTGAAGTCTAGGGTCTGTATTCTGCTGCTCTCCTTTCTTCCTTGTGTTAGGATCCTGAACTCGACCATTTCATGGTCACTGCCTCCCAGGTTCCCATCCACTTTTGCTTCCCCTACTAATTCTTCCCGGTTTGTGAGCTCTGCCCCTAGTTGGTTCCTCCAGCACTTGCACCAGGAAATTGTCCCCTACATTTTCCAAAAACTTCCTGGATTGCCTGTGCACTGCTGTATTGCTCTCCTAGTAGATATCAGGGTGATTGAAGTCTCCCATGAGAACCAGGGCCTGCGATCTAGTAACTTCTGCAAGTTGCCGGAAGAAAGCCTCGTCCACCTCATCCCCCTGGTCTGGTGGTCTATAGTAGACTCCCACCATGACATCACCCTTGTTGCTCACACTTCTAAACTTAATCCAGAGACTCTCAGGTTTTTCTGCAGTTTCATACTTGAGCTCTGAACAGTCATACTGCTCCCTTACATACAGTGCAACTCTCCCACCTTTTCTGCCCTTCCTGAACAGCTTATATCCATCCATGACAACACTCCAGTCATGTGAGTTATCCCACCAAGTCTCTGTTATTCCAATCACATCATAATTCCTTGACTGTGCCAGGACTTCCATTTCTCCCTGCTTGTTTCCCAGGCTTCGTGCATTTGTATATAGGCACTTGAGGTAACCTGCTGATCGCTCCTCTTTCTCAGTATGAGGCAGGAGCCCTCCCCTCTCATGCGCTCCTGCTCGTGCTTCCTTCCAGTATCCCACTTCCCCACTTACCTCAGGGCTTTGGTCTCCTTCCCCCAGTGAACCTAGTTTAAAGCCCTCCTCACTAGGTTAGCCAGCCTGCTTGCGAAGATGCTCTTCCCTCTCTTCGTTCGGCTAGGATGGTGTCTTCTTGCATTCTGTTCACTCTTTGCTTCTAATTACATTTTTTTACTTTCTAACATGGTCTTATGTGTACTGAGAAATAACAGTAACAAGAATGCATTTAATACCATGCCTGGTGTCTTGGCAGCAGAGCTTAGTACTCCACTGTGGGGAGTAGCAGGTTCAGCACCAACCCCAGAAGTCTTACGACTTGGGCTGGCAGAGGGTGAATGTAATGCATAGACAATGAGCTCATTCTGCAAGTGGAATGTTCAGCTGCATTGATCTTACGGCACACCCAGCCTGCTAAGATTTTAGAGAGACACCGGCTCTGATCTGAAAGGAAATTGTGTGGCCATTGCCTGTCTTTCTGGTAGTTTAACTTGCAAATTTAATAACATTTAAAAAAAAACCCCCACAACTATACAGGAAGGCTGACACAGCTACACAGACACAAAGTAATTTCCTAGAAATGGCAAATACAATAAGCAAAACTCTAATCTCTCATCATGTAATTGTATTTTCAGGGAGTCAGCCAGCCTCAGTGGCTACATTGAGGTCAATTCTAAACTGTGTATTCTATATATGAGACATCCATTAATGAAGCATAAATTTCATTGGCAATCCAAGTGCCAAAATCAACTCTCTGGGATGCATGTTTTGTATCTGTAGTGGTATCTTATGGATCTGTTCCATAACTGAAACAGCAGGTTCCTGTAGACATAATAAGTGGTGTGTATTTAGCAGAAAAGCATGGCCCCATGATCATGTTAAAGTAGCATAAATCTTCTGAATTGTAGCTAGCCGAAATTCTAAAGTTGAGGGAGTCTGAGAATGACAGATTAATAAAGGACACCGAAAAGATCATGTTAACAAAGCCAAGAATATATGGGCAAAACTAATATAATTCATTCCTATAGCCAAGGGTGAAATGAAAGCAGGGAACTATGAAGTTAGGGCTACACTTTGCAACAGCCCTAATTGGCTGAGGAGGACCAAATGGCAGTCCATTTAAGATCCCATCAATACTTCGCTTAGCTCAGTCATGGGAGTCAATGCAGAGCAACGGTAAGGTGCTATGTTCCAGAGCGAAGTATATTACTTCTGTACTGCTTCCAGCTTCTGTCAGCATAATACTAGGTTTAAAACTTTTTTCCAACGATTACAGATATTAAAAAATGGTTCAAAGAGCACCAGAGTCACCTATTACAGAACATTGTTATGAGCTTTGTTTTTTCATGAAGGTAGACAAAATGCTAGTCTACTTCTGAAGCTAAGCGTAGCTGTATCTTCTTTTTCAGCATGAAAGATTGGGTTTTACAACTGCACAGTCTGAAGAAAGAACAGATTTTGGACATTTTTATAGCCTGCAAAAGTTCCTGAAGACGTGTTTCAAAGTAGTAACCAATATAAAAGAAACTCTTAATGGATCAGAAACAGCCTTGTTTCACTTATGTTTCCATAGCAGTGCATGAGATTTCTGTATTCCTTGGCACTGGAAAATAACATCACTTTTTTTGAAAACACCAGAGCAAACTTCATAGGTGGCATAAATTGGAGCAATGCTGTTGGCTCCAAGCTGTTTTACGCTAATAAGTTTGACCACAGAAATTTATCTGTCATTTTAAACAAATATCTGCCAGAATTTTATTTAAACATGCTTGACACCTTTCAATTCAACTCAGTATGTAACAATAAATAAGGGCTACATTATGCTCCTAGGCATAGTGCATAGCAAAGGGTAGTGCATAATCTGCCCCAGAGTTGGCCCGGGAGACATTGCATCAGGGTCTGACGTCTATGGCCAGCAAGTGAGTTATGAGCAGATCCCGGGTTCCCTCCCCAATCTCTCCTCATTTGCCAGCTCCAGAAAGAGAATAAGTGGCCAGTAGTCCCAGTTACTCCTGTGTACCAAGACCCAAGGTTCAGGGAGCTTAAATAAGTGCAGTGGGAGTGTGGAAGGAACCTTGCACAGGTAACTAGTCGAAATCAGTCTTGTCTTGAATAAAGCCTTAAGTTTTATTCCGCATTAAGCAAGTAGTACAGTTTACTGCTATAAAAAGACACAAGGAATCAAAATGCAGGGTAAGCTATGTGGAAATGAAGCCCCGTTTCCAAGAGCCTTTAATTTTACGCTCCTTCTCCTCACAGAATGAATATTTTTCTTCTCTGCAGATAGAGGCCTTTCCCTTTCCTTGTGATAGGAAAGGGGGAGATTTTCAATGATCTTTTTAATTAAAATTATAGCTGTCTTTGGTTGATTTTATTTTAAAGTTTGCACAAGGTTTTAATTACAGAACTCACATTTAGATGCTGTTCACCACTTGAAAAATATAACACCCCTGCCCATCCTCCTAGTTGCCACATGTGTCAGAAAATATTCATAGTTTTAACAAAGGGCTAAATCAGCTCCTCCCATGATAAAAGGTGCAGGCTTGGGCTAAAGGTGAGGGATCCATCCCTGAGTTTCTTCACGTGGAGTGGTTGGGACTTTCTGCTGACCCCACCCCAAACCTGGAGGATTCTCTGATTCCTTGATGTCTCTCTTTCCGGGGGGGCCCTACTACAGAGTTGGATTTGTGGAATGGGTACTAGTCTTATGGAAATATCAGGAGGGGAAACAATGTGCATACCCAGCCCCTTCTCCCACCCCAAACAGGCTGCGTACCCCAATCCCCATCTATCTCCCACTCTTCTCTATGTAAATCGCAACCCTACAGAAGGAGGAAAAGGAAAACAGTGCAGCAGAGGTGGTGGAACCACTTCTGTGTATGAGAGATGTGAGGGTTCCCTCTGGACATAGATCAGTGGGGCACAACTTGGCACCACTGATTAAACTGTACCTCCCTGAACAGCACCACACATTAATGTGTTTACATGACATAAACTGGAAATGTCTTAATCTTTATCATGGAGTTTGTATGTAGCTATATAATCTAGGGGCCAGACTCTTAATTCCAGTGATACCACTCTCAATCAGAAGTAACTGTTAACTTCAGTGGCGTTACTCCCAATTTACCGCAGTGTGGGAGGAGGTATTGTTTCATATTCTCTGTGTGTATATAAAGTCTGCTGCAGTTTCCATGGTATGCATCCGATGAAGTGAGCTGTAGCTCACGAAAGCTCATGCTCAAATAAATTGGTTAGTCTCTAAGGTGCCACAAGTACTCCTTTTCTTTTTGCGAATACAGACTAACACGGCTGTTACTCTGAAACCTGGGATCAGAGTCTGGCCTATGGCATATAAGGAGAGTCCAATGCAGGACAAAATAGCTTAAAGGGAGAAATGAATGAATGGTGATGAAGAATAAAATTCTGGAGTGAAAGATCAGTGGAGGAAAATTTCACATGGTGTAGATATTAAATGTGAATATTCAAGATGGAAAAAGTATCTATTGGAATAAATTTTAATAAAGGAAAAAAGCCTTAATTTGCTAGTAGTTTAGGAACAGTAGATAGTTGATAGTTCTTAACTGGTGGAAACCCAAAATTTAAAGCCTTTTCTGTACCTTTTGGTCCTGCTTCCAAGCCCATTAAGATCAACAGGAGTCTTTCCATGGTCTTCGGTGGGCTTTGGACCAGGCCAATAATCGTCCTGTTGAAATGAGGTAGCCATTTACATGCAGGTTTATTATTTCCATTTTGCTGCATATAATAGTGTTACATACTGCAGGCTAGTCGTTTTTTTTTATTATTATTTAGAGTATTTAAAAAGAAGCAGATCCTGACTGCCATACTTGGAGACTGCAGTCGGCCTACTTTTGGGCTCAGATATTATCTGTTCAAGATAAACTGGGTTGAGTCTTTTTGTTTAAATTTGGATTTGTTTGAAAATGTGAAGTAATATTCATGGAATTTTTTCCCCCTCTGTTTATTCAGTTCTGTGGTGCCGCAGCACGTGCTGACTTTTGTAGATGTAAAACAGAGGTCCTGATCATTTGTGGTCATTAAAGAGCACATGGCATTTTTTACATGAATAGAGGTGTTAGTGAAGGTGTCCTGGCCCAATTCCAGCTCTGGTAATTAGATTTTTTTTTTTTGTTGCCTACCTAAATTCCTTCAGCAGTTTCATTTGGCTACAGTTGTTGGGCCTGATTCAGTGTGGTCCTGTGGCTCCTTTGCGCTGGACCCATGGAAAGGTCAGGAGGGGGATTGAGGGGAAACTATGTACACCCCAGCCCCTTCTCTTACCCAAAACAGGCTGTGTACCCCAATCCCCAGCTATCTCCCACCATCCTCTGTGTAAATCCCAATCTTGTGGAAGGAGGAAAAGAGAAACAGTACGACAGAGGGGAGGATTCCCTCTGAACATAGATCAGTGGGGCACAAAGGGATGTAGGACAATTGTAACCACCATTGGGAATATCGCTAGTGCAAGGGGCCCCTACAGCAGGTGCAATGTCTTCTCTGCCATCTCCACAGCAACCCATAGCACTGGGTTGCATTCCAGGGTTGGGGAGGTATTACAGTGGGGAAGCCAATATTTTTATGACCCAGTGATTCTACACCCCTGCAGTGGCCCATAGGGATGACTGCAACAGGGTACTAGTTAGCCTCTGTCAGGGGTCAAATCATGTTGTGTCCTGTGGTAGACAAAGTGACTTCTGTTTGTGCAGGTTCATAAAGCACTGTAGGATTCTTCAGAATAAGAGGTGCTGTATAAATACAAGTTATTATAGTAACTCTATCTGGGAGTAAAGAAGAAATTCACAAGCTGGTACAGAGTTCTGTCCAAGAAGTAAAATTCAGAATATTCTATCCCTTGACAGGCCACATCTGATGTCATAATGGAAAATAGGACAGTCTACTTAAAAACTTAAAGCTTTAGTGAGTAACTGGCACTGTTAAGGGTAAGGAAAACAGTTCAGATAATATGAGAGATTGATTCTTCACCCAAATTATGACTAGTGCCCAAATTGAAATCTGATGGTAATCAGCCAGGCACAATATAGCCCGAATTAATTAGAGTAAGTGAGCCAGACTTGATTTTTCCCCAAGGATTTTAATGGCTCCTCAATGTCCGCAGGTGGATGGGATTGCTGTCTCTGTAGCATGTTCCCCACTCTCTTTCTATGGGGGTTCAGCAGGGTCTGAGCTCTGGAGGGGGAAAGATATGATCCTTCATTGTTCTTTCTTCCAGACACACAGGGTTACAGCGCAAGTTAATGGAGCCCAGTGGTGTATTAAAATGCACTGGTTTCCCCCTTTGTGCTGTGCAGTGCCTGTGTAAGCAATGTTCAGAGGACAATGGTTGGATGAGCAGCTGGAAATATGGTGTCTGTAAAAGCCATGTTCCACGGGGGCCAGCTGGAGCAGATTGGAGTTCAGGAGCCTCCTCGCAGATATTCCTTGCCTCATGTAGATTCCAGGGGCCTCTTAGGTTTAAACTGGCTCCTGACTCCTTTTGCCAGGATAGAAGCAAACCATGTCCCTCAACTCAGAGAAGAATGAGCAGGGAACTTCATGAGTTTAATGGGTAGGAATCTCTGTGATTGGAAGTTTCCTCTTCCCTATCTGGGTTATTCTTGTATGGAGTGAATGAGACACCCCAAATTAAAATCTGGCCAGAAAACCAGGATTAACACCCTGCCAACGAAAGTGATCACAGGAGTTCAGGGTCTCTTCACACTTCAGCTAAAAGATAGTACTACCCACGCTACTCTGCTTACCCTGTGATAGTCAACAGAACTGCAGCGCAAAGTGGCAAGACAGGCAGAGTACAGAGGGCTATTTTAATTCAAAAAACATATTTGCATACCCTGAATGTGTCATGTCATTCAATGAATAGCAGTGTGTCCCTCTTCAGATACATGTTTGCGGCACACCAAGGGTTACAGACACACATTAAAACCAGCTTCTGTTAGATATTGGCCAAACAAAATACTCTGACATGGGTTTTACTAAGCACGTTTTGCACCTGGCCAATGTTTTGCTGCCAAGCTATTCATTCAGGCTTTTGGTGTGAAAAAGATATTTAATAGTCAGTGGAGTATTATAGTAGGCAATAGTTTATAAATTTCCATGACTACTTATATTCAGCCTAAATGACTGTTTATTGCATGTCTTTACAGACCTCCCCCCATCTCATTAGCTTACAGTACCAGTGATTTGTCCCTACTTCTATTTTTAATGGAAAATATTCACCCATGTCTTTTGCCTCGAGCACATGAGAGGACTCAGTTGAAAAAAGGCAGTGTGGATGCGCACAGAACAGAAGCCATCCTTTGCTAGATACAGTATCTGTACCATTCTCTGCAGTAATCTCAACCTGCAATAGAAGACATGTGTTACAGAGCAAAAAACTATAAACCTTCCTTGTATAAAATAAAGCTGCCAATTTCCTACTCTTTTCTGCTCTAGGTTTATTAAAAATGACACAGTCAGTATTATCAGTAAAACATGCCTCATATAAAAATATTTTAAAAATGTAACTTAATTATGAAATATTACTTTTATTTTCTTAATGGAATTCTATAGTACTTCAGGGAAATATTACATAGTAAGATTAAATAAATTCTGTTAACAAAAAACAGGCCCAATTTTAACTTCAGAGTATCTGCTGTTAGCTCTGCAATTCTAGGGTGACTCTATAGCCAAGAAAGGCATGAACTATAAAATAAGATTGTTTCCTCATTTACCTCCTGAATGTGAAAAGATGTTCATTGCTATTGCCAAAGCTTAGTAAAGTCAATCAGAACAGTCCCATTGACTTCAATGAGATAAGTGTCTCTTGGATAAAGACACTTTAGTCATATTAAATAACCAATGCACCAGATGCATTTCTGGTGTAATTATATTGAAGCTAATGGAATTACACCAAGGGTTAATTTGGCCCAATAATATTTGTGTTTGCTCCTGTTCCACTGGCTTTAATCAGTAGGACAGCTGACAGGAACGAGGGCCTCAGAATCATTTTTTTTATAAAGCATCCAGTAATATGCAGCACATCCATGATTTTAAAATACAATAAATCAAATGACAATATAAAAAGAGAGAAAAACGCAAAGAAGGTGGCATCAACAAAAAGGAGGAGACAGTCTTACTGACAGAGCAATGATGTGAAAAAGGAGACATTTAATAGTCAACAGAGCACTATATTGGGTAATAGTTTATGATTTTCCATGGCTACTTATATGTTGCTCAAATTACTCTTGATTGAACAAATTAGTTTTGAAAACTCATTCCATTCATTCATTTACTAATGATTTCCCCTGCCCTCATTTTTAATGGAAACCATCAGCCAGATCCTTGTTCTAGGGTGGGATCTAGCCAAGTGAAAACTAAAAGGACACTACAGGTAAGTTACAGCTTTGAAAGACTTTTCATCGTGGAGTAGCAGTATACTTCTGCATTAAATATTCCAGGAAGCTCTGCATAGTATTGAAGAGAACTGAACCACTACTATTTAACAAAAGCCAGTCAAGCTGGGTTTGGTTCATACCCACTGCTGCAGAAGGTGTGTGTAACTTACCTGCACCTGATGGGCTCACTGAAAACATCTCCCAGGGGAGGAAAAGCTTAAATCACAGTCAATGCTCTAGAAGAGTCTCAGAAGAGGCGTCCTGGGAATGTGTTGCATCCTTAGTTGTCCAATGCTGTCCATCTTTGGGGCTGTGATAATATGTATTTCTTTCTCTCTGCTCCAGTTTTCAAGATAGTAAATAGAAGATACAGTGACAGATGTTGCAACCACACGCAGTATGCTTCGGGGCCGCTAGTACATTTATAAATGTTTCTGCTGTGACTGTGTTCTACCCCATGGGGTAGGATTACCAAAGGTCCTCCAGGAACTACAGTGTGTGTGTGTGTGTGTGTGTGTCCGCATGCGGGAGATTAAGACAAATCTCTGAAACTGTAAACAGCCACAGAGATTTATCATCCCCCTGTTGAGGCTTTCCTGTACTGGTTCAGATTGTTTTTTTTAGAGACCAACAGACAAAGAAAGGGCTTTGGGTATAGGAAGGTTGAATATAAACTGATACAGGGCCTTCTTTCTAATCCAAAAAACAAACGTGATTTTTTTGTCTGAGGGGTCCCAATGCTGTTGACAGGGTGGAAGGATTTTGGCCTACTAGGGCCCCGTAAGATGATTGTGTGACTTCTGCTATGTTTAGTGTGGGTCTAAATCTGTTTATTGTTTTTGTTTTCTTTCTAATGCTTTTACCTTAAGAATAAATGGGCTTGCTTTGGAAGGCTGTGTTGTAACTGCTGGTAATGCATTGTTCATAGCACTCAAACAGGTGCTGACCGATAGGCAGACTGGTTTGGAGGGGATATCACAGCATAAGCCAGGGAGCTGTGCAGCCTTAAAAACTCTGGTCATAAGGGAGTGGGACCTGGGTCCCAGCCCAGAGATAAGAGAGAGCTGAAGTCCTGAGACCTGACGGGGCCTCCTGGAGTGGATCACAGCGTGGGAGAATACAAGTGCAGTTTCCTTGAAACTGTGACAGATATAAAAAGAAAGTGCTCCCAAATCATCCATAGACAACTAACAACCCAGTCCTTCAAAGAAAGTAATATTCCAGAACATCCCTAGACTTACTAAACAAACTGTTTGTGGTGCATAGAATGTGTGTTAGGGTCAAAAGCTTCCTGACCTTTTAAAATTTCTAATCTTGCCACAAATATACTATTCCTAACAGGTAGCCATTACAGGAATTAATTTTTCCTTAATTATGCTGCACACCAAGATTAGAGACTGGTTGAAGAGTTATTTGCATTGTTTTGATGAAGTCATATAACACGACATTGTCTTCCTCAGGAACTCAACTTTATGGGTGTTTTATTATTTTAATAATGAAGAATTTGGGGTCTTAGGGTCCCTACTGATTTCTAGGATAGTCTTGCCATTGACTCCAGTCGGAATCAACAGGAGTTAGGTGCCTACATACCCCTGAGTCTCTGGACCCCAGTGACTTCAATGGGCTTTGGCTGGGACTCCAAGAAAGTAATTCTGGGCAAGGTATCTTTTTTTTTTCTTTTTTGTCTTTTGCCAAACTGACCATTCTCAAAACAGAAGAGCAAATGGGGCAACACTTTTTCTTTTCATGTCCCCAAAATATGCTTTCAAATACAGTACGTCCGGAAATAATATGTCACTGGGCAGTGTTGCTTAGATGGCCCTGTGCAATCTGACCCAGAAGAATCACCTTCTGCAGTCAGTTCAACCAGGATTGGTTCTAAAAGACAGAAATTCCCATTGGGATTGCCTGCCTGTTAGTAGGTGAATTATTTATTGTACAAGATAATAATGGACAGACACTTGCACTGGTGGCAGGTCTCTTTAGTAATTATTTGCTTTTATAAATACCTGTTACTAAACGCAGGCACAAAGACATGTATACAGAGCAACCCATTGTTCTTCCTAACAAGTGCACACACTGTATGTAAATTGGATTTTCAGACTTTCAAAATTTTTTGTTTTCCTTTATTATAAAACAAAGAGAGAAGGGCAGATCAAGCCATGTTGCTTTATAGATGCTAGCTTATTAAGCTATAATGTCAGAAGCTGTCGAGGGAGAATTAATGCTCACTTTTATGAGTTTCTTATGTCATATAGCTTAAAAACATTTGGTGTAAATATTCATCATATGGCTTAATTGGTTTGATATACTGTAGCAACATGAGTGTAGTCAGATGCTTGTTATGTAGGTCTTCGTGTTGTTTCAAAGTCTTTATTATTATGACAGCAAAGTCTTGTTCATTAAAGTTTCACAATCCATTTTCATTAGGATGAAACTGATTCTGTAAATGAACAGTTGCTCTGGAAAATCAAACCCTTGCAGCTATCACAGGGGAGGTACAAAGTCTGTATTAATTATCAGGAATATGGTGTCGATCGAAGATGTTAATTGCCCTGATGGTTAGTTATTTGGGGAATTGCTATGCATTTCATGCAGGGATAATAAAAATGAATTTTTAAACAAAGAGATCTTAAAATAATATCTAATCTGTAGAGAATACCAACATCAAAGGCTTATCTCAAAGCTTTGAATTTTATCTTTGTGGTCCAAAATGTTAAAGATGAATTGAACAGTATTTCAGTTGGTTCAAGTTTGTGAGAGGAAAACAAAACAAGAGTTAATTAACTGTTATTACAAACCTTTTCAACTTTAATTTGACTTTCAAATATTAGCATTTATCTATGAACTATGCTTCTGGGTTTGACAAATTAGCTTTCACAGAACAAGTTTAATTAGGCTTCATTGTGCTTTTATGTCACTTTGCACAGCTCCAGACAATGAGTGGATTATCATATTAAAAGTCATATGTTTTAAGCATTCAACAAATTCTTTGAAAGGTTGACAAAGTTGCAAAGCTATTGCTAGTCAGGTGTGGGGAAGATGCATCCTGTTTAGGTTTATCCGATGCATTCTTTGCAGAGAACAACTAGCCCTGATGTACACAACCCTGCCTAGGTGCTGTCAGGTACCCACAGGCTATTCCACCCACCTAGCACCTTTAAGAAAGTATGGGATGTGTGTTTGCTACCAAAGCCTAGTACTTGCAACAGCCAGGAAAGAGAGCTACGGGTGCACAAAAGCCAGAAAAGAGAGAGCACTACAGGTGTGCACCATGTGAACAGGTGACTGGGAGATCTGGGATAGTTCTCTATCTGAAATAAAATGATCTCACTATGAACTTTGATGTTTCTGTTATTTTTAATTTCTTTACTAGTAGCATTAGGGATATTCAATATTGATATATAAGATATCATAAAAGAGGATAAAACAGACATGAGATTGAAGCTGCCAGACAGGCTGATTCGGTAGAGCAATCCCAGGTAAGAGTGGTGAGTGTTACAGGAAGTATGTACACAGATTCTAAAGTTTTTATAAATGTTGATGTAACTCACAATTCAATATCTAACATCAATATATTCATCATTAAGTACAGGGATGTCAATACAGTACAGGCTGACCATTTACTTGCCTTTAGTAACTTATTTGAGGAGGGCAGCAAAACCGGGGTAGCCAGATTTGCTCCTGAATGTTTGGTATCCTCTGATTACATCTGCCCCAGGTTCTGTGTGCTCCCTGTAGCACACCATATACTCCTCCCCCTCCAGTCAAATCTTGCCACTGATCCCTTTCTATGGGATGTAGGCAGCTGGAACACAGCAGTATGAACAGAAGACATAGGGCTGAAAGGTGGTTTCATTGGAGACGTTCTTAACTATAGGAAGGGGGAATGGAATATGGCTGGGGAGAGAGATGGAAAACACATAGGTGTGGAGGAAAGCGATTTGTGACTGGTGAAAGGGGGATATGGGACTCCATGGAAAGAGTATGATTGGTAAAGCACAGGTAGGGCTAGATAATCTTGTCCAGCTGAACCCTGCTTGGTGCAGAACTGGAGTGGGTGGAAAAAAGGCAGCTTTAAGCAACATATATGCTCCCTAAAACCTAGAGCATCCAGAGACCAGTTTGGAGCCCAGTGTAAATGAGATCATCCCTCAATGCTGCAGTAATTGGTGGCTGACTGCTTTTGTTTTCAAGGGTTATTTGGGCACCAAGGGATTGACATGGTAATGAGATGCTCTGGACAGGTCACCTTTATCTGGACAAACTCCCGATATCTTCGGGGGAGCAGATCTGCTGGGTTTCTGGTTAGAAGCCAGGATGTGTCCTTCTGGGTGGGAGTGTAACTGGGGGTTGTGGGCCGGCTGTCTAGGACAGGTGCAGAATGAGAGAGGGGTGAGTTTGCGAAGTGGAGATTTGATAAGTACATGTGGAGAGAAGAAAGGTGGAGGGAGGTAGTGAAAAAGAAAAAATGAGGAAGATAAGAGAATGAAGGGGAAGGAGTGGGGTGGACAGAATGAACTTTAAGGAACAAGGAAGCAATTATTATGTATTGAAACATGAAGGAAAGCAGAGGTGATAAACATAAAGCATAGGACACACTGCTGTTCAGAAAGGACGCAGATTTTATATTGGAACATCATACAGTATAAAACCCCCAAAGGGACATACAATGAGCATCTCAAACACACATTAATCTGCCACCCTGATCCCTGGCCTCAAGAATTCAGGAATTCAGTACCTTTCAGTACTGAAAGTATTTACTTTACAGTATTTACTTGGTTTCCACTGACTTGTCTAGATTGAGTTTGTTTCATTAAATATGCCTTTCCCAGCATTGTTTTTCGAGTAGCTGACTCTTTAAATCTTGGAGAAGCCATATGTAGCTACTGTACGAGAGGAGTGTACAGGCTGTATCCCTCACCCACTCTTCCAGTTGGTAAGTATTGTTAGTGTGTAATGTTTTCCTATTCACTTATTACTGAAAACGTGGCAAACTCTTGTATATGTCAAGTTATACAATTGAAGTAAAGAAAAAAATAGTGTGTGTGGGCGGGAGGAGGGAGTAAAAGGAAGAAATCAGAGGGAATACAGATTTTTTTTTAGTTCGCTCCACAAACTTTCATTCTCTTCAACGGGTGTTGGGTATGCGCAAGTAATACAGGAGAGGCTCACAGTAAGTAATTTTTAAAAGCACTGTTAATAGAAAAATATAAAACAACTGTGTGTATTAGAGGTGGTTGAAAAATAGAAAAAATAATTTGAAAAAAATTGGAAATATTAAGTTGTTTCTGTTTCATAAGGTTCAAGATAGAAAAACTTTCGCTAATTTTTTTTTAATTAATCTTAGTTCCTCCCCTAATTTCCTTTTTGGCTGCTGAGTGCAATAAAGTGAATAATGTCCAGGGATTTCCCCCACCCTCCCATTTTTAACTCTTTCCACTTTGTAACTTTTCAACATTTCTTCAACTTTGGGAAAGTGACTGACTGGCCAAGTTAGTGTTTCCATTTGCTACTCTGTCACTTTTTCACAGTTGAGGAAATTTTAAAAAGTTAATAGAAAAATAAAGTGATGTCCCCCTTCCCCCACCCCAACCTAGCTATTCATTCTATTACATTCAGTGATGGAAAAAAAGGGAAGAAAGGGAAAATTAAAAAATAAAAAATTCAAAACATTTTCAGTTTAAAAAAATCAAAATATGCTATTAAACAATATTTTCCCATGGAAAAAAATAATTTTTGATTAATTCCTATGTTGTGATGGGAAAGCTTTTTGTGAAAATCTTTTTGACCCGCTCATATATTGAAGATCCCAGTATTTGATCTACTCTCACATGCACTGTCTCTGAGTTCCTTTGTCAATTTTTTACTCTGTGCTTAGATACATTTATTTACTTCAGTAAGAGATTTTCTGAGTAAGGATTGATTAAAAATAAGTAAAAACCTCATCTGTTTATACCAAATAAGGACCTAATCCTGCAGAGATTTACATGAGTTTAATTTTATGCACTGTGAGTAGCTCCACTGAATTCAATTCTCAGCAGATGTAAACTGTTACAGTTCCATTGACCATTATACCAGGTGAGGATCTGCCTCATTAGGATTAATCACAGTGCATAAAGTTAGATATATATACAAGTCTTTGCAGGATTGGAATCTAAATCCAACCCCTCCTATGCCAACCCCCCCCCCACATTTTTATATATTCTTTTTGCTGTTACATTTCATTCCAAAGGTGTGGGAGTTTCATTTCAGCGATGGAAGACAATCCAATACTGGTATATAACATAACAGGTAATATATAAAAGCCTGTGATAAATGGTGTAGTGTGTCACCTGTGGGTTAGTAGGTAAATTCATATCTGGAGATATACAAGTTGTCTGTACAAATTTTGCTATTACAGTACATGGAATTGTTTGAAGTGCTGTTTAGTTCTACGTTGAAAAGTGAGTGTGAAAATGCCATTGTGAGGGCTCTGTTTGTGTCTCAGGGCAAAGGCAGATAGATGCCTAAAATGGAGATTAGACACCTTTGAAAATCCCAATTGGTTCTTATCAGTTGTGTCTAACTCCTGTTGATTTCAATGGGACTCTGTTACTTAGGCATTTAAACACCTTTCTACATCTTTAGGTGCATAATTTCCTTTGAAAATCTGGCCCTTGGTGACTCCAGATAATTTTTTCTCAGTTTAAAAGTATAAAATTATATTTTTTTTAATAACTGCCAGCCTTTCCAAGAACCTAGGGAACATCAAGCTGGGTTCTTTCCATCTTGCATATCACCCCATTAACAAATGGCTTGCAGGCCAAACTCTTGGGTCAGTTTCAGTGCAAATTTGGTGGCATGTTAGGCTGCAACATAAAGCAGGCAGGTAACTGTTTCAAGATTTCATAAATGACTCTCTTTTCATTGCCTGGAAGGTAGATCTTGCTTCTTCACTTAGCTATCTACATTCCCTGATACTCCCCTTTTTGATTCAGTGTGGTTAAAAAAAGGGAGAAAATAAATGTTAGCGTTTCTACTCATAGGATTATAAATGCACAAAAAATGTGGGAGTGAGGAACCTCAGACAAAGGAACAAAAATACAAAGCTGGTTCCAACCTGAAACCCTTCCATGCAACAACAAAAGCCAAAAAAGTTTACATTGATGGGAGCAACTGGGTGTTCAGCACTTTTCAAAATTAGGCGGGTGCCCTGATAAGAATATAGAAGTTGAATTTTAGGCTCTTATATTCTGAATATCTTGGACAAAGTTAATTTGTTAACAAACAGCTGTAAATTGTTCAACTAAGTGAAAATGTGATTATTAAGGCTGGCCAAATTGCTCATTGGTGGATAACTTTTCCATGCAGGTAGGTAAATTAGAGACTCAAGCTAAGCCATGTGTCATGAGCCAAGTTCATGAGCTGGGGAGTAAGTATTTTCACACTTCTTTTCTTGATAACAAAATGACCTTGGATAATTAGAAACCATAATCTGTCTTGTAGACTCAGCAGTATATAACCTCTGTAGTTACCTTCCAATCCAAAGCATGGCTACAGGATCCCGGAAAACATGATCCAAGGCCAAAATCCTGAACAAGCCCTTTTCTTGTGGGAAGAATTATGAACTATTGCTGGAGGAAGAATGTAGATCTCTTGCCTCTAAAGTAGTGGTGACTGTGAGTGTACTCATTCCATGGGGGAAAGACATTTTCTGCATTCTTTTCCAACAGCCCTTCCTGTCAGCCTCAAATTGCTGGGTAAATCCATGTCCAGTTATCCTCAGCCAGAAAGAAAATTAGTAGAGCTGGCCAGTGATCAAAAATTCTACTCTTTGAAGACTTCTGAGGTTTCAAAACTAGATTTTGTTCTGATGCGGAGAAACTTAGTGAATTGAAAAAGTACATTTCAGGTCAAATGAATTATTTTTGCACGCTGGAACAGCTTCAAAAGGAGACTATGAAAGAGACTTAAAAAAGGGAAGAAGAAGGAACCTGGGAACTACAGGCCAGTCAGCCTCACCTCAGTCCCCGGAAAAATCATGGAGCAGGTCCTCAAAGAATCAATCCTGAAGCACTTACATGAGAGGAAAGTGATCAGGAACAGTCAGCATGGATTCACCAAGGGAAGGTCATGCCTGACTAATCTAATCGCCTTCTATGATGAGATTACTGGTTCTGTGGATGAAGGGAAAGCAGTGGATGTATTGTATCTTGACTTTAGCAAAGCTTTTGACACGGTCTCCCACAGTATTCTTGTCAGCAAGTTAAAGAAGTATGGGCTGGATGAATGCACTATAAGGTGGGTAGAAAGTTGGCTAGATTGTCGGGCTCAACAGGTAGTGATCAATGGCTCCATGTCTAGTTGGCAGCCGGTGTCAAGTGGAGTGCCCCAGGGGTTGGTCCTGGGGCTGGTTTTGTTCAATATCTTCATAAATGATCTGGAGGATGGTGTGAATTGCACTCTCAGCAAATTTGTGGATGATACTAAACTGGGAGGAGTGGTAGATACGCTGGAGGGCAGGGATAGGATACAGAGGGACCTAGACAAATTGGAGGATTGGGCGAAAAGAAATCTGATGAAGTTCAATAAGGATAAGTGCAGGGTCCTGCACTTAGGATGGAAGAACCCAATGCACAGCTACAGACTAGGGACCGAATGGCTAGGCAGCAGTTGTGCGGAAAAGGACCTAGGGGTGACAGTGGACGAGAAGCTGGATATGAGTCAGCAGTGTGCCCTTGTTGCCAAGAAGGCCAATGGCATTTTGGGATGTATAAGTAGGGGCATAGCGAGCAGATTGAGGGACGTGATCGTCCCCCTCTATTCGACATTGGTGAGGCCTCATCTGGAGTACTGTGTCCAGTTTTGGGCCCCACACTACAAGAAGGATGTGGATAAATTGGAAAGAGTCCAGCGAAGGGCAACAAAAATGATGAGGGGTCTGGAACACATGACTTATGAGGAGAGGCTGAGGGAACTGGGATTGTTTAGTCTGCAGAAGAGAAGAATGAGAGGGGGATTTGATAGCTGCTTTCAACTACCTGAGAGGTGGTTCCAGAGAGGATGGTTCTAGACTATTCTCAGTGGTGGAAGAGGACAGGACAAGGAGTAATGGTCTCAAGTTGCAGTGGGGGAGGTTTAGGTTGGATATTAGGAAAACCTTTTTCACTAGGAGGGTGGTGAAACACTGGAATGCGTTACCTAGGGAGGTGGTGGAATCTCCTTCCTTAGAAGTTTTTAAGGTCAGGCTTGACAAAGCCCTGGCTGGGATGATTTAATTGGGGATGGGTCCTGCTTTTGAGCAGGGGGTTGGACTAGATAACCTCCTGAGGTCCCTTCCAACCCTGATATTCTATGATTCTATGATTCTATATCAGAATATGCCATAGCCCAGTGGGTAAGGGTATTTTCTTGCAGTGTGGGAGACCCATGTTCCAATCCCTTCTCTAAATCTGCCAGAGGCGGGAATGGAACCCTAGTTCAATCTCTAAATCATTGCAGCTGGGTGAAGGGAAGGTCCTGCTGCTTTTTGAATGGCCCCTTGGTCCTGAAAAAACTCTATGGTCAAAACACTTTGGCAAATTCATGTCAATTATCAAATAATTTCAGTGCCTGAAAAATACATTTAAAAAAATTTTTTTTACTATTGCTGAAAAAGAAATTTTCCATTTTTACACTGAGCACTAGTAAGCTATTGTTACCAGCCAAGTGGTTTGCAGGTAGAGTGCTGCCCATTTGCTAAATCAGTTTGTGAAATCTCTAAATCATTGCAGCCCATCTATTCAAGCAGAGGTAGCATAATGCGCTTTCATGGTAATGTAAAATGCATTAGAAATGAATCGCATAATGCTTACCTCTCAAATTACAGAAAAGACAATGATGACCATATGTGCAAATGCAAATTATGTACAAAAATATCACAAATGAATCCCTGAGCTGTAACACTTGTTGTTCATTTCTATAAATATTAACATATCAGGATTTATTTTGACATACCACTAAGATAAGTGCTAGAACTGACAATAATAATGTATAATTTATGTCCTTCATATTACCTTAACATCACTGCACTTACATTATTACATAAATTAATTTAATGTTTCTGACATTCAGCAGATTACTTAAGCATTTGTTCTTTTGTCTTCTGGTGGTTTCTGTTTCTGTTTTCTGAATTACAGAATATTATTATACTCTAATGTTTATTTTATGTTTTGTACAATTCATAAATTCACTTTAAAGTTCTGAAAGTCTTTAGTTAACATTTAGATAAAAATCCTTCTATCACCATTTTGTATGTGTTGGGTTTCCGGCGGGGGCGGGAGGGAAGGAGAGGAGGGTTAAATCTTTTGTGTAATAAACAACCTTAAAGATGGTGCTGCAAATTGACAAAAGCTAAGAAGTACAAAACCATGGATAAGGCCAAGTTACCTACCATTGTTAGGATATTTTTGGGAGGAGAATGGGGTGGGGTTGGGGGTGGGAAAGGGACACACATACACAGATTCTCTAAGAGCGTGTCAGCCTTAACTTTGAATCTCTTGGATTTTGTCAGTTTGGGACACACTTGGCATTATTTTGATCACATGGTAAGCTGGACACAATGAAACATGCCAAGTGTGAAGTTATTACAGAAGTGCTGGCAGTGCTTGTATTTTGCTTCATACCTAACACATTTCAAGAGACCACCTAGTGGGCATGTAAGGTTCCATCTTGTATTGAGCTGTGACACTCTGGGTATGTCTACACAGCAAAGAAAAACCTCTGGCCCGTGACAGCCTACTTGGGCTCATGGGGCTTGGGCTACGGGGCTGGATCATTGCTGTGTAGTGTTCTGGGCTTTGGATGCTCATCCGCACATCCTGTTCTGATCATCCATTTTATAGGGATGGGAAAGTATTTTCTCACAAGCCACATAGTGATTCACCTTGCACAAAAGAGTTGATGCTACCGTTAAAATAATCTTTTTCTATGCTTGGGAGATGTTAGTGACCACATAGAAGGGGCACTTTATCTGTTTGTGATGATGTATATTAATGCTCTAGCAAGTCATAAAATAAATAAGTAAGGATTTGATGTCCAAAACAGAATTTCAACAGCTGAAATCTACTAATGATGTTCACTTTCATTTTCTCTTCTCTCACTTCCTGAAAAAAATAGATTTGAAGCTTAGCACCCTTCATAATTTTTGGAGCCAAATAGTCTGATCCTGTTTATACTGGTGTAAATCCATAAGCATATTTTCCCAAATGAGAGAAGTTACTTCCCTAAACATCCATTTATATATGGAATTCAGCTTCTGTGGCATGGTGTGGTTTTGTGGACTTGTAGGTATTTAACAGGAACTAAACTGAAAAAAGATGTGGAGATGGACAGAGTTTAGGTGTTCTTTGGGAGAGATGAGACACTGAATCTTGTTTTATCCATTATATTGCTGACGTGATAATTAAACAAGTGTTTCTTTAAGAATACTACAAGCTCAGTGAGTAAATTGACTCTAAATTAAGATCTGGAATTGCATGGGTGAGATACACGGAGACCATATATCAATAAACCAAAACTGGTGCATCTGAAATTATACCTAATGGGTGAGCATAATAATGAGGGGATGGGCAATTCCACCCATCACTCCCTTTTGGGATCCTTAAACAAAAGAGACTTTGGGGGATGCGGGTGGTGGAAGGTGGCTACTGAAATGCTGGCTGATCAAAGATGAGAAGGGGAAGGAGTAAGCTTCACTGTCATGGCTGCCAGTCCCACCATCTGCTAGACCCTGGACCTTCATCCAAATCCTGAAAGATGTTCTGATCAGACCAGGCCAATGGGAGAAGGAGACAGATGATGTCATCACCTCCACCGATTTTAGCTAAATCCCAACGCTAGTTGGGATTTCAGATTTTGTCACCCTCCTACCTCATCCCCCAGTGTGTCCTTTTCCTTCCCCATGTAAGCAGTGTCAGGATGAGCTCCACCCTGACATCTGGTGGTGAGGTGTGGCAAGTTGTGGAAAAGAACTTCAGGGGCCGATCTCATTTGCATAGGCACACCCACCACGCCTAGAATGAGACCATAGCTGCCCAAATGGTCACTTTGGCTGCTGTGGGATCCCCAGTGTCTCTGTTATTGGGGCAGGAAGAATAAATTGTTATTACCCTGATTATGGGAACTGTGCTTGGAACTGTACGTGGCCTTTTGTTATGATGGAGGGATTCACCATCAACTAAGTAGCACTCGCTAGGCAAGGGTCATGGGTTCCAAAACTGTGTGAATGGAGAGAGGCTGGGGACAAGTATTAATACTTGGTGGCATGGGCCCCTTGGTGAGGGCCTTACATGCTGATTGCACTTCCTCCTCTCTCCACTGTGGAATATCAGAGCTAATTTTGATTTCATTAGAAGTCTAGTTATAGGCTGCTGAGCTCACTTTGGGCTGACAGTGCACCAGCACTGGGGCTTCCCCTACTATAAGCTGAATTCACCTAAGAGCTGAAATCACTGAGTGTTGTGTTAAGTAGTGGGGGAGCCTGAAGATATATTGTGGAGCAGTTTGTGGGACGGCTGGTGAAGCAGTTCGACGCGGAGCAGTGTGTGGATGGCAGGAGCTGCTTGTGGGCCATGGAGCTGAGTGAAGGAGTTCGTGGGGCGGCTGGCGGAGCGGAGCGCAGCTGAGCGAAGGAGTTCGTGGGGCGGCTGGCGGGGCGGAGCGGAGCGCAGCTGAGCGAAGGAGTTCGTGGGGCGGCTGGTGGAGCGGAGCGCCGCTATGGAGCTATGGGGCGGTCAGCTTCAGATCACGTAAGGTGCCTCTTACCCCCGTCCCATTTCCACCCAGGTTGGGAGGTAAAGCTCCGCCGATAAACTTTCGAACTCTGGGGCTGCCCTGACCAGGGACAGAGACTTTTGGGGCATTGGACTTTTGGGACTTTGGGTGATTTGGGGTTGCTGGACTCAAGAACCAAAGGGAAAAGGGCATGCCCCAATTTGCCTGGGGTGGGGTTGTTTTTGCTCATGGGTTGTGTTATGAATCCTGTTGGTGGTGTTTCCCCAACATAATGCCACATTGTTTCTC
This sequence comes from Lepidochelys kempii, assembly GCF_965140285.1. NCBI lineage: Eukaryota > Metazoa > Chordata > Testudines > Cheloniidae > Lepidochelys > Lepidochelys kempii. The sequence goes on along the minus strand of NC_136385.1, from coordinate 33,014,214 downwards.
TCTGTTATTAAAAGACTTTTGCTACACTCAGACTATGTGCTTGCGAGAGGGGAAGTATTGCCTCTTGGAGGCGCCCAGCGGGGGTGGTATATATTTGTCCCAGGTCACTGGGTGGGGGCTCGAGCCGGTTTGCATTGTGTTATTGGACTGGAACCCCTAGATATTGAACCCGGCCCTTGTTGCTGCCAACTCTGACGGGCAGAAGGGTTACACCCATATTGTTTCTTCTCTTTCCTATCTCCCTCCCTTTTCCTTCTGTCTACTAAAAGTCTGTATTAGACAACGAGGACTGTGTATTTTGTGACACTGCTTGTAAGCCTGTGACCAGAAAAAGGCAGCTAAAACCAGTGCCCTAAACAGCCTGATGCTTGTACAAGTTTGCCAGGTCTTGGAGTACTCACTAAGAACCTGTGTTTTTCCAGTGAGGCTGCAAGTGAAAATCAACATCAAACAGCATTTTCTTTCATTGCTTTGTTCCTTTTTTCCTCCTTTTGTGTACATTTGTCTTGTTTTGTTTTCTAGGAAATGGGATCAAACTTAAAAAAAAAAAACCAGCTCCAACTCAACTAACATCTTCCCTTCTTCCTAAAAGGACAGTTATTACCATCTTTAATACCATCTAAAGTATCAAATATGGGGGGTTTCCTTCCAAAATATCTCCTGCTAAAAGGAAAAGAAACAAGGAATATGGTAAATATGAAAGTGTTAGTTACACATTTCAAATGCTTTAACCTCCCCCCTTCAGTTTTGTATTTTAATAGACGGTTAAAAAGATTTGTAATGGCGTGTTTGCCATACTACTATATATTATACTATAGCTGTATATTAAATCCTGAACCTTGTTTAATACTGTTTAATGTTGGACAGTTTGGAGGTTATGTTAACACCTTTGACTCTTTGGGCCCTTTATTCCATCTAAATTAATACCACACACCTGGCATGAGTACTGAATTCGTTTTTTGTTTTTGGGGTTTTTTTAAAGCCTGTTGGAGTGTCAGTATTATTGTCTATGTTGGCTGGGATCCTCTGCGGATAAACGCCAGTTCTGTATAAACTGTCCCATGAGTAGAATCAAAAGAAATTGAAAGGATGACCAGGGATGATATTGCTCATTTTTATTATAGAAGTATGGTTATGTTTTACTGATGACAGAAACCTGTGTTTGAAACTTGTTCAAGAAATTTGTGTGCATCTCATAACATCTCTTTGTACAGACTTAGTTTTAAGAAAGCAGGGAAGATATTAGTTACTGGATGAGGTTTGTTGGTGTGAATGATTGGTAAGTTGGTACAGTGGAGCCCATACATTTAGTGTGAGAGCGATCATCCAAACAGATATACAACTGGTTACAGAACCTCTTTGGAGGTATCCACCCTGCCACTCCTGCATGACATGACAAACAACATAGAACAAATGGGCAGGCCTATGCTCTTTATGTGGAATTTGTTCCTAAGGAAGCAGGATGGGCTTTTTTGGTAACAGATACTGGGAACTGTAGTTGCATAGTATGGCGATTACTACATAGAACTTATTTCACCCTAAATCACAGATCAGGGTGAAAATTTTCTTTAAGATCCCATGTGAATATACACCTTTTTGAAAGGAGGCTCTATGTTAGTGGTTCCCAAACTTGTTCTGCCACTTGTGCAGGGAAAGCCCCTGGCGGGCCGGGCCGGTTTGTTTACCTGCCAGGTCCACAGGTTTGGCCGATCGTGGCTCCCACTGGCCGGACGCGGCAGGTAAACAAACTGGCCGGCCCACCAGGGGCTTTCCCTGCACAAGCGGCGGAACAAATTTGGGAACCACTGCTCTATGTAATGGTATTGTGCCTACTGATATATGCAGTGTAATACTATCTTGGTCACATATGAAGCTAAATGGGTCTATTTTAGTATTCAATATTTTAACAGAGAGTCCCAGAAAAATGCCTGGATTGGATGCTTGTTGTTGTGTTTTTAATCTTAATTTTCTATATAGACTTATTTCTAAATATTCCATTTTGATTAGAATCTGTCTGTAGAAGCAATAATGGGAAATATGATATTCCGAGACTGTAGTTTGTTTGATATTAATGAATCCGTGGACTTTTAATTGGCCTTTCTTCTTCATTGACAGGAATAATCTCTCTCTCTTTTTTTCCTGAATGAGAGGGAAGTGGAATTGTTTAAAAAAATCAAAGCTCTGCTCTGCAGAAACTGAAGCAGAACAGCATCATTTGAGTTTTACCGATGAAGTGGCACAAGGGAGGCAATTGTATTCTGTGGTATCTAAACACAAAAGCAGCATTCTGGAATTAAGCAGAATAGCTTCTTATGCAGTAGGAGCAGCTCTCTTTGATCTCTGTTGCGGCAGCAAAAACTGCCTCCCACAGAGAAAGGACAGAAGAGAAAAGGATACACCCCAAGTTTAAAAGAGGCAACATAGGATAGGAGAAGAAATGATAAAGTAGAAAGACATGGAAACAGAAAATCTGGGGACAGGTGGTGCCAGACAGACACTCTGAGGAGCAGCTTCAGCAATGTAACAGAAGCGGCATATCATGAAAGCGCTTCAGGGTGAGGCCATGTCTACAGTAGGAAATGGAATGAGTGTGACATCAGTTATTAACTCTAGTGGCATCTGAACATTATTCAGGTGTAAGTGTACACAAGGGCAGACTGTGCTCAGCAGTGCATCACTTCATCTAACTGTTAAACTGTAATCTGAGTAAGAAGCAAATGAGGGTGGGGAGGGAATATAATGGAAGCGTGACATGCTGAACTGCTAGAGGAGGAGATTCAGCTTTATGTCCTGGACTCAATCACTTAACCTGTCTAACCCAGATCAATACCTTTTTTACCTGACATGGATCAGTATCCACTGTCTCCAATGGTTACTCTTGTAGGAAACTACAAGGCAGGGAGAAGGTGCAGAAGTCCTGGAAGCAGCTGGGGTGGGAGGAGTGACAAGGCAGAAGGTATGAAGCAGGAATGAGGGAAGAGGCAGCCATGAAGGGAGAAAAGGAGGGAAGAAGCATCTGTGGTAAATTTAGTCTTTCTTGGGGAGAAGCTACAATATGAGGTACATATACAGACACCTCTTGTGAACTAACTTTATTATCAGCAAACACAGGAAGAACAGTACACAACATTCTTTAATTCATTACATATATAGAAACACCATTAGGAGGCACTTTATAGCTAATTTCAATATACTGCAGCAAACTTTGTAGGGGCCTATTGGGATTTATTTGTGAAAACTGTCCTGGCAAAAATTTTGGCAATCATGGATTGAGACAGATTTGGGCTGGGCCAGGTCTGTACTTGGAAGGCCTTGGTGGTATATGGTATTTGACATGTGGATGCACTCTTGCTGATATAGTTTATTTGATGTATTCCTTTTTCATGCTGTAGGATTATACCTAGGAAATCAGCATGCAGAAAAAAATGCCAAAAATTAAAATTCCAACTTCTTCCCAAAGACACCATTTCAATATCAATATCTCTTCAACTTTGCCATACTGCTGTGCATGAAACTGCAACAGATGGCAAGACAGTTACTGCTGGTTTGACATGCTGTAGTTTGGGTAGTGTATATCTGTATTGCTACACTGAAATAACTGTGACATGTAAATACTGCAGTTGTCCCTACCTGTATTTAAAGGGACTTCTGCACAATCACAGCTTCTGGTAGGTTTGGGGGGGTTTGTTTTTCTTGAGCAGTTAGTACAGCTTCTCCCTAAGGGCTTTTCTTTACTTCAACAGTGAGCTTGAGTTGGTATACTCAAGTTACTGCAATCAACCTAGCCTAGCCTTTGCAGATCACTGATAAGAGCAAATTGATCCAGTGAAGCAACAGAAGCTTAACCTAGCTCCTGAGACAAACCTGTCTCAGTCCATGATTGCCAAATTTTTAGTTGTAACTGGACCTTTTGCATTCCCATTGCATGACAATATAGAGCATCAGCATCATTCAAACGTCAACCCTCTCCCCATGCGCACTCCTGGATGGGCCAGTTAGCTGGAGTTTACAGCACTACTTAACTCAAGCTAGAGATTTCTGTGTGCGGATGGGAGTCAAGTTAGGGGTAACACTCAAATTATAAGTTGAGCTAATTGTGCTGTGAACACATACCCTTTGCCTGGCTCCACTGAATAACTACAGGTCTGCTGAAACTCCATGAAAGGTGATGGTGCTGTTGTTGCAGAGAATTTTAATGTAGATGCATAAAAACAGCTTTATGATTAGCTGCCAAATCTGGAGTTAGATTTTTGTTATTTGCATTTAAGAAAGTGCCCCAGACCAATAAAGTGAAAAGATTGAAGAGACAAATGCTGCTGTGAGAGGGAAATAATTTTATAGTCCTTATTCAGAAATACTCTGTTTCATGCCCTGACTAGATTAACAATCACACAATTATTGGTGGGAGTTTACGTAGTCCCATAAGTGGACATAAACATTACATGATGACATAGTACCTGCCTGAGGTCAGGAAGCAATTTCCAAATATGGGTTGGTTATGCCAGAATTGGCCAACAAAGCACTTCTCATAGTTTTTTACCTCTTTCAGGGAGAGATTATGCTTAAAGTGATGCTCTCCAGTGATGGACTGGGTATAAAAATCTATCCAGAGGAGAACAGATAGTGAGGAACATTAGCATGCTTGATTGAGATCCTATCTATCATGTGGTCTTAGACCATCTATTATAAAAGACTTGTTTAAAAAAATAGAGGCTATGTAATTTTCTATTAAAAAAAATCAGAAAAGTGAAATCTGTTCAGAAATGGGTTGAAGTTCTGAAAATTTCCTGAAACATCTGGATCGTTTTTCAGGGTTCTAGCTTGGGAGGGCATATATAATTTGGCGCTTCTCCAAGTATTCCCATCAACAGATGATAATGTGATGAGGACCTTTGGATTTACATCTCTCCATGCTGATAAAAGAATCTTGCCATATACTCTCAACCTCTGATTACAGTAAATAAATTAGGACACGTTTTCTGTTCTCGTTCTAGAGACGCGTCCCTCATGTACATTGTGATTCCTGTCAGTAACAAGTTTGTTCGAGCAATTATATCTTTTTTGTTTCAGTGAGTAGGAGCTGTGCCAAAAAAAAAAAAAAAAAAAAAGTTGGGTCTCTTGCATTCTGATAACAGCACATCTGAACCCGTCTTTAAGTTTAAAACAAATATTGATTTGGTGGCCTGTTTCCAGATAACACTGAGAGTCCTAGTGTGCTAAGCTTATGGGAGAAGGCCAAGACTAATAACTGACTTTCTATTGGTTTTTGTGCATGGCGGTACTGGTGGTGTACCCCTTTGAACGGGCATCAATAAAAGTGATCTCCTTCATTTTCTTCTGGTGCAGACTCACTAATTTATCTTGTTTTTCATGTTGCAGCTGCCACCACCAGCAAATCAACTTAATGATGATGATGCTAGGAATACACCAAACACTTTGTTATGCTTTCTTTCTGGCCCTCTATTTCTTATCTGAGAGGGGGCGGCAGTTGCCAGGAGAACTTCCTGGATCAGGCCAAACTGATCCTGTGAATCAATAAAAGCGAAGGTCCTTCTGAGCTAGATTGTGGCATTAATGCTACATCTAGGCTTGGAGTTGCGGGCGTGACTAGCACATCAGTGTAGTTGCGATGGCATTGGCAGCAGCAAGCTGTGGCATAGGCTAACTGCCCCAAGTACAAGCCTGCCTGGACCCCATGGGTAGTGTGACTTTGCTACTATTTTTAGCATTCTAGCTTGATGAGAGCTAGTGTATGTCTATGGGATCTGGGAATCACACCCCTAGCTCCAAGTGTAGATGTAGCATTAGCTACAGCTCTGAATGAGATGCAGTGTACTGCTGCAGAGGAGAACTTAGGCAAAGATTGTTTTTTTTCCCATGTGTTTCCTCTTTCTGAAGCTGGTCAGCTCTTTAGGGCAGGAAGGAAAATTGGGGGGTCTGGCTGCCCCTACTTTATCCCCAACCTGTCTGAGGAGACATACTTTTGGAGATGCATGGAAATAGGGGTTTTGAGTCCCTGACTGTTCCTGACCCTGGGGCAGTGTGCCCAAAGGAGTGATGATGGCGCTTTTGGTCTCCCCCCTATATCATGTGCTTGGCATGTGATCAATCTGGCTGTTTATAGTCAACAGCAATGTAATTCTTTTAGCTCAAGATATGCATTTGGGACACAATATATCTGAACAAGGCCCTCTGCCAAAATCTGCAACTCCTGCACCAGCTGGTTAGAGCAAATAGAGCTCAGTTGCTACATGCTTGTGGACAGATAACACGAGTGGCACATGAACTTCCAGTGTGGGTTGATTCTGAAATTGAAGTGATTGTTTTTTGGAAATGTGTTTTTTGCCTTGTTTGCACAGCTCTTTTTAAACTCTCTGTGTAGGACAGTGGTGTGAAACCTGTATAACCTGACGCCCAAATACGTTTTTGTGAAAAGCTCAAGGGGCTGCAGTCAATAATGTGGGAAGATTCTCAGTTCTGTTCTGCTTCCTTTATTTTGCCTGGACAGTACAAAGGGAGCAGAAAACACCCACAGTTCCCCTTCTGGGATTCCCCCTTGCTGTGTGGAACTCCCCAGGGGACAGAAAGCCTCTATAGGCAGCTCTTACGCTTCCCTCTGCAGTCCCTGGGAGAGATCATGTCTTGGGGTGAAGAGGGGCATGTCAGAGGGAGAATGGGCAAGTTGTGGGATAACACTACATTCCTGCTTACCTTCAGCTGACTTATGGCCCTTTGGGGACCAAAGCCAGCTGGCACAAGTTAGAGCAGCCCCAAAGCTGCTCTAACCTGGACTGGAGCAGAGACTCAGGGAGAAGTGACTGGTGGCTTCTCTGCTTCTCTTTGTTTCCCTTCTTCTAGGCTGCCTTGGGTAGCTGTGTGGGATGAGGGGAGCCATTCTGTGTCAGGCACTCCCAAAGCTTGGGCAAAGCCAATCAAGCTGCTCTCGTGCTCTCTCTGGGGCTCCAGTAACCTGATGAGGAAGTAAGCAATGGAGCAGCTACATCTGCTCTCTTTTCCCTCCTCTGCAACGTAGCAGGCTACCAGGGGGTGCTGCTAAGTAGCTGCCTCAGGGAAGGGACAGCAGCTGCTTACAGTGCTGTGGCTCACATCAGAGTTGCTCCAGGGGAAGTAGTGGGAGGCAGTTGAGAAAGCAGTTTTCCCTACCTTCAGTGACAATTCAAAGACTTCAGTTAAAAAATCACAGGGCATGGATCAGGAAGCACATTTGCAATTCAAAATCAGTTACATGATTTCTTCTTTACATGGTCCCCCTTGAGGTCATCTCCCCCCCCCCCAGTTTAGATTTTCCAGGTCCACAAAGAGTGGTGGTGGTGCAAGGGTTGGATATTATTGGAACACCAAAAAAGGGAGACTTTTGAGAGCTTTAAAAGACAAAAGTTGGACATCACCGTGTAAGGTTCTTAGATGGCTCTGGAGTGGGGAAGGTGGCTCCTCCCCATACCAGTCAAGAAGGGGTTAAAGAACTGCTGTGGTCCCAATTAGCCCCAACCAATGGCACCTGTGCAGCTGTCAGGCCTGGGGATGGGCTTTTAAAAGGAAAGAACTCAGTGCAGTTGGAACCAGTACTCTGAAGCAAGCAGAACCAGGGCTTTCAGACTGGGGTTCTGTGTTCCTGACATATGGCTTGAGAATGCCACCTGCCAGCCTGAGCCCTCTGAGGAAGAAAATAGACCAGTCTGTTTTTTTTCTGTCGGAAACTCCCCAGACTAAGCCATGGCCTTTAGGTATACAGGAGAGTGGGAGCCAAGACAGTCTGTGGGGCTGGAAAGTCTGCTTCCCGCTCCCTTGCACAAAGAACAGAGCCTGACCTCTTGACTGCTTCATGCCCACTTCAAGAAGGGGTGGACTCACTGAGAAGTACAGCCAAGGTTGTATCCCATATCCCAGGACCACCACAGGATTGCTGCCATCCAGAGATTGCTGCATGAAGTAAGTGAGGTACCTGTTCTCCCCCACACCCCTGCCCCAAAAGGCATGACCTCAAGACATAACCTTTGACAGGCCCCTAGCCTCTCAGTGTCTGAGCAGGATAAAAACAACAACACTATCCTCTATCTCTTTCCCTCCCAGCAAGAGGCCAGGGGTTTTTGTTTGCAGCCAGCCTGCACAGAGCATGGGAGCATTTGTTGCTCATGCAGCTCTCCTAACACAAGGGTTCTTCCTAAAGCACAAGTGTAGGGTGGGGAGTAGAGTGCAGATCAGATGGATGCTCACATGTTCTCAGTCAGTCGTGTGTGTGAGGAAGAATGATGATGTGGTTCTGTGGGAGCAGCACCTCTATACCATGGGTTAATGATGAGAATGAGAGGCTCAAGGAAGGGAGGACACAGTTGTATGGGAATCATGTTGGAGAGGAAGATGGAATAGTGTGGGGAGGAGGGAAGAGTGAGGGAGCTGAGTCTCAGAACAAAGAAGGAGACAGAACAAATAGCAAGAGGGAAGTGAGCATGGAGGATGTAGAAGATGATGAAAGGGAAAGGAGAAATAAGGGGGGGAATGAGACACTCTTAGGGAAGGAGTGAGAAAAGAAGAAAGCATTGACCCAGCCATTAATGGCCTCTCAATTGCCAGAGGAAGACTCATGTGTTGACTATAGGTGAGAGGGGAATAAAATCTGTACTTGAATGCAACCTGTACATTTACATATTTTGTTTAAATTAGAGAAAGTTGCAAGATTGACTCTTCTTCCCTGGTTCATTTCATTCTACTTGAGCTCATCTTCTATCTACTACAACCCAAGTTCAGCTCAGTTAATTCAAACCCTAGCTAGCATGGAATAGAGCCTTTTACAAAGTAGGCTTGTATGGTATTGAGAGCTAGCTAGCAAAAAAAAGTTTGTTCTTAAATTGGGGTGAGGGTATTTATATTGATCCATAGGGAAGCTTAAAGCCTCTTTTAATGAAAGTTTTGTATGAGACTCTCAGAGAGAGACAGAGGGAGGCCTTGGAGCAATTGCATAATTTTAAATATTAAAGGTGTAAATTTGATGAAGCCTCAAACCATGCACCAGGCTTAGTTTTTCTCATTTACAAAATGTACCGCATTGTACATTGGATTAAAAAGTTATTTTTTATTTCTAACTTTTAAAATTCAGCTCACTTTCTGGTGCAAAATTTGATTTATATTGCAATGCCCTTCAAAAGCTTGTTGGATCATAAATAAGGAACAAAACAGAAAGATGAGGAATTGGCATTTGAGCGCTTGGATGCTTTACTGAATCTTTACTGAAGCTCTGTCCCTTTAAAGGCCTCCCTGACTCACTATAGCCATAGTCTTTCAGCAGTTGCCCTGCCTTGGGATTACAGATTCAGACCTACCCTGCCAATTTTGAAGACCATGTTCCTCAGAATGAAAAATGAGGTGGGAGTGGGGCAAAAACCAGGCTTTAAAATAGAAAGTTGATTGGAACTTTAACAGGGGAGAGTCTGCTGCTACTCCACAGTGAGAGGTGCCACAATGTAGTATCTTGGAACAAACCAGTGCTCTATGTAGTCCAGTATATTTTCTTTGAGAGTTGCTGGAGACCCATCAATCTCAGAGGAAAGTGCCTTAATTGTGCAACATTGTACCGTACAAGGTAATGTCGTCCTAAGTCTTTCTGAAGATCTTCCTGGCCATGAAACATGGGAACTTGTTGCCCTTAATGTTTTTATCCTACTATAGTTTACGTGTTCTTATTAATGCAGAAATCTGTCTCTCTTTTAAACTTCTGCCTTGTTGGACTGTCCAGAAATGTATGCAATATCAAGGCATATATACATAGATATTCATATTGAACCATGACACATTTTAGGGGAAAAAAACCAATGTAACCTGGAAACAACTTTGCTGTTACATTTGTTAAGCATAAACTACACCCACCTTACAAAAGTTGCTGGTTTTATTCCCACTGTAGAAAAATGAAAAATAAAGATTCCATCTTAGACCCCCATCCTGCAAACACTTATTCGCGTGAGTAAATATACACACAGAAATAATCCTATTAAACTCAGTGGCACTGCTCATGTGTGAAAAGTTTCTCATGTTTGAAGGATCAGGGCCTTACCATGATGCTTATATTCACATGTTAAACCATAATATGGTACTAGTACAGTGCAACATTTCATCATACAATGTTACATATAATTAAAAGTCTTATTTTGAAACCTAGAGGTTTCAATGGATCTGTTTATATCCAAAAATATGACTACTAATAAATCCAACAGATTTATTAGTAATAGTATGGCCCTCCGCCCCCTGGCCCTGCTCCTGGCCCCGCAAGCCTGGGACTCCGCTCCCCGGCTCTGCGGCGGGGGCTCAGGTCCTTGCCCCACTTTCGGTCCCGCACCCAGGGCTCTGCTCTTGGGGCACTGGCCCTGTACTTGGCCCCCTGCTCCTGGGGCTCTGCTCTGCTACTGTCCCCATGCCCGCCCCCAGCCTTTGCCCTCTTGCCCCTGTCCATGTCCCCCACCCTCCCGGAGACATGGTGCTGCTCCCGGCCCCACCTGTGGTGTGGGGGCGCAGACAGGGATAAGGGGCTGGCTTTCAGCACCCCCACTATTAAAAGGGTTCCAGCACCACTGCTCATACATATTTTTCATTTCTTTCTCATGAGCAGTTTTTATTTTGCACTGAATCGCAATGTAGCATTGGGCAATAAATAGTTGTACCATTTTACATGTGAAACATCCACGCATCTCTGCTGACAATGGGATGTGAGAAACCCTGGCACAAGCTTTGTTGTAGCTTCATTACAATTAAACCTGCATACTCTGTAATGCATCAGTAAAGGTTTCATATAGATCCACATATGAAAAGCATGCTGATTTCTAATAACTGAGCAGAGTTTGCACACAAATCAACTGATTCACAAACCCATCTGTTCAGATCAGCATGCTGTGTGCAGTAAATCAGGGTTGCTCATGTAAAATGAAACATAATGTTATCATATGCTGGAAGTTTGCTCTCTTTGGCAATTCACATATAATGCCAGTTCCCTAATCAACTAGACTCTCCCCATACTTTCAGAAGCCTGCAGGCAAAATGGAGGTGAATACCATGGGCATTACGGTCTTGATAATATGGTGTATTCATTTCCATATCCTGGATGTCTGACCATAGCCTCTGGGCATCAGTACCATAGAAGCTGGTCTACTAACTCATGCATTTTTTACTCATATCTACAGCCACAATTTTTATGACCAATAATACTTCTTTTGTTAAAACTGCTTTAACAACTACTGTTAGTAATTCACTCCCTTTGAAGAGTACATATTGCTTTGTCTAGTAGGAGCTATAGAAACCTGTTAGGTCCCAGCTGTGCTTCCCAGCTTCCCTCTTCATTCCTCAGCTCCCATGTTTCATTTCATTAGCATCCCTATTGGGCACCAAAAGTCTGTGGGATCCACCGCAAAACTTAGAAGGCCCCAAGGAATAAAGTGCCCACAGGGCACAATATTAGAGCTGGAATCACCTAGCGCTGTTAAAAAATGGCAGTTTTTCTTCACAGGAAATTTTGAGAAAAAATTAGTATTTTAGTTTTGTCAAAAAATTTTCTGTGAAATATTTTTTACTTTTCAATGGAAAAAAATCATCGAAGTTTGCTGTTTCTGAAAATCATTTTGTGACAATTTTAAGTTTAAAAAAAAGAAAAATTTGGTTTCAGTTTCTGTTTTTTGACAAAAATGTTGTGATTTCCTCCCTCCCCCCCCCGTTTTTCATTTTTGGTGAAAAATAATCAAACACGTATTTTATAACGTGTGCAGTTGGACATTATTCCTGGCTTTTCTAAAGAATGTCCTCAGGGATGCTAATTTATTTTGGGGAAGAGAAAAGCAATGTGATTTTTATGAACGAAGGGGGGAGTTGTGGAGCAGAGGGAAGACAACTTCAGAAATCATAGGGTAGGCACAGAGTAAGCTGTGCTTTATGGGGCCTGTTTTACAGCTTTCAAGCAGTCACCTTCTCAGCTCCTTTTTGCTCTCCACCACCACTTTATCCCTAAAATGCCATATTTCATTCTTCTTCTTAATAATCTGACACCTTCTAAAGTGCCCATGTGTGATGGCAGATATAATGAACTGCTCATTTGGGCCATGCACAATTTATGAAATAAGTATTGGAGGCATTATTCCTGTGGACCTTTTAAGTTCTGTAGACTTAGAAATACTATATTTAATATATATTTCCTTTAAAAATACAAATGAAAAAAATCCATGGAAACTCACTAACAAATAAAGTTAATTTTAATGTTGATACATGACCTAGACTGATCTGACACCTGATTGTAATTCTTAATCAGTTCAGCATATACTTTTTGTTCAGAGCAAACAGGACACCCTAGTTATGGCCCTGTAAACAGATTTGCTAGTTTGCCTTCCTTCCAGCTCTCTCTGCGGTAAGATGTCCTCAAGTGCTTTTTCTGGAATGCTACCAGTGCACTGTGTGCATGTCCTCTGGGCACTTGATCTCTCTGCTGAGGCACAATATAATGGCTTTTGTAATTTGCACTGGTACAGGTTTGGGCAGCATGGTAAGTGTGGATGCATGACATGGTTGATTCATAACTATGTTGTGAATAAAGCTGTTTTGTGGGCACATCTGTGTTGTAACCAGATCCGAAAAGAATCAGAAACTGGTTACAAAAATACATTTGTACATGTAGCATAAGCTAGTCCTTACATAAATGTACATTTCAGTGGGATTACGCAATGAATTTGGGCCATTATGGTCATTGTGATTAACTAGTATGGCATGGGTGTACTGTGAAGCATTATTAGATATTTTCCAGTCCTGCAACAATTGATCCCATCCCATATTATATTTTTCAACATTTGTCTTCAAAATAGCATTGTTTCTTCTGAGCTGGGATACACAACAAGGTCCTCAACCAAGGCACAACCTCTGTGGTTTTGTTTTGTTTCCATTTGAAGCATAATCCTTCTTTTGGCTAATAAGATACCAGCCTTTGCAACCCCTATTTAGTCCATGCATTATGGGGCGATAAAAAGCATTTTAAACAAAACTTGGTTTGCAACCCAGACTTTAAATTGTTGTTCATGTCACTGTAGTGCATTGGAACCCCATTATGTTAAGTGTTGTGTATATACACACAAGACAGTCCTTGCTCTGAAGAAGTTACAATCCAATGTCACTAGCCGAACAAAGTGTGAGAGAAAGAAAGTATTATTATATTCCCCATTTTACAGCTGGGGAATGCAGAAACGTAGATATTAAGTGACTTGTTCAAGGTCAAACAGGGAACCTGTGGTAAAAACAGGAGCTGAATTTCCATCTCCATCCATTTTAGATTTCGTTTTGATGACTAGGGAGGGCCTCATAGAAGAAATAGTTGTAGGAGACAGTCTTGGTTCAAGTGATCATGAGCTAATTCAGTTCAAACTGAACAGAAGGATTAACAAAAATAAATCTGCAACTAGGGTTTTTGATTTCAAAAGGGCTGACTTTCAAAAATTAAGGAAATTAGTTAGGGAAGTGGATTGGACTGAAGAACTTATGGATCTAAAGGCAGAGGAGGCCTGGGATTACTTTAAATCAAAGCTGCAGAAGCTATCGGAAGCCTGCATCCCAAGACAGGGGAAAAAATTCATAGGCAGGAGTTGTAGACCAAGCTGGATGAGCAAGCATCTCAGAGAGGTGATTAAGAAAAAGCAGAAAGCATACAGGGGGTGGAAGCTGGGAGGGATCAGCAAGGAAAGCTACCTTATTGAGGTCAGAACATGTAGGGATAAAGTGAGACAGGCTAAAAGTCAAGTAGAGTTGGACCTTGCAAAGGGAATTAAAACCAATAGTAAAAGGTTCTATAGCCATATAAATAAGAAGAAAACAAAGAAAGAAGAAATGGGACCGCTAAACACTTAGGATGGAGTGGAGGTCAAGGATAATCTAGACATGGCCCAATATCTAAACAAATACTTTGCCTCAGTCTTTAATAAGGCTAAAGAGGATCTTAGGGATAATGGTAGCATGACAAATGGGAATGAGGATATGGAGGTAGATATTACCATACCTGAGTTAAAAGCGGAACTCGAACAGCTTAATGGGACTAAATCGGGGGGCTCAGATAACCTTCATCCAAGAATATTAAAGGAATTGGCAGTTGATATTGCAAGCCCATGACCAAGAATTTTTAATGAATCTGTAAACTCAGGGGTTGTACCGTATGATTGGAGAATTGCTAACATACTTCCTATTTTTAAGAAAGGAAGAAAAAGTGATCCAGGTAACTACGGGCCTGTTAGTTTGACATCTGTTGTATGAAAGGTCTTGGAAAAAATTTTGAAGGAGAAAGTAGTTAAGGACATTGAAGTCAATGGTAAATGGGAGAAAATACAACATGGTTTTACAAAAGGTAGATCATGCCAAACCAATCTGATCTCCTCCTTTGAGAAAGTAACAGATTTTTTAGACAAAGGAAACGCAGTGGATCTAATTTACCTAGATTTCAGTAAGGCGTTTGATGCCGTGCCACATGGGGAATTATTAGTTAAATTGGAAAAGATGGGGATCAATATGAAAATTGAAAGGTGGAAAAGGAATTGGATAACAGGGAGACTACAGCGGGTCCTACTGAAAGGTGAACTGTCAGGCTGGAGGGAAGTTCCTCAGGGATCAGTTTTGGGACCAATCTTATTTAATCTTTTTATTACTGACCTCGGCTCAAAAAGTGGGAGTGTGCTAATAAAGTTTGCGGTTGATACAAAGCTGGGAGGTATTGCCAATTTAGAGAAGGACCGGGATATCATACTGGAGGATCTGGATGACCTTTTAAACTGGAGTAATAATAATAGGATGAAATTTAATAGTGAGAAGTGTAAGGTTATGCATTTAGGGATTAATAACAAGAATTTTAGTTATAAGCTAGGGACGCATCAATTAGAAGTAACGGAGGAGGAGAAGGACCTTGGAGTATTGGTTGATCATAGGATGACTATGAGCCGCCAATGTGATATGGTCGTGAAAAAAGCTAATGCGGTCTTGGGGTGCATTAGGTGAGGTATTTCCAGTAGAGTTAAGGAGGTTTTAGTACCGTTATACAAGGCACTGGTGTGACCTCACCTGGAATACTGTGTGCAGTTCTGGTCTCCCATGTTTAAGAAGGATGAATTCAAACTGGAACAGGTACAGAGAAGGCCTACTAGGATGATCCGAGGAATAGAAAACTTGTCTTATGAAAAAAGAAAAGGAGTACTTGTGGCACCTTAGAGACTAACCAATTTATTTGATCATGAGCTTTCGTGAGCTACAGCTCACTTCATCGGATGCATGCCGTGGAAACTGCAGCAGACTTTATTTATACACAGAGAATATGAAAAAATACCTCCTCCCATCCCACTGTCCTACTGGTAATAGCTTATATAAAGTGATCATCAGGTGGGCCATGATGATCACTTTAGATAAGCTATTACCAGCAGGACAGTGGGGTGGGAGGAGGTATTTTTTCATATTCTCTGTGTATAAATAAAGTCTGCTGCAGTTTCCACGGCATGCATCCGATGAAGTGAGCTGTAGCTCACGAAAGCTCATGCTCAAATAAATTGGTTAGTCTCTAAGGTGCCACAAGTACTCCTTTTCTTTTTGCGAATACAGACTAACACGGCTGTTACTCTGAAACCTGTCTTATGAAAGGAGACTCAAGGAGCTTGGCTTGTTTAGCCTAACTAAAAGAAGGTTGAGGGGAGATATGATTGCCCTCTATAAATATACTGGAGAGGGAGAAGAATTATTTAAGCTCAGTACCAATGTGGACACAAGAAGAAATGGATATAAACTGGTCATTGGGAAGTTTAGACTTGAAATTAGACAAAGGTTTCTAACCATCAGAGGAGTGAAGTTTTGGAATAGCCTTCCAAGGGAAGCAGTGGGGGCAAAAGACCTATCTGGCTTCAAGATTAAACTAGATAAGTTTATGGAGGAGATGGTATGATGGGATAACATGATTTTGGTAATTAATTGATCTTTAAATATTCATGGTAAATAGGCCTAATGGCCTGTGATGAGATGTTAGATGGGGTGGATCTGAGTTGCTACAGAAAATTGTTTCCTGGGTATCTGGCTTGTGAATCTTGCCCATATGCTAAGGGTTTAGCTGATCGCCATATTTGGGGTCTGGAGGTAATTTTCCTCCAGGGCAGATTGGAAGAGGGCGTGGAGGTTTTTCGCCTTCCTCTGTAGCATGGGGCACGGGTCACTTGCTGGAGGATTCTCTGCTCCTTGAAGTCTTTAAACCACGATTTGAGGACTTCAATAGCTCAGACATAGGTAAGAGGTTTTTTGCAGGAGTGGGTGGGTGAGATTCTGTGGCCTGCGTTGTGCAGGAGGTCAGACTAGATGATCATAATGGTCCCTTCTGACCTTAGTATCTATGAATCTCCTGAATCCCAGTCTAGTGCCTTATCCACAAGATCAGCCTTCTGCTTTAAAAAGGAATGGTTACTGAATAGCCAGTTATTACCAGTTTGCATAAAAGCTCTTTTTAATGTATCGCCATTCAATGTTACAGAATAAGGTTTAGTGAATACTCATTTCATGCAAAAATCCCCAGGACTGATATCAGCAATAGTAAAACATTGTTGAAGCAGGGGGGAAAAAAGTATGAAACTAAAAATAAAAACATACAGTATTTAATCCTAGCAATATTATCTGAAAGGCAGTAAAAATAGACTCAATTAGACATTGTCAAAGCTTTTTCTCTATGCAGCTGCCTAACAGAATATGACAATTTATCCACAATATAAAAGTTCAATACAACGTATAGTGCATTGTGTCAGAATTCATTAACATTTTGCTACCTTAAAGAGTGTTGTAGAGAAAAAATGCAAGCTTGTCATTTTTTTGTGTTCCTTTTGTTTCAGTGACATGTTTGGAATTGTATGCCTGCTAGAGTGTTGTGATTTAAATTTAATCATCTTAACAGGGATTTAGTAAGATATTGTTTTTCTTTTGCAGACTTCCCTAAGATGAGAGCTACATGAAAAGTGAGAATCAATTATACACAAGTATAATTTAAATATTTTTTTATTTAAAAAAAAAAAAGCCTTTTCATGCAGCATTCCCTCAGGAAAATAGCATTTTTGTAGAGATTTCTTGGCTCTGCTTTACAACAATATAATTAATTATAATCTGAGGCTTCCCATATAACATATACATGCACACATATATAAAGAGAGGGAAGGAGTGATGCCTTTTACATGTAGCCCCATGATAGCTGCTCTATTTGATTTTTCTTTAAAAATAAAAACCAACCAAAAAAACCCCTGTTTAGCCCTGGTCCTTCATTGGGATCTGCTAGTGCGGACCCCCGCATTCATGCAGTATCTTTGCAAAGTCTGTGGGACTCTATACAAGTGAAGGTGAGTCCAGGCTAGAAAATCCCAATGCAGGACCAAAGCATTTGATTACAGATCTCAGCCATTTTAACATGTGTCAGGCTAGTATTTGAGGCCTGATTCTACTTTCAGATGTGGGAAGTGCATTGCCACGTGTCTTCAAAAATCAGCTTCTATGTACGATATGCTTTTTTTGGCACTATAGAGCTTTTGTGGTACTATGGTTATGGTACACACTTTTAATATTATTTTTGGGTCTAGAGAACCATTTGATGTGAAGATGGCAGGAACAGTCTACATCCCATACTACCCTTTTATGACTGTTGCATAAATATGATGCACTGGCTTTGGGCATGTTGTTATGCTTAACAATAGTTATTATTATTGTGGGCATGATCTACCTTCAGCCATATCATGTAGCAATTGTTTGGCTATCCCACTTTGGTTAAATAGGAAAGTTAAAGGTAATAATAAAAGAGCTCTCCTCAGTTTGGAATAAGAAAAGATTCTTCCCTTCCCATTCAAAGCCATTGGTGTGGAGAATTAAGCAGGGC
This sequence comes from Lepidochelys kempii, assembly GCF_965140285.1. Classification (NCBI taxonomy): domain Eukaryota; kingdom Metazoa; phylum Chordata; order Testudines; family Cheloniidae; genus Lepidochelys; species Lepidochelys kempii. Next base: position 32,996,312 of record NC_136385.1, on the reverse strand, counting down.
TGTCTAGTGAATAGAATTCACTCCAGTCTATGGGTAGTCTGCACTGCAGGGCTGCATTGCAGTCTGTCCCCACCCCACCCCTATAAAGTAGTTACTAGTTACATGGATTCAATTTTCCCCAGCTGCTGACCAGCATGAAGTCTCCATCTATGTGGTATGTGGAGAGATCTCTCTGTGGGTGCTCCACTTGTGAAGCCTCTCACTTCCTCCCAGGCACAATTGAATCTTTGAGTTTAAGTGGGGCAGAAGGCCTTGCACTGGGTAAATTTTGCCTTCCCTGTATTGTCTCTGGTTTTCCATCACAAATTTGGTTTTAGAGTGCTACTATCTTTTTCCAGTTTTGCCAATTGAGGCAGAGGGGTTTCTTTCAAAAGTTAGTCTCCTCAAAGCAACCTTAGTGAGTACCACATTCTTATCATTAAATGTTGTGTAATGATGACGTAAAGCTTCAGTTGCTCTATGAGCAGAGAACATACGTGTGCGTCTGCCTTCCGTCGGACCTTTTATAATTCTATATGATGTATGTATATGTATACACAAGCATGTGTGTGCTCTAATAACGCTTTTCTACCACATCACACCATTGTGTATTTTTGTATATGCAACTTACTTTCTAGAAAACCTATTTCATGAACGTTTTGTAGAGTTGTTAAAATTTTACTGGGACTATTGTTTTGCCTGTAAAGCCCAGTGCCTGAGAATTAGCATGAATCCAAAAACAGGGGGTTCAGGAGGTGCAATAAAAATCAACAAAAAACTATCTAAAATTAGCTTTTTATACACACACACGTACGTACGTACGTAATGATTTAAAGCCTAACAGGCAGTCCAGGACTAGCATTATTATTGTTTTAGTAGTGGTTGCTGGATCCCAGTGGGAAGCTGTTCTTTCCAATGCTATAAACCTCCCATTTCTATTCCTGGAAGCTCCCCAGATATTGGACTTAATAGTCAGACTGCTTTAATGTGTACAAAAGCTTTAAAGATGATTTTTGGAGGCATTTTACGTTTCTTCGTTTTAATTTCCCCCCCCATTCATTCCTAGACTGTTGGATTCATGGTACTAAAGGAGCCATTGCCAACATGTGTTGTGATTCTGGGTCTGAGCCTACAAGATTATTTCAGTGATACTTTGGAGGATTGGCCTGTTGTCTGCTCTCACAGCTTGGAAAGTTAGTACTTCTGTAGGATATATCTAAAGAACAATGAAATATGGCACAGAGTGACATTGGTGGTTCAGTAGGTACCTCTTTCCTGTGAGGTAGAAATATATTAGTCCACTAGTAGATTGCAGAAGGATGCCTTCTTTCAAATAAGACCTATAGCTAAGATTTTGACTTCCTGTGTCATTAGAGAATATATAGTCCTTTCATAAGAGTAAGGGTATTAACCCCAGTGTCCCAAAGAGACTCAAACATAGGTAATTATATTTTTCTAATGAACATTCCCATAATGCTTTTCGTGAATAATGATATTTATTTTTCATTTGGACCCAGGCACTCTTAATACCACTAAAGGCTTTCTTTGCTTCATATCATACAAGGTTGTGCAGCATTGCTGTGCATAGTTAAACAGTTGAAGAATTTTACTCCAGAGATGGCTGCATTTGTGTAGTGAAGCAACCCTGTAGTTTGTATAGCTGTATAAGTTTGCTAAAACTCTTTGAGTTCTTTCAAGATGAGATGCTAATACTGATGTAAGATAGTGTGTATATGAAAAATTGTTATTTTAATAGTGCTGCAAAAAATACAATACAAAACAAAATCAAACAAATTACATTGGTGAATGATGAATTAATGAAGTATGTAAGATAGCATCAATACGTATTTTAACCTTCATTTAAAACTGAATTTTCAGTTTAAAGAGGGGAACTTTTCTTCTTGTTTGAAAAATTGAAATAGAAAAATGAATATTGAAATTTATTGGCTGGGGATTTTCAACACAGTTTAAATAACTAATTAAGAAAAAGTTGCAGGGAGGAAAAACATTAAAACTTGCAATAATTTATTTTTAATAAGTGTAAAACAGATTATTTTAATTAATACATTAAAAAAATTAGAGGGTAAATAAAATGTGTTAAATTGTCATTCAGAGAGGTCTGGAGTTGAAATATGGAGATTAAAGCCTTTAAAAATGTAGGCAAAAGGCTTAATGAATAATGAACACAGGAAAGAATTGAATGGATAGACCCCATATCCTGTATGTTGCATTCCTGGTTTACGCCAATCTTGTTGACCTACTTCAACCCTTTAGAGTTGGTTATAAAGAATGAATAGGTAGGCAGGTATGGTTCCATAGCCTCTGAGATACTAGTATTTTCTGTTTCCAAAGATCCGTAAATGCTTTTAAAATATTTGTTGTAATGTGTCTTTAGACTTAACAGCTATATTTTTGTAACCTTTTCCTGACCAGATAGTCTTCTGCTGGCAAATGGCTTTAGGGAGCCAGGCTAGGTCCAATGTTTGTTTCTGTGTAGTCTTTTGCTACTTAATTTCAAATCTCTTCTCCTTGCTGGGTGCCAGATTCCCATGGAAGTCCTTATAACCAAATATTGTCAGTCACCCGGTGCATACTGTAGTCAGTTAATTGGTTAAAGCTGTGAACTGTGGCTATTCATGCTACTGGATAAAATTCAGATACAAGTGCTAAAAAATCATCTTTTGATTTTTATAGAAATACTCAGACTATGTACCCCACTAAAGCTGCTTGAATTAAGTTCCTTGTGCCGCAGGGTCTGTGGAAAAGCCAATGCAGTGTAGTGGAGATATATCTCCTCTGTTGCAGTAAATGTGGTATTATGTCAAGTAAGGAGTAAATTTTCCTTTTAGATGTATGCATATGCCTCCTGTTGACTTAGATCTAAAGATTTCTATGTGGCAGCCACATCATCACACCCATTGATTTTAATTTATGTGCATTCAAAGGCAGAATTTGGTGCTAGGACTGCATACTTGTCAGAGTTATGAGATTAAGAGATCCATGCTTTTTTTTTTTTTTTTTTTTTAAAGAAATAAACAAACTCACTCTTCGGAGACCTCCACTTTAGCTTAGCATCTTAGGACTGCCGAGGCAATGAGCTCACAAAGATCTGTGCCTTGGCATCAGAAAGTTAGAGCTGAAAACCTCACCGAGACCTTTGGCTTCATATCAACCCAGCATGCTAGAGGGTCCGTCAGCGATCACACAGGCAAGAGAATACGAAGTGGGAGCAGGAGATGGAGCTGTTCCCAGGCTGGGTAATTTTAGAGGATTCCAAGCCTTCCAACCAGCAGGTGGGCTACACTGGCACCTAATGGGCAAGAACTGTTGTGCAAGATGGGAGCCCCATCTGCCTCCATTCTTCAACAGCAAGATTGTTCCCCTGCTAGCTTTCCCTCTCTGCGATGGGGATAAAGAAAGGGTCTGCGACTTTCAGCTTTCCTTCCTCTAGCTGGAATGGCCCTGTCCATTCCCCCTGCCATCCTAGAGCTTTATAGAGCTGTGTCTGAGTGGGGAGGGTGGTTGGAAGGTCATTGGGAGTTTCGCAATTCTATGAGGAATTTTTAAAGACTTGAAGATTTGGCTCGGGTGGATTTGAATGTGCTCAGTGCCTATCAGGGTTTGGCTCACAGTGAATTTAGACATGGAATGACTATATAAATGCTACTGTTTTTATAATTTGAACATCTGATTTTCATGTTTCTGGTCTCCATTCATGTTTATAACCCTTTGTAACTAAAGCGTCTTCAAGTGAGAGACTAATACTGTTGTTAGAGGCCTCCTAAGACTCCAGCTAAAAGGTACTGGAGATTCACCTGCAGTTCAATTAGTCATGTTGCTGTTTTTTGATCCCCGGTTCCCCCAGTCAAGTTCGATTGCTCAGAAACTGAAAAGGCCTTTTCAGTTTAAAGAAACTGATGTGATGCTGCTGTGTAGGCCATTAATGTGCTACAACGGGACTTGGCTGGTACTTCAGTGAGGATTGTGATGTGCTGCTAAAGGATTTCCCAGGAATTGCTACTTAAAAATTACATGGCGCTACACCAGCTCTGGGACTTGTAGATTTGCATTCACTCTGTAGCGTCATAAACAATTTTAACGGGGATATATTTAGCGCTATTCCGAGTGTTTTCATTGTGTTGTTTTAGCCTTAGAAAACAGTTCATCCTTGTGAAAACAGCACATGAATTGTAATGTTATGTTTAATGCTATGAGCTTTGTTGTTGTTTTTCCCCCTTTAAAATGAAGACTTTTTACAAATATGACCTTGCAAGGTTGAAACCTACAATAGCATGCTCATACACTGCCTCTTATCCATTCTTCCATTGATTTCAATGCACCTCTGGAATTGGTCTGATTGCTGCCGTCAGAATAAAGGAAGAGAGGAAGGTTGGTCTATTGTTTCAAGCACGGGACAGGGACTAAGGAGATCTGGATTCTGTTCTTGGCACTCGCCACTGAGGAAATGGCTGGACCACTGGACTGCGGTATTGTCCCCCAGAAGAGGGGAGCACAAAGTGTGGCACAGCCGGCGGGCTGAGTCCTGAAGAGGACGCCGTGGTCCTTGGAGTGACATGGGTTCAGGAGCAGAAGTGATGGTGGGTGAGACACCACCGAGAGTCAGTGTACTGACTTGTGGAGATGATCTACAAGACAACACTAACACTAGCATGATGAGTCATAGGGCCAACCAACTAAATTTAAATCTAGTATGAAATATGTAACACAGGAGCAGCTGAACTAACTTTATTGTTCTCTTTCATATTTAATTTGGGGAAAAAATTGCCATTTTTATTAGTTTTAATACAGCTTCTACATAATTTCTAGTCTACAGCCAGCAATTCTTCAACCAAAAAACTTCAGAAACAGACTTCAACGAGAAACTGTAGAACTGGAATTAATTTGCAAACTTGACACCATCAAATTAGGCCTCAATAAAGACTGGGAGTGGCTGGGTCACTACAAAAAATAATTTCCCCCTGCTGATATTCACCCCTTCTTGTCAACTGTTGGGAATGGGCCACATCCACCTAACTGAAATGGCCTAGTTAGCACTGACCTCCACCCACTGAGTAAGGCAACTCTTATCTTTTTATGTGCTGTGTATTTATACCTGCCTATTGTATTGTCCACTCCATGCATCTGATGAAGTGGGTTCTAGCCCACGAAAGCGTATGCCCAAATAAATGTGTTAGTCTCTAAGGTGCCACAAGGACTCCTCCTTGTTTTTACTGACAGGAAGTTTTTCCAAATGTCCAACTTAAACCTCCCTTGCTGCAATTTAATTTCATTTCTTCTTGACAGTGAAAGTTCAGAGTACTGGGGTTGATGATATGTGTGATACCTCTTGCCTTGTTAGTGTGCAGTAGCAGGGCATACCTGGGTATTCCTTAAGAGCTGCATACCAAGGGTTCTACAACCTCCCTCCTAGCTCATTGTTGTGAAGGCACACCCGGGACATGTACCTACTATATTCCTCAGTGGTGGGAGCAGAGACCCGTCCTTGGTTCTTTCCAGTTAGGTAGTGGTAAAAAAAGAAGTGGGTGAACTAACCTAACCTAAACTCTATATTCCCCAAATGAAAAGTGTCTAAGCTCAGTTTACCTGAATTTACCATCTACTACACTTCTAGGTCTTTCTGTCATGCATGGGTTGTCCTTGCCTGAGGAATTGGTATCTGATCTATATTTATGGCTTCTATTTTGGGGGGTTATTAATTTCATTTTTGGGTTTGAAATTAGCCAAAATGAGTTTATTCCTCTCTACTTTTTAATTTTATCTACTTATCTTTTCTCAGGAGTAAATATAGGAGTCAGTGTATTGTATCTCCATAGACATATATTATATTTGTGCTGCCCTGTCACAATAGGCTTGAAACATTTTCTCATCTGGCCATATATCTTGATGGCATCAGAAACGTGATAATTAATGTATTTTCTTACCATTGGGAAAACACGTAGCATTAAATGTTCCCTGCCATCTTTGGAGGTTGGGAATGGACATGTTTAGTAAAGCGCATTGCTTTCTGTAATGAGTCTGCATGTAAATAACTACTTTATTTACTTGTCAACTGATATACAATGTTACTATGATTTTTCTAACAAAAAACTATAGTTTTGATAAAGCACATCCAATTAACCGATTGTAAAAATAGGATTAGGAGAAATCAACTAGTTTATGAAGAAATAGGCAATTGTTTATTATCTCAGCAAAATAAAATACTGTTTATTCTCTTCGAAATAACAAATTCATATCTCTAGAGCTGAGAAAATTGCTGTCTGCATTTCTAATCATTGCCATTGGGTGGTGCCAGGCAATCAGTATATACAATATTAGATAACTGTTTCCTTTTGTACATATCAGAAATCAAACAAGCTTTAAAATCTGAGCTTGAATAATTTACAATGCAAATAAACTTAGCAACTAGTTCAAACAGTTAATGCAAGTTTTTTACATTTAAGATAAAGCAAGGGTCTGTCTTATTTCTGCTTATTTTTTATATGAATACTTTGACCTGAAATGTTGTTTTGCCCAAAGGATATTAGTGTCTAGGTTTTGATCACATCGAGCTAATGTAGCTTAATTAATTGGGTCTTTTAACATGCCTGCTAACGTTAAGGCTTTTGTTCCTTAGGCTTGTAACAAACGTGTGTGTTAGATGTTAAAGCTGACTGGAAACAAATGATACATTTCAAACTTTAAAAAATACCTACTTCATTCATATTTAAACAAGAATAATTTACTGTTCAGTGCCCAATGAAAGGAATGAAATATTAACATTTTAAAATCATAAATATTTCCTGACTTCTTCTTTTCATATATTGTATTATGATAATAAAATGTATATACCAGATTGTATCCTGGAATTCATACCGCATCTAACTCAGTGTCTCAAACATTTGGTTTATAGTAACAGAAAAAGACATAAAGGGTGCCGTTAAACATATTTATTATAAAATAAAATTGTATTAGCTGGAAATAAAAAATAAAATAAAAATATCACTGACGAGGAATTCAGGGGGTAAGAGTCTGAAAAAAGCATTTAATTTTCAGAAAGGAATATCACATTGCCTTTTGTTTCTGTGTGTGTGTGTGTGTGTGTGTACACAAGCACATATCACACATCTTTTCCTATGATCATTTGTATTAAAATGGGGGAAACAAACAATCATGTGATATGTTTATAATATACACATTTTTAGTAAAACAGTTAATGTGAATTGAAACTCACTCTGAACACCATATATTAATGTATGAAATGGTTTCAAATAAAATATGGTCTGTGGCACACAGCTGAATAGGTTTAAAAAAAGGTCTGCCCAACTTATATGGGCTCATATAGCTCCTGGGTTGCTTGGCACAAAAACAGTAATCTTGCTGACATTCAATTTAATATTTTATCTTTATACTCGGGTTTTTTCATTATCCTTCTCCTAGACAAATTTTTTTAAATAAAATCAGTTTTTTAATCTCTTAAAAGTTCTAGCTGACAAGAAACTTCATGTCAAATGAGCTGAAGAATTTAAAAGATGAAGAACCGAATTGGACGGCAGGAGAGAATGAACAACCACATCACACACACGTGATTCCTTTCTTATCCACACGTTTTATCTTGTTCCTTTTCACCTGACTGCAGCAGAGCAAGACCAATTTTACATCTAAAATGATGCACCGTATTCCACTTTGAGGCCAAAAGCTTCCAAAATGTTTGTAATAATTTAAATTGTAATTTCTCTGTCTAGACTTTGTTTTTCTTGACTAACCTTTCATTAAAAAGTGAACTTTTTTGCAGTACATAAATCAGTGGCACATGTGCATTTCTGGACTCTCCCAAGTTTTACGCTGGTAGTGTTTTTGTAAAACATTCCAAAACATTGAAATCCAGGAACTGCAAGAAAACAAGTCTTTAATTCAAATTTAGGAACATTTTTTAAAAATGTGAGTACAATTTTCAGGCAGAAGTACAAAGTACTCATAAAATGTCTTCCGTCTAATTCTAATACCAGTAAGAATACTAACATCACCAGTGATGAGCTTAGGTTCTTGTAGGTGATGCTGTTTGTGAAGTCAAATTTGGTAGACTTTTTTTCTGAAGTTCTGTTTCTCTTAATATATATTTTTGCCTTTATTTGTTGTGCCATTTTTAGAGGCTCACCTTAAAAAAAATATGCTGTAGTCATTTGCAGCATTTGCGATGTTTAAATGTACATCGTTATGCTGGTTTGGTTCTACTGACATCTTAACATTCTTAATAATCACTAGTCATTTATGTGTGCTCTGTAAAGGCATAATGTGCGTTTATATAAAACATAGTTATGAGGGCACATTATCTTGTGAGGCAGCAGTTAAAATGAAAATTGAACAACTGCAGACTTGCTATGTCAGTGTTTTAATAAATTTAACAGATTGATCCACAGTCCCTACCTCACTTTGTGGGCTTATACATATATCAAAGTGTTTGAGAGTTGTATGCATAAGTCCCTTTGCGGAGTAGTGAGATGTATGCATGAAACTCCTCACACTGCTTTACTAACTTATCTAGAAATTCTTGTTATGCAGGCAAGATGTTACTAGGACATGGAATAAATTCAAACATTTGAAACTAACTCTTAGTGGCATTAATAGTTAAATGGAGTTTACAACTGACCCTTACTTATGAATGGATAACTGGTAGCTTATAGAGCTGCTGGCCTGCAATCTATTACAGCTATTTGTGCTAATTTAGTAAACAGTCTGAAGACAGCCTAAAGATTTGGACTTCATGGTGGATGATCATCTAAACAAGAGTTCCCAGCATGATGCTATGGCCAAAGGGGCTAATATGATCTTAATCTCAAGAAGTAGAAGAGCGGCTATTTTACCTCTGTGTTTGGAATTGGTGTGACTCCTGAGGGAATGCTGTGTCCAGTTCTGGTGTCCATATTTCAGGAAGGATTTATAAAAAAATTGGAGAGGATTCAGAGAAGAGCCACAAGAATGATTAAAGAACTGGAAAACATGCCTTATGGTGATAGGCTCCAGGAGCTGAATCTATTTAGCTTAACCAAGAGAAGGGTAAAGGTATGCCTTGATTACATTCTATAAGTAACTACATGGGGAGAAAGTATTTAATAACGGGCTCTTTAATCTAGCAGCGAAAGGTAGAACACGATCTAGTGGCTAGAAGTTGAAGCTAGATGCATTCAGATTAGAAATGAGGTGTAAATTTTTAACAGTGAGAGTAATTTACCATTGGAACAATTTACTAAAGGTCATGGTGGATTGTCCATCACTGACTGTTCTAAAATCAAGATTGGATATTTTTCTAAAAGATCTGCTCTAGGAAATGTTTTCGGGGAGTTTTATGGCTGTGTCATACAGGCAATCAAACTAGGTAATCCCAATGATCCCTTCTGGAGAATTATAAGCTATTGCATGTTTTAAATAATAACATAGTTGCTGTACTTCAGTATCTTTATTGCAAAAAAACCCAAAACATGATCAGGAAAGCATTAATGTGGCTACTTCACATCACATTATATTCTACTCTTCACAATAAGGTTTATATAATATCATACATAATTTATTATGAATTTTTCAGTGTTCTATACAAAAAGGTTTAAACAGTAACTACGGTAATGGGAGAATAAATTCAAAAATGTATGGACCAGATCCTCAGCAGCTGTAAACCAGCATATCGCTGTTTGATTTATTTGGCACTACATCACTTTACAGTAGCTGAGACTTTGGCCACCTGTAATGCACTTTTAAAACTGTTGTTGCAATGTTTATTTTAAAGCTGAGATAATCCATGACTCACATGTAATTTTTGGCTTCTGAACCTGTATTTATGATATCAAATTTGTCCTATCAACCTACTTAGCTTTTCTTTTTTAAAACCAGTGTTCAGGGGTTTTCCATTCTTCTGCAGACTGTTCCAGTACTGCTGAATTTAGAGAGAGAAAGATTGCTTTTTAAACACATTTAATTTTGAAAAATACCAAGGTGTGGAACAATAATCCAGGAGGTTCAGTGTCAAATTACCATTCTTTATTAAAAAATAAAATAAGCAGTAGGTCTAGCACATTATTTCACTGCCTAAATCACACAGTAAGAGGGCCCATCAAAGAATAGTGGGAATTATCACAGCAGCTTGCTCCTTGTTAGAATCATTTACCTCATGACCCTTTCATTTGCCTACTGCCACTTTAGTTTAAGAGTGACAACACTGTATAGCACTCTGCAGTTTTTTTCCCTTTCCCTTTCCCTTAGCACCAGATGCCTTTGTAAAGCAGACTGGTGAAGCAGTGAACAAAACCTTGTGGGATAAGTCTGACACTGGAAGTTAATGATTATCAGTCGAAACAAAACACTTGTTTACATGTTGTAGTCATTAGAGGTTCCAGTCAGTCATACCTCGGCTGGGATTCCTGCCAAATGTTTTGAGGGTTCTCTCGCAAGCTGTGCAGTTTTGTAAATACAAAAGCACTCTTATTAAGCCTTTTTAGTATTAGACTGTGCAATTAAGATGACGGGTAATTAGATTCCTTTATTTGGAGTAGAATGGTCCAAGATACACACACAACTTTCTTAGCCATGGGACATCATCAAATTGTATTTGGGTGTTCCGCTACAGATCAAGGACTAGGAAAACTTTTTCATATTATGCACATTTTTTCTTTATTACAAATTGCAGTCAAACCTCACAGTTGTATGAATTTTTTTTCTCACCTTATTGTCAGCACCTTCAACGTGACCATAAAACTTTCTTTTCTGTTTAGTGTGTGTCAGTTTTCTGGAGACACTTTGATTATATCTTTTTTTTCTTAATACTGCTGGGTTTTCATTTCAGCCTTATTACAAGTAGAATTTGGGAAGTGAGTTGACCATGAAGGAATTTAAAAAAGTTTCCAATTAAAATTATCCTTAGTTAAGCTAACACTGGCATAACAGTGTTGTCCAGCTCCTTTGCTAGCAAGTGAATATTTCTTTTAACACCTGTGTATTAGTCCATACCTGTATAAGTAAGTGGTTGCTTTCTCATTTCAATTTAGTAGAAAACAGCCGCAACAGCTCAGATTTGACCAGATTTTGTAAACACTTTAATCATATAAGGATGCATTTAATAAATAATCATGGGAGCCATTGAACCCGTTTCACATACTCTTCTGTCTTGACAGAGTTCTCTGAATTCAGCACAATGGTAAATTATTTAAGGTTTGGGAGGCCATATTTTGTAACTGTGAATTGTAAGACAACTGAATCATCCATACATATTTTATCTCTATTTTTTCTTTGCCAAAGAAGATATCAGTTTTCGTTGCTACTATGTAGGACTGCTCGCTTTGACATTTCCCGGTTGTCTGTAGTGCTAGGCAATAATTAAATATCAGGTGCATAAGCTGCTCTTTAATTTGACATGTGTGCTCCAGGCAATAAACACATGCAGTGCAATGTGGGAGTGTAATTGCTAAGGAATAAAATCTTGTACCAAGTGAGATCATTGTATCAGGTACTGTGTGACAGCTCATTTGATCATTATGCCCAGGCTAAAGAGGTTGCCTAATTAGTTTCCATTAAAACTCACCCTTTAATCAGGAATTATTCTTGCATAAAGAATGTCACTTGGTCCAGATGAATGAACAATGGTTCCCCCTTGAGATTCAACTATCTGTTACACTTGGGATGCCATATGTCTTTTCAAACAATTCAACTATAGCAGCAGTAGTCTGTGAACCTGGATCTCATGCCACTGAACAGTGCATGCATTTTCTTAAAACCAGCCAGCATTCTACAGAAAGCCGCGAGTGGTTTTCTGTATATACTGTTTCAAGCCATACCAAGCTCCATTCAAACAATACGCTGGATGTGCTGCAAACTTGCAAGAGACTGATGCTCTGTCTCTTACTCATGTTGTTTCTAAATACTGCAGTACGTATTTTATCATAGTGACAAAAATTAATTGTGAATGCTTTTATCTGGAGCTGGGCTTTGGTCATGCACCTAGAAATGTACAGCTAATCTGATGCTTCCATGTTTGAAGAAAAAAAATAATTTTTGAGCTCTTTCTTTGTGAAGATAGCCTTGAAAATGTAGACTGATCACTGAGGCTGAAGGGTTGGATGTGATTTTTTTCTCCCAACACAAATCTGAGCAGTGGGTTGGACTAGATGATCTCCTGAGGTCCCTTCCGACCCTGATATTCTATGATTTCGGTTCACCTAACTAAAAAAGTTATTCTGGATCTTCCACTGTTCTGCAGTCACATGACTTGGCTGCTTATTGGAGTCCAGGCAACCCACAGACAACAGGGCTCAATTCTTGGGAATACTCCAAGCTAAATCACAGCTATGTTGCTATAGTTGCTGCAAGTGCCTGCCAGTCCAGCTGGCTGTCTGAAACCGAGCTGGCCCATCTGATGAGCAGAGATTGTAACCTTTGGACTCGAGGGGCATCTTAATAACATGAGCGGCAGCATGGTGTAGTGAAATAGGCCTGGGACTGAGGATAAAGCGTTTGATATTCTAAACCCAACTCTAACATCCGCTTCATCAGGGGCCTTAGTCAAATCACTTAACATTTCTGCTTTACAGTAATGGTTAATTATGTAACATTTGCAAAATGTTATTGGGCTAGAGTGTCTGTTAGTGATCCCATAGAAAAGGGAACTATGCTGTCATGCCATCCCCAGAGCGACCCGTGAGAAACAATTGCCACTGCCAGGGTATGCCTATACTGCGGCTGGAAGTGATCACCCCTTCCACTGTCGGGAACTGTACCTTTAAGGGGCTCATGTTATGTAACAGAGGCTCAAATTGTGTAACTCAGGGGCAGTGGGAACTTATGCTGAATATCTCTGAGTGATTCCTGAACCCCACAACCACCACATCTTTTTAGATAAAATGATTTATATAAATTTGGGGTACCCAAAGTAATGGTCCTGATAGTCTTCTCCTAAATGGTTAGTCCTGTGCATATTGGTGTGATCATAGCAGACATCAGTTGTATACATTGGGATGAGGAGGAGTGAAAAACTTTTGCAGGCTAGCCCCAAAATATTAAGGCTGGCTGTGTATCCCAGGATAATGATATGGTTTTATAGTTTTTTACCACATTTTATTACGGCTGTGGGCAATTATTTTCAAAGAAAAGAGTGCTGTACTATGCGCATTCAGGAGATCTTATAGCTGTGTATGTCAGAAATTCAGTTGAGCCTCCATTGTACAGCACATAATATAATCTGCATTCTCAGTTCCCTGGCCTAAGACATGTCATGATGAGTTTGAGTACCACCACTTTCACACTTATGCCGCATGGTTTATTGCTCTATGGTATTTCTCAGTGGAGTATGAGGACATATGTTCTATACAGACACTACTGTGCACCATGACAGGGTACTAAAAGGGTTAGGATCCAAATTCTAGACATGGTTCCTCTGCAGTGTGGATTTATTATCAGTATTTAGTATTTCTATTTTGGTAGTGCCCAGAGTTGGCTAAGCACATTCCAAACACAATGGAAGACTATTGTTGCCTGTAAAATAAAGAGTAGGGGAAAGGCATACAACATACAGGAAAAAATGACCAGAGTGATGAAAGGCCCATGACTAATTAGTCACACTTCTTAAGTTAAAGATCACTGGTCCATCTAGTTAGTATCCTGTCTCAGATACTGGCAGGTACGAGATGCTTCAGAGAAAGTTCAAGTATCCTTTTGGAATAATGTGCCCATAGTGGAATTGTCTTTCTAACCCCAGATAGTTAATGGCTGTCTTGTGCTCTAAGGTTTTATATCCTTGTTTTTCCCCTCTTAACTAGTGTAACTATGGATGTTCACATTACCCCTATAAATATCTAAAGCTTTTCAGCCCCACTAAGTTTATGGCTTCATTGAGTTCCAAAGCTTGGTTATGCTTTGTGGTTTTAAGCCTTCACCCCACAATCCCCCCCAAATGATTTATATAATGACATTATAGTATTTTACAACTTTGTGATGATGTCAAGATACCCCTATTTTCAACCTAACACCATAAATCAGTTTGGCTTCACTCTAAACTTGTCCTAGCTTCAATGAAAAGTTCATGAACTGCGCAAACTTGGCTCAAATTTTGATGAAAAACTGGCCTGAAGACAGTTCACTTTTTCACTGAAACCCTTGCAGTGATTCCACAAATAGTTTAAGTATGTTTAATGATCTTCACAGGCAAACTTCCTTAAAAACAAAAACACATTTGTTGTAAATAAATATTTAGAATAATCAGTTCAAGTTTTGGGTGAATATTTAGGGCTTTTTGTATTTTATCCAAACCAGTTATCCAAATCCAAACCAAGACCTGAGATTTATATCTTAATTTTTCTCTTACAAATGTATACATTTATTTTTATTTATATTATAAAATAGGAACTGTATGTGTATTACCTTTTTGTTAATAATCAATCTTTTGTGTTTTATTAGGCATCCACTAGTATGGAATCAAAAACATTGTCCAATACAGAATTAACCTTTCTCATATGCAAAAAACAAATTAAAATGTATTCAGTGTAAACTGAAAGCCATCAGAATTTCTCTGTGTAACATACTGGTACTTTATAGTCCTTATCGACCTGAACACATCAACTATAATTCAGAAGCCTTAATACAATTACTTAAAATGTTTTGTTTTACAATGATATTTCAAAATTTTCAGTAAGAATAATTTATTGGCCTCCTTTTAATTTTACTGTGTACAGTGAATGTTACCAAGGAAAATAAACCACTGTTTGTTTTGTTTCTGTAATGTTCTGTTTTATCTATGTGGTCAAATTCTCCTCTTAGTACAACAATGTACATATGAAGTAACGTTACTGGGTTTACTGTAGTCTTCTTCAAACCTGGCATAATTCCATTGTCCACTTATTCCAAATTTACACAGTTATAACTGGGAGGAAAAACTTGACCTAATGGATATTTTGCCTCATTAAGAACTGTAGGATTATTCCAAGGTGAATAATATAAAATATTTCTTCTAATATATCCATTTTAACAGAAAATCCAAATTATATCTGTACAGTGGCTCAAAGCTGTTCCTAAATCCAATGCAAAGAATTCAGAATTATAAAATGTGCCCAATAATACACCTATACAAAATGGATAACCCCAAGCATTCAAAAATGGGAATTAGGTCCTGTGACAGGGTCGGGCCAGGTGGCTACAGGAGAGTGATGGAAAGTTGATATATTAGCCCCAGATTAAGCAGATCCCTTTTTCCTGAGTAAGATAATGGGCTGTTACAGAACAATCAGGAAGTTCCTGGAACCAATTAAGGCAGGCTAATTAGGATACCTGGAGCCAATTAAGAAGCTACCAGAATCAATTAGGTTAGGCAGGCTAATCAGGGCACTTGGTTTTAAAAAGGACCTCACTTCAGTTAGTGAGGTGTGTGCGACGAGTTGGGAGCAAGAGGTGCACAAGAAGCTGAGAGTGAGTAGCCATACTGCTGGAGGTCTGAGAAGTACAAGCGTTACCAGACATCAGGAGGAAGGTCCGGTGGTGAGGACAAAGAAGGTGTTGGGAAGAGGCCATAGGGAAGTAGCCCAGGGAGTTGTAGCTGTCATGCAGCTGTTACAGGAAACACTGTGGACAGCTGCAATCCACAGGGCCCTGGGCTGGAACCTGGAGTAGTGGGTGGGCCCAGGTTCCCCCCATCCCCTCAACTCCTTATTTCATATGAAAGGAGTTGATCTGGACTGTGGGTCCCACCAGAGGTGAAGGACTCTGTCCTGTCCCTCAATCCATTAGATGGGCCAACAGAGACTGTGGGGATTGTTCTCCTTTTTCCCCATGCTGGCCAGTGATGAGGTTAGCCAAGTGAATGGCAGGTTTGTGCCACTAAAAAAAGGAGCCAAACTGAGGACTGCTGTAAACCTCTGAGGTGAGCAAATCCGCCAGAAAGCACAGAACCCACCAAGGCAGAGGAGGAACTTTGTCATAGCCCCCAAAATCACAAAAATTGCTTAAAAATCATGGGAATGGCATAAAATCATTATTTTTTTTAAATTTGCCTTCTGGTTAAACCTTTTGGCCTAGTCTATATGGGGAAATTGACTGGAATAGCTAATACAGTCAAATTATTACACCAAATTATTCTGGAATAGTTACTTTTATTCCAGAATAGCCCACATGGGGAGCTATTACATAATAGTGTATTCTGCAGTACATATTCTGGTCATTTTACCCATGTAGCTAAGGATTTAGCATGCATTCAGTTCAGCTTTTTTCAAGACTTTCTCTATAACAGTGAAGACTAGAAACTTACCACCTAAAAAATAATGAAGCTGAGATTCTCGTGCAATTTTTTTTTTATTCTAGCAGCTGGGGCTTTAACACTAACACCAAATATTGTGAGACTCATGACAAAATCATGAGATTTGGGAACACAGCCTACAGTGGAAAATCTACAGCAAACAGGATTCAGAAATGTAAGTTTTAATGTTGACAACAGTACAATTTGAAGTATGGTGGAAAAGTCTCTTGTTTAATAAGTGCTGTGACTTATGATCTATTATTACTGACACTTGTATTAAAAGAATAAACTACAAATTTATTTTTGTACTGAATTCATTATTCAAAGGTTGTTGTTCATTCTCTAGCTTTTTAAAAGGCCAACTTTCATGGGAAGTTGCATCTGAAGTTTAAAAATAGTATGTATTTACAGTTGATTTCATTTTGAAAGCTTTTCCTGTTCATTCTTTCATATAGAATGTTGAACACATAATATTCACAGACCCTCATGATAATAGGCTCATTGGGACAGGGAAAGCATCTTTCTTGCTTGCTCCATTTGAGTTAATACATCTGGTTTGGGCTCTTGAGAAATCAGGTTGGTTCTGCAACCCCTTGTTAAAAGATGTCTAGATCCCATCCTTGGTGCCCCGTCAAAAGTTGTTATGAATTGATCCCTAAAAGCTTTTGAAAAATTAGGTTTTGCTGATGTCTTAAGTTTATTTTAAAATAAATGCAAGTGCCATGTACGATCGTTATTTCTTATGTATGGTAGAGCTGTCAACCACTAAAATAGGACAGATCTACATGTTAGGTTAGATTGGGAAGTGAAGCAGAAGCACATAAGTTCTTCAAAAGGGATATGGAATCTCTCTGATGCTTTTCTTTCCAGAAAAATCCACTAGTGTATGTCCTGGAAAGTAGAGTTTACAGCTTTCAATGGTAATGACTGGAAACATATTTTCAAGTAGACTCAAAACACTGCAAAAACGAAGATCTGTAGAGAATAAAGGAAGGATCAATATATGTGTGGGTTTTGGTTAACTACAGAATCTACCAAAGTGTTATGATTTTTCCAAATCACAAGACATTAATACTATAGAAGAAACTCTGATTATTTCTAACTTAAAAAACAGAGGTACTTAAAATGATGACTCGGAAAAAAAAACACATCAAAATTGCAATGTTCCCTTTGTTTCTTGTAGAATTTCAGAACGTCTTTGACAACATGATCCGAATACATAGTTTTTATCGTTGAACCATAACGTGCTTAAATATAAAGTTAATCCAAGAATTACATATTTACTATTGTG
This sequence comes from Lepidochelys kempii, assembly GCF_965140285.1. Classification (NCBI taxonomy): domain Eukaryota; kingdom Metazoa; phylum Chordata; order Testudines; family Cheloniidae; genus Lepidochelys; species Lepidochelys kempii. The sequence goes on along the minus strand of NC_136385.1, from coordinate 32,978,781 downwards.
TATCTCATTTTAATATTAATATATATCTGCTAATGCCTATCTCTTCAATTATAGAATATTTTAGTATTTTTCAAATTTTGAAATGAAGATCCTGTCTGAAAACTAATGTATTCTTTTGTATCATATCTGCTAGTCATGTGCTTTAAAAGTCCTTCATTCAAGGTTGCACTGGAGGTTAGGTGAAGTGAAGGCTGCTATCAATAAAATAGTTTCAATTTTTTTATCATATTACATAATGTAAACAAGGGATAGTAAGGTTGTGTTTTGTGGAATTTTGAACCTATTCAGAAAAGCATATGTGGACCCAGAATGTTTAAGGTTCTTACTGTGTGTTTGATTTTGTCCTTTTCGGTTGGCAAGCAGGAGAAAGTGAAAGTTCAGTTTCTTTTCAGCTCTGTCAGAATAAGATTAGTAGTGAGGAAGCTATCTCCTATGGCACTCCAGTCCTCTGTTCAGTTACTCAAATATAATTTTGTTTCTCTCTCTCTCTCTCGCTATACCTCCAGTACTTTCCCAACTGCATTCAACAATGTATATTTTCTTGGCTACTGTATTCTAGCCACTCTTTTTTCTCAGCTTCTCCATTGCCATTTAATTATATTCTCTTATTCATGTTACTCTCATCCTCTCTCTCTGTTCCCACCATCTGCTATAATTTTCTCTCTTAGCTTCATATGTTCTTTGGTCTTAAAATACAAACTGATAGATATCTTCTATTGTATTCTGATCATCCCTGTGCTATGCTTCCCAGTTATAAACTATTGCCTCTTCTTGTTCACCCACTGTGGCCTACTCTGACACCTCCTCCTATCCCTTCAGCCATCTGCTTCCTGTATTGTCACTCCAGTGTCCTCTCAGCTTCAGCATTCTGGATTTACTCTCATGGCATTTGTTCCCTTTTCAGCTCCTTCACCTGTTTAGAGACACTCTTCCTGCTATCCTGCTGCTTTCAAGATCTTGCTCTTCTCTCACCTTCTCTCCCCTAAGCTTCAGTGAACTTCTTATCTCTTCTTATATGATGGTACAATCAGTTCATCTTCCCCATGCCAGCCAATTTTCTCCCTCTCAGTTCTTGTCCCCCCTTTACATTTTGCACAGGTATCTAGGACCACTGATGGGAGTAAGTTTTCTTTATCATGAGTTCTCAATGTATTCAGAATTAAAATATTTCCTTTGATATAAGCTCCTATGAGTGAAGAAACAACTCTTTTTATGTGGTGTCTCAGTGGACTTCAATTGCTCACTCCAGCCCCCACCCTATTCCCCCTACCCGAGCTTGCCGCTGCAGTCTTACCCAGAGTCTTCTCCATCAACCATTGTGGTGGACTCCACCAGGACACTCTGGTCTAGGATTCAGTAGTATGCAAGAGCTCAAGAGTCAGCAGCCCTGCTCGTGAAACAAGCATACATTGAAGCCAAACAGCATTTATCACTTCTGACCTACCACTTGACGAGGTACAGGTGGAATCCCTCAGTGCTTTCAGGCCATTATCCCAGCAGATGGTCTACCGGTGACACCTGTAGCTGAGATAATAAATGGAATCAGATGGCTAAGAGGTCTGTGCCTGAATCCAGAGAGCATAGGAAAGAGAGATCAAGCCAATGAGATAAAACATGGCCTTTTTGGAGTGAGACTGCTACATAACTCTTTTCCAGACTTTCCTTTCACCCTATGTATGCTTAATTTTGTCTAAACCAAATGGGAAAAATTAGCTAGTGGCATGTGATGTCATAGAAAGTTAAGTTGGAAGAATAACTATGCCGTTTGTAATGGATGTATTACCGGAGCTGTACTCCAGTAGGTGCTAGTGTTTAGGAGGACAGAGTACAATACAATTGAATTTAGGCTTTTCTATAGCAACTGATACGTTGCCAATGTGGGAAGAGATAGTGTGGAACTTCCTATTTTCCTGTGAGTTGAAGAGAGCAAATTTGTAACTCCTGTTCTGGCTGTTAGTTCTGTGAATGAAATGGTAGTTTAAGAGAATCACTTTTGTCATAGCTGGGCTAAAATTGCACCCGCCCTCCAATCTTCCTAGACCAAACACTACTCATAATCAAGGAAAAAACCTCATAATTCTTTAAGATGCTGAGGAACACCAGCAAAACCAAAAATCTGCCAGGAAGAGAAACTCCAGCCCAGGCTAAAGAACAGAGACCTGGCAGCAGCATGGATGCTCTCATTCTGCAGATGCATGTATGGAATCATGCCCTGAACTTACAGAGCTCATCAAAGACATAATTTGCTTACAAGTGGAGATGTACTTATTCAGACAAGAAGTGGCTGGGAAGTTCAAAGGAGTGGAAAAATACTGTCTGAAATGAGACAATAAACCCCCGCTGGACCTGAATGGATGAAGTTAAGCAGTGCATGCAGTAAAATATTACAAAGATTACCTAGAGCCCCGAGTGCTATATTCAGTCTGCTGCAATTAGTCTCTGTTTAGTCCACAGCTCTTGCTTTCAGGATCTGAGGTTGGCCCCAATTTGGAATGATGTGTATATAGTCCTAGAATGGGGCTCAGATCTTTTCTTTTCTCCACTTAGCTTCTTAAACACCATCATTTCTTTCTGTTGGTGTATCTGCTTTTCTAGTAATGGAGCTGATTTCCATGAATAAAGTCTTCCTATGGTTTGTAAGACTAAGATGGGGGTTTCAGGTTATTAGATGTCTGTCTAGCTGGAAGGAGTCCAACACCATTTTGCTATACAAGTAGGGCGATTGTGAAGATCTAAAGAACTATCATCCAATATGTCTGCTTTAGGAAGTATACAAGCTGTTCACCAAAATAATAACAAACCGACTCTCACAGAGTCTGGATGAGCAGCAGCAAAGATAGCAGGCAGGTTTTCGAAGAAATTTCAGCACAATGGACCGTATTTTCACTATAAACCAGCTATTGGAATGCTCAAGGGCATACAAATTCCCTTTATGCATTGCCTTCATCGATTATGAAAAAGTGTTTGACAGAGTAGAGATCAATGCAGTGTTTGAAAGCTCTTGCAGAGGAGGGCATTGACACAAACTACATCAAACTACTAAAGGAAGCAAATTCGTAGTGAGCTACAGATATAACTCTATTTGACACTCCCCTTTGCATACCAGTTAAAAAAGGTGTGAAACAAGGAGACATTGAAACTTTTCACAGCCTGCCTTGAAATGATAATGAGGTGGATGAATTGGAAGGGTGGAATAAGTATCAATGGAAAGCAGTTAAACCACCTCAGATTCGTGGACAATATTGTGTTGGTTTCCGAAAATACTATCAAACTACAGAAGTCAGGCAACATGCACCAACCTCTTCAACTCAACATTACTTCCGGCAATGTTGTACTGCTGCGAAACATGGGTGCTGATGAAGGTAGAGGAGTAGCAACTGTTTGCCATGGAGAGGGCGACAGAAGAATTCTGAGGATTTCAATCCATGACTGAGTTCCCAGTGAAGTGATCAGACAGAAGAGTGGAGTGTAGGACGTCTTTGAAAGCATGTATAGTAAAATGCGACCGGCCAGGCATATCATGAGGCTCACTGACAATCGATGGACTGCAGCTGTCACCGAGTGGTACCCATGGAAACTCAAATGACCATTCAGCTGACCTCCAAAGAGATGGGAAGATTTCATCATGAAAAGACATGGCCGCACATGGAGAAGAAAGGGCAGGATAAAAGATAAATGGAAGACGTGTTGTGATTGGCGCAATTAGTCAAGGTGTCTATTGGAGGATGTTCCACAGTATTGCTGCACCCCAGCCCGATGGTGTCCTTAGCAGGAGCCCCAGTTGAGCTGGGGGGGAGTGTAGGTTTTTTGCGGGGATAACTCCCTTCAGGGTTTTCAGATACCTAGATGAGAATTACTTTCTGAGCTGATGATATCAGGTGTGGTTGCGTTTAGCTAAATTCAGAAGCTTTAAAAGAGGCTGAGCTATGCTAATGTGTTTGAGAATGTATAGTTTGCTGCTGAGAAGCTGAGAGAGAGAAAGTGTGGAGACGTAAGTCATCCTGTTTATGATGTTTAATTGAATTGTGGGTGTATTGTGCGTGTGTGTGTGTTTATACAGAGTTTACAGATAGCTGAACTACATGAACACTTTAGATAAGTTATTACCAGCAGGAGAGTGGGGTGGGGGGAGAGAAAACCTGTTGTAGTGGTAAACGCCCATTTTTTCATGGTTTGTGTGTATAAAAAGATCTGCTGTACTTTGCATAGTATGCATCTGATGAAGTGAGCTGTAGCTCACGAAAGCTCATGCTCAAATAAATTGGTTAGTCTCTAAGGTGCCACAAGTCCTCCTTTTCTTTTTGCGAATACAGACTAACACGGCTGCTACTCTGATGCATGAACATAATGGGGTGAGAGACTGATGGTTAATATTACTTTGGTTGAACACGAACCTAAAATGCCCGAGAAACATTGCTATCCTTGGGTCACCTGTGAACATTTCTGCAGCAGTTCATATCCATCCACAAATAATTTCCTTGTGTTTTAAAGAATATTCTTCTGTTTTAAAGAACCTTAGAATCTAGTCTCTCCTTTCTAGTTCCCTTATGAATAGCTATGACTATGTCTTCTTCCAACAATTTTGAAGTAGAGGGACACTTTTCATTTTAATTTTTACTCTCTCTATTCTATTTAGAAGAGTTGGAACGTCTTACTTTTATATATGCATGCTATCACTCCTCCAAAGAAATTACTCCATTGCATTAGGGTAAAAGTCTCATTAATACATGTTTTCTTGTCAATATAAGACTTTCCTGAACCCATTTCTTATCTTGACTTCCTTGAGCGAGAGTGCTGTTTTTCATATATACAACTGTGTTCTTCTCACCAGCCGGTTCAAAAATAATTTGGCAGATGTTTTATTTTTTGTGATGTACGAAGTATTTCTATGCTTAAAACTTAAAATTAACTAAGCAGCTTGCCAAGGTATGTCTTTTCATAATGGACTTCTGGGAACAGCATTATGTGGCCCAATACGCTACTGATATGTAATTAGATATAGTTTGTATATAACTATGCTGGTGTGGTCAGAGTTGAAGCTTTGCATTATAATGTAGACATGAGGAATCTGATATGCGCATTGCATTAATGTATGTGTTGGAGGTGCATGGTTTTATAGAAGGATAGAGTCTGTCAGTGAAAGTGGGGAATGTGGTGAACAGGGGTTAAATTAGATGGACCCTGAAAGTTCAGTCTGTCTCCTCGATGACTTTTTATTGTATTTTAAACATATTTTAATATTACATAAATAATTACTTACTATTTATTATTTTACATTCTGTGAAGTACAGCAATACTAAGGCCCTGTCTATAGGAAATGGAGCACTAACGAGTTGTCTCCATGGGTCAAACCATGTTTTAAAATGCTTCTTAAACATGATTTCAACCCACTTGTAGCCAAATCAGGATATAACATGCTCTAGCCAGACAGCGTGGATGGGGGCAATATATGTTAGATCCCATTTTGGCCACAACTCTGCTTAAGTCAGGTTTAAGGTAAATTGTGAATTGTGGTTTGCCTTATGTAGATAGGGCCCTTAACCAGTTTGTGAAGGAAAATGTGTTAAAATCCTGCGCTAGAAGATGGACTGGGCAAGACAGGTGGAGGAGCCACCTCAGAATAATAGGAATAAATAGTTGCCTTAACTCACATTCCCCATAATAGGCAGTGGTATGGTGGAGCACTGGGAACTCCTGGAGCCATTGAATCTGAGGGAGCACAATGTCTTCTGGTGGACAGGTGAGTGTGGCTGATCTTCCACCCCCTGACAGGAAGCTGTATGCTTCCTCCCTGGACCAGTCTGTAAGGAGAAGGCACAACAATCATTTTCTCACCCTCCCTTGCTTACCTGGAGGGGCTGGCAGTTTTTGTAGCATGAGCCTTCTGAAGTCTTTCATTCAAGAGTATGCAAGAAATGCCTGATCCCATTGCAGGGAAAGGAAATGGGAAAGGAGGCTCATTGTACCCTCTTTGTTATCTTGCCCTCTTTCTATCTCAACCCCCATTTCTCTTCTTGTTGTTTTCCCCCATTCCTTTCCCTTTTCAATGTGTTACCACATATTTCTCTCCTCCCTGTCTGTTCCCCACCAGTGGTGATGGGGAAGCATTTTTTTCACAACCTCTCTTTCCTAAAGTCCTGAGAAAGAAGAGAACTGGAGTCAGAGCACCCCGTCACTGTAGCAATAAGCTAACAGATAGAAGGTTGGTTCTGCCACTGGCTAGGTGGGAGTCAGTTGGCTGATTGCCCTCTCTACTTTTGTTGCTTTTTGCCCCAATTCTGCACTTGTTATACTAGTGAGAGTAAGGCAGTGAGAAAAGAGAGAAGGGATTATGAAATCTAACAGCCTTGCTCCTGCCCACCACAGCAGCCCCTAGCCATTGGAGACCTGCCCTCCGCCCCTCCACCCCAATAAATAAATAAATAAATAAAAGAAAATCAAGAGGATGATAATCTAACTCTCACTTCCCAAGACTGGCTTTAAAAACTGCAGCAGCCATTGATCTGGACAGTTGGGAGGCATAGTCATACAATGAGTTATTGGGAATAGACTCCAGGAATACAGTACTACTGTCTAATCATGAGCTGTAACAAACACACTTTCTCTATTAAGAACTTTTGTAAATAAGCTTTAAAAGAGAGAGAGAACTTGAACCTCATCAATGACAATAGCTGGTAGCTACAAAGAAACTTTCAGTGTTAGCAGTTCAGGAATCAGGAGAGTTGATTCAGTGAGAAAACAGGAGTTAGTTCTGGCTTTTAGTAAGCACCCCTTGAACTGAAGTTCACTAATGAGTAATTCAAAATAGCTGGCATGTTATTGGCCAGATCTGAATTTGCTATCAAGCATTGATATTGATGCCTGTTACCAACGATATAATTAGTAACACTAGATCTAGGTTTTATGTAAGTCATCTCTCTTTCAGTGCTTAGGAGATCCTTTCAAGTATTATCAAGCACACTTACAGTATGCCTAAATGTTAAGACGTTTCAAAATGATTCACATTTCTTTGAACATAAAGCATTTTCTGAATGGTTTTAAAACTGAGTTGGAAGGAAATGTGCTTAAGTTTTACCAAATTCTCCATTTTTACAGCAGTCCAGATCAACAAATGTGCAGCATTATTTAAAATAAAGGTACAAGGGCATGGAAAATTGCTGTGGAAGTGAAATTCTCTTTATTTAAAAAATAGGCCTTTATTTAAAAAATATATCCTCCAGTAAATTTGTAAAACTCAGAACAATCTACTTAAAGTTAGAGGAAACTATAAGCACAGGGGAAAAAAAGACAACTTAAATATTTTTTTATTTTTTAATCTCCTGGCCTCACAAAATATCTCTGTTCCTGACGGCTTGTCCTCTCCAATAAGACAACTGCTTATAACAAATACAAATAGAGGGTCACCTTTGAGGCTTGCTTTTCATTTGATTTTTAAAGGGAGAAAGGTACAGAGTTTGCAGACATTTTCAAATGAATCTAGAGAGGCTGGATGAACAAAGGAGGACAGCTCCAGCTAAGAACTGGATGTGGCTTTAATTTTAGGCAAGTCATTTTTTTTGTGGATGTATAAAACTGGATAGCAGGGGGCATGTTATCTGCATGCAAGTCTCATTGAATTCAGTGTATAGTGTGTGCACGTTTATCTAAGAGTAGAACATGGCCCCAGAAGCTCTAAGTGGTTAACATACCACTTAGAAAGATAAACACTATTCATTTCAGTAGCATGTGGTAAGGAATAATTGTAATTTAACATACTTGAACCAAAGTAATTACCTTTCCAGTGTTTCCACAGTATGAAATTATAGTCCACAGTAATTTAGAAATATTAATTCTTTCAGGCTACTGATGTGAGTGGTGTATTTTGAATACATTGTGCAGGCTGGGGAAAAAATAAGTTTTACGACCTTGTGCTCTGTAATCTGACTTCCTTTTCAAATACTGTACCTCAGAACTGCTGGTCAGAGACTGGATTGTAGATGAAGAGAAACTGACATTCAACCTCTTTGTGCATATATGTGAGGTGCTGGCAATTTTTGTTTGTGTTTTGTAAGTTTCTATGTATGCAAAACATGAATGTTCCCAAGACAGGCTTTCTTCCCATTTCTTCCTTTGGATTTTTGCCTGTTTCTGTATTTTCTTATTGAAAAAGATCAGGTTTGCATGGAGAATGTCATTAATCATGACATGCAGTCTGTGTGCTTTTTAAAAGTCTATTTCTTGCTTATAAATAAATGGTAATTTGTTTTAAAGCGTCATTGCACACAGTGTTCAGCCAGTTCTCATGCATTCGATTATTTTAAATAAATGTACCATAAATGGAACAAGTTCTTTCTAATTTGCAAATGATATGCAACATTTTTCACAAAAAAAAAAGAAAGAAGAGAGGAAAAACTGTAAAATTTGTTCTTAACTACATCTCATTAATGTGAAGCTGTTCAATGACCTGTAAAGATTAAAGAATTAGTGAATTGGTAAAATTATCAGAATGAAAAATCTGCATAATTTTGATTTCAATTTAAAAACCTGCTAAACATTCTTTGGGCTTTAGAAAAGGATATTACTTTTTAATATCTGTTCCCACAAATGTCCTGATATCATTATAAATGGACTGAAATAAAGGCAACAAATAGTATGTTTAAATGTATCGTGTTACAACAGTCTGTTTAAGCTGATGATTTTTTTCTTTTCATTAAAACAACTGAAGACATTTAATTAAGTGACCACTCTGCTAAGTGGAGCAAAAATTAATATACATAAATGAATTTATGTGTGGGCAATGATGCATATTTAAAAATATGCTTCAAATGAGGAGCCAAAGAGAAAGAAAACAGTTTAGGAAGAATGTTCTGAAAGACTGTCAGATAATTAATTTTAAATCTCAGAAATACATAGGGTCTACTCATTGGCAGTACTTGAACTAAAAATTGTGACACAATTGCCTTTCAAATACTGGGCCATAGTATTGTAAATGAGTGGGAGAGTGACTGCCATCAAAGCTCATCTTGACCAGAAAAATCTGTTGACTGAATATAACACCTATAATGACATGGTGTCTAATATGCTGAAAATGATATGTTGAGGCATGGGTCATCATTGTTAGAATTTGATTCAGAAATGCTGATGGTGATGAGCCCATAAGCAAAAGTCAGACTCACTATGGCGAGAATCCATTTTTCTACATGAAAAACAAATATGGGTTTAAGGAAGACTCCTTTGACACTTGTAGACTATTTTATGCTCATGTAATCTCATTCACCAAGTATATCCAGTTGAGGAACATAAATTCAGCCTTAAGATTGAGCAATTGAAGGAAGAAAGCAAAAAATAGAAGAGCAACCATTCTGCCTTAGAGTAGAAACTGCAGTGAATTGAACCCAGTACCTCCTTGAGAATGTTTTGTTGCAGTCTATATGGTTGGCTATCTGTTTGGGGGCATATATTTTCTATAACACGTTCCTTACAGATATTTTTCTTGAGGTTTTATTTTTTACCCATTAAAACGGGAAGATTTAAAGATATTTCTCCATAGTTACCTCTTGAAGTTTTAACGTCATTCTTACTGGCAGTTGATTGTACAGATTTGGCCTGATTCTCCATTCTCCACTCTGCTCTAGTATAATTGACTCCATAAGTTACAGGACAATGGAGAATCAGGCCCATTGTATCTTTCTTCTTAAGTTAATGGGAAAAGAAATCTGAAAATTATTTCCAATAGGTAGCAGCAGTGGCATGAGGATCCCTAAACTGAGCTATTACTAATTTAAGATGCAAAAGCCGCACTGCAATTAGCATCGGCTTGCAAAAAAAAAAAAAAAAAGTGGTGGTGGTGTTTGGGAGGTAGATGGAGGAATTAACCAACTAATGGCAGAGGAGGAATGCTGAAGTCTGGTTGTATAATAAAAGCTCCCACACCAATGTTTTGGTGTGCTAGTTTTTGTTTTTGTTCTTCTCTGATTTGTTCTTCTCTTCTCAGATTCTTCTCTGCATTTGAAGCTGCTGGTGTATAACAGGTAGACATATGAAATTGCTTTGTAGCATCTGTATTAGAAGTACAATTGCATAATTTGCTATATAGTAATGTAGGAGTTTGTAAAGGTTTTCATAGCATAGACCACGTATTAATCTTGACTCGGGCCTCGAGGCAGTGTCACAAGAACTAAGAGGGAGGTTGTCTTGTGGATGACCTCACCTCTCAATTGTAGTGTCTTAATAGCTTCTCTGCAACAACTAGAGAACATGTTTACACGGAAAAGTAATATTAGGAAAATGTTAATAGATTTTTGCAATTTAACTGTGGTAAACAGCGGTAAACAATGGAGAAAGCCAGTATCATGTGACCAGCCAGTTATCTGCAGTTAAACAGCAAGTGCTCCATAAACAACAGTTTAAGAACTGCATCTGAAGAAGTGGGGTTTTTACCCACAAAAGCTTATTTTCAAATAAATCTGTTAGTCTTTAAGGTGCCACTGGGCTCCTTATTTTTTTTGTTTAAAAGCTGAAATCCTCATGTGTTCACATGACTCCAGCAGTCTGGGTTCTGGGATAAGGACCCACAGTCAGCCTGCTTACCTGCTAACTTAATCCCCAGGCAGTCTAATGAACATAGCTAGGCTTCAGTTGAGCTACCTGGCCGGCTGAGGGGATCATCAGCAACAAGTTGCTGGCCGCTCAAAGCTTTTGTCCATAGCTGTGATAGCTCCTGTGGCTGCTTGTTCAATCTTGTTCTTGCCCTGCCTCACTCCAGCTCACTTGGCTCTCACACTTGGCTCTTGCATCTGGCCTCTGATTCTGGTTCTGATTCTTGGTTTTGATTCCTGGCTGCCTACTCTAACCACTAGGTACAACTGCCTTGTCCTGGTCTCATGACAGTGGGGTCTTAAGAAGAAAAAAAGGGTGAAGTCCTGACTCCACTGTAGTCAATGGCAAAACTCCCTTGGACTTATCTAGAGCCAGGATTTCACTACAAATATCATGAGACTTGCCGTTAAAAATTGTGAGAATTAGCAATACTGTATTATAAACATCTTGTCTTGTGTATTACAGATACCGACCATATGTTCTTCCAGAGATGAGCACAGTAGCAAGAAAACTGCAATGTTCTTACACTCTTGATCATCCACCCACCCCTTCAACCATAATGAACCTTTAACTAGAATGAAAGAGAGGAACAATACAGGAGGCCCTTTCCCAGCTGCTTGTATGTCATGTTCTAACAAATAGCAGTTGGCAGTCTGGTAATGTTCAGGTTCAGTCTACTGAAAAATTCTGGTATCACCCATAGCATTTCATTGGTGAGTTCACTTCAGTAACGAGAGGGCATTTTGGGGAGTACAAAAGCCTAAGTCCCTGAGGCCACACACAAAGAACAGAGCAGCCACAGTGCTTTTACTATTTTTGCTAATAAACACATGCATCTGTAACTGCCATACCTTAATTACTGCAAAACAGCTTGAAACCACTAACTTAACACTGCATAAACAAGACGTAAAAACCACCTCACCAGGAATATCATTCCTCATTCTTGGGCTTGGACCCACTAAAGTCAATGGCATGAAATTAATGGGAGGAAGGTTGGGCCCCTTGTGTCCCTTCTAGGTTAGGACCCCAATGCCTTGTGCCTGGGAAACCCCATTTCCTTGTAGCTTCTGCAGTTTCATTTTCATGACATTTCACAAAGGTTTCTCTTTCCAAGTAAAATGCAGGAGTGAGTTTGTTTTTTAACTTTATACATGAGGGACTAGATCATCACCTCTCTAACTAGTGCCAGGGGCTGGTTTGGACTCTGCAGCAGCTGGGTGACTTAGAGCGCCCTGAGCTGAGCCAAAAGTGAGGATTAAAGCCTTATTGGTTGAGATTTTCGAAAGTACCTAAAATAGTTAGGTGCCCAACTCCCATTGACTTCTGAAAGCCCCCTCCCTTTGTCTTTTTAATGATGTACCCCATTGTCCTATCCAGACAGTAAGAAAGACAAGATGCAAGGGATATGGTTTAATTAGGTTACGACTTTATTAACTCATCTGGGAATAAGCAATAAGTCCTATACTGCAGGACTGTTGTTTCCACCTGTTTGGGGAGGGCTGCTGTCAGACCCGCTTTTCCAGCCCTGCTCTGAACCCATTGTTGGGATCCTGCTGCTGTCCCCTCATATGAGGATAAAAGGGGACTGAGGAAAAAGGGTTGTCTCCTGACACTAGGAACTCCAGTTTCCCCCTCCCTCAGCTTCCTGAGGGGATGCCTTTTCCCAAGTGCACTTCCAACTCCAGTTTCATTGGGGAACTAGCCACCTCTGGAATGATACCTGCACTGGACCCAGGAAACACTGCCATGTTAATAGCTTGAACCAAACCGCTTTACCTACTTCACCAGGTCCTGAATTTGCTCTGGGGAAGGTGGAAAAACGCACCCCACTGCCTAATCTGGTGGTGAAGGAAAAATTTATTTCCAGCTGCCCCAAAGGTGACTAGTGCAATGCCACAGCATATCATAAAACCTGGTCCTACTTTGATCCCAAGGGTGGGTGCGACTGCTCTGGGATGAAAGGGGACTCTCACAGTCTCCTCTTAACCCAAAGGAAGGCACATCTGAGCCAGGGGTGGACTGGAAGAGGCTGAGGTGCACACTGGCATAATCCATATTAATGACCAGAAAGGAGGAACATGTAGTAAGAGGATTAAAGCTGCCAGAGATACCAAAGTTGGGGGCAGTCAAAATAAAGAAACAGGGCAATGTAATTAAGAAAGACTTGGATAGACTAGGAACATAGGTAGAGAAGCAGTTTACAGAATTCAGTGCCTAGAAACATAAGGCTAGGGACTAAACTGGAAGAGGAATGGACCACTGAGGTTGCTTAAATGGTTGTACAGAAAATGTTGAAAAGCAGAAGTGTTTGGGAGTTTTGATAGTTTGTATAACAGTATCAGAAAAATGCTTAGAAGCATTAGGAAGCCCACTCCCTTTCAACATTTTGGATCATAATAATCTAAACCTGTTGCTTTTTAGCTGGCAGGGTGTGTTCCCTTTTTAGATTTCATTACTATTAATACTTAGCAGTGGTATTGTGGTAGCAGTAGCAGTGTGGTATTAATGGCCACACTCCTGTTGTGCTAGTTGCCATAAAAGCATATAAAAAAAGGAACTTCCTGCCTTAGCTTTACAGTCTAAATAATTTGTGTTTTCAATCATGTGAAGAGGATAGAAATAGATACTTTTTCAGATATATTGATGCATGAGATAAAACGAAAAACAAAAGCCGACCAACCAAATAAAATCAAACCAATAAAACCAAATCTCCCCATACTCCTCACAGAATGAAAAATACACTCTAAATATGTGTGATATTCAGAGAACAGTTCTATTTTACGTAAATGGATTTTACCTAGCAATAAATATGATCTGAGATAACCTTCTGAGCTCTTGGTACAGCTCCTCTTGTGTGTCTCAGTTCCACTCACGTACTTTTGTATACACATGGGGTGACCAGATAGCAAGTGTGAAAAATAGGAAAAGAGGGTGGGGGGTAATAGGGGCCTACATAAGACAAAGCCCTGAATATTGGGACTGTCCCTATAAAATTGGGACATCTGGTCACCCTATATACACAAGCAAAATTTCTGAACCAGGGTATAGGGAATGTAGTCTATCACTAGGACATGATCTCCTCAGAGTCCTCTTGCTGGAGTATCTATCCTCAATGTACATGGATCTTTCCCATCTGGCATGGCATTAGCTGAAGATCTATTTTATTCTGTGTCCAGAGATCTTGCCAAAATTTGATTCAGTAAGTTAGTGAACATGAAAGCGAGTGAAGATGCAAATAGAGTACCAATTAATGGTGGCCCCCTCCAGAGGTGATACCATAGATATTGTGCTCATCTCACATTGAAGTAATAATTCAATATTAAAGGTGAAAAGGGGCACCCTTCACAAGTATCTTGACCTTGTGAATGGACCACAGAGGCAACATAATTAATCAGTGTCTATGTGGGTGAATAAACAAGGCTACAATCGGTTTAACTTCTCTCAAACTCCATTTTCTCCATTACTGTGAAGTAGTAACCTGTTTCAATCCAGTCAAAGGCTACCGCATGTCTGCTTTTGACCAGGCAAAATAAAACAATTTAAACACAGCTTGGAAGTTTAATGGAGGAGAATTTTCCCTTTGACAAAGCCAATTTGATCTTTTTGTATAATATTATGCATTTAGGTCTGAAGCCTAGAAGGGAGAATTCTCGCAAAAATGTTTACATTAGTATTTAACAGGGCAATTGGTTTATATGAAAATCACTCAGCTGGGGACTTGCCCCCTTTAGGGATTAGGGCAAAAGCTGCTAATTACATGGTTTCAGGGAGTCTACCAATATCCAGTGGTTTCTGATACACATTCATTAGAAGAGGCAAATATTTTTTCAGAGACCACCTAATAAAAGTCACTTTAAAAAACACCTATACTTCTGGTTGTTTTGGACTTCAGTATGCCTAAGGTTTTGCTGTATTTCAGCTATTGGTCAGAGAACTGGTTGGGAAAATGTTTTGGTTTTCTTCTGCAGAAAATTTTGACTTTTCATTTGAAAATAAACAAAAATTCTCCAGCTAAAACTCAGTTTTCAGTCAGAAAGTTTTCAATGAAAACTCAGTTTTCCACAGAAAGGAGACACTTTTTTGGGGGGAAAAAGTCAAAACCCCAATCATAAAACACTGTAGATGAAAAATGTTTTGACCAGCCCTAATTTTGTGCAACTCCAAAGCTGCTGTTTGGAGCATGGTTCTTTGCCCTAGTTGGACGTGGAATGAGGGAATCTCAGGGAAGTGGGGGAGGGGTTTACAGGCTTTCTCTACAAGCCAAAATTGCAATAGATGCCTGCTAGTTTGTGACATTTCAAATATGTAATTTCAGTAATGCGCAATGTCAAGCTAGAAGGGGATTTGTATGTCAATCTGAGAGGAAAAAATAAGCCTTAAATTTTTGTAAAAATTTCAAGGACTTGAAAATCACATGGAAACTGGCAAAACATTTAATGTGAAAGTCTGGGGACAAAAAAATCTATTTCTGCCCAGTAGTCTTAGTTGCCCAGCACTACAGAGCATGTGAAAGATTAGCAGGCTAGGTGTCCATATCTTGAGTGAATTTTATACAAGGGGAAGAGCACTAACAGCAGTAAAACCTTTGTGGAAGTGGGAAGATTTTGTCTTATTCCCTGGAAGAAGTTAAGAAGACAGTGCTGTTGTACATTTTCTTCTAGGAGCAAAGAGGATGACAATGATTTTCAAAACGATGCAAAACCAAATTTAATCAGGAACCCAAAAGGTGGATGCTTCTTTATCCGTCTTCCCTCTTTAACTGACATTTCCATGGAAGTGATACTTATGCAGGTACACAAGATCAAACAGTGTAGTTTTGTGTAACCCTACTGTAATCCCAAATTCAAAATTTAGGCACATAGCACAAGTTAGATGCAGATATAATCACAAAACATATGTGCCATGTGTTAGATGTGAGTGTGATGACCCATTTCAGCTACATGTCCTATTAGGCAGGGATTGTTTTGGAGTGCTTCAAACCTCAAAGACAATTATTTACTCTTTTTTTCCCATTTTTCCTTAGCTGCTTCTATTTTATTTGTTTTCACTGTAGTCTCCTCCTTTGCAGTGATGGAGATATGAGTGGGATTAGAACCATCACAAAACACAGAATTTAATTTCGCTAATATTTTCCTACAATGCCTCACTGTCTATCTCTTGATAACACTCCTACTGTGGGAAATAAGGTCACATAACCCATTGGTACTTGTTTCACAATACTTGCTGATGAGGAGCATTTTGCTATTCTCATATCTCTCTACCCACCCCCACCTTGCTCTGCCCCCTGCTAATAACAGCTAGTCCAAATTTCCCAGATTAATCTGATGTGCAAGGAACAGTGATGTAAACTTTGAAAATTAAATGTACACAAAAGCAGAGGTTTGAGAATAGAAGACATACATTCTATTTGGTTTGCTATATGACAGATAGACTCATAAACAGATACACAGCCTTGCCCATAGCCACTATATTCCACAAACCCTTTGAAATATTTCAGTTTCATGTCTGTGCTAATTAAAGAGCAATGACCTTCTCATTAGCACCAAGAGGGTTGATGATGATTGTTCCCCATTTTTCTTAATGGATGCAAGCTACATGCATGATCTTGGAATATCAAAGCAATTCTCCAAGATATTTATTAGACTCAAAATTATGAAAACACATAGCAAACCTTTAGTTTGAATTACAAGTGTTAATATATGCAGAACCAAATGAATAGCTCAGCTTTCTTCCTCTCTTGTATCTTAAATTTTTCATTACAAATTTCCACGGCTTCAAAGTAGCATCTCACAGTCGGTCCCCTTTTTTCTCTCTCGCATGACAAAGAGCTGTCAAAAATTGTTCCTGTGTTTGTTAGTATTTTTCTCTTTTTTCTCTCATCTAAATGTCAAACAACTTAGCTTAAATAAAGCACAGCATTCTTCATCTGGTGCGTCTCAAAAGAAAAACAACACCACAGAAGGCGTCTAAAAAGGCCCTAATTAATGTTTCTCATTGATTTTGTTTTAGTGTGATGTATTTTATGAAAAAAATATGAATCCAGAAGGCACTCTCATTAAAATCATTAGCAGCTCAATGTTAGCTGAAAACAGCTCATTCTTTGGTGCACTGTAGTGCTTAAAAGCATGTTCACACATACAGCTCCTTATTTAACATCACAAGCTAGTGCTAGCTGAAAACTAACATTAGGTTTGTCAGGTACTATTGAACTATGATGAACACAATGAACAAAAGCTCTATCAAGGTGAATAATATGAATATAGTATAGCTTTATCATGCCTACCTTTTCAGACTGTCTTTCATGCATACAAGCATAAAAATAAAAGGAGTACTTGTGGCACCTTAGAGACTAACACATTTATTTGAGCATAAGCTTTCATGAGCTACAGTTCACTTCATCAGATGCATGCAGTGGAAAATACAGTGGGGAGATTTTATATACACAGAGAACATGAAACAATGGGTGTTACAATACACACTGTAATGCGAGTGATCAGGTAAGGTGAGCTATTACCAGCAGGAGAAAAAAAAAACCTTTTAGTGATAATCAAGGTGGGCCATTTCCAGCAGTTGACAAGAACGCGTGAGGAACAGTGCGGGAGGGGAGGGGGAGAAATAAACATTGGGAAATAGTTTTACTTTGTGTAATGACACATCCACTCCCAGTCTTTATTCAAGCCTAAGTTAATGGTGTCCAGTTTGCAAATTAATTCGAATTCAGCAGTCTCTCGTTGGAGTCTGTTTTGAAGTTTTTTTATTGAAGAATTGCCACTTCTAGGTCTGTAATCAAGTGACCAGAGAGATTGAAGTGTTCTCCGACTGGTTTTTTTGAATGTTCTAATTCTTGATGTCTGATTTGTGTCCATTTATTCTTTTTTGTAGAGGCTGTCCAGTTTGGCCAATGTACATGGCAGGGGGCATTGCTGGCACATGATGGCATATATCACATTGGTAGATGTGCAGGTGAATGAGCCTCTGATAGTGTGGCTGATGTGATTAGGCCCTATGATGGTGTCCCCTGAATAGATATGTGGACAGAGTTGGCAACGGGCTTTGTTGCAAGGATAGGTTCCTAGGTTAGTGTTTTCGTTGTTTGGTGTGTAGTTGCTGGTGAGTATTTGCTTCAGGTTGGGGGGCTGTCTGTAGGCAAGGACTGGCCTGTCTCCCAAGATCTGTGAGAGTGATGGGTCGTCCTTCAGGATACATTGTAGATCCTTGATGATGCATTGGAGAGGTTTTAGTTGGGGGCTGAAGGTGATGGCTAGTGGTGTTCTGTTATTTTCCTTGTTGGGCCTGTCCTGTAGTACGTAACTTCTGGGTACTCTTCTGGCTCTGTCAATCTGTTTCTTCACTTCAGCAGGTGGGTACTGTAGTTGTAAGAATGCTTGATAGAGATCCTGTAGGTTTTTGTCTCTGTCTGAGGGGTTGGAGCAAATGCGGTTGTATCGTAGTGCTTGGCTGTAGAGAATGGATCATGTGGTGTGGTCTGGATGAAAGCTGGAGACATGTAGGTAAGAGGCTCATTCACCTGCACATCTACCAATGTGATTTATGCCATCATGTGCCAGCAATGCCCCCTGCCATGTACATTGGCCAAACTGGACAGTCTCTACGTAAAAGAATAAACGGACACAAATCAGACGTCAAGAATTAGAACATTCAAAAACCAGTCGGAGAACACTTCAATCTCTCTGGTCACTCGATTACAGACCTAAAAGTGGCAATTCTTCAACAAAAAAACTTCCAAAACAGACTCCAACAAGAGACTGCTGAATTCGAATTAATTTGCAAACTGGACACCACTAACTTAGGCTTGAATAAAGACTGGGAGTGGATGTGTCATTACAGAAAGTAAAACTATTTCCCTATGTTTATTCCCCCCCCCGCAGTGTTCCTCACACATTCTTGTCAACTGCTGGAAATGGCCCACCTTGATTATCACTAAAAGGTTTTTTTTTTCTCCTGCTGGTAATAGCTCACCTTACCTGATCACTCGCATTACAGTGTGTATTGTAACACCCATTGTTTCATGTTCTCTGTGTATATAAAATCTCCCCACTGTATTTTCCACTGCATGCATCTGATGAAGTGAGCTGTAGCTCACGAAAGCTTATGCTCACATAAATGTGTTAGTCTCTAAGGTGCCACAAGTCCTCCTTTTCTTTTTGCCGATACAGACTAACACCGCTGCTACTCTGAAACCAAGCATAAAAATATAACCTCCAGACACTAATTTCTATGTTAGTCATTTAAACAATAGTAACAGCGAAAAGAAAATGAAAAAATAATTTGGGTCTGGTGACTGTCTAGTGTGTTCAAATAGGCTCAGGAATATTTCAGCAATAAGACCCAGCTGGTTTCTTTATTTAGGCAAGCGTTTTAAAGTTAGATGCCAAAACTAACAGAGACATGGCACTATCACAGAACAACGCTCTCAGTTCTGATTTAGTACAACTATAAAGTGACCATTGTAACAGGATTTTTTTTTAAAATTTGGGAGCACATTCTAGAGCCTCAAGTTAAATTAAACAGCCGGCAATTTTCAAATAGAAAAAAGAGTGCTTTTTTCCTGGTCTAATTCTTATTATTTTGTTTATATAGCATCCAAAAAGTGCTAGTACTTTCCAGTCCAACTATGACACGGTCTACCTTGGAGCTCTCTGCAATTCGGACTGTTTGACAGGGCTACCCTTTACTTAAAACTGAAAAGAGTCTTGTGTGAAAAAAGCTATTTCTAACGCAGTAGAGCCTGGTTAAAGAAACTTGCTGTTCTCATCTAGAAGTGATCATCTTCAAAAATGACATGTTAATTATTTGAGAGCCATCTGAATAAGTCGTACCAACTCAATGTAGTTTCAAAAAGATACAGTGAGAGGGCTGTGGAGAGAGAACAGCTAGTCTTGCAATGCGATCAAGCAAGGCTTTAGGAATTGCTTAGGTTTTTTAAAGATTGAAAGAGTGGTGTTACATTGAAGAAGTTTGCCAAATTCTTTCTTGAGCCTGAGATATGCTCTAACCAGTGATGCTTAAACGCATGATGCTTACATTAGTACCAATTAAAAAGAATTCTAAAACAATAAAAATAAAGATAGGCCTCTTTTCTGCTATTTGCCTTTGTATTTTCAAAAACCTTTTATTAGCTGAAATAATGAATCTGGGAATAGTATTCCAGTTTCATGGTGTTACACTTGAAAAATAGGGTTAATGTGTGGGTGTGTTTGGGGCACATAAACACTTTATATTAGTTTTAACAATACAAATATTTGGTGTTATTGAAATAAAAGAAATGTAGTGAAATCCCAGGATGACACACATTCATTTATGTTCTGGTTCTTAAATACTAAATTCAATAGTGCAAATCAAATAGTTAATGGGCTTATACTAGTATATGGCATTCCCCCATTACCAAAGTCACACTGTTAGTATTATAGTTAACCTTTATTTTGGTGTGGTCACCTTTAATAGTGTTATCAACAAAAAATAATTACACTACAAGTAAGAAAAGTTAGATCCAGATATGAACAGTAAACCTGTATTAATTTAAGACTCAAAATATGTTAATGCTTTGTAATATTTTTTCTTTATAGTGAACACAATAGTGAGGTCATCTGTAATAAAGATGTTAATATTGAACCTTATTAGTTTTACCTCTCAGGGCCATAGGATATTTATGGATGAAATATGGTACAGAGATTCTTAAAACGTTGTTTTATGGCAACCTCTATGCAGTGCTATAAAACATTTCATGTGAATGATAAATAAACTCAAGAAGATCTGTCTTAGTAAAGAGCTGTATACTTTCACTTATGACCAATCTGACTTTAGTGATATTTTATTTACCAGTGCTACACCAGCCCAGATTTATCCCTTTTGCAGCTTCCTTGATGTTAGGGGAATTGCACCTACTTACAACAGAGCTGAATTTGGCCCAAGGAATAGTAGGACTATAAATCATTATGGTCACTCTTTGACTTTGATATGAATTGCTGTTATAGAAAGTGCTCCATTTAAAAAAAAGATATCAAATTGTCCAGTATGTCTGCAAATAATTATCTTAGACATTTTTCTGAAGCACTAGAAAACAGATACAGGTACTATATTGAGTTTGTTAAGAGACATAAATAAGCAACACCGATTGGCTTTTAATTCTCTGTTGAAATATTGATTGAATTTGTTCATGCTAATGAAGTTGTAGTGTATCATAGACATAGCAGTATACTGAAAAGAGTAAAGGCAGGTCTGTTAATGAAGCTTCAATATATTGTACTTCCACGTGGATGTCTCAGGCACAAAAGCTATGAGAGTAGTCTCAATAATACAACTACATCCTGACTAGAAACCCTATTCTGTTCTCAGTCACACAGGTATGAAATTGGAGCAAGGCCAATGAACTCAAGAGAAAATTGCTCTATTTAGAGTGGATTCATACCTCAAATAAATGAGAGCAAAAATTTAGCCTTAGTTGTGTTGCAATGGTAATATGGAGGCAATTCTCCAGTTGTTGAACTCTGCATCCTGCTTGACTATTCAGTAGAGATACAAGATCTTTCTGTATGAGGAGAGTGAGCATCCATTTTCTATGGCTGTGGGCATGAATATGGGGAAAAATCAATTTTTGTAAAGTTTACACAATCCCAACTTTTTGACCATTTGTTTTGAACATTATTTAGTATGATCTATACTGAGATTGGGGCCCCACTGCGGTAAGCGCTGTCCAGACCAGGGGTGGGCAAACACATCTGGGTATGGAAATTGTATGGCAGGCCATGAATGCTCATGAAATTGGGGGTTGGGGTGTGGGAGGGGGTGAGAGCTCCGGCTGGTGGTGCGGGCTCTGGGCTGGGCCTCTGGATGAGGGGTTGGGGTGCAGGAGGGTGCTCTGGGCTGGGACCAAGGGGTTCTGAGGGTGGGAGGGGGATCAGGGCTGGGGCAGGGGGTTGGGGCAGGGGAGGTGGTCAGGGGTGCAGGCTCCAGGCAGTGCTTACCCCAAGCATCTCCCAGAAACAGTGGCATGTCCCCCCTCCAGCTCCTATGTGGAGGTGTGGGCAGGCAGCTCTGCACATTGCCCCGTCCGTAGGCGCCACCACTGTAGCTCCCATTGGCCATGGTTCCTGGCCAATGGGAGCTGAGGGAGCAGTGCTTGGGGCGGGGGCAGCGTGCTGAGCTCCCTGGCTGCCCCTACACATAGGAGCTGGAGTGGGGGGACATCCTGCTGCTTCCAGGAACCACAAGGAGCAGGGCAAGCCCCTGACTGGAGAGCCAGAGTGAGGCAAGCCCCAGACCCTGCTCCCTGGTGGGAGCTCAAGGGCCAGATTAAAATGTCTGGAGGGCCAGATGCGGCCCCCCAGGCTGTAGTTTTCCCATCCCGGTCCAGACTAGAGAAGTGTCAGTCCCTGCACCAAAGAGCTTACAATCTAAATACAGCAGACAGACAAAGGGTAGAGAGGTGAAGTGAGTTGCATAAGGTCACATAGCAGCTCAGTGGCAGGTCCAGGTGTCCTGACTCTCGTGTTCTATTCACTAGACGACACTACCTCTCTGCCACACTGCATCTCTTTCACTTGGAGATAAGTGATCTGTATGACTATAAGTTGCTACATAAGTAAAATGTTGATTGGTGGTACAAGCTACTTCTTGCCATAGAACAAGCTTCAGGGACCTGGATCTTGAGTGATAATTGTCTCAAATATTTTGCATGAGCCAAGAATTTACTGCCTCTGGGAAGTTGAGTGGGTTTTAAAATAAAGAAGTTCCTTGTTACTATTAGATTTCTTCCACTGTGCAAAATTTAGCAGCACGGTGTATGTGGTTACTGTCAAAGAGCTATGTACTCTGACAGCAGCCAGAATATGTTTTTTATCTCTTTCAATTTAAAGAGCTTTACTTTGATATGTAGTTATTAACTGTTCTTCAATAACTGATAGATAATGCATTTGCAGCTGTAATTTGCAACAGCTATCTGAGAAGTTGATTGATGGATAGAGATGAACCAGTGCAGCAAAGTTTGGCTTTAGCTCTAAACTGATCCAAGTTTAGGGGGTGTTCTGATCGGAACTTTACAAACAGGCTCACTTCTGAGGCTAGTACATTGTATTAGTTGAACCAAATCATTTTTGGTTGAACTTTAGCAAAGCATGTTCTCAGCTGCAAAAAGTCAGCCTCACAGTAGACCTGTGACAATGCAGGAGTGCCAAGCTACTTTAATAAAAGGCAAAGGAGAGCCACATGCCTATAGGATTGCTTCTGGATTATCTGGAATCATATTTAACAGAGGATCAATTATACCCAGAAGCTGCTATGTGTGGGTGCCTCTCTTTCATTGGGGATAAGTGCTTTTAACCTCTGATCTGCATGTTGTTGTTACTGTGGTAGGTTACTCAGTTTTAATTATGTATTGTCAGTATCTGTGGATTTAATGTCCCTGGAAATAATATCTCATCAAAAATCCATCTCCGATAATAGCCTGCAATTGTCTAAGTGCTCATCTGGGCAGATGTTTTTCCATTATGAACATCTTTCCTTGCAGTCCTAGAAATTTCCTGAGCTCTTACTAAAGTCTCCTCAAACCCTTATCACGGTACCATGAAATATGATTTCCTTTACTATAGAGAAAGACAGAATATATGCCCATTTCCTTTTTTTGTGTCCCTTTGTGTTCTATTGAAAACAGCATCACAGAATGTCTTGTGTTTCCATTCCTTTTCTTCATGGTTGAAACAGTACTTGCCCTGAAGATATGTCCGTATTGCACAATTGTTCAGCAAATGCATTTGCTACAGACAGAAAATGAGGGGAATGTATTGAGCAACATACTTCAAACTCATGCTTTTAATTAGCTGGGGACAGGATTTAGCAAGTCACAGCTTTTATTTAAACAGTCCTGACATAACTCAGCTTTACAACATCAAATTTAACACTTAAGGCCATATTAACAAAAACAGATGGCTTTCAAAAATCTCTCTTTAGAGTGTTAACGTTGGTTTAGATGATACACTGCATTTTGAGAATTTTGGGAAATAATTGCTGGTTGCAGGTTACATGACTGGGCTATGAGCTAGTCCACTACATATCCATGCGAATGCTTTACATTATGATATATGACAATGTGTCAAGCTTGACACTTTGAAGATTATCCAGTGTTGAGATCTGGTACTGCAGTGCTGATTTAGCTCTATATAATAGTTCACACTGTATGTACCCAGTACACTGTATGATTCTTAACTTTCACTCTGCATAACTATACTTGGAATGGGAGACTTTTCCCTATAACTTTAAGATTAAAAAAAAATTAAAGCTACAGACCAAGGAGTCCATTTTTAGCAGCATGTGCAGTTGAATAAACATGCAACTCTCATTAGCATAAATTGGAATTGCATGTCTAATCTGCCACTCAATGGGTTGAATGCTTACCTCTGAATGTTTAAACTGGAGTGGGAACAGTTACAGCATAATGCCATTTAAAGTCACAGATTAGTGCCAGCCTTCCTGGCACAGGGGAAAAAAAACGTTTTTAAATGCTTTACATAGTTTTAAAATAGGGTTGTATCTAACATAAACTTATGGAGTCACATTTGCTGCCCACATACTGCTTTGCTTGTATTCACTTAACATGTCTTCACCTTTCAAGCAAATATACAACTTACCTTTAAATGAGGAAGTTTATGAAACAATGGGTCTTGCTCTTAAATTTTATTTGTGCTTTATCGGTCCTTATTTAAAAAAAAATCCAAACCGTGATTTACTTTTCCACTGAGAAAATTAAAAAGGTGCTTTCTCTGTAGGGAGAAAGGTGCAAATTTTGTGAGATGATTCAGGGAATGTGTAGTGTCTCTTTAAATAGATTGTGGGTCCTCTAGTGACCCTCTCTGTTGCTCACATTTCAGAAGCCACCAGAACCCAGTCTACAGCAGTGTATATATGTTTCTAGGCCTTGCACATTATATATATTTTGTAAACATGTTTATTTGGACCCCATTGTGTGGTTGTGGTACCTTCCAATTATATTTCTTACGTAAGAGCAAAAGACACAACAGAATGGTATATCAGATCTACATTAACTAAATACTTTAGGCTAGATACCATGGTATTAGATGGTGTAGAACTAGAAAGAGAGACAATCTATAATAAGGGATAACGGAGCTAATTTTTGTTCTCAGAATTTAGTTCTAGTAATTACTAAACTTCTACATTCATAATAAACAGCATCTTTGAATAGGCTTCTCTCTTTATATAGTATATGCCAATGTATCATAAATATTGAAATTTGGTAATTACAGCAATAGTAGAATGGTCATATTTTTATGAATAAGGAATACCAATTCCATTTCTCACTCAAACTGATATGTAAAAATAACCCTAATGTGAATCCATCTCTAAAATATCAGACATTCCTAGATTAGAGACTAAAGTAGTTTCCATTTAGGGCTGTGTGAAGAATTCATAATGACTCGTTTGGTAAATTTTGTCTCTCTTTCTAGCTACAAATTGTCGGTAAACAGATGGCAAGTTTCTCAGATTTATTTATTATTTGAAATTATTTACTGATTAATTTGACTGTGTAGTTCTTGAACATATAGGTCACATGGAGCTATATCATCAGTTTGTGTAAGTTGGCATAGCTCCATGCTGTGTTTCCGCTCTCTGATTAGATTGAACATAATTATTAGAATCATATTTCTGATATGAAAACTCAAGATTACAAATTCAAAATTTGCTTTGTGCATATTTTGAAAAATTTGCTTGAAGTTTGCTGATTCTATAAACATCTCTGCCAGTGAATTCTTCTATCAGCATAGTCATCGAATGTGAACACCAAAAGGTAGGAACATAGAGGAAGCAAATTTATTGAAAAATGTGAAAGAATGTTTGCAACATTATGTTTACCTTATTTTTCCAGTTCTATTTCCATTTTGGGCACAAATCTTCTTTGTGAGCAAGGCTTGCAGGACTGAAGCCTTCATGATTATCAAAGGCTGTAGAAAAGATATGGGAACAACAAGCCATAAATGTTTCCACAAACGGTACTCAGGTCAGATGATTTCTTGTTACTTTTTACTGTGAGTGTATAGTCACATACCTGTTGTTATACAATAATTGGGCAGTTCCCAACTGTGTGTAATTATTTTTCAAGCTATGCGGCAGATCTATTCAATGTTTCATTTAAAACTGTACCAATATTTTGCTTTTAACCTGTTTTGAGTTCCATTATTTAGCAATATTCATAACTATAAACAACATTGGTAGTGGTGTGCAATTCAAATAGTCTTTGTTTTGAAGAGTTTACAGCCTAAAACAGTTACCTTCTAAGCACCAGGACCACCTCTCCTTTAGCCAGAAACCCTATCTCAGTTAGCAAGGTGGGAAGGGAAGATGGTTGTGTCCCATTGACCAGAGCTGGTCAGGAATTTTGCAATTAAACATTTTTCCATCGCAAAGTGACAATTTATCAAAACCAAGACCTTTTGCAGAAACATGTCAGTTTTGATTAAATTTTTGTTGAGAAAGTTTCTCAGATGCAGGATGAGAAGGAAAGAGAGACACTCACCCCAGAATAGTTAATAGGCTGGTGGTCCGGGCACTCACATGGGGTGTGGGAAACCCTAATCACCAGGCTATAGGCTTTTCTGAGGTGGGTCTCTTGCAATCTCTCCAATTTAGAGCTGGTCCACTTTGTATAAATAATGAAGTATTCAGCAGAGAGAGAGAGAGGCTAGGGCACTCAGGTGGGGTGTGGGAGGCGCACAGGAGAGCCTTAAACCTGGGTCTCCCATATGCCACTAATGTGCTCTAACCCAATGGCCTAGTGGCTAACCTAGGGTGGGCCTCTCATTTTTTGTGAAGAATTTTTAAAGTTCTCCATTTTGTCCCCAGTGCAGAATGAAACAAAACCCTAAAACCTCAACATTTTTAATCAATCAAAATTCTTGTTTTCTGACCGGTCCTACCTCTAACATTTGACTGTGAACTTCTTATGTAAAATATTGACACACTGGGAAATCCCAACATAGGGCTAATTTAGGATTACAGCACTTATTTCTTGACTACAGCTAAATTTTCTGAGAATTTACGAATATTTACAACTTTAACTCCACCAAGCAGTGACCTGATAGGAGGTGTGGAAATGAAAAAAATAGATGTGTATTTAAAAATCTGTTTAATCTAATATGGGACCGTGAACATTATGTGTTATTTGTAAATATATAGTTGCTGCATGGTGTCACTACAGGCCAGAATTAAGGTTATTTGGGTGCCTTTAGTGTGCATTTCCATACCTTAAACTTGAAAGAAATCCAAACAAGTTATCTTTCACTCTGAATTTACTCTGTTTGTAACACTTGTTTTGGGGATAATTACAACATCACTCTATTGTTTTTGCCTTTGAGTTTAATGTAGTTTTTACTGGGAATACATCCTGTTACGTGTTCTGGTCTTATTCATATTCATCAAGAGGATTATTCCTGTCAGTTTGCAGACTCTCTTTCCTCCATTGCTTTTTCTTTCTGCAGCACCAAACCAAACATGATGAAAATGCAAATATCCAAAAGCAAAGAACCAATTTGTGCAAAGAACCAGCATGAGCTGCAAAGGCAAATAGAGGAATTCATACTGAATAATCTGTACCAAGGGAGATGCTATGGTTGAGTCTAGGGAGTGGAAGGGACAAGGAGAGAATGAACTACTAACTTAAATCTTTGGAAGAGGGGGTTGGTAAGAGAATAAAGAAAGTCTTGCATGAAGGACAGGAGGAAAGGAGATTCTGTAGGTATTTGTCATGTTCCATCAAATATTCAGACTCTGTCAAATGATAACAGACATTTTGTCTCAGATCTCAGACTGAAATGGTATGTGGACATTGCAAATAACCATCCTCTGTAACATTATTGAATTTGTTCAGATCCCAAATACAACAGTTTGCAACAGTCCTGTAGAACCTGATTAAAATAATTGAAAAACTGATGTATCACCTGAATATAATGAGTTATTTTCATTACTCGCTCTCTGTTACAGTTATAACCCATACTCTCCTGCTCCCTTTTTAGGCGGTGGCTGCTGTTGTCTGTTGTATTGCAGTAGTGTGTAGAGGCCCCAGTCAGGGTTTGAGGCCCTACTTTACATACATGTAGTAAAATTACCGTCTTTGCCCTATGGAGGATACATATTTGTCATCCATTGATGTTATGTTTAATGGAGGATAGGGACTTGTCAATTTTGCTTGGCTATTAAGCACCATGCAAAACTATGGTTAATTGTATCTCCCATCTTTGTAAGAGGTAGGTATTATTATAATATATTATATGAAGTGTTATTTAAGTCAGGATGCTGAAGTACAACTTGTTAGGACTATGTGAAAATTGATGGAACCTTTATTCACTCCTTTTGTGTTTTATGTCTTTTATTATTATTATTAATTATTAATTATTTATTTTGCTGACTCCTCTCTTGAGGATGAGAGTGTCCCCATCCACATTCAGTTTTAGGCTTTGTAATTTGAAATATTATTTTCTCTTTTAACAGGAAACATTTGTGCAATTGTATACATTTGCTTCTGTTGTTTATACCAATAAAAATCTCTCTATTTGGAAGATCTGTTGAAAATATCAGGTGGTAACAATCAATCAATCCATGCTACTGCATAATAAAATATATCACCATCAATAGTTAAGGCAAAGAATATGGCTGCTTGCATTCTGTATCACATGTAAATAGCTTTTAGTGAAATAAGAGGAAGTATTTCATCATTCAACTACAATTTTGTTTTTTTTATTTTAAACAAGTGTACATGGTCATATGAAGTACCATATGAAAATTACTTTTGCCATTTCATTGTTTCATAGTGCTTCCTCTAAGCAACCTCTGGAAGAGTACGATGAGACTTCCCCCAGATCTCCTTATATTGTGCTGGTTATTTTATAAAGTCTTTATGAGATGCAATAAGTTTATTCAGAACAGGTACATTTTTTTAAAGTGCCTAAGTCCCATTTTCAAAAGTAACTCAAGCATTTAGGGGCCTACATCCCACTGATTTTCCTTGATACTTAGGGCTGGTCTACACTGGGAATTTACGTCAGCATACCCCATCTCTCAGAGGTGTGAAAAATCCACATCCCTAAAAGACTTAGCGAAGTTGACCTAACTCCCTACAGACAGCACGAGGCTGATGGAAGAATTCTTGCATGGACCTTGCTACCACCTCTTGGGAGGGGGATTACCTTTGCTGATGGGAGGAACCCCCACCCCCACCAGCGTAAGTAGTGTCTAAACTGAAGCACTACAGCAGCGCAGCTCCACTGCGTCCCTGTAGCCATTTAAGTGTAGACATACCCATAAGCTGCTTCAGTGCCTAACTCTCTTTTGAAAATGTGACATAAGCTCCTAAATCCCTTTAAAGCTGTTTAAAACTCAACAGCTGGGATATAGCAAAACACTAAGTGTTATTTTCTGCTTGAAGCGTCTTCAATAGCAGCCTTGACAACTTTCAAAAAGTTGAGACTATTCCATCTGTTCTTTTTCACCTTAAGTTGAGTTGTTTTTGCCAGTCACAGTTGGAAGCAAAGTAAAGTGACTGCTGTGATGTTACAGGAACCAAAAAACATAGATTAAGATATGAAACAAGTGAACTAATGTATTTAATCGAAAATCATTTCCCTTCGGATTATTCCTTACATCGCCAGTTCTCATTGCCAGTCCAAAGTATCTGGCCCACGAGCAAAATAATCGTGATGAACAGGTCTTTATCTTGTTTAGTCCTTGACCTGTTTGCTATTAAGGCTCAAAAGGTACTAACTGGTCGTGATTTTTGTCATGAGGACAGCAGGCATTAGGAACTATGATTCCAACAGTTTATTCCATATAAGAAACAGCACCTTATTTGGATAGTTCCCACCTACTGACACTTCTAATCTGATTTGTTTTCAGGCTGGTAATCTAGTGCTGAAAAGTTGTATAACCCACCACAAATCATTCCCGAGTCAATAGCTCTATCCGTATGCAACAGGGCCACGTCATGGTACAGACTTCACTGCATGTTTTGCATGAGTAAGGACTGCAGGATTTGGTCCTTAAGAAATATTTGACTATCTAGGAACAGGTCAAAATGTAATAACTAACTATGGGTAAGATGGGCGACCATTATTGAAGAGCCTGGCTAGTACATCTCAGCTGTGGCTTACTTTTACACTTGGTCTTCCAAAAATCTGTAGTTATTTCAGGAAGAGCAGAAAACTATCCAATTGTAATTAAAAAGGCACGAGGGTGTTTTATACTTATTAGTCACAAAACCAAAATAGATGAGCAGTTATTGATTAAAGGGAGGCATGCACAACAGCAATTTATAAATTCTAGGGCACAAAAGATGATGTTTGTTTTACCGCTTTTAATTATTTAACATGCAGCGACATTACTATTTTGCCAACAGCAGCACAATAGATCCCTAATGAACTGAACTGAGTTACTAATAATTAAACCATCAGGCAGAAGTAAAGGGTGCAGCATGTTATTAAATTAACATTTTTAAATAGTTGTTCTTTTGTTTTCTAAAGAAAACAGATTCCCCCCCCCAAACTAACTAGGTTTCAACCGATTGAAAATAATTTAATTTATTAATGTCTGAAATTTACATAAAATATCCAAAACAGTGAAAAAAGATTGAAGTTATTCATAGGGTTATGGTGAAAGTTCAGTATTGATGCTTCAAACTCTAGACCTTAAACAAATGACAATAGATTGCTGACAAACTGTGTGGGGCCAAATTCATCACTGGCTGTAACTCATTTGGTCCTGTGTGTTTATCTGATCATTCAAAGTGTTTGGGGTACAACAAACAGTGAATGGGGTTTAAATGTTTCATAGAATTTTCCAGAGTAGGAGAAGCTGAAGATGGCAGGCTTGTGAAAAGTTTGTGCATAGCTCAGTTAAGACTTCTGCTCAATACTCAGCAGTAATTAAAAAAAAGGAAAGAACATCGGGTGCATAAAGACTGGGCTGGAGAATAATACAGAAAATATTATATTTTTGTATGAAATCAACAACATTCATTCAGTTGGGATAATATATTCAGTACCAGTTGCCCTATCTTTAAAAGGATATAGAAGACAAAGGGGATTCAAGAGAGAAAAAAAAGAATGATTAGATGCATGGAAAAACAAAAATATGGAGGGAGATTATGATGTCATGTGTGAAAACTTTGAGGCAGAGGAAGGGATAGAATCGAGTTTTCCTAGGCAGCATCCATCTGCCTTAATCATGAGACCATCCTCTCTCTCTTCCTGTGAACTCCTGCCTCATTCATTGCTTCTGCCAAAAAATGAGACAGGGATCCTACAGACAACAACCTCATTAACTACACAAATCTGATTCATTCCTTGAACACTGTTCATCCTGTGCTCTGAATGAGCCAGGAGTTCTATGGGGAAAATATCTTTTAATTAAAGACCGTGTCATAATTAGAGCTGTGCTAATAAATAAATTTAAAAACAAATTGTTTCAGATTGAACAAAACATTTAGCTTGATGAGAAACAAAATGTTTCATTAAAATTTTTTAGTTTTTAAAAATGTTTTGGAGTTTTAAAAGTGAAATGGAAGGAAATGTCAAAACAAACTGAAACCTGAACATTTCATTTAGCAAATGTCAAAACAAAATGTTTTTATTTCTTTGTAATTTTTGTTTTGTTTTGTGTTGTTTTTCAGCAAAATTTGGCTAATCTGACACAAATTCCAAAACATTTTTGGTGTCGCTGAATCTGCATTTTTTGCTGAAAAAGTTTTTGGCTGAAATTTCCCCCCCAGCTCTAATCATCATTAAGGCTACAGGGGCGTGGGGAGGGCTGCAGGTGCTTGGTGCGGGGAGGCAGGCAGCGGTGCATGGCCCAGGACCCCCTGCTGGTGCTGGGAAAGGGTCCGGGGGGTTCCCTACTTGGCTCTGCATGTCCCTGTGGCTCCTAAGTGGGTTGGCAGCCAGGGGCTCTCCACGCACTGCTCCCGCCACAAGCGCCAGCTCCGCAGCTCCCACTGGCTGGGAGCCACAGCCAATTGGAGCTGCGGGGGTGGGGTCTGTGGGCATGGGCAGTGTGTGGAGTCCCTTGGGCCCTCCATTTAGGAGCTTCAGGGACACACAGAGCCGGGGAGCCCCCACCCACAGCCAAATTGCCACTGCTGCTGGCCCAGGGCTTGCTTGGCTTTGGCAGCCCCTGATCCAGCACTGGACACTGCAGAAGTCACAGAGGTCATGGAAGGTCACGGAATCCGTGACTTCCATGACAGACATGCAGCCTTAATCATCAAGGGGGCTGAGGTAATGTTGCACAGGCAGCCCTTAATCCTGGCATTTCCTAACTTTTGAGTGCTTGATTTGGCAACCTTAATATTATTTTAATATAATCTTTTTATATGTAATTTCCTCGGTTTTGAAAAAAGCAAACTGAAAAAACAGGAATTCCTTCATGTGTAACCATATTGACTCCCACATGGTTCAGCTGCAGAAATAGAACCTGTAAATCCACTGTACAAACCTCTGCTGCTTGAGCTAACAGAGTAATTGATAGCAGTTGTAAGTTGTCATCCTCTGTGTAGGCCAGCCACTAAAGAAGGAAGAACCATATTTTGCCAGTGTGTGTTGCCAGTGTAATAGCAGAGTAATGCTGAGACTGAGGAATCCTGGCTTCCATTCCAGGTTCCAAGCTGTACTCTAGCAGTCAGAGACCTTTTTGCCACTGTCCCTCACGCACCTGTCCTAGTCCCATTTCCCCCTCTCTCTTGCCCCCACTTGAGACCTGCATCCCTGTTACAGTCCCCCTACCTTGGCTACATGTCACAGTTCTTCCCCCACATCCCAGGCTCCACCCTTGTCACCCTTCCCCAGCCTGGCACTCTGCTGCAGTCCAGTCAAGCTGTTTACTTGGGTGACTAACAGGGGATGAATTGATAGCACCAGACAGTCTTGCTGTTCTCCCAGGTCCAGCACTACAGTAGTCCCCAGTTGCTGAGAGGAACAATTACAGTTACAGGACTCTTCAGTCCTGGGC
Source organism: Lepidochelys kempii (assembly GCF_965140285.1). NCBI lineage: Eukaryota > Metazoa > Chordata > Testudines > Cheloniidae > Lepidochelys > Lepidochelys kempii. The sequence goes on along the minus strand of NC_136385.1, from coordinate 32,946,183 downwards.
TGGAGTATGCTCAGGAGAGACAGAATCTTTGAAGAATTTAGCTGCCAGACTCTAACAAGTATCTACTGAGGATGTGTGAATTGAGGATTTCCAGAGCCTCATCATTTGGCCAAATCTGGGTGAATTTTCATGTGGATGGCAAAAGACACATTTCTGACACCAGGGCTACCCCTTTGCCCATTTCAAGTCCCTGCTCCAAAGCTCATAGGCAATAGAGTTTCTCAATAAAATAGTTGCAAAAATTATTTTAACATGGGCAAAACAACATCTTTTTTCCTTAACCTCAACTGCTTTAACTAGACACTCAGAATGGAAAATTTCAGGCTAAATGGTTAAGTATTGCAAAGTTTTAACCAATTAAAATATAGGCTTATAATAGAAAGTTTCAAGCAACCTTAACTATAGGAGTTGCTATCTGAGCCACCTATGATATATATTGTATAGGTAGAAAATATATAGGGATAGTTTTATATTTAATAGAGCCATGCAAAGAATTATCTGTTATATACATAGCTTCCTAGTATGATCCTTTCTTGGTTTCCACTTAGGGTGACCGGACAGCAAATGTGAAAAATCGGGATGGGGGTGGGGGGTAATAAGAGCCTATATAAGAAAAAGACCCCACAATTGGGACTGTCCCTATAAAACTGGGATATCTGGTCACCCTATTTCCACTCATGGCATGAACCTCTTGAGAGAAACGTGTTCTTAACAGGAAAAAAAAGACACCCTAATTTGACTTTCCTATTTTGAAACAGCTCAGCAGGTGCTTTTTCTAGGTTGTGACATGTGAAGAGTTACTTCTAAACCAGAAATGAATTCAGCAATATTGTGAACTCTCATTTTTTTCATGCTCTGTCGTACTGGCTGATCAGTGCTGGCACTTCAGTAATTTGAATAACCTTAAATAAACCAGAGGGCTGAGGGTGAAATCCTTGATCCACAAAGTCAATGGAAAAATTCCTGTTGACTTTAGTAGGGCCAGAATTTCACCCTGAGTGGATAGAAAGTAGTACTGTACATTTATTTGCCTTTGTCTTCAATATGCTAACCCATCCCATGGCAGGTAACACATTAACAATAATTTGAAGTTAAACCAAGAAAACTCACAACTGCCTCGGCAATTCAAATCTAATTTTAGGATTCAGACAGAGAAATGAGAAATAACAGTTAATGTTCCAAATGACAAGCAAAAGACTGTTTCAACACTGTTTTTGTTTTGTCACTGGACAAAACCCACAGAGATTCATAGTTAATGCAGATACTTGGGCCACTATAGAAAACAAAGCCAATCAGTGTGCATTTTGGATATATAATATGGCTTTTATTTATTTTCATATTAACTTTAGCGTTATTGAAATGTAGACTTTGGTCTTTGATTTATCTTGCTTTTTAAACCGTGTTTTTTGAAGGTTGAGAAATGCACTGAACATTGTTTTCCAAGAGACTGTGCCTGTCATGAAAACATACTCAACATACTTGGGTCATGTGAATTTTAATAGAAGACTGGCACTGTACACGTGTATGTGACTGTGGACAAATCTAGGCCCTTTTAGAGTGTTTTCTAGTTAAGTAATTTTCAAGCTTCTTGATATTCATCTTACTTATCTGACTGACACCTTTGCATAATGGGCCAAAATAATCTCTAGATAAACTCCAGGGATAAATTTGTCCCTGAAACTTTGAATATGTATATTATTTGTCAGAGAGAGCAACTGAATGATCCTACAATCCTGTATTAGTCATTTTTAAAAGTGGAGGTATGTTCTATGGACAGGTACTTCATTTCTGGGGCTGCCAACCTATCACATGTCCTACAAGCTCTAAATTCACTTTAAAAAGGGGTGATCTTAATAGGCCCAGCTTACCACTCTATTTGCCTCATATACTTCCTAAAGGCCAAGTACCGACTTGTACTTTGTGGTGCAGAGCTGCCAGGGTCTCCACTGTTTGGCAGCATCAGCCACACAAGGTTTTGGGAGAGTTCCAGGGACTGTGACCTCCCTCCCTGTGTGGGTAGAGGATCCCAGAGCTCAGGCTCCAGCCCGAGCCCACACGTCTATTCTACACAGCAATTTTTAGCCTCCCAGCCTGAGCCCCAAGATCCTGAGTCAGCTAACCCAGGATATCTTTTATGCCTGTGCAGAGGTACCCTAAGAGAGCCGGCATGTAATGGTCATGGAACTGTAATATACTTTTGAGAGCTGCACTCTCTTGAAACACAAAGCAACAAAAGGCATTATAGAAACAACCCTTACTTTTACCATTCAAAATCCCATAACACAATGGAGGAAACACAAAAATAAAATGGATTATACAGATGCTACATTACTGCAAAACTAACAAATAGCATGACAGAACAGAACACAGGAAGAGCAAAGATATACTTAAAACCTAAGGCTGCACCTTTCAAAAGTGCTCACTTTGGACTTCTGCTCCCATTGAAGTGAGTGGCAAAACTTTAATTGACTTCAATGGAAGCAGTTAGACCAATGTTGATGACTTTTGAAAACCCTACCATGAGGTCTGGTGTACACTAGAAAATTAAATTGATTTAACTACGTCTGTCAGGGGTGTGAGAAATCTATGTCTTTGGTGTAATTAAGCCAATATAAGTTCCCCTTCTTCCATCGACCTAGCTAGCCGCAATATCCTGAAGGATATTGCAGAACTAGCGGTGCCCACTATTCTAGATGAAGTTGCATGATTGATTTACATAAAGGCATTATGATATTCTTTGTATTCTTCACCATCCCATTCATTATGCATCTAATACCTCATTAGATTTTTTTTTACCACAACTGCACACTGTGCAGAGGTCTTAATTGAGCTGTCTACAATAACGTCTTGGTTCTTTTCTTGGGTTGATGCCATTAATTAGATTATTGGAAGATGGGTGTGTAGTTTAAATTTTTCACTCTAATGCTACTTTGCATTTGTTGACGTTGAAATCCATTTGCCATTATGTTGCCCATCCATCTAGCTTGTTTAGGTCTTTCTGAAGTTCCTCATGGTCTTCTCTGATCCTGACTAACCTAATTATTTGTGTCATCTGCAATGTTTTTTTTAACCTCACTTTTCAGATCATTAATAAATCTATTAAACAACACATGACCTAGGTCAGAACCTTGAGTCACTCCACTGTTAAACTTTTGTAGTTAATTTCAGTGGAGCTATGCCAGTTTAAACTAGCTGAGGATTTGGTTATTACATCTTTAGGAAGAGGGAGAGGGAGAGGGTTCTCTGTTTATAATCTCAGATGCCCTCTCTCTTTTAATCTGGGGAGCGCCAGGCAAATCAGGTGACCCTCTGCCAGGCAACACTAACTGGTTAGTTTAAAATTACTTTATTTTGGGATCCACCTGAAATTGGTAGGTGTGGGACATAAATGATATCACTTAATTATACTAAAGGTCTTTTCATTCTTATTACTGAGTTATAAATTCACACCTTTTCTGTGGACTGTAAATTTAATTGCTCCTCAGTAGAAGAATCTTTGAGATAATAAGGCCTTGTTATCATGTCACTGCGGTCTACATGGCTGATCCCAAATGTTTGTTCTTCTTTTTCTGTGGCACAGACAATTTAAACTTTTTTTCCTATTGTCAAAGGCAAGTTGGCACAATGAGACATAAAAATCAAATTGAATGAAAACAATAATAGAATATGCATATGCTGTCACAAACAGGAACCTACTGGGCAAGAGTTTGTAGAGGAGAGACTTCAGACCAGATTTGCAGATGCATGATATCTGGCTAACATCTGGGTTTTTGCATTTACCCAAACTGAACCTGAACACAGAACCCTTTGGAAGCTTGCTCATCTCTACAGTACATGCCATTTCTTTTAAACTGGGAAAGGAGTAAATGCATAGCAGAATTAAAATACTTTGTCTTCTCACAGCTGTTCTTCCTTCCCTTCTCTTCCATACGGTTTTTGTTTTTTTCCCATTGTGCTATGTGAGAGGCAGTATTTGCTTTACGAGTCACTTGGGGAAGGGGTGAATGCCAAGTTCCTTCGGTACTGAGTATCTAATTAATCTCTTCTTAAATAGGATGGGTAATCTGATCAGTGCAGATTATTCTGGTAGCATCTGTTTGGGTCAGGTATACTGGTTCTGGGCCACATCTAAATGTAAATCCAAAGCTGGAAAAATCCGAGTTGAATATCTTTGTGTCATGTATAAGGAAGTTCAGAAAAAGTTCACATCTTATTTTTACCTTCAAGGATAGTGATTAGCCAGAAACTATGCTTTCAGAATCCACAAGCATTCCATTTATTTGCCAACATCAGAATAAAGCTCCAGAGTTCCAGAGAAAATCTCTCTTTTTGTCTGCTAATGTAATGGGTGCTTATTTTCTGCATCTCTATGTTACTTGGAAAAGCATCAGGGTTTCATTGTAAATCCATTATGTCTCCCTTGGTCAGAAATTATAAATGACAACTAGTCCCAAGGTAAAGAAAAGAAAGTATTATTTTGTAGAGTAAAAAGGGGTTAAATCACTTTTTATCATGACTGTCCTCCTGGTTATGACATATTCAATGTATTATTTAGCTTAAGTGCATGATTAAGAAAGAACTGGGGGTACTTCTGGGGAGCATTTTCACAGACACTATACTTATAGTACCTCACTCTGTAGTACAGAAGAAAGAAATATGACATGTCCCTTTGTGAACATATCCTCTTAAAATTAGGTTATAGATTATACAGCAGTGTGGGATCCTCTATGAATTTCTGGGTCAGAGGTACTTTGTTTTTCTTTTAAACAGCAAAACCCTTGTATTTTTATTAAAAATGTATTTGCTGTCAATAATTAAATGCTTATTATTTGATCTTTAATGGGACCATGATTCCCATATTAATGTAATAATGCAAAAGAAAAAATTGCCTTTCAGTTGGAAAAAAGTACTTATTCTTTCTTTGTTCTGAATAAAATGGTTTATCTTAAATTAAAAATTAAAAACAGATTTTTCTTTAATCTTAGAATTAAATTAGTACTAATTAGTTCTATTTTCTGTATAACATTCAAATGCTGAAATCTTAGTCATTTCTTTAGAGTATTAATGGTGCCCTTTGGCTGTAATTAAGATTGTCTTCAATTAAAAGCGATATAGTTAACTCAGTTATATTAAGATTTATTGTTCTCAAATCACTGGGTTAAGAACACAAATCATGGGTGTTTTTGGCATGGATAAGATTGCCAGGATGTATGATAGTCGCATGTTATCTATTCTCTGAAATCAAAAATTCACATGACATATAACACAATATATTAACAACGTTCAAGAGTATGTGTATTATGCTATTGACCTAGCATTTCATTAAAAAATGGCACGTGAATAAAACAGAGTTTGTTGTTTATTAAAAAATGAGGCAATTCTAGATTAACAGCCTAAAAATGTTTTAGTTTACAACAAATGTAAATTATGTGACATCTTAGAATAAGAGATTTGCTGCTTAATATTCACAGCTGAGATTTTCCTTTGTGAAAGGTTTAGGAACATTTGCCAAGTCTGCAATAATTCATTTTTGTTTCATTAATATTTTTTCTGGCATGGAATATGCACTGTATGAAATAATAGTGAATTTCAGCTTAAAATAAATGCATTTCATTCTAAATATGAAAAACTGCCGGCTCCCCTTACAACCATTTTAAGGTTCTTCACACATGCTCATAATGTGAAAGGTTTCTCATACTTCATATAACAATTTTCCCACCTGCAAAAGCTTCGTATGGAGGAGGCAAAATGTCTTTCACATATCTGAGTTTGCAGACAAAATAGGTACAAAACGTGAGCTAACATATCAATAGAACCAGGTTTGCCTGTTATCAGATTACCACCCATATTGCAATAAATGGACAGTAGGGTCCTGCCCCCATAGAAACCAGTGGCAATAGGTGATACAGAAAAGCCTAAAGTAGATAGGATATTTCCATGCTGGCTCATCCCGGGAAGCACTGGAAACCTCCAGAGAGAACCTGATCCTCACAGATTTCCAACCTGCTTTCCAGTCTGAAGAGGTTTGGATTTGTTCAGATAAATGATCTGCATTTTTGGGAAGCTTTTTCTGAACCTAAAGTGATGCCAAACTTCACCTGGTGCTAATCTGCAGCATATGCTGGTGATTTTCTACACTGTACTACAAAGTTAAACTGTAGAGCTGGGCATATAGTGATAGTAAAGTTTCTACAACATTTTGCCAAATCTGTAAATGAATTTGACTCAAACATATTCCCACCCTTTTTTAATTTGCTTGTTGCAAACCTTTGTGCAAGCGAGCTTCTGTTTTGAGAGAAGGTTTGCTTCTTATAGTGCAAATACCCTTGTTTGGGCGGAAATGCTCACACAGTTGTGTTAGATTGGCACTGAGGATATGAAATTGTGCCCTTCAGAAATAGCATTACGCCTATACACGCAAACATAATTGCTTTCTCTGAATGTGATAAAAGAAAATTGATTGTAAAATATACTGTTAACAGAGAATAGATCTTGCTTCTAGGGGATTCTCTTTCTAATTCAGTCATAAAAGAGCCCATGTATTTGTACGCCTAGAGTTAACATACATAGCCAGAATATAATGCTCAGCCTGCTGGGAAAGGTTTAAATTTTCCTAGGCTTATTTGACTCTCTCAGAGAGCATATAGTAAGAGGAAATAAAGTTCCAATGACTTATTCAGGACTGTCTTTGATGTATAATAGTCACTGTCATCCAATCAGAGAGCAGTCATGATACCTTGTGACTTAGGTGACTAATCATATGGCTCTAATTTCAAACTGTGAATATCAGATACTTGCAGCATTCACTTGAAGTGAATTCCACCCCTATGCAGAGCGTTCATACGATCCCTCATAGATTCAGACTTTCAGGCCAGAAGGGACCATCATGATCATCTAGCCTGATCTCCTGCATATCTGAAGCCAGGGAACCTCATCTACCCACTCCTATAATAGACACATAACCTCTGGCTGAGTTACTGACGTCCTCACATCATGATTTAAAGACTTTAAGTTACAAAGAATCCACCATTTACACTAGTTGAAATCTGCAAATGACCTATGCCCTATGCTGCAGAGGAAGGCAAAAACCTTCTAGGTCTCTGCCAATCTGACCTGGGGGAAAATTCCTTCCTAACTCCAAATACGGCACTAAGTTAGACCCTGAGCTTGTGGGCAAGACCCAGCAGCCAGACACCTAGGAAGTAATTCTCTGTAATAACTCAGAGACCTCCACAATTAGTGTACCACCGCTGGTTGTTGGAGATATTTGCTGGTAGCAGCCATAGATTGGCTATGTGCCATTATAGGGAGTCTCATCATAACATATCCTCCATACACTTCTCTAGCTCAGTTTTGAAGCCAGTTAGATTTTTTGCCCTCACTTCTTCCCTTGGAGGGCTATTCCATAACTTCACGCCTCTGATGGTTAGTGTGCTGCTTAAGTCCCATGTAAACCTTTTTCTGATGACTCGATCATAGGCAGAAAATGGCTGCGAGGATGCACCAAAGAATAAAAGATGGGGTAAGTGGGACTTCAATAATGCATTGCTCTCATGTTGGTCACCTGCACAGGGATGAATATATCCTTAATTAACGGTTCATTGATGTCCCATAGGTTAAAATATAGTCACAAAAGACCCAGACCTAGCTCATAAGATAATGTATCATGAGGGCAAAATGGAGAAAAGCACTAGCCTTGAACTCAAGATGATATGTGTCTATTAAGAGATTTGGCTTAGTCATTGTGTAAAAATAAAAATACCACCCTAGAAACCTTTCCATATCTAACCCTTTCCACTCTGAACAGTGATGCCTGGAGGCATCCATCTGCTGACCTGACGTAATGTCCTGGGAGGTGTGCTGAGTACCTGAAGCCTGCATCTGAGATGTTACAGTAAGGTTGCTGAAGCTCATCTGTCCCTCTAACCACAACCCCATGCTGCTCATCCACATGGGAACTAATGATACTGTGGCAGATCATCAGTGATTAGGGCTCTGGGAGCAAAGGTGAAGAGTTGGGGATGCAAATTTTGTTCTGGTCTATTCTCCCACTTGAGGGTAAGGCGACAGGCAGGGACACACCTATCCTGGAGATGAATACATTGCTGTGCAGATGGAGTCAATGAGGGGGCTTTGGCTTCCTTGACCATGCAATGCTGTTCTCTGCTGGGAAGAGATGGAGTCTGCTTGACCAAGAAGGGGACAGGGCATCTTCGCACATTGACTTGATAACCTAGTGAGGCAGGCTTTAAACAAGGTTCAAATGGAGCAGGTAATTAAAGCCCCCAGGTAAGCATAAATAACTGATCTTAACAGAACGTTAGATGTTGGAGTGGGAGGGCATGGACAATTACAATGGAGTCATAGAATCAACGAGAGGGAAATCGGTGCGGGACTCTGCTCAGCGTCTTAGGTGTCTATACATAAATGCAAGGAGTATGGGGAATAAATAGGAAGAACTATTGGAACGTGCTAATAAAAATTTACCGATGATAGAAAGTTGGGAGGCATTGTCAATAAAGAGGAGGACTGGAATATTATACAGGAAGATCAGAATGACCTGGAAGCCTGGAGTGACAGAAATGGGAAGAAGTTCAAAAGCATCAATTTCAAGATCATGCACATAGTGTCTAATACTAAGAATTTCTGCTATAAGCTTGGAGGCTCATCAACTGGAAGCAGCAGAGGGAGAGAGAGACCTGGGTGTATAAGTCAATCACAGGATTGATACAGCTGTGAAAAAGGCAAATGCAATCCTAGAATGTATTAGATGAGGCATTTTCAGTAGAGGTAAAGAAGCCCTAATGCCATTGTACAAGGCACTAGTAAAACCTCGTTTAGAATACTGTGTATGATTCTGGCCATCCATGTTCAAAAATGGTGAATTCAGATTGGAACAGGTGCAGAGAAGGGAAAGGATTACTCCCTATCAATACACTGAAGGGGTAAATACCAGGGAGGTACATAGTTTGTTTTAAGAAATGGATGCTTTTATTAGTGTGATTGTATGATGGGGTTTCTTTTGGATAGTAAGGGTCAGAGCTCCACAGCCCTAAGGCTCACATCTGGTTTATGTCTTTTGTGCCTAAGGCTCATATTTCAGAGTTTCAGAGGACCACCTGCAGAAGTCAGGAAGGGTTTTTTTTACCCCCAATGTATTCTAGAATGTTTTTTTTATCTTATTCCCCTTAAGCATCAAATGATCACAGCCGGAAATAGGACACTGGTTGGGGTGTGCCAGGGCTCTGAGGCAGCACCAAACATTCACTCTCTGGTGATTGGCTGGCAGGTTCTTGTTCACATGCTCAGGGTCTAACTGCTCGCCATATATGGGCTTCGGGAAGGAATTTCCCCCCAGGTCAGATTGGCAGTGACCTTGGGGGTTTTCGCCTTCCTCCGCAGCATGCATGTGTGAGTCACTTGCCAGGATTATCTGGGAATATCTCACTTAATCATGTCCCTGCCATTGCAGGGGCTTGTGCACTGGTACATCTTGGTCCTTCCTGTTCTCTGCCTGTGGCACATAGCAGTTTAGTATCCTGGGGTTGTAATATTTTGGTCTTATTTTGGTTGTTGGGTTTAGTGTGTGGGTGCTGAGTGGTGTGGCCTCTGATATACCAGAGATCAGACTAAATGAGCTAGTGATCTCTTCTACCCTTAAGCTCTATGATACCCAGAAAGATGCTGGAACAAAGTATTGAAACAATCAATTTGGAGACATCTAGGGGATAATAGGATTATTCGGAATAGCCAGCAAGAAGAAATCAAGCCAAACCAACTTAATTGCCTTCTTTGACAGGGTTACTGGCCTAGAGGGTGGGGATGTTCCAGGAGCATGAGAGAGGCCTCAGAGCAAGTGAGCGGACAACAGGCTGAACAACTGCAGGAAGGGGCATCAGACCATGTGGTAAACTAATCCCCAGATGGCCCACTAGGAAGCTCCAGAGTGGTAAGAGAGTGCCTCTGTTACAGGGGAAGCAGTCAACATGATATATCTTGATTTTAGTAAGGCTTTTGACACAGTCCCACATGACATTTTCATAAGCAAACTAGGGAAATATGCACACATCTTATAGTAAGTTTAATTACCCCACAACTATTTGAAAGACAGCATTCGAAGAGTAGTTTGGAGTGGTATCTGGTGGGCTCCTCAGGAGTCAGTCCTTGGTCCCAGTACTAGTCAATATTTTCAGTAATGAGTTGCATAATGGAGTGGAGAGTATGTTTATAAAATTTGTAGATGACTCCAAGCTGGGAGATGTTGCTAGCACTTTGGAGGGCAGGAATAGAATTTAAAATGATCATGACAAATTGGAAAATTGGTCTGAATTCAATCAGATGAAATTCAATAAGGATAAGTGCAAAAGTATTTAGGAAGGAAAAATCAAATGCCCAACTACAAAATGGGGAATAACTGGCTGAATACTGCTGAAAATGGGGAGGAAGGGAGTTGTAGTGGTTCACAAACTGAATATGAGTCAACTATGTGATGCAGTTGTGAAAAAAAGCAAATATCATTCTGGGATGTATTAACAGGAGCGTGGTATGTATGACATGGGAGGTTATTGTCATGCTGTTCTTGGTACTGCAGAATCCTCAGCTGGAGTATTGTATCCAATTGTGTGCACCACACTTTAGGAAAGATGTGGCCAAATTGGAGAGAGTCTGGAGGAGAGCAACAAAAATGATTAAAGTTTTAGAAAACCTGCCCTGTGAGGAAAGGTTAAAAAAAATCTTACCTAAAGATGTGTAAGGGGGGAACCTGATAACAGTCTTCAAATATGTTAAAGGCTGTTTTAAATAAGACTCTGATCAATTGTTTTCCATGTCCACTGAAGATGGGATAAAAAAAATAATGAGCTTAATCTGCTGCAAGAGAGATTTAGGTTACAGTATAAGGGTAGTTAAACTCTGGAATATGCTGCTAAGGGAAGCTGTGTTATGTGCTAAGGGAATATGTGCTAAGTGCAGCTAAGATTGGAATCTGGCTCATTTCTTCTCTCTTGATGTAAAAATAACAAGGCCTGCGATTATAAAACAAGGCCTGCAATTATGAACGTGCATAAGTCCCAAGGATAGAAGCACAAAACTCTTGATGAATGTATGTAAAAGCTGTCTGTCCATGAGCAGAGTGTGAACTTTGAATAGTTTTTAATGGAACAGTGGACATGAACTTGCACATCTAGAACCATTAACCCTATGCCTTTACAGTGCAAACATGCAATATGATATCAGTTAGATAATAGCAGTCACGTCCCTTGATGATGCTTTTTGATGTTAATGGCCCGTTGTCTTTCCACTGACTTTGGTGGCTATTGGATCAGCTTCTTACATAATGAGATTCACTAGGCTCTGATTTGCCATATGACACTTGCTAGGAAATCTTTGAAACCAGTTTTCCACCTAAATCTAAAACATGTTTCAAAATGTTGTTGTTAATCTCTTTTGCTTGCACCCCATGTACAAATAATTATATTATCTGAGTCCTCTATTGCCCGAATCTTTTCCATATTAACCTGAGACAAGTGCATGAAAAAAACACACATTACTGACAGCTCAAAAGCCAAGATACTGGAACAGTATGTAGATTTATTAACAGTGTTGAATTCTTCTGCATACAAGAGACACAAATAGGAAGACAAACATATACAGCTTTTTGTTTCACTAATAATTTGTGATGAGACTGAGAAAAAAATGTGTTTTCTTACAAATCTACAGGGTCCAAAAACATTACATTAAAAGTTCATTCAGTATAGAGAAAATGGGAGGGGCGGAAGAACCAAAGGACTCCAAATCTGGAACTCTACTTTCAGTTAACAAAGGTACACATTAACTTCTCATGTTATTAAATTATAAAATTCATAGTAAATTAAATTTCTTCTTCTCCATCAAATTTTCAATGTATCTTGAAATCAGAAATTAATCTGAAATGTTAATATATTAAAGTATTGCCAACCACTGACCACGCCAGCCTCCCGAAAATAACACTCCTAAAATCTGAGGGCAGATATTTGGATGGTGTAAATTGTCATAGCTCTGTTCAGTGGCTGAGGATCTGCCCCTGAACTCCAGCATTGGGAAAGGCAGTTTGGAAGGTACAATGTAATATAATGCACTCCAGTTTTATTTCCAGTGAAGAATTCTGCATATTAATGGTTTTGATATTTTAGGATGTAGTCTGAGAGTGAAACAATTGTTTTTCCTTCTGTAGTTAGTGATGTGCAAGAAATTGTCGCAAAGATTTTGGGAATTTGATTGATGAAATGAAAGATGGTCCTGACTTCAATTCACCAAGATTATTTTTTAATGAATACTATTTTAAAAGCATATGCAAAATTAAGATTGGTCACAAAAATACATTTGGAGATGGCATTTAAAGAATGATATACATAATGTACTGGAAATTAACATTTATAAGCCATGGATGTAAAATAATTCTTGTTGCAGGCTCTCTCAATTTATGAAAGATACAGAAGTAAAAATAATAATTGCAAGCAAGGGAACCGGAATTTATATATATTGTATTAGTATTGATTGCACTCCCAATACTGTCAAATCTTATGATAACTACAGGTGTACTTCACACTTTTGTCTCACCCTTTCCCCTCTCTGTGGGGTTGATGCAACTTCTACTGAAGTCTACAAAAATGTTCTCACTGACTTCAATAAGAATTAGAGCAGGACCTATAGTTAGGGTATGTCTACACTACGAAATTAGGTTGAATTTATAGAGTAGTTTTTTTAGAAATCGTTTTTATATAGTCGATTGTGTGTGTCCCCACACAAAATGCTCTAAGTGCATTAAGTGCATTAACTCGGTGGAGTGCTTCCACAGTACCAAGGCTAGCGTTGACTTTCTGAGCTTTGCACTGTGGGTAGCTATTCCACAGTTCCCGCAGTCTCCGCTGCCCATTGGAATTCTGGGCTGAGATCCCAATGCCTGATGGGGCAAAAAACATTGTTGCGGGTGGTTCTGGGTACATGTCATCAGGCCCCCCTCCGTGAAAGCAATGGCAGACAATCGTTTCGCGCCTTTTTCCCTGAGTTACCTGTGCAGACGCCATACCATGGCAAGCATGGAGCCCGCTCAGCTCACTGTCACCGTACGTCTCCTGGGTGCTGGCAGACGTGGTACTGCGCTGCTACACAGCAGCAGCAACCCATTGCCTTGTGGCAGCAGAGGGTGCAATAGGCCTAAAAACCATCGTCATCATGTCCGAGGTGCTCCTGGCCGCCTCAGTAAGGTCGGTCGGGAGCACCTGGGCAGACATGGGCGCAGGGACTAAATTAGGAGTGACTCGACCAGGTCATTCTCTTTAGTCCAGCCGGCAGTCATATTATACCATCTTACGGTGAGCAGGCCGGAGATGAGAATGGCTAGCAGTCCTATTGCACCATCTTCTGCCAAGCAGCCAGGAGATGTGGATGGCTTGCAGTCCTACTGCACCGTCTGCTGCCAGCCAAAGATGTAAAAGATAGATGGAGTGGATCAAAACAAGAAATAGACCAGATTTGTTTTGTATTCATTTGTTCCCCCCTCCTCCCTCCCTCCAAGAAATCAACAGTCGACAACCGTTTTGGTGAGGTCTGTCAGGGGCACCTTGAAAACTTTAATAGAGATTCAATCCTGCCTGAAATACCAGAGGGAGGAATAGCTTAGTCGATTGAGCATTGGCCTGCTAAACCCAGGGTTTTGAGTTCAATTCTCGAGGGGGCCATTCTGTGTGACAGTTGTTTTTGTTTCTCCTTGGTGTAAAGCCACCCCCTTTGTTGATTTTAATTCCCTGTAAGCCATGTCGTCAGTCGCCCCTCCCTCCATCCAATCGTTCCACGCCTTTTTTCTGTGCAGACGCCATACCACAGCAAGCATGGAGCCTGCTCAGATCACTTTGGCAATTAGGAGCACATTAAACACCACGCGCATTATCCAGCAGTATATGCAGCACCAGAACCTGGCAAAGCAAAACCGGGTGAGTAGGCAATGTCAGTGCGGTGACGAGAGTGATGAGGACATGGACACAGACTTCTCTCAAAGCATGGGCCCTGGAAATGTGGGTATCATGGTGCTAATCGGGCAGGTTCATGCGGTGGAATGCCAATTCTGGGCCCGGGAAACAAGCACAGACTGGTGGGACTGCATAGTGTTGCAGATCTGGGATGATTCCCAGTGGCTGTGAAACTTTCGCATGTGTAAGGGCACTTTTATGGAACTTTGTGACTTGCTTTCCCCTGCCCTGAAGCGCATGAATACCAAGATGAGAGCAGTCCTCACAGTTGAAAAGCAAGTGGCAATAGCCCTATGGAAGCTTGCAATGCCAGACAGCTACCAGTCAGTCAGGAATCAATTTGGAGTGGGCAAATCTACTGTGGGGACTGCTGTGATGCAAGTAGCCCACGTAATCAAAGATCTGCTGATATCAAGGGTCGTGACCCTGGGAAATGTGCAGGTCATAATGGATGGCTTTGCTGCAATGGGATTCCCTAACTGTGGTGGGGCCATAGATGGAACGCATATCCCTATCTTGGCACCGGAGCACCAAGCCGGTGAGTACATAATCTGCAAGGGGTCCTTTTCAATAGTGCTGCAAGCACAGGTGGATCACAAGGGACGTTTCATCAACATCAATGTGGGATAGCCGGGAAGGGTACATGACGCTCGCATCTTCAGGAACTCTGGTCTGTTTCAAAAGCTGCAGGAAGGGACTTTATTCCCAGACCAGAAAATAACCATTGGGGATGTTGAAATGCCTATATGTATCCTTGGGGACCCAGCCTACCCCTTAATGCCATGGCTCATGAAGCCGTACACAGGTAGCTGGACAGTAGTCAGGAGCTGTTCAACTACAGGCGAGCAAGTGCGGAGTGGTGGTAGAATGTGCATTTGGATGTTTAAAGGCGCGCTGGCACAGTTTACTGACTCGGTTAGACCTCAGTGAAACCAATATTCCCACTGTTATTACTGCTTGCTGTGCGCTCCACAATATCTGTGAGAGTAAGGGGGAGACGTTTATAGCGGGGTGGGAGGTTGAGGCAAATCGCCTGGCCGCTGGTTATGCGCAGCCAGACCTCAGGGCGGTTAGAAGAGCACAGGAGTGTGCGGTGCGCATCAGAGAAGCTTTGAAAACCAGTTTCATGACCGGGCCAGGCTACGGTGTGAAAGTTCTGTTTGTTTCTCCTTGATGAAACCCCCTGCCTCTTGGTTCACTCTACTTCCCTGTAAGCTAACCACCCTCCCCACCTCCCTTCGATCATCACTTGCAGAGGCAATAAAGTCATTGTTGCTTCACATTTATGCATTCTTTATTAATTCATCACACAAATAGGGGGATGACTGCCAAGGTAGCGCGGGAGGGGTGGTGGAGGAGGGAAAGACAAGGCCACACAGCACTTTAAAAGTTTAAAATTTTAAAACTTATTGAATGCCAGCTTTCTGTTGCTTGGGCAATCTTCTTGGGTGTAGTGGTTGGGTGGCCGGAGGCCCCCACATCACGTTCTTGGGCGTCAGGGTGAGGGGGCTATAGAACTTGGGGAGGGGGGCATTTGGTTACACAGGGGCTGTAGCGCCGGTCTGTGCTCTAGCTGCCTTTCCTGCAGCTCAACCATATGCTGGAGCATATTAGTTGGATCCTCCAGCAGCCTCAGCATTGAATCCTGCCTCCTCTCATCACGCTGCTGCCACCTTCAGCTTCAGCCCTCTCTTCAGCCCGCCACCTCTCCTCCCAGTCATTTTGTGCTTTCCTGCACTCTGACATTATCTGCCTCCACGCATTCGTCTGTGCTCTGTCAGTGTGGGAGGACAGCATGAGCTCAGAGAACATTTCATCGCGAGTGCGTTTTTTTCGCTTCTAATCTTCACTAGCCTCTGGGAAGGAGAAGATCCTGTGATCTTTGAAACACATGCAACTGGTGGAGGATGAAAAAGGGACAGTGGTATTTAAAAAGACACATTTTATAGAACAATGGGTACACTCTTTCACGATAAACCTTGCTGTTAACACTACATACACAGTACATGTGCTTTCGTTCCAAGGTCGCATTTTGCCTCCCCACACCGCGTGTCTAGCCCCTCAACTCTCCCCCCTCCCCGTGGCTAACAGTGAGGAACATTTCTGTTCAGCCACAGGCAAACAGCCCAGCAGGAACGGGCACCTCTGAATGTCCCCTTAAGAAAAGCACCCTATTTCAACCAGGTGACCGTGAATGATATCACTCTCCTGAGGATAACACAGAGAGATAAAGAATGGATGTTGTTTGAATGCCAGCAAACATACACTGCAATGCTTTGTTCTACAATGATTCCTGAGTATGTGCTACTGGCCTGGCATGGTAAAGTGTCCTACCATGGTGGACGGAATAAGGCTGCCCTCCCCAGAAACCTTTTGCAAAGGCTTTGGGAGTACATCCAGGAGAGCTGCAAATGTTAGGGCAAATTAATCATTAAACATGTTTGTTTTTAAACCATGTATACTATTTTAAAAGGTACACTCACCAGAGGTCCCTTCTCCACCTGGTGGGTCTGGAAGGCAGCCTTGGGTGGGTTCAGGGGGTACTGGCTCCAGGTCCAGGGTGAGAAACGGTTCCTGGCTGTCGGGAAAAGCGGTTTCTCCGCTTGCTTGCTGTGAGCTATCTACAACCTCATCATCATCTTCTTCTTCGTCCCCAAAACCTGCTTCCATGTTGACTCCATCTCCATTTAAGGAGTCAAACAACACGGTTGGGGTAGTGGTGGCTGAACCCCCTAAAATGGCATGCAGCTCATCATAGAAGTGGCATGTTTGGGGCTCTGACCTGGAGTGGCCGTTTGCCTCTCTGCTTTTCTGGTAGGCTTGCCTCAGCTCCTTAAGTTTCACGCGGCACTGCTTTGGGTCCCTGTTATGGCCTCTGTCCTTCATGCCCTGGGAGATTTTGACAAAGGTTTTGGCATTTCGAAAACTGGAACGGAGTTCTGATAGCATGGATTCCTCTTCCCATACAGTGATCAGATCCCGTACCTCCCGTTTGGTCCATGCTGGAGCTCTTTTGCGATTCTGGGACTCCATCACGGTCACCTCTGCTGATGAGCTCTGCACTCACCTGCAGCTCACCATGCTGGCCAAACAGGAAATTGAAATTCAAATGTTCGCGCGCCTTTTCCTGTCTGCCTGGCCAGTGCATCTGAGTTGAGAGTGCTGTCCAGAGTGGTCACAATGGAGCACTCTGGGGTAGCTCCTGGAGGCCAATACCGTCCAATTGTGTCCACAGTACCCCAAATTCGACCTGACAAGGCCGATTTTAGCGCTAATCTCCTTGTCAGGGGTGGAGTAAGGAAATCTATTTTAAGAGCCCTTTAAGTCGAAAAAAAGGGCTTCGTCATGTGGACAGGTGCAGGGTTAAATTGATTTACTGCTGCTAAATTCGACCTCAACTCCTAGTGTAGACCAGGGCTTAGACTTATTTGTGATAACTTTTGCCTTAAACATGTTTTATTACATATATTTTTAAGCATAAGAAGAAATTTGTATGAAAGCAGTTTCTGCTCTTGTTAATGGAATGGAAACTGAAAAAAGAGAAACACACTCACCTTTGTGATCTCTTTAAAAGGATCAGCCAGAAGATAGTTGAGGTGCTTGTGTCTTGACTGGGCAGATTCTAGACCCAATTCAGTAAAGAATCCCTAATCAGGAAATCACTTAAACCTGGGCTTAAGTGCTTTCTTGAATCAAGATCTAATAAAGGAAAGTCCAGCCTTTCCAATCCTAATCTACTCTAGAAAAGAAGAGGGGAAGTTTTTCTTAACTAATTAACTGTTGACTGGAGACCTGGGGGCAGACTCTTTAAGCCTGGCCCTCCTTCCCATGGAAGTAGGATCAGTGATGGACATCTTCTCAGGACCAGATTTTTCTCATCCTCTACGCAAGCAACAGATTTTCTTTCCTGGAGGTCCATAAGCCTCATTTGGAATTTATCCAAAGTTATCTTAAAAATAGTCTTTGGTGTGCATGAGGCTGTAGGAAAATCATTCCATTTAATTGCAATTTTCTTTTTCGATAGCCTATTATTTTTTGCAATGGGAGAGGATACCCGTGTTAGCAGAAGTGCTCAGTGTAACTTGGTAAACGTAGCTTTAGCAGAGAACATAATGAAGCGCTGCATCTGTTATAACCAAGCTGAGCAAAGAGGAAAATCTAATTTTATATCTTAAAGGAGAATACCCTAAAAATGTCTGAAGGAAAATGAGCGGGTGGGTGAGTGAATAACCTTAACTTCAAGAAACTCATGCATTATTAATTTAATTTTTAGAACATTTGAACAATAAAGAAAACATGTTGAGGCATTACTCTGTGTTTTCTTGTTATGCTGCATTCATAGTACCATCTCCAGTTTGAGATAACTTATTCTTCAGCCTAAATAAGATAGTCTTGAAGCCTCAGGATTTTCATGCCTTCAAAGCTCCCTGTTTCATTTCTAAATATTACAGGTTTTTGAAGCACAAGAGGCTTTATGTTTGGTACCTCAAAGGCTGTTCACCCTTTTAGGTAACCCCCAAGTTGGCTTTCATATCTGCTTATTACCCAAAATTCTCCACAAGGAACTTCAGTCAATTTTACAATTAAAGGCTTTGATCATATTTACTGTAGCTATGCAAAATTCGTCTGCATGAATGTTACATGAGTTCAGTTTCTCTATTAAGTTTCTAGTGTACCCAATACCCAGAAACTACATAGGTCCTTCTCAAACATGAACTATAAAACACAGCTCAGTCTTGACAAATCCAACTGCTCACTGGCCTCTGGCGAGTGGGATATTTTCCCCATTGAATCATCCACAGAATGACTAATGTGCATGAGTTGTACCATTGAAACTTGCAGTGGTGTGACCGAACCGGTACCAGTTGCAACAGTGCCATTCACTAGTGTAGACATGACACTGTTCTGTCTTAGTTTTACCCCAAGAAATACTGTTTGGAACTTCAAGATGGCGTTCCTGGTTTCTGCATATGATTTGAGCACTAGAGCCAAGTTGGACATGTTTTCCAGATAGCAAATTACTGGAAGATTTGTTAAGACTCCATAGTAGGTTTAGTTCGGCGAATTATACAAAGCAAGTATGAAAAAGACCTACATTATTTGTTTTGCCACTATGTGATGCCTCCCATCAGTACACTTTCTAGAGTTTTGTTCAGTTTAGTTTCAAAGGTCTCTTTCCCAGGACAACTAGTACAAGATACATTGAAGAGGGTTTGCAGACAGCTTTTTGCTTTCCCCTTCTCTTCAGTTACTATTGGATATGACAATTACCCAATTACATCATACTGCATATAAAAGTTTAGTTTGGAGACAGGTAGCTTTTGAGATAATGACACTAATTCTTTTCTTGTTTACAAAGACACATTATCAGTGCTTTTACTTGATTCCTGTCCTAAATCTTAGTGAATTGTGTATTATTCCAAAGGCAATTCCCGAAGAGCCTTCATATCTTTTGTATTCTTAGTCAAATTGTTTCTGTCATCTTATGTTCACTCTCCAGTCTGAATTACAGTTAGATGCAATATATGTTTAGACTCCGTTAATCAAGGAGAAGGAAATTGGCAGAATGCTCTGTCCTTAGGGAAACAGAGAATGGTAGCTAGAATGTTTACTATCATGCCTAGTTACCACATTTGAAATGCTTTGAATCTGATAGGCAGTGTTAGTATTACAAAATGCTGGGTATGATTCCTTTCCAGTTTAAGGTATGTAAAACATATTCAGGGATTTGAGTGTGACTCAGATATTTACAGTGAATAATCCTGAATAGTCCAGGTTTAAAATCTTGGTAAATTTGACAGATTTGGTAATTAAGTCTCATCTATAGCCTATGTTTCAAAAGCTGATTTTTTAAATTTATTTTTTACTCTGATAATTGATTTATATCTTGGATATGCTGAAGACGATCTGGTCACTTTCCTCTGTAATCAGCATAACTGTGTGTTTCAATATAGCCTCTACCAGAAAGGCTAAACTGTGAGGGCTTTCTGCCAACTTCTTTCCTTAGTTTAAAATCTGAAATGATTCCTTTGCTCTTGACTACAGTTAAAATATTGATACATTTTTAAAATGTTTAATGTAAAGTATATGTTAATTTTTCTTGGTTTTTTTATGTACGTCTCCATCGTTTTCTAATCCTTCCAGTTGTCTAGTCTCTGTTTATAATCTAGCATGCCTCAATTTTATCTACTTATTGTACTACATTAAAAAGGCAACATTATGGCTGTACAGTTAAAATCATACAAATTCAGGAAATGCATATGTGTTCTGTCCGCAGCATTGACTCTACTGTTGTGTATATGCATGTTTTGTGGTATACGTGCATTATATGGCACACACTATTATGCAACACATTAATCCAGAAAAACAGGGATAGAAATGCTACATAAGTGCATTGGTTTGTTGTTGGAAGTTGTAACCTTAATTCTTTTCTGACTTGAAGTTAAAATTTTCAAAAGCAGGTCTGGGTATGTCTACACCGTAGCGAGGTGCAAGGCTCCCAACCCAGGTAGACAGACTCTCACTAGCGGAGTTGGAGGCAGCCCACTGAAAATAGCAGAGTGGATGTTGCGGCTTGGGTTCTTAAGCCCACCTGACCTCCTTGGCTTGAAAGCCTGAGCTCCAGTTCAAGCCACAATGTCTACGCTGCTATTTTTAGGGTGCTACCTCAAGCCCTGAGAGAGTCGGTCTGCCTGTGCTGGAATGCATACTCCCAGCTTCAGTGCAGACATACCCTAAGGAATTTAGGCTCCTAGGAAGCACATCACCTCAGTGAAATTGCCCTGTGCTTACTGAGGATACCCTAATGTATCTGAGGGCTCAGATCCTGCAGAACCCTGACTCACATAAACAGAAAATGCTTCACTCTGAGTTGTTCTATTGACTCTGATGCACCAGTGGTTTGTGGGACAGTTCCCTTAGCCTCTTATGAATGCTTTTCTTTTTCCTTCCCTGAATTTCCCACTGGTCTAGTTTGCTATTCACCAAAATATACAACAACTTGTCTGTGACTGAATTTTTAACAGGTACCTGCATGTCTAGTACATAAGATAGAAAGTGCATATGAAAAATAAAATCTATCACATTTTCCTAAGACTTTTTCTTGTACTTAATTTTGTTCATCTGAGTTTGCCTGTTTATAATATGCACCAATTCTTATCTAAAGGACTGGCAGAGAGTCCAGTCTTCTTAAAGATTCTCTAATTTCTCATTTTTGTTTGCAGATGTTACTGGAGAATACTTTATAATTTGCTTTTTATCACATTTATCTCCCCACAAAGTGTCCCTGATCATCCCTATCCTTACACTTCGTAATTGGATTCGATCTTCCAGCTTGGAATCCTTCCAGAAGCAGATGCTGTTACTGATCTATGTTCTACTGTTCTTGCTAGGTTACTAGTCATTTCTCCTATGAAACTACTTTGACTAACTCTTCTCATTAGTCAATTTGGTAAAAAAATTACTGGAGGGAGCTTAAAAGCTCTGGTTGAAAGTCTGAGCAGCAGCAAAGGATATCTTCTTTTCAAGTTCATCATTTCCCCTTGAAAATAGCATCTACTCCTCTATCAGGTTGTCATTTCAGGCAGCTAAAAATTCTTATTACTCAGGGTTAATTGCCTTTGGCACAATAATCTCAGATTTCTCTTGAGAACTATTGATAGTATGCTTTAACCCTCTAAAATCAAATCAGACTTTTCCCTCCATGAGAAGTGTGACAATTTTTAAACATTCTTTTAAAAATAGGATTGATGGAATGGGGGGGGGCTCTATTTCTCCTCCAAGTCATTTTGGTTTTTCACCACTCCTAAGAGTATAATCTTTCTGTCACTAAGTGGACCTGTTTCTCTTTGACATGTCAGTTAGAATAGTGACTGTGCAATATATCGGTCTTACAAATGAAGCTAATCATTTTCAATCTTGGGAACACTGCTCAGCTCTCCTGTATGTCTTAGGGTTGCATTCTTGAAATGGATCCTCCTGGGTAAAGAGTTGTTTAGTGTGGGTCCATTTGCAAGATCTGGACCTTAATTTTTAACCTTAAGCCATATCCTAGTTTCAAATAATGTTGCACTATGACAGAGCTAACTCCTATTAAATCTTAAGCCCTTTTAACCCCAGCAGAATGGACATTATTAACTTAAAATAAGACAGGTCAAAAGGAGGGAATATATTTTTATGAAGAAAATAAAGTCTGAAATTTTTGGGGGGTGGGGGCTATATAATAGATGGAAAGATTGGATGGAGTTTTTGCCTAAAAGTTTGTTGTTTTTGTTTAAAAAAAAGTCTAAATTCAGAATTTTTCAATCAGTTATAAATCAATAAAAATGAACTGTGGAACAATATTTTTTCATGTCTTTCTATGAAACTCTACCCTGAGAATAGCTTCTGTGGTGTATGACTATATTTTATTTGCCTTCTAATAGTAGATAAGCTCTTTAAAATCAATAAGAATAAGAAATTGTTGAAAATAGCTACCTCCAAATAGTTAATACCTTTAATTAATTAGGACTAGCATTGCAGGTAAAGAGGGGGGATACATCAGAACATTTAATTTTCATTCCTGGAAACTTCTCCAGAGATGATGTCACTGCACCAGCCAATGAGCATCATCATGTGATCTGATATAATTTTGAAAATTCTGCTCTGACAGGGGTTATATTTGAGAATAATGACATTTGAAGTTTGGTTGGCTATCATATTGCCAGATGTTCTGATTAACCATGAGTTTTGCTAATCCCCTGTGTCCATGTGCAAGGGCCTTTAGATAGCTGAATAGTGCTGGGGCATCTTCCATTGACACCGTTTATTACAAATTATTAAGCATATTTTCTGCAAGTTCCAAGTGATTTAGGAAGGGGAGAAAATCTAGTTTTCCATTGAACAGAAGTCACTGTTGATAGTCTGAAAAATATCTGACTGAAAGAGTAGTAGATTTAAAAAAAAATTATGGAAAGACTTACAGATGTTGGCCAGATTTTATTGTTTGGAGATGTCCGATTTCAGGAATATTAAGATAATTCCATGTTCTAACAAAACAATGATTAGACACAGTGGTCAGGAGAAGCATTTCTCTTATGGTCTGCAGTTCTGGAGACATTTTTAAGTAAGAGTCTCATGTCATCAGATGTACAGTAGGAGTCTTTCCACTCTGAGGGGATGATCCCAGCATTTAAATAATGATTTACTGCCGCTTTTATTAGAACAATTATTGGTTATTTCAGACTTGAAATGGGCAGATTAAGCTCTGTGAACCTCACAGCTGAAACCTCACAACACTGGCAATTTTCAGTGATTAAAGTAATTTCCTTTATCTATAAAATGTAAAGATATTTTATAATAGCCATACAGCAAGTACAGGGAGGTGCAGTTTTCCTGGAGATAATCAGACCTCTGGGGATAAAGGGTCCTGGCTGCACCTCATGCATTGCAACACCCAGAGGGCTTTATTATCCGATGATTACCACACCCCCATTTCCATGTCTTTTTGCTTAATTAATCACAGTAACATTATTGCCCAACTTCAGACAACAAAAATAATGAGAGATGCTCTAAAAGATTCAAAGACTAGGGGAAAAACAAGAGATCCCATAGGAAAGGACCGATAGTGAAACTGAGGTTTACAAATCACTGGGATCTATTAAAAATTATGCTTACATTTTGTAAAGTGCCCCTTTTAATATAAATATATAATTATATTTTTAATATTGTAAATGTGTAGATACAGTATAAAACATATACTTGTTTTGATCAGAGGAGAGGTGGGTATATTTTTAGGGTAAGAATCCTTGCTAAAATCTTGCAGCCATTACATCAAATGGCTACACAGATTCCTGTTTTTATTGTTATTTTAAAACCTGCTGAACACTTTGTTGTCCCTCTTTCAGTCCGTGTGCACAGTCTCAGTTCTTTATTGTCTCTCAGAAAGCTACACTGCCCCAAATTCCTGGGGGCAAGAAATTAGGAGAGTCTGCAAGATATATATATTATCTGCAAGAACACACATGTTGCAGGGAGGAGGAAGTCCATAAGCATAGACCCAAGCTCCAGTGTGCTATTTAATTTCTTATTCCAGTGCAAACTCTGTTACCAACTTGCCCTGTGGCATCAGACAAGGTGTTTAATCTCACTGTGTCTCACTTTATCTGCCTGAAAAACAGGTAGAATAATGCCTCAGTCACAAGGGGCTGCCTGAGTTATAATCAGTTAGGGCTAGATTGTGGTGCCCTTACTTATACTGAGTAGTAACTTGCTCTTCACGTAGTCCTATTGATTCTGTGGAACTGCTTGTGGAATGAGGTATGAGTCAGTGGGAGTAAGGGTGTCACTTTCTTGCCTCTAATCTTTGTAACAACTCCAAACTCCTGAAATTAAAAGTATTATGGGGTCTGATCTGACATCCATTGCATTCAATGGCAAAGCTCCCAGCCGTGTGAAATATTTTCAGTGAAACCCCAACCTCCATGAGAGTTGACTGGTTTCATGTTTCTTTACAAACTCTTTTTTCCAACGGACTTGTTTTTTTTTTTTTAAGTGAAACATGTCCCAGCTTTCAGCAAATGTAGCCCAGTTTGTGGTTTTTGCATTGAAATCTTTAGAAATCTTCATGGTAAGACTATAGTGCAAAATGAGGTTTTGCCCAGAGTCACTTTCAGATTTGGGGTTCATTCAAATCTGAAATGTAAAGCAAAATCTCCTGGGTCTGCAAATTCACATAAAACCAAACCAGAGAAAAATATCTGCATGTCTCCCTATCCAACTAACCCAGCAAGTTTTGCACAGCACAATTACTGTACCCAGGGGGTCATGATGCAGCAGTGTGAACTGTAAAGTGGAAAATTATTTGGGTAGAAATCAATGCCTGCCATTTAGCTTAAGCATTCCCACATTTAGCATTTGAGCACATAGGCCCAGTCTAAATTAGAAAATAAACTATGTTTGAAAACTGCTAGCAAATGGACAGAGCTCTCACCTATTCTCACTAAACCAAACATGGACATCATTAGCGGGCCTGTGTAAACTGGGGCAAACAGTGTTCAGGTCTCAGCAGTGTCTCCTGAATTGGATTTTGAACATGACTTGGCCCATCTTTTGCAGACAACGAACCATGTGCAAGTTTGGTTTAGGTGTGTGGTGGTAGGAAAGGCAGTGGAAGTGTTTGACAACCGTTTTGAAACACAGCTCATTTTCCAGTATAGGCAGACAGTATGCAGTTTAGCATGCAAATGTCAGACTACTCTTTCATCGCACTGATATTTTCTATCCGCACTGGTGTACAGGTTTTGGCAACACAAAAAGAGGCTTGGGCATGCTTGCATGTGCCCCAAGATCTTTTTTTAACACTGTGCCTTTCTCACATGCATTCTGTTAAAACTGCTGACAATAGTATTTGAAGAGTGCTCCCAAACTGATCTCCTTTGAGAGTAATAAAATCCACCCTTTGTCAGGACAGTTCTTTTCAATAAGTGAATCTGTGGGGGCTCCTGTTTCTCTGTTCAAGGATTTTAGTCTTCTGATTTAAGCCTCTACGCTTTGCAATGCAGCAGAGCTCAGCAATACGAGCCAAAGATAAATCAAACGCCAGGTACTTGATACCTAATTCAAGTGGAGATCATCCTTAAATTTCCTCTGTCTACTTCATTTGTGCTTCCCTGGTCTATAGCAAATAAGGAGAAAATCCGCCCATTACAAACATCTGATTCATTTTGCTGTGTTCTTGAATCTTGGAAAGCCATGTGAAGTGACAATGGCTTTCTTAGATGAGCATAGTTTGTGCTGCTTCAGCTTTTTGTCAGAAACCC
The DNA here is from genome assembly GCF_965140285.1 of Lepidochelys kempii. Lineage (NCBI taxonomy): Eukaryota > Metazoa > Chordata > Testudines > Cheloniidae > Lepidochelys > Lepidochelys kempii. The sequence goes on along the minus strand of NC_136385.1, from coordinate 32,920,379 downwards.
AGGCTTTTGTTTTCAAGTCTGTTCCATTGTTACAACAGCTAGGAGCATGTAACCGATAGACAAGCCAAAATAAACCTCTGACCCTGAAATATTTGTAGGTGATGTATCAGTTCATATAGCATCAGTGTATGTTGAAATGAAGTTGCAAACAGGATTCAAATCTAGGTACTGACTGTGTTAGGGAGGGGCCAAGGGTGAGGGAGCAGTAAGTAGGCTAAGCCCCCTGCAAAGAAATCTTTATACCTATTTCTGCTGAAACTAGTAGCTCTTAAAGGGTCCAGAAGGGAGGAAGAGCATTACTTTACATAATAATCATGGTATTCCGGAGCACCAAGGTATTGCGGGGGGATAGGAAATGTGAAAAGATTCTTTGTGCTAAAGATGTCTGATAGCTAGTGGGCCTCAGGAAATGGGTAGTGCTTGGTGCCAGAGGAAAAGGGGAAAGATTAAACTAGGTAGTAGAGAAGTGTTGGCCCTGAGATTTAGACTCTTCGATTTTTATATTCCACCCATCACTGTGGTATTTGAGAACCTTTTGAAATGACTGCAGTTTCTGGATGCATTTGAGCTGAATGTTATATATCTGTATTAGAGCTGTGTTAACCATGCGTGATTTGCTTTACAATAGTTTTAGTGAACTGGGAGCTGTAGTTCAGTTGACAAGGGATTAGAGAACAATGATCCCTGCCATGTTTGCTCTGAAGATGCAAACTCAAAACTCAGAAGGAACCTCCACTTTCCTCACCACAGTTCCTTCTTTTCCCCCCCACCTCTTCTCTGAACAAGCACAGGTTTCATCTGGTGTGAACTGACTGTATCATGACCAGTGGAACCGGAGTCAGAGGGCCTTTGCTCACTGGCTGTTATTGCTGGGACACCAGGACATGGGAGGAATGCAGCCACCTAGAGCAAAACACAGGGTTTAATTAAGTGTCACTTGTTCAACTTAACTGCATCCAGCCCCACTCTTTTCTAATTAAATGTGATGGCAGTGTCTGAGTAGTGAGTTCTTTGTAGTGCAGCTGCTGGTAGTGTGAGCCATGGAACTGGTCTGAATTCCCCTGGAGCCCTGAATTTTTGTAGACTCAACCTGAGCCCAGCAGTGGATCTAGTGGAAGGAGGAGTTCTAGCTGTAATCAGGCCTGGCCATGCAGGAGGACGACAGCTACAGGAAAGTAAAACTTATTTTACCTTATTGGGGAAGAAAGCAGAGAGGTCTGCACAGTTCTGAAGCTCACAACTGCCACAAGCCTCACAGCGGTGCTAGGAGCCTGGGGAACTATTGCTTCCCAAAGCAGGGGGGAAAAAAGCCCTCCAAAGCTGTGGAGTGACACGTTTTTCACTAGAGACCAATCTGAAGGGAAGGGATTCTTATGTTGCTGCCTTATGCTCACTGGCTGCTACAGGCAATTTTGGGGACTTGACAGAGACTGTAATTCGGGAAACTTGGGATCACTACCTTTGGGAGTGGCTGCTCAGGGAAGTGCTCTCATATTAGACAGCTGCTTAGAAGTGGGGTGTGTAGTGGAAGCCAGAAGAGAAAGGGTAAAAGCCCTAGGAGGCACAGCAACCCCAGAAGTACATGCAGTGAGGCGAGCAAAGGAGAGCAGGTGGCCATGCTTCCATACCCATAGTTGGATGGGAGACAGCACAAGTGGGTAAATAAGTGCCCTGCACGAGGACAGCATTGCAAGGAATGTGGCAGATTGGTCTTCTGCATAGACCCAAAGCCACTGAACTGGGCATTGAAGAGATGCCGCTATCCAGTATCCACCATTGATGACACCTTGCCAGAACTTTCCAAAGCCAGAATCTTTATGTTCCGCGATGTGAGGGATTTATTTTGGTACATAAGCATGCTGACAAGCTTTGTAACACCATTTGGTCATTACAGATGGCCACACATGCCAGTGGGCATAAGCCCAGCACCAGAAGTGTTCCAGAGAAGACTCACCCAAGCTCTGGAAGGACTGCCTCGGGTGAAAAATAATTGCAGATGATATCCTCATTGTGGGTGAAGGGAGCAATGCTATAGAAGCTGAAGAAGTCCATGACGGACAATGACAAGTTGTCTTTACAGCAATGCAGGGACAAGAAGAAAACTCTCATGCCAGAAAAAATGTAACTCAGATCGCACAAAGTGACATATATTGGACATCTGCTTACAGCAGGGAGTCAGAAAGTAGATTCCCAGAAAGATCAAGGCAGTTGGGGACATGCTAGCTCCAGTGGATGTGAAAGGAGTGCAGCACATCATAGGAATGATAAATTTTCTTTTCAAGTGCTGCCCATACCTGACTGTGGGAGTGGAACCAATATATCAGCTTGCACAGCAGGATGTGGAGTGGCCCTGGGCAGATTCTCAACAACAAGCATTTGATATCTTGAAACAAATACCGTCTGTCCCTGTCCTGAAGTGCTAGCAGCCAGGAGAGCCACTGACACTCCAGTCTTGTGCCTTGGAGAGAGGATTGGGTGTAGCTCTCTTACAGAAGCAGCTAGTCACTTATACCAGCAGAGCCCTGTCAAAGACTGAACAGGCATATGCCCAAATAGAGAGAGAGAGAGAGAGCTTCTGGTTCTGGTAGTTGGAGTGGAGCGATTCCATCAGTACACATGGCTACCAGGAATCGTGCGAGCAGAACACAAACCCCTAAATGACCAAGCTCCAAAGCTTCTTAGTGCTCCAAAGAGATTGCAGTGTATGCCAATGTGCCTCCAGCCCTACCAGCTGGAGATCAGATACCGTCCATGATGATTACTAGTGTTAGCTGACGCTTGGAGCAGGTCAGATAAACCCAGCCTGAGTGAGCTGGGGGAAGAGGATCAGCTCAGCCTGTTAAAGGATTTAATGTCCTGTCTCCCAGTTTCAACAGCAAATCTGATACAAATCAAAGAGGCTACAGAAAAGGACATCTAACTACAGTGGTCAAGAGATTGCTATTAGCAGGGTGGCCAGAAGACACAAGCAAACTACCGATAGGAGCAGAATCATATTTTCAAATTAAAGATGAGCTGAGTGTGCAGAATAGAATCATATTTTAAGTTCAGAGTGCTGTTGTCCCTGCCTCACTATGGAGGGATGTCAGGCAAAATATACATGTCTTACACCAGGGGAATGACAGCTGTCTTAGATGGGCTTAGATGTATGTTAACTGGCCGGGAATGAATATGCAATTGCGCTCCTTGATGGAAAGGTGGGATGTCTGCCAGTCCTGGATAACTGCCAGCAGAAAGAGACTCTTGCCACAGGAGATGCCCATCCAGCCATGGGAAAGATGGAAACAGATTTATGTACCTGTAATAAAAAGCAATACTTGATTACAGTGGACAACAATTCAAATTTTCAGGAGGTCAGTGCCCTGCCTGATACAAGAAGCAAATCAGTGATTGACAAATTGAAGACCAGCTTTGAGATACTGCATTCCAGATACTGCATTCACTAACAATGGACTCCAGTGTGCCTTGGAAGAAGTCAAGGAATTGGCATGAAAATGGCACCTCCTCCACAGCATATTCACACATTAATAGTAAGGTGCAATCAGCTGTGAAAACAGCTCAGACTCATAGGTGGTTTCTTTTGGTTCAGACCCTTTATTAGCATTTTTAGCACACAAGAATAGCCCACCAAAACAGTGCAGGCCCTGACAGGGCAAAGAATTAAAACTCTGCTGCCAATGAGGGGAGACCTGTTGTGGCCAGAATGATGAAGATATTGCCAAGGGAACATCGCCAACAAACAGAGAAAGCAGTCAATAGAGCACAATAGATCAGCCAAGGACTGCCTGGCCCTGAAGACAAGTGTTCCTGTGAGTATCCAGCCATTAGAGAGACATCAAGAGGACTGGGCTAAAGGAGTTGTGAGGGTGCAGTGGAACCAAAGTTATACAAGGTGACTGTGCAAGAGGGACAAGTCATCTGAAGGAAAAAGAGGCATTTATGAGCCAGTAGACACAAGACCCAGAGAGAGCCTACAGAGATCATCATGGAGGGGAGAGACAAAGAACCACCTTGAGGCCAACCCACAGGGAGAGAGGAGACTCCACAGAGAATTTGCTAGACTCTGAGACAGAGAGAGGTCACTCCCTGAGTGGTGGCCTATTGAGACCAAACTCCCTCAAAGACTATGTAACCATCTGAGTCTGTGGTAAAGACCATACTTTGTCTGTGATAAAGACAGCTCAGCTTTGGGCTAGCAATCTCTGGCCAAAGGGATGTGGTTTGGGGTGTACACATCAATTATTTGTTTTAATGTTTGTAAAATAGGAAAGATGTATCATGATCGGGGGAGGGATAGCTCAGTGGTTTGAGCATTGGCCTGCTAAACCCAGGGTTGTGAGTTCAATCCTTGAGGGGGCCATTTGGGATCTGGGGCAAAAATTGGGGATTGGTCCTGCTTTAAGCAGGGGGTTGGACTAGATGACCTCCTGAGGTCCCTTCCAACTCTGATATTCTATGATTCTATGATCAGTGGAACTGGAGTCAGAGGGCCCATGTTCTTGGAGAGACTTATTGATGGGACCCCAGGAAAACAGGGAATGTGAGGAGTTGGACTGGAAGGAACACAGCCACATGGGCAGAGCAATGCACAAGGTTTTAATAAAGTTCCACTTGTTCAGCTTAACCTGCATTCAGCTTCTCTTTGCTAATGAAGCACTGGTATAGTTTTTCTCTCTCCCAATGCTTCAAGGAGGTGGGGTGCAGTCATCCATCCTCTGAGTATCTCAGATTGGACCTCAGGATATGAGGTGTTGCCAGACAGGAAAACTCTGTTGGTAGTCCACTGATCTGATATTCTCACATGATTATAATGAACTGATATATTTGAAGATCTTCAATGGCTTCTTCTTCTTACACGATGCTGCTGCTTTGCACTTATGCATGAAAGTCTCAAAGGGTTTTACACAGGTAGATAAGCATTGTCATCACCATCTTACAGATGGGTGAAGTGACTTGCTCAAAATCACATGGCGTGTCAGTGGCTGGGGATGGACACAGGTCTTCCAAATCCCAGTCTTGCATTCAGTTGCTTAGACCAAAGCAGACTGTTGAAAACATCTGACTTTTAAAAAAGCCCATCCCTAATTCAAACAACTGGCTACTAATTCTGTAAAAGTAGAAGAGGCCTGGACCCATATACTTCAATAAAACTGCCTTGACATCTTCGACCCACCACGTGAACTACATACATTGATGCAGAACTCTGCAACTAAGTGTCTCAAGGGTGAAGGTTCAATTGCTGTAGACCCGGTCTTGGTCTCATGTTGAGATCTTACCTCTAGGATTTGTTCTTGCTGGAAATAGATGTAAGATCAAACTTGGCCATGTGTAGAAAGAGATGCAAGTTGTTCCTGTTTGCACAGATTTTTAAGTAAATATGAACTCCTGGGCCAACGTGCTGCTCCTGCTGCACGAAGTATGAATCCTGTAGCCCATTTTTCTGCTTGCCAACCTCAGTCTATAGTTTGAAGAGCTCCCCTCCTCTTTCTAGGGGAAGAGTATAGAATGAATGGATGTTGGCCAGGGCAGGGAAGGGAGGTTGGGTAGGGAGAAACATGAAACTGCCTGGTTTTGGAGGGATTGTAGGGATAGTAAGTACTTTTCCCCATATATCACTGAAGAGCAATGATTTTGAGTGACCCTCCTTTTAACAACATTGGCAGAACATAAACTGTGATTAGTACCCTCCACGGGTCCTGGCTCCTACTCTGCTTTAATCAACAGACACACAGTTCCTCATTTGATCTGATATTTAAAAACTTAGTATCAGAAGACAGAGGTGAGGCGTTTGTAGCAATTCATACTATTACTTTTGCTGCTTCCGTTACAAAAAAAAAAAAAAAAAAGAGAGAGAGAGCATGAAAGATACGCAATTTTTTCATAATTCTACTTTTAGATGGTTCCGTAAATACCTGTCTTTTTAGCACTACAGGCAAAAAGTTGGGGACTAAAGGGATGTATACCTCAGATATGCTAATAAAAACAAATGTCTCTGGTTTCTGGCCAAATAAAAGCTCTAGTACTTTGCTCTATGTGTAATATACCCCTCTTAGGCGTTGTCATAGTGCCTACTGAGACAAACATGGACCAAGCTGCTACACTATAAAGATTAAGGCTATTTTATATTCTTTGATTTTCATTTTAATGTCCCTTGCATTTAAATTACTTCATCACTAATTTTTATCTAGTATTGGTATTTATGTCTGAGCTATTAACAGACAAAATATAAAAACCAAACTAAAATATCACACAGGATAATTCTGTAACTACGTAGGATATAGTGTCATCATTACAGAGCAGGTTTCGTTCTCTGGCATTAATAGGGTTTAGAAATATTAAACTTGGTTTGCCAGTTTTTCCACCGTGTCTTTACAATTAAAGATGAGACTTGATGAAAGTCTGAAGTCAGTTCTTACTTAAGGGCAGATTGTGCCATCCTTACGATGACTGGTACCCCTCAAGCAGTTCCATTAATTTTAATGGAATTACTTGAAGAATAAGGTACTACTCAATATGGTTATGGTGGAAGAATCTGGTCCTTGGTGAATGAGAAATATTTTTTCATAAAAAATCACAAATGTGAGCAAGGGCATACATTTTTCTTCTTTTTACTAGCAGTTTTTTTCATGAGAAAAGCTACAATGAACTCTGACTCTAGAGTGAATGTCTAGCAAGAGCATATATTCATCTGTGATGCACTGTCACCCACCCAAAACAAGCAGGGGATGTAGAGTTCAGATTTCTAATGCTGGTTCTGGGTTTAGATTCCTAATACTCCCCCAAATTCAGGGATGTTCACATCTGGGATATTGGTTTAGGTCCGTCCTGAGTTCAGACCTCCCAGCACAATGGAGCTGCAGTCTTTCCCGAAATTAAATTCTCATTCTTTCTAAAATACTCACCACTACACATTTTCTTCTTAATCAGAAACTCATTTAGCATATTTCACCTGTGTGTCTAGGATTACCTCCTTTGTCACATTAAACACATCTTAGATTAATTCTATTAAGTATCTTGACATTCTTTACCTTAATTATGTTATCACTAAACCTCCTCATCTCAGAGATGTTTACCTTCAGGTTTTAACCCTTTTATGTATAGTACAGGATAACTCATGTAGCCATCAAGCCTTTTATTACACCTGATAAGTATTTTACAATAGTTTCTCTAAACTTAGTTAACTCTTTGGAAACTAGCTACTCTTTGTCTAAGATTGCCCAAATTTGATGGCTTTCTAGGAGCACAGCAAAAAAACATTTTTGACAGGATTTTTAAGAGAAAAGAGAGAGATTGTCTAGGACATGGGTGAGGTGTGAAGGATGAGGGGTTCTTTTGTTGTTTTATATGAGTTAATCTGTTATCAGTATGTGTGTATTTAATGCTGCTGGGTTGTAATAATTGTTTTAAGTTTAATTGTTTGGGTTCCTACAGCTCTTACTATGGGTATTTTTAATTGTTTAAATCTAAACAAAAATTAATATTCTCCAGAAGGATATCTTGGGACTAGCTAATTTCTCCTAATCTTATCACTTTCCCAGCCTGTTCTCTCATTGTGAGCTGCACCTGGTTCTGATCTCTTTCCTGATGCTGGAAAGTAGCAGAGAGCATCTGGTGGAAAATAAGGGGAAATTTGTTATGGAATCCAGACTATTTCTATGCATACAAGTCAGTCAACAAGGGAGGAAAGGAAAGGAGTGAGGCTTGCTATCTCTTTTGGGGTACCTTCCTTCAGCATTCATGAACAGTAGAGAAATGCCCCAGTTTGGAAAGGGGAGTAGGGAGAGAGGAGTTTTCAGGATGAACACACTTGTCCTGAGTACTTCAGGGTGGAATGCTGGGTGAATATCCTCTTTATCTCATACTGGTTGAGACCAGTAGGTTTTAATCTCTTGTATGAAGTTACATTCCATATAGTTTCTTTTAACCATAATCACAACCATGTGGCTCATTCTACTTTTTATACTGCATCCCAGTTTAGTGGTCTCTCTAATCCTCTCAAGGATCCTGATATCTCCCTCCCCTTCATGGCTGGCAATACAAGAATTTGATTTCTAAAGTAAGCACTCAGTCCTTATGTTTTGCCTGAACCCTCGACTGGGTTTATAACTTCATAATCCCTCCTTTTTGAGGAATTGTAAGCCAATGTAAGATGCTTTGGCAATATCCAGCTCCATGGTGCTACATGAAAGAATGACAACCTCCCCTAAATAACCATTCCCTTTTTTTATTTTAAGGGATCATTGTGACCATCTGCTTCATCTTCCTGCATAACACCGGCCATAGCATTGTATATTCTGTACTCAGTCTTCAATACAATCACCAATTTCTTTAAAAACAGAAGGTTAATATTGAGAGGCAACATGGTCTTATAGATTGAGGAGGGGGTGGAAGTCAGGAACTCTGAGCTGATCCCAATTCTGCCACTGAACTGATGTGTGTCTTAGGGCAAATCACTTCAATTCCCTGCCTCAGTTTTCCCATTTATGAAGTCAGGGAGAACAATATCTACTATTCATTGATGCCATGAGGATTAGTGCCAGATTGTGGCTTTTAAAGCCTCAGACATCCGTGGGTATGTTGGGATTGGCAGTAGTGGAGGCATTTTGCCTGCAGAGATCCAAAGCCTCCAGAATACCTTTGGCTGTGCTGCGGAGGGCATGCAGGAGGGGCTCCTGCTATACTCTGTAACAGGCTGCAGCGTACACTCCCTAAGGGTTAACCTCAGTCTGCCAACTGTAGTGAAAATGCAGTGTTGTGACTGCAGGATATCGAGCACAGCTGGTGATGCTGACACCCTTCTCTATTAGTGCCAACCTTTGAGCTCAGCAAGAGCACAGCGTGGCCTTCGGATTGTCTCCTGTGCAGGAGCAAAAAAGCTCCAGATTTTGGCCTTTCATTAGTTGTGATTGGTACAGCATTTTAAAAGTATGAAGGGCTACATAGTATTTAGCTGGATCTTCAGGAGTACTGTAGCATCTTTATTATATAAGGAAAAACTGAAACTACCAATAGAAGGAGTTAAACAAAACTGAACTGTCAAGATAAAATCAATATATTCCTCACAATGACTTTTCAACTAAAATATCAAACTGAATGTTTAGTGTATTTCTGTTAGTTTAACACAGATTTGTTATCTCTTATAAGTATTCTTATTTTTATTTTTACATCACTAGATTAAAAGATTGAATGTCTGAACTTTACAATCTCAAATTAAGTAGAGGGCCATAATGATAAAGAATAGACATTAAGGTTATGAGTAAAATAACATGTCAAAATCCTTGGGAAGTTTTATGGGCCATGTTATTTTGGTTGTTAAGGGGAAAAACATGTGATCTGCTCAAGGTAAATAGCTTGAAAGCATTTCCACCTGAAACTGAATCTGTTTATGTGTAGTTGAAGTTGGGACCTTCCTGGGGCTCTCTGAGCTCATTGCAGAGCCTCAGGCACTGTATTATATAGAAATATAATATATCTGAAGCAAGTTATTCATTACTACTGTGGGAACATTAGGGTAAACATACACTGGTTGGGTTATTTTAATAAGCCAATTACCCAGAACATGAATTCACCGAATGTTGGGTTGCTTAGCTAAATTGAAGACTTGTGAATTTTTATGTTTTGCTCATCAAAATAGAAATTCATGATAAATAAGAAATTACACAAAACAGACTAAAGATTGTCTGTAAAGTAATATAATATTTGTCCTGCTGATGTGCACTGGTGCATTGTTATGCCCACATGCAGAACCTTTAAAAATCAAAGTGGTCCTGCATAGGTGCAGAGAGATCAGTCTCCAGGGATGGGGCCAACAAAGTTTCATAGAATTAATTAAAACACTGAAATAATCAGTCACAATACTCATTCCAATCTTGTTCTGACCTGTGGAAATGATTTGGCACCAATACAATACTATGGATCCTTAATACAAGTCCTTGTCAGTCTTGAGATGAGTTGTACCAAACAAAAGTGAGTATAAAATCCAAATTATGGATAGACTTCCAGTGACAATTCCATAAAAAAATCTAAAAAGTCGGCCCCAATTCTATAGACATTTATGTGTGCTAAGAGTGCCATTGAATTCTTACCTGCTGAAATGTCAACTCAATTCAAAATTGCCTTCTCTGATAACAATAGTTCATAGCCATGCCTCGTCCTTTCATGAATGTGTACAGACTAATCCCGAAGTCCTATGGAAAAAAATGTAGCTAAATTATTTTTATACTATCTAATGTGGCAGTCAATCTGCCCAAGTGGTCATTAGAAATGAAATTCACCCCTGTGGAGGGGCTTGTTGAAGGACTATGCATCACATAAATTCCACTTCTTTTCTCTTTTTTGAGAGCTTAAGGGAGACTTTTATGAAAAGGATTGTACGTTTTAAAAATGCAATTGCTATTGAAGACAGTGGGAAAAGTAACAACTAGTATTGCTAGAAGACTTACAATTTTTCCAACCTCATTATCCTTCTTTAAATTCCTTGAAAACTCTCCTTTGCTGTGATGCCTACAAAAAATTGACAAGTTAGGTCATTGCTAAGCCAAGACCGCTGTCTATTATGCTGATCAGCGTTGTTTTATGTCCTTGTACTTTCCCATCTGTCTTGATCCATCTGCTTTCTCTTGTCTTAGATTGTAAGCTCTTTGGGTCATGGACTGTCTTCTTGTACTGTGGCTGTTCAGCACCTACCATGTTGGTGTCCTGGACCATGACTAAAGCTTCTAGGCATTCTGGTAACACAAATAATTACTACTACTACTTAAAAAGAAAAGGAGTACTTGTGGCACCTTAGAGACTAACCAATTTATTTGAGCATAAGCTTTCGTGAGCTACAGCTGTAGCTCACGAAAGCTTATGCTCAAATAAATTGGTTAGTCTCTAAGGTGCCACAAGTACTTCTTTTCTTTTTGCGAATACAGACTAAGATGGCTGCTACTCTGAAACCTACTACTACTTAATAAAGTAACAGTGTATAAGGGCTTATCAGAGAGTCTTAAAGTCCTTATGTACATACCCCAAAACTTTCTAGTTGAAAGTTTTTTCATCTAAAATCAAAATGGAGGGCAAAAATTCATTTGCCTACTTCTAGTGAGTGTACAAAAAAATATTTCCACTGCTTGTGGTTTGGGTAACTTCTAATGAGAGGCCCTTAGAAACTGTGTGTTAGTTTTGAGATCAGGAACCAAGATTTCAGGGGCAGACTGTTGCTACAGGAGAAGTTGTCATTATTATTTTAGTTTATCATTTGTGTTATCATAGCACCTATGAGCCATAGTCATGGAGTAGGACTTGATTGTGTGCTAGGAACTCTACAAACACAGAACAAAAAGACATGCCTTATTCCAGAGAGTTTATAATCTTTAGTGTTCAAGTGCACAAAGAAAGCACAGTTCAAGGAAACACCTCTTCTTATTTATCACATTAAAGAATAGGGCCTAGTACACAGACAAAGAAAACAAAAGAAACAACAATTCTGCTTCAGATTTAAATTCTTTAAATTCTGCTTCAGAGCACATTGTGTGTGTGTGTGTGTGTGTGTGTGTGCGTGTGTGTATGTTTCCCTGTTAGAAGCTGCATTAACCATTAAGAACAAGAAGACTGCTAAACTCTGCTCACAGGGAAAATGCTTAGAAATGTAAAGGGATGGTGCACATAAAGAAAAAAAGACATCACAGAGTCATAGCAACCTACACCACAGCTTTCAGGTATTAATTATTTGGTTTAACTGTTTAAAACAAACACAAATAGTATGTTTTTTTAGGAGACCAGAGCAATTAGTTATCTAATGTTGCAAAAGAAAAAGAAAAAGAAAAGCCCCTGCTGCTCATTTATTGAAAGGGAGAAAGACCTACCTATTACTTCTTTTTAACAAACGTTGACCACACTCAGTCTAGGGAGCTCTACACAAAAGATATACAGGACTGGGAAAGAATAACTGATTAAATTTTAACCAGCTGCTGGGCAGATAGTTTGCCTGAGGCACATTTGTCAGTTTCAAAGGGTCCTTTTATTAATTTTGCATTTTGTATTTTGTTAGTGGAAAGAGCTTACTCTGTTGGGACTGCCAAAAGCTATCGGCAGCGAATCTTACAGCAGCAAAGAGGAAACTGTAGAGCATGCCAAGTAGATTTAGCACACTGAGCACTCTAAATTACATTTGTTTTATGTGTTCTAAAAAAATATATTAACTTCAGGTGTAAGTTCTCTGAATAAAGCCTTAAAGTTAGTACATCTAGTTCTTCCTTTGTTTATATAAGGCTTTCAGTTTGTCTATAAAAATAAACCACTCTAGTCTCTGCCAAATATCTACCGATGTAATTTTAATCATTTCCTCTTGTGACAGTTGGCACATTGTTTATTGGTCTGTTTTCTTACTAGTGTCGGATCTTACGTTTCTTATTGAAAAAGCAACTAAGACACTGTTGGGATGATCACCAATTTCCGTGTTAAGTCTGCTAGGGTCAAAAATATGAATATGAAGGTGAAAGTAGGATGAGAATATACAAACTTTTGTTTGGCTGGAGCGCCGAATCCCTTGCAGATGTGGGAAATGCTTCCTGTTGTACGTCTTTCAGACAATTTGTGAGCAGAAGTTAGAACTCAGGGGTTAAATGGAAACTACAAAACTCTCCTGTGATGCTGGAAATTTCACAGGTTCCACTCCGGCAGCTTCAAACAGCATTAAACACAAAGCAAAAAAGTACACCCCCAGGCGAGAATTTGGAAAAGGCTTACCTGCAGGAGAATGTAGCTAAATTTAAGTCTGAAGACAAAGCATGTGGGCTTACATTTAGAAAGTGACTAGCAAAATACACCTTTTTAGAATGCATTTCATCCTCCTTTTTTTTTTTTTTTGGTCTCATCAAATTTTTCGAATTGTTTTGTTTTGTTTGCTAGTGAGAATTCTTATGCCAAATCAATATAAGATGGAGTTCCTACTGCATTATTTAATGTCTTAATTTATTATTAGTTAATGCTATCTTTTTTGGTGGAGGCCTATGTTGGCTTACCTCATTGTTGTTGTTTATATATAATGGGGTCTATTCCTTCTCCCACTCAAGTAAACACCAAAACTGACATAACGAAGGGATGGGACCTTTAACCTATTCCCACCTTTTTTAATACGGAGTAATAAATATTCTCTGTGAAATTAATAATTCTTGGCAAGAGAAACTTATAAATTCAGGTTTCTAAATAAATAATATACTAGAGTACAACAAATACAATTAAAAAATCTAGGCCCCGAAACCATGTACCATGGAATTAAATGGCAAAACTGCCATTGGCTTCATTTGGAGCAAGACTTATTTTTCTCAAAAAATAAAATAGCACTTATTGTGTCTATTGCTTTTGCATCAAACTTAGAGGTTTGCAAGATAGCCTTTATCCACGCAGCACTTAGAAACTCGGAGGGTGTGTCTACATTGCAATTAAAAACCCATGGGTGGCCAGCTAACTGGGGCTGAGAGGGTTTGGGATGTTTAATTGTAGTGTAGACATTGGGGCTTGGGCTGGAGCCCAGGCTCTAGGTTCCTGCGAGGTGGAAGAGTCCCAACCCAGAGGCCTACACCAAAATGAAACAGCATCTTAGCCCAAGATCCATGTGTCCAAGTCAGCTCCATAGGCCAGCCACAGGTGTCTACTTGCAATGTAGACATACCCTCAGTAACCTATGCATGTGCTGTATAACATACCAGATACCCTTAGATGCCATTTTTCTAGGTATGTCTACACTGTGAAGAAAAACTAGTGGTGCTGAGTCTCAGAGTCTGAGTCAATTGGCTCAGGCTAGGGGCTAAAAACAGCAGTGTAGATGTTCCCACTTGGCTGGAGTCTGGGCTCCAAGACCCTCCCACCATACTGGGTTTCAGAGCCCAGACTCCAGTCCACACCTGAATGTCAACACTGTTTTTAGCCCGTAGCCCGAGTCCTGCAAGCCCAAGTCAACTGACTCAGGCTCTGACCCGTGGGTTTTTCTTTGCCGTGCAGACATGCCCAACAGGACCTTGTGGCTGGACAACATATATTCAAACACTCCTGTAAAATGAATGTTGTTGCTTTACCACACTTCTCTCTATTTTCAAAAAATACCTGAAAAGTTGATGGGATTGATCACAAATAGTTTGCTGTTAGTATCTGATACTCAATGTTTGAAATTCACAGTGTTTTGGTTAACTGTGGACATATAAATGTCTGTATTGTTCCTGTTCCCTGACTCTCATTCTCAGAAGAGTTTCAAGAAGCCACTGTGGGTAAATAAGTCACTCAGGGAGAATTATCAGTAGGGAAAGGAGGTAGCAGATAACTAGGTTAAGGAAATTTAGAAAAAATTAAAAGCTTTGTGTTCTGGACAACACACGTCTTGTCTGAGGGAAGTTTGGCTACTCTAAGATGTACTGGGGGTGGGGGTTGGGGTATATTGTTCAAGATTAATTTTCTCTCATGGCATTCACACACAATAGGGGTGTAGGGTGTGGTTCTAGGTGCAAAGTGTGCATTCAGATTCCCTGTCTGGCTCTTTAAATTTACCCTGTGCCAGGGCTCCAGTGGAGTTTTTTCCCTTTTTGTTTAATATCATAAAATATACCACTTAAGATTCAGGTTCTCCAGCATACAGGCTCTTTTGCTGTTTGTTTTCTGTGATGTTCCTAATGAATAAAATAAAATCACTGTAACTCAGGAAAAGTGAACACAAAAGCGTCATGAGCTTGGCTGAAATGAATTCTTTAAACTCTATCACAAAGGAAATAAATGTTAATATCTGCTGTTATTTAAGAATATGCCTATCCCTGTTCTTTTCATTCCCACTCTGTTGAATCTGAACCTTTCTAAGGTTACTCAAAAGGCCTTTACTCTACCTGTGTGAGAAAAATGCCTTCTTCACATGTAATTTAATGTGTGGTTACATCCTGTTAGATCACATTAGCTGACATGATATAACCCAATGTATCAAATGAGATGAAAACAGATATTTAATGAAACCAGCATTATTCCCCTGAGGGTGGAAAATGCAAAGGATTATGCAACAGCCAGATTACCTATGTTGTACATATCCGCTTTGGTAGAATACTATATTAATTTCAACAATCATCAATTTACAATTTCTCTTAATAAAAGTCCTGGAAATAATACATTGTAGCTTGATAGGTACCTTCTTTGTTGTCAAACAATTCATTCCAATCCTAGTCGAACTGCAGAATGTCAATAAAACAAGTACAAAATGTGACAGAGCATAGTGCAATTTTTCAGTATTGAGGTTGCATTCTGTATAATTTGCCATCATAAATCTCATGCTGGTGATTTAATCTGAACAATGTTTAAGTTAAAGCTTTAGGTTAAATTTTTGGAAAAGAAATAATTACTTTGCACATTAGCCAAAACAAAAAAACAAACCCGAATTCTGAGCATTGACTTTACTTTGAAGTAGGGATGGAGAACTCATTATGGCAAACCTAATAGCGATTTGTATGTTTGAAAGTATCTCTAAAACAACGAACCCAATCATTTTAAGGTACAGTTCTGTGACAGACATTGATTGCTCTAAGGTTGGCTGGTGGATATAAGAACTATTGTGGCTCTATCCAAGCCCCGGAAGGTACTTAGCCCTCGTCTACACTACAAACTTATGTCAGTATAATTATGTCGCTTTGGGTTGTGACCCTGAGCGACACAGTTATACCGACCGAACTCCCAGTGTAGACAGAGCTATGTCAACTGGAGGACTTCTCCTGTCAGCATAGGTAGCATTTCACTAAGAGGACAGCAGCGCTGCTACACTGCTGTAAGTGTAGACAAGCCCATAGAATGCATACAGCAGGGTTAAGGAGCCATCTAACAGTGATGTACAGAGACTGTGTGTGTGTTGCAGGGGCTGTACTGGTGATGTCCTTTATGTTCCATTCAGAACAGGAGAGCACCAACCCAAATATCATACTGTACTGATTGTGACCTTTCACCGCTGACACTTTTCTATCTAGATAAAGCAATGTACTGCGGATATAAAACTATACAATATCTTCAATTTACATATTTGAAATAGAATTTATGTAGCAATGGTGAAATAAAAATAAACTTTGGAATGTCAAACGAGTTTGAACACTTGAGAGAGAACATTTTTGAAAAAAAATGCACTTCCAATAAAGCTAGAAATCAAAAGATTTATTTAAAAAAAAGTAAAGAAAAATGTTCCTTATTACTTATTACTTGTTGTATGGTATTACCTAGAAGCCCCAGTCATGAACCAGAACCCCATTCTTCTAGGCACTGTATAAACACAGAAAAAGAGCATGGTCCCTGCCCCAGAAAGCTTAAAATCTAAGATAGGAGACGTGGATACAGACAAATAGACAAACGGAAACAATGAGACAATATTGGTTAATTGGTATGCAGCAGTTACAGGTCACCAGCTGCCTAACTGTTAAGTTACTGTAGGCATCACAGCAGAGGAAAGTTTTAAGGAGGGTTTTGAAAGAGGTCAATGAGGTAGCTTTGTGGATATTTATGGGGAGCTCCTCCAATGTGTGAGGGGCCATTTGAGAGAAAGCACAAAGATGCTTGTTTAAAAAAATTAACAAGTTGGCATTATTGGCTGATAAAAGTTAGGAGCTGACATCTCAGTAGTGTATGAAAGGTGATATGTAGCATGGGGATAAGACTTGAAAGAGAAGACAAGTAGCTTATGTTTGATGTGATGGAGAAGGGGGAATTAGTGGAGGAATTCATTGAGAGGGGAGAGATGGTCAAAGTGACAAGCTAGGAAAACTATCTTTGCCACAGCATTTTGTGTGGAGAAGTGACTAAGATGAGATTTGTCAAGTCCAGAGAAGAGGATGTTGTAATAGTTGAGACGTGAGGTGATGAGAGTTTTAGCGGTGTGGATGGACAGGAAAATCCATATCTTAGAGATGTGTACAGAAAGAATTGACAAGATTTAGACAGCCTGGGTGTGAGGATCCACAGAGAGGATTGAGTTAAAGATGATGCCTAGGTTAGGGGGCCTGAATGACTGGAGGGATTGGGGCTTTCAGATAAGATTATCCAAAGATGAGGTGTGGCGGAAAATTAGAAGGTGACCATCTGTTTAGCTTCAAAAGATTAAGGGGTGACTTGATGAGTTTATAAGTGTCTGCATGGGGAACAAAAATTTGATAATCACGGGCTCTCCAATCTAGTAGACAAAGGTATAAAAAGATCCAATGGCTGGAATTCAAAGCTAGACACATTCAAACTGGAAATAAGGCACATGTTTTTACACTGAAGGTAATTAACCATTGGAACAACTTAACAAGGGTTGTGTTGCTTTCTCCCTCAATAGAAATTTTAAAGTCAAGATTGGACATTTTTCTAAAAGATATGCTCTAGTTCAACCACAGCTATTGGACAGAGAAGTCCTGTGGCCTGTATTATGCAGGAGGTCAGACGAAATGATCACAATGTCCATTCTAGCCTTAAAAATCTGTGGAACCACACAGAAAGTTGAAGGGAGGATGAGGAGGATCCTCTGAACAGCATGCTAATGAGCAGTTAGGTCATTAGAAAGTTTAAGAGCTATTTCAGTGGCATGCAAAGGGTGGAAGCTGGATTGGAGAGGGTCTAGGATGGAATTGGAGGAGAGGAACTCTAGTCAGTGGTTGTAGACAGTGAGTTCAAAGAGCGCAGAAATTAAGGGAAGAAGAGAGATGGACTGGTAGGTAGAGAGGCAGATGAGGTCAAGGATGTTTTTTTTTTTTTTTTAAGATGGCAGAGATGAAAGCATTCTTGTATTGTGAGAGGAAAAACCTTTCTCCTTAACCTCTCATCCTCTTCTGGTAAGAGAGAGGATAAGAGTGGGAGATGGGATGGCATTACTGGAGAAGTGGAGAGAAAAGTTGATGGTCAAAGATGGGGAATTTAGCAACAGAAGATCTAAGAGAGAGCAGTGCTTAGTGAAACCCAAGTCAAATGAACAGCCCTTTTGGTAAGTGGAAGAGTTAAGCCAGACCTGCAGATTGAATGAAGAAGTGAACGTGAGGACACTTGTGAGTTCAAATGGGCTACCAATATGTAAATGCCAAGTGGAAGAGTGGAAGATTGTGTGGAGATTGAAATCAGAGAGGAAGGCTGTCAGGGAGTAGCAGGATGGGTAGCTGATGACAGCAACATGGAGAGAGAAGAGTCAGATGCAGTGCTGCTCAAAAAAGGAGACAGTGGAACAGGGAGGAGGATGGGTTGGGAGAAACTAGAACAGGAGTTGATAAACCTAAAACTGTCACCACAATCTGATCCAGGGTGGGCACTGTGAGAGAGGAAGAGGCCTCTCTGTAAGAGAAAGCAGCTGTGACTGTGTGTGAAGCGACTTTGTCTGTACAAAGTGCAAGCTAGTATCCATATTGGAAGAGAAGATTGAAGGTCTGGAGAATCAGATATTGACCCTGCGTTGCATACGAGAATCTGAGGATTTCCTGGACAAAAGTCAGGATATGCTTCTACGGGCACAAAGCTCTAAAGATTTAGAGCAGGTTGCACAGCGGAGCCAAGAGGCCAGTGAAGAAGCTTGGCAACATGTGACCTCCAGAAGAAGAAGGGGGAATGTCCGGGTACCAGCAACGCAGACACAGGTAAGTAACTGTTTTCATGTGCTCTCCCCAGGTACCATTGCTGAGATGATACGTCCGGGGGGAGAAAGCAGAAGGAGACTCCGCTGGTTGGAAGGCATGAGATGCGCTGTCCTGAGGTTGGGGGTTCCACGACCACCACTCCCAAGAGAAGGAGGCGGGTGGTGGTGGTCGGGGACTCTCTCCTCAGGGGGACTGAGTCATCTATCTGCTGCCCTGACCGGGAAAACAGAGAAGTCTGCTGCTTGCCAGGGGCTAAGATTTGCGATGTGATGGAGAGACTGCCGAGAGTCATCAAGCCCTCGGATCGCTACCCCTTCCTGCTTCTCCACGTGGGCACCAATGATACTGCCAAGAATGACCTTGAGCAGATCACTGCGGACTACGTGGCTCTGGGAAGAAGGATAAAGGAGTTTGAGGTGCAAGTGGTGTTCTCAGAGTAACAGCCGTGTTAGTGTGTCTTTGCAAAAAGAAAAGGAGTACTTGTGGCACCTTAAAGACTAACCAATTTATTTGAGCATGAGCTTTCGTGAGCTACAGCTCACTTCATCGGATGCATGAAGTGAGCTGTAGCTCATGAAAGCTCATGCTCAAATAAATTGGTTAGTCTCTAAGATGCCACAAGTACTCCTTTTCTTTTTGCAAAGTGGTGTTCTTGTCCATCCTCCCCGTGGAAGGAAAAGGCTGGGGTAGGGACCATCGAATCGTGGAAGTCAACGAATGGCTATGCAGGTGGTGTCGGAGAGAAGCCTTTGGATTCTTTGACCATGGGATGGTGTTCCATGAAGGAGGAGTGCTGGGTAGAGACGGGCTCCACCTAACGAAGAGAGGGAAGAGCATCTTTGCGAGCAGGCTGGCTAACCTAGTGAGGAGGGCTTTAAACTAGGTTCACCGGGGGAAGGAGACCAAAGCCCTGAGGTAAGTGGGCAAGCAGGATACCGGGAGGAAGCACAGGCAGGAACTCTGTGAGGGGAGGGTTCCTACCTCATACTGAGAATGAGGGGCGATCTGCAGGTTATCTCAAGTGCCTATATACAAATGCACAAAGCCTTGGAAACAAGCAGGGAGAACTGGAGGTCCTGGCGAAGGCAAGGAATTATGACGTGATTGGAATAACAGAGACTTGGTGGGATAACTCACATGACTGGAGTACTGTCATGGATGGTTATAAACTGTTCAGGAAGGACAGGCAGGGCAGAAAAGGTGGGGGAGTAGCACTGTATGTAAGGGAGCAGTATGACTGCTCAGAGCTCCGGTATGAACCTGCAGAAAAACCTGAGTGTCTCTGGATTAAGTTTAGAAGTGTGAGCAACAAGAGTTATGTAGTGGTGGGAGTCTGCTATAGACCACTGGACCAGGGGGATGAGGTGGATGAGGCTTTCTTCCGACAACTCGCAGAAGCTACTAGATCACATGCCTTGGTTCTCATGGGCAACTTTAACCATCCTGATATCTGCTGGGAGAGCACTATAGCGGTGCACAGACAATCCAGGAAGTTTTTGGAAAATGTAGGGGACAATTTCCTGGTGCAAGTGTTGGAGGAGCCAACTAGGGGCAGAGCTTTTCTTGACCTGCTGCTCACAAACTGGGAAGAATTAGTAGGGGAAGCAAAAGTGGATGGGAATCTGGGAGGCAGTGACCATGAGTTGGTAGAGTTCAGGATCCTGACACAGGGAAGAAAGGTAAGCAGCAGAATATGGACCCTGGACTTCAGGAAAGCAGACTTCGACTCCCTCAGGGAACTGATGGGTAGGATCCCCTGGGGGAATACCATGAGGGGGAAAGGAGTCCAGGAGAGCTGGCTGTATTTCAAAGAATCCCTATTGAAGTTACAGGGACAAACCATCCCGATGTGTCGAAAGAATAGTAAATATGGCAGGCGACCAGCTTGGCTTAACAGTGAAATCCTTGCGGATCTTAAACATAAAAAAGAAGCTTACAAGAAGTGGAAGATTGGACAAATGACCAGGGAAGAGAATAAAAATGTTGCTCGGGCATGTAGGAATGAAATTAGGAGGGCCAAATCGCACCTGGAGCTGCAGCTAGCAAGAGATGTTAAGAGTGACAAGAAGGGTTGGCAACAAGAAGAAAGCCAAGGAAAGTGTGGGTCCCTTACTGAATGAGGGAGGCAACCTAGTGACAGAGGATGTGGAAAAAGCTAATGTACTCAATGCTTTTTTTGCCTCTGTCTTCACGAACAAGGTCAGCTCCCAGACTGCTGCGCTGGGCAACACAGCATGGGGAGTAGGTGGCCAGCCCTCTGTGGAGAAAGAAGTGGTTCGGGACTATTTAGAAAAGCTGGACGTGCACAAGTCCATGGGGCCGGATGCGTTGCATCCGAGAGTGCTAAAGGATTTGGTGGCTGTGATTGCAGAGCCATTGGCCATTATCTTTGAAAACTCATGGCGATCGGGGGAAGTCCCGGACAACTGGAAAAAGGCTAATGTAGTGCTCATCTTTAAAAAAGGGAAGGAGGAGGATCCTGGGAAATACAGGCCAGTCAGCCTCACCTCAGTCCCCGGAAAAATAATGGAGCAGGTCCTCAAGGAATCAATCCTGAAGCACTTACATGAGAGGAAAGTGATCAGGAACAGTCAGCATGGATTCACCAAGGGAAGGTCATGCCTGACTAATCTAATCGCCTTCTATGATGAGATTACTGGTTCTGTGGATGAAGGGAAAGCAGTAGATGTATTGTTTCTTGACTTTAGCAAAGCTTTTGACACGGTCTCCCACAGTATTCTTGTCAGTAAGTTAAAGAAGTATGGGCTGGATGAATGCACTATAAGGTGGGTAGAAAGTTGGCTAGATTGTAGGGCTCAACAGGTAATGATCAATGGCTCCATGTCTAGATGGCAGCCAGTATCAAGTGGAGTGCCCCAAGGGTCGGTCCTGGGGCCGGTTTTGTTCAATATCTTTATAAATGATCTGGAGGATGGTGTGGATTGCACTCTCAGCAAATTTGCAGATGATACTAAACTAGGAGGAGTGGTAGATACGGTGGCAGGTAGGGATAGGATACAGAGGGACCTAGACAAATTGGAGGATTGGGCCAAAAGAAAACTGATGAGGTTCAACAAGGATAAGTGCAGGGTCCTGCACTTAGGACGGAAGAATCCAATGCACCACTACAGACTAGGGACCGAATGGCTAGGCAGCAGTTCTGCGGAAAAGGACCTAGGGGTGACAGTGGACGAGAAGCTGGATATGAGTCAACAGTGTGCCCTTGTTGCCAAGAAGGCCAATGACATTTTGGGATGTATAAGTAGGGGCATAGCCAGCAGATCAAGGAACGTGATTTTTCCCCTCTATTCGACATTGGTGAGGCCTCATCTGGAGTACTGTGTCCAGTTTTGGGCCCCACACTACAAGAAGGATGTGGAAAAATTGGAGAGAGTCCAGCGAAGGGCAACAAAAATGATTAGGGGTCTGAAACACACTTATGAGGAGAGGCTGAGGGAACTGGGATTGTTTAGTCTGCAGAAGAGAAGAATGAGGGGGGATTTGATAGCTGCTTTCAACTACCTGAGAGATGGTTCCAAAGAGGATGGTTCTAGACTATTCTCAGTGGTAGAAGATGACAGGATGAGGAGTAATGGTCTCAAGTTGCAGTGGGGGAGGTTTAGGTAGGATATTAGGAAAAACTTTTTCACTAGGAGGGTGGTGAAACACTGGAATGCGTTACCTAGGGAGGTGGTAGAATCTCCGTCCTTAGAAGTTTTTAAGGTCAGGCTTGACAAAGCCCTGGCTGAAATGATTTAATTGGGGATTGGTCCTGCTTTGAGCAGGGGGTTGGACTAGATGACCTCCTGAAGTCACTTCCAACCCTGATATTCTATGATTCTATGATTCTATGACAACAATATCAGATGAAGTATTCCAGCCCACTGAGAGAACCTGGGGGAAGCAACATATGAAGGGATCCAGGCCACTGAGAGTTCACTGGAGGGAGGGAGATATAAAGAGTTTATGAAGGCTGTGATCTTTTTAGTAATGGGGTGGGCATTTCTGAGATAGCAAGAGTAGGGGAAGATGGAGGGATAGTTGTGAGATGAAAAATGGTGGTAGCAGAGAAGCAGAAGTGGTGCTGAGGACAGGTGGAGGAGATGGAGAGTGTGGGATAGGGGAGGGCTAAGGTTTGTGATAGACGTGACCAGATTCCTAATATCAAAATTAGATATGAGCTAAGCTGCAAGTTTGAATTGTGTTTGAATTCCTCCACAATTCAGTAATGTTAGAGTCTGGAACATATATTGTGGCTCATCTCTGTGCAAAAGGAAGTATTCCCAATCCTATAAGTCTGAAAATCATGATTCAAAGTCCAAAAAAATCCTGAAATTGCCCCCAAGGTATTATACCCACCCAGGGTACTCAACCTATAGTTGAGAATGGGAGTATGACAAACCGTGGCAGCATTTCAGAATTGAAATATTTTGGGTTTGGGATGAAATATTTTGGGTTTTTATTTCTTTAGGGAAAATTTTCCCTGGGGAAGAAAACACGTTTTCTGATCAGCTGTTCTGACGTTCATTGTGCATCATGGCTCCTCATCTGTCCCCGTTTAGATGATATTAATCTGCTTCAGCTCCTGCCTATCGTTCTTTAGCTCAATCTGCAGAGGCTCATTTTGGCAGCTATGAAGGTCTTAAATTCAATCCCCAATGATGACCTAGATGACAGTTGTTCTGAATATGGGACTTGTCAGTAATTAGAACTGCTGTGGGCCTCAGTCATGAGGGTTAGATTTCTGCTATCCTGGGAAAGGATATAACCCATTGTTCAGTGGGGGTGAAGTTCTGTGCTGCACCTCTCAGAGATGAAGCACAGAACTCATGCAGCTCAGGTGGAGGGTGGGCTAAGATGGCTTTAAGTTGTTGTGGAGGCTGGAGTGGCCTCTGGCATAATTTAAACAGCCAGAATCTCTGTAATGCTACATGCTGGAACCCCACCCTAACACACACCTCCCACTCAGCCCTGACACACCCCATACACCAGAGCTCATGAGGGGGTCCTCAGAGGACAGAATGCAGATGTTGTCATCATCAGTTCCTGCTCTGGAGAGTTTCCCCCTCTCAGATCTGGGGCTTTTATGCTGCTCCAGTCCTTTTACCTGATGTAAAGGGGCCAGAGATGGGGTGAGAATTTTTCCTAGCTTCTGAGTCCTCTCTGTGGCTGATCTACAGAGGATGTGATTTTGCTACTTACAGGTATGGGACTTAGTCTTTAACTCAAACTTTAGAGAATCACCCATGAGGTCCTCAGGTGACACTTGGTACACTTACTGAGGTGATTAGTCTCATCAATTAATTGCTGCAGTGAATACTACTCAGTGTGAATAAGGGTTGCAGACTTGGGCCCAGTGTGATTTATATTAGGATATTTACAGCGCAAATGGCTGTTTTCCTTTAAGAAATGTAGAAGGCTAATTCTTTTTGGACTGTTCAGTGTGCAGAATAGTGAGTGAAATCTTCATTTTAACTAAGAAAAATGGTGGCCTATATCCCAGTGAAAAAAATGTGGCCCTGGAATAACCTCCAGATTATAAAAATATTTTTACAATGCACACTGAATAAGTTCCAGTTTTGAAAGGTAACTTCATTTCAAACCTCTGTGCAAACAAAGCAAAGGGCTAATCACATGAGTTAGGGACACTGGAAAATTAACATCTGGATACACAAATCACAACTATCTTGACATCATGAGCTTGAAATTTTTCATAGTCAATCCATGGCTTAGTTTATTTACCTTATGAGTCCCGCAAGGAAAACAAAACTGAAATACCTGTATCATAATATTTCTCAAAATTGATGCATTTTTTTATCTTGGGAATTATATGATGTTTTATTTATGTATTTTTTTGCTACTTCCATCCTTATGTGAAACTTTTCATACCCAATAAATGTACATTTGATCCCCTAAGTATTAAGGAAGGAGTAACTAATATGAGCATGTTACAATAGTGGATAGCTATCCACATGTACTCTGTTTCCTATTTTCCAATGATTTTTCATAGTTAATGGTTAGAATAAACTCAGGGTAAACAGGGGAGCTAATATTTCAAGAAGAGTTTTAAAAAAACTGGGTTAATTTTTCCATGAGCTGTGAAAGCTGGAAATAAGGAAAAGGTTAGTCACACAATACAAACGCAGAGGTATTGTGCTGATAGAAAGAACTGAATTAACTTAAATGTAGCACATTGATTTTAAGATGTCTGTGATCTACTGTGAAAATGTCTTCTTGTCCTGCACATGCCATTGGCAGGCAAACTATGTTTGTTATTAATGTGATGCCTTTGTAAAGTCTTAGTTGACAGACTGATCTAAGAGAATTTCATCGTGACCGCTATATGTTTTCTCTAGGACCCTAAATACCAAGAAATGCAAAGTAATTACTAGGAAATAAAGAGGAGGACAAACATATAAAGGACCCAGTCCATCTCCTGTTAAAGTCAATGTGCCAGATTCTGATATCCTCACGATGAGTAACACCTTCCCCTGAAAATACTCTCACTAGCTTAAAATTATGGAATAAGACACTATTCCACATGAGTAAGGGTATGAAGAGCTGGTCCAACGGGAGTAGGATTGGACACACCCTAAGAGGACCTTTGTTGGGCTCCCAAAACTGTGTCTTAATCTTATGTCCAGAAAAGATATACATACATAATTATAAACCAAAAGAATTATGTGGAATAGAAAATATCTTGCTGTATTTGTTCCTCTCTCCTAGTGGCAAATGCTGAGGTATATCACCTTTTGCTGATGTGCTAATGTGGGGAAACCCATTGCCACCATGGTTGTGATGCCAGACCTGCAGTAATTGACAGTGCTAGATTTTGAAGTACGTTCTCCTGAATTCACTCAGCTGAATGCTCCATTCCTCAAATCCTGAGTGAAGGAACTGGCTTATCTCCACAGTTAAAAGGCCATTGACCCATTTGGTCATTGCAGTACTGGCAGGTCTGCTTAAAATCCATGCAGATCAGACTATTTGTTTGTTTGAAATTCCATGAACATCCATAAATGTTACAGTACTCACTTTTACTAGGACCATAAGAGAAAGCAAAGTAAGCATTGTTTCACTTACTGCAAATCAAAAGTACCCAAGGGGGAAATTAATATATTCTATGGACCTGTAAAAGTTATGTCACGCAGCCAGATAGAGACAGAAAGGGCAATAAGTCAAGACTGAGCATGGCAGGCCAGAATGAGTAGGGCAGAATAATGGATATGATAAAAGAAACCATTGTGTGTGTTTTTTCCTTAATAGAATAACTTGGTAAATATGTTGTCTTTTCAAGATCCATTAGACAGGTTTACAGTAGGCAGTGAATATAGTATGTAAACCCTGCAAAGTGATGGTCCACCTATCATAAGACCATGATAAGACATGATAAGATGGTCCACCTATCATAAGACAATGATGTCTCGACTAAAGGAACGTTGGGCTCTTCCTTTTATGATGAACTTTTTGATTATTTTATTTATTTATTTATTTTGGAAAAAAAAGAAGAATTTGGAAGATGTCGGGAATTAGAGGCGTTTTTCCCTTCTGAACACCAATTTTTTTAAAAAAATTGGCTTCCATTCTAGACAAGAGATTGGGTAAAATAGCAGGGAAATTATTACATCCCAGTCAGCCTATTGCAGTTAAAGATTGCACAGTGGCAGACACTTTGTCTAATTTGTGGGAGATGGGGAGAATGGCAGGTTTGTGTTTTGGTCTTGGACCAGGCCAAATTTTTTGATAGAATGAACCTACCTTACTTATGGTTGGTCCTGTCTCAATATGGTATTGCCTCACTGTTTATAAACTGGCTGCAGCTCTTGTATGTTCATGCACTACATTTTCTTTTAGTAAATGGGTGGAGGAGAGAGGCTATACAGATATGTTCTGGGGTAAAGCAAGTTTGAGTTCAATGTTGTATTGTTTGTCTTTGGACTCTTTACTGCAGGCAGTGTGTGGTATCGGGATTTCAGGGCTTAAATCTGTGGATGAGGGGGAGAGAGGAATTTCAAAGACACCCCCCCTCACACACACACACACACACAAACACACACACACACACATATGATATCAGAGTGCTAGGGGATAGTACTGAAGATAGGGACATATTTTTGACACCTTACAGAATTGTTCAGCTGCAACTGGAGCAGTGATTAATATGAAGCAGAGCAAGGCTTTGTGGATGGAGATTTTGGGGTGCTCTCTTGCTCCTCCACAGGAGTTGCAGTTTGTAATGAGCCATCCTGGGGTTATAGATATTTTGGGACTCACTGGAGGTGCTTCAGAAGCTGAGTTGCACTGGGGGAAGTGGTTTGCCTCCTGCCAGGTTAAGGTGATGAGGTAGAAGAGATGGACCCTGACTTTGGCAGAATGGTTTATGTCAACTAAAACATTTCTGTTACCTTTTTGCGTTAATGTGGCATATGTGTATCCTCCAAAGAGAAAATTATTGGTCAGATTGACAGGGTTATTTTTTCAGATGCTGTGAACAATAAATATAATCTAATGCAGAGAAGTAGAGTTTACCTGCCAATTAAAAGAAAGGTGTTTAGGGATGGTATGCTCTAAAACTTTTCTGATTGTTTTTTTTTTTAAATTCATAGGGTTTGCGCATCTGGGAATTTGGCAGAATAGTAGGAGGCATGGGGGCCTGTGATACTTGATAGATCTTTTAGTTTTCAGGGCTAAAAGTCTGTGGCAGGGAGGGTTTGGATGGTTTCTTGTAACTATGATTTGTCCTGATTTTGACTGTAATTTCTGGTTTATGTTCTGAAGTGTTTATTCCAATAAACATGAACAGAGAGAGAGAGAACAAAAATGAGGAAACTCGCAGGAGTTCTGATGTGTTATGGCATACCACCAGTGTGTGTGTACTTTTCAATGTCACCAATGTCAATGTCACCAATGTTCCCTCTGCCCTTTGACAGGCTGTGTGTGCAAAAAATTTCTTCTGTTGAAAATTTTGACAGGCTGTGTGTACAAAAAATTTCTTCTCTGCAAATTGTTGTGCTTCTGTGCAAATTTTTGTGTGCGTGGTGTTTCTCCATGTGCACAGAGTTTAGGTTCTGTGTGTGCACGCACATGTGCACAGCTTAGAGGGAACAGTGGTTGTCACTCTTAGTCTGTTACTATTTTTTAGAGCTCAGCTAAAATAGTACATGGCAGTCAAGGTGGTGGTGGTGTTTGTATATATATCTTGCTTTGCTTCATGTTCCCACCAAAGTTATTAACCAAAACAAGTTTGGAAAACTGTTTATCCACTTTACATGGCCTGTTTTGCACTTAGTTTGCAATTCTGTGTTTGTTGGGGTGGAGGTGGAGGGATAGGGGAAATGTTCTAAGTAAGATGCATGAATGTCTTTTCAAGAAGCTTGTAGGCTTTTGGAATTAATGTTTTGCCCTCATAGCATGGCTAGTCAAACTATTCAGTTCATTGCTATCCAGTGAAATTGCTAGATATTTTAAATCTCTTTGAGGAGTTCCTTGACAAAGTAATCCTACGGGTGATTTTAACCAAACATCATCTTTAATTTTAATATATGCTTCTTTAGTGTCTTTCAGAGTGCTGTGCACCAACCAATGTCCTCCTCTTCACGTATCTTGCAGAAAAACAAACAGCAGCATATCTTGAGCAGGTTCCAGGTTCTTTAAATCACTCCTCTACCTGGCCTTAAAGCATTATTTATTTTCAGCTGATTAATTCATGACAGGAGAAGCCATTACAATTTCTTTGGCAGAAATTTCATAAGCAGTTGCCAGTGGTAATCCATGAAGAAGTTTCCTGCTGTATCTGGCTGGATAAATCCAAGGAAGTTCAGGTTTCACTGTTGTTCACAAGGTCTGGCAACTCGAACCCAGGCTGCCTATTTCTGGGAAGGGATTAGCATACCTTTGGGTTCTTATTGATTATCCACTTCCACATGCTTATAGCTTTCTATTTCCTTTGCTTTAGAAATTAACTCCTGGAGAGCATAGCAGGATGATGATTATGTGATTAGGGCTGTCAAGCGATTAAAAACATTAATCGTGATTAATCGCACTGTTAAATAATAATAGAATACCATTTATTTAAATATTTTGGGATGTTTACTACATTTTCAAATATATTGATTTCAATTACAACACAGAATACTAAGTGTACAGTGCTCACTTTATATTATTATTTTTATTTCAAATATTTGCACTGTAAAAAACAAAAGAAATAGCATTTTTCAATTCACCTAATACAAGTACTGCAGTGCAATCTCTTTATCATGAAAGTTGAACTTACAAATGTAGAATTATGCTCAGAAATAACTGCATTCAAAAATAAAATAATGGAAAACTTTAGACTCTACAAGTCCACTCAGTCCTACTTCAGCCAATCGCTCAGACAAAACAAGTTTGGTTACAATTTGCAGGAGATAATGCTGCCCGCTTCTTGTTTACAGTGTCACCTGAAAGTAAGAACAGGCATTCACATGGCACTGTTTAGCTGGCATTGCAAGATATTTACGTGCCAGATGTGCTAAAGATTCATATGTCCCTTTATGCTTCAATCACCATTCTAAAGGTCACGAGTCCACGCTGATGATGGTTTCTGCCCGTTAATGATCCAAAGCAGAGCGGACTGATGCATGTTCATTTTCATCATCTGAGTCAGATGCCACAGCAGGTTGATTTTCTTTTTTGGTGGCTCAGGTTCTGTAGTTTCTGCATCAAAGTGTTGCTCTTTTAAGACTTCTGAAAGCATGTTCCACACCTCATTCCCATCAGATTTTGGATGGCACTTCAGATTCTTAAACCTTGATTGAGTGCTGTAGCTAATTTTAGAAATCTCACATGGGTACTTTCTTTGCATTTTGTCAAATCTGCTGTGAAAATGTTCTTAAAACCAACATGTGCTGGATCATCATCCGAGACCGCTATGAAATATATGGCAGAATGCAGTTAAAACAGAGCCAGAGACATACAATTCTCCCCCAAGGAGTTCAGTCACAAATTTAATTAATTCATTATTTTTTTAATGAGCATCATCTGTGTGGAAGCATGTCCTCTGGAATGGTGGCCGAAGCATGAAAGGGCATATGAATGTTTAGCATATCTTGTTTGTCTTAGCGATTGGCTGAACAAGAAGTAGGATTGAGTGGACTTGTAGTCTCTAAAGTTTTAATATGTTTTGTTTTTGAGTGCAGTTATGCAACAAAAAAAATCTACATTTGTAAATTACACTTTCACGTTAAAGAGATTGTACTACTTGTATGAGGTGAATTGAAAAATATTATTTCTTTTGTTTATCATTTTTACAGGGCAAATATTTGTAATAAGAATAATATAAAGTGAGCACTGTACACTTTGTATTCTGTGTGGTAATAGAAATCAATGTATCTGAAAACGTAGAAGAACATCCAAAAATATTTAATAAATTTCAATTGGTATTCAATTGCTATTAAACCTTGAGTTGAGTGCTGTAGCTACTTTTAGAAATCTCACATAGGTACTTTCTTTGTGTTTTGTCAAATCTATTGTTTAGCAGTGTGATTAATCATGATTAATTTTTTTATCATGATTAATTTTTCTGAGTTAATCATGTGAGTTAACTGTGATTAATTGTCAGCCCTAGTTCTGATGTTAAATAATGTGGTCACCAAATATTGGGCTGTCACAGTAGAGATGTCTAAGAGGTGATAACACTTTGTCAAATTCAGAATGCTCAGGTAAGGTTCAGCAAACACACACACACCTGGCTTGGGTTTCTTGCCCTAGTTCTACACGCATTGTCCTACTCTACTGCTCAGTAGAAGCAGGCTATAGAGCATAATGTGTGGCTTCTGAAAGTGAACACATTCATTATGTCATAATTGGTAGAACACATTGTCTGATTTTCTTTCAGTCTGCCAAATTCTGATGCAAGGGCCAAGTCAGCAAAGTGTAAGCACACGCTTAAATCCATCCATATCCAGCAGTGCAGTTAAGGACATGCTTAACTTTAGGCATGTGCTTAAGTCCCATTGACTTCAGTGCCCAAAGATAACCACATGCTTAAGTGCTTTGCTGGATAAGGATGAACTACTGAATTAGGGCCATAATTAGAGGAATTGAATAGGTGCACGATTCAAATAAAATATACATAATATTATAATGTCAAGTGCATAGAAATATAATTTCTTGAGTTTCTCTTTTAGTACAATCATTAAAAGTGGAAAGAGACGTTACTTCATCTAGGCCACCCTCTTGTCTGGGACGACGGTTTCTTACAAAATGAGTTCCCTTGCTTTGTCTAATTTAGCTTTTAAATGAGAGTTCTGTCCCTGCACTGCTGTTGGGATCAGCAACGAGAGAGTGACTGTTGGCATCTGTTCCTTTTTCAGCCTGTCCAGACCTACACAGTAAGATGGTTTGTGACAAATGGAATGAAATGAAATCTACTAGCTCAGTCTCCAATAGCCAACATATGATGCATTGGGTCTGTACATCAGAGAGGGTATGTCTTCACTGCAAAAAAAAAAAGTGTGTTTTTAATTCAGGTTAGTCAACCTCAGGCTCACCTACAGGCTTGAACTCAAGCTGCTAACCTGAGTTAAAACTTTTGTCTTTGCTGCTGTTTGAATCCAAGCTAGGTAGCTCTGGTTAGCTAACCTCAGTTAAGAACACACCTGACTTTTGAAGTGAAGGCATAGCCTTTAGCACAGTGAACATCATCTGCCAGTGTGTTCCTTTAGGGCTCTTGAATAGAGCAATTTAGAGATATGGTCTGCCAAAACAGTTTTGTTGGGACCCTGCCTGGCTTATTGCCAGCTTACCTTGTGCGCTACTGCGGAACCCAGGCTTTCAGAGTCTGTGGCTCTGGGGCAGCCTGGTCAGGTGGACTGCTCGGGGAATGAGAATGCTGGGCTTCCAGGCTCCCTCCTGAAGAGCTGGGAGGCCTGGCTCAAACTACAGCTCCCTTCACAGTAGGGAGTCTGGAAACTCTGAGAGCCTGGACTCAAGCTGAGACTCTCAGGACTGCTGCTGAGGTAGGTGCCTGGAAGACTCTTGGGCTCGCTGTCTCCCTGGGTTGGCCAATTCTCAGAGCAGATGGCTTTCTAGGCTGTGGCAGTTGGGCAGCCTTAGAAGCCAAGCCTGCGAGTTTGGTGTCTCTGGGATCTAAGTCCCAAGGCTGGCTGGCTGGTGGGGCTTCCCTGGAGCTGTAGACCCTGGGATTCTGGGTGACTGAGTGAAATTGCCATGAAATTGTTTCACGGACTCATCTCCCCATCCTTCTTGTACTGTAGAGAATTAGCCTGCAAACCTAATGGTGTCACACAACATTCTTCAAAGTTTAAGGCATCATACATGGATTGTGCATGTTCATAATTCTGTTGGAGTGAATCATCAGCAGCAAATGTTAATTTTTTCCAAGTAATCAGAGCCTGGAAAGATCTAATGACTGCCTGATCTTTGCAGTAAGAATTGTTAGTTTCCCCTTACCTTATAGTTGCAGCCCTTTATAGTTTTGGCTGCAAGCAAATTTCTTATCAATTTTAAAGCCATGCAATATTTTCCACAATTCAGATTTCATTATATACTAAAAACCCAGGTTAGGTTTAACCAAATATTTACTGGTTTCAGAGTAGCAGTCGTGTTAGTCTGTATTCGCAAAAAGAAAAGGAGTACTTGTGGCACCTTAGAGACTAACTAAATAAATTGGTTAGTCTCTAAGGTGCCACAAGTACTCCTTTTCTTTTTGCAAATATTTACTAAGATTCATAAATCGTTCAAGTGTACCTGGGCCAGTTTATGGTTTTCTGATGAAGCCATGCAAAATTTGCATTTTGTTACCAAATTAGTTCACTGATGCAGCAAGGTACTTAAGCACAAGGGGCACCACTCACATGCTCAAAGTTAGGCATGTATTTAAGTGTTTTTCTGAGTCGAGTGCCAGTGTGTGACATCTGGCAAATCTTTACCCTCTCTGATGCTCACTTGACCCATCAGTGCACACTTCCCTATCTCAAGGGTCTTGTGAGATATGGTTATTTATGTATGTAAAGTGTTTTGAGATCATCAGTGCAAAGTATTGTTAATGGCACTAGTGAGCAGTAAAATTCTAGGCTGCACCAGTGTGCAAAAGTTCTCTAAACTCCTGTAACTTTGTCTAAAACAATTAAAATATTAGTAAATAAAAATCAAAAGTCAAATAGTGTGTATGAATTTTGGCTTGTATTTTCACTGATCTGTTTTCTTTTGCTTTTATTTTAAGTTGTTTTTGTGCTACCCTGATTGTCTTGAACTTCTTTCAGAGCAGTGGGAGACACAATAATTCAATAATTTCTGGTTTTAATTTCAAGAAATATGCTAAAATAGGACAGACCAAAACAAGCTTTCCCTTCTGCCTTTGAAATGAAATCAGCAAAAATCTAAGGACTCTCTACTAGTATTTTGATAACAAAGATTGAAGTCTTATTAATATCAACTTCTTGTGTAGGAATACAGTATCTGACCCAATTATATGACAAATTGCTGTTATAGAGAATGCAGTCTTCAGTACAGATGTTCCTATGCCAGCCTGTTTGTGAACATGGCTTTTTATACATTCTGCTGTGCATTTCTGATAGATTTCAAAAAAGCTAAATTGAATATTTCTGCCTACCTATAGTAGTTTCTAGGAAATGCCATCCCCTGGCTACTTGTCCACAGTCTGTTAAAGATGATACAAATCACCACAGTATGCCCCTCCATTAGCTTGAAACATTTGCCCTAATGTCCTCTGGAAAGACTCAGTGCATCAGAAAATTAATGTAGAAAGACTGTACCTGTTGAAAAGTATTTTTTTCTTTTTCACTTAAAAGTCTTCATAGGTCAAAAGAAAATAGATTTAAATGCTCCCCGGTCAACCAAAGTACTTAAAGTCCTACACAATCAGTCTCCGGTGTGTGCCTTTTACACCCTCTTGAGTGCCTTTCTTCAATTGATCTAATATTGACTTCCCTTGAAAATTTTTCATGTCATTATTGTCAGAGGTAGCAGCGTACATCTTCCATTAGTGGTGATTAGTGGTTAAAACTATAATTTAAAAAAAAACGTTCAGGAAATAGTACTTTCTCATACGAAACATAACTAGGTCGAGCACATTTTCTCCCTCCACCCCTGCCAAGGTCACAAGGTGTGATTGCTGGATGCAATTGCTTGCTAAGGCATATAGCAGAATAGACAAATATCTAAAAATAAGTTCAAAGAAATAAAGAATTAGAAGAAAATATGAAATATTAATTGAGATTCTTACACATGGAATGAAAGATTTTAATCAATATAGAACACATATAATAAAGGCTCAAAATGTTTGCAAGGAGATAATTTGTCACAAATATTCAGACAGATGTTGAGGTAAAGATTCATATGTTTGTTTTATTCAGAGGCTGGGTGTAGCATATCAAGTAATTACCCAGAGTAACAGCATTTTTCATTTCTCCATTCCGTTTTTCAAAAGTTGTTCTCCTTTCCATGTGCACTCACTATTACCATTATTATTTCTTTTGCCTTTTTGCCTAGACATTCCATTCAGGGGTCAGGGCCCCATTGTGCTAGATGCCATACAAATACATAATAACACAGTGTCTACCCCAAATCTTACAAAATTACCATATGATGAGAGTTAAGAGGTGAAGCAAATAAATATTCCAGGGAGAAGTGAGAAACAGCTGTAGCAACCTATATGGAACATGTAGGGAGGAACACAGGTTGCAGGAGGGAAGCGCTTGGAGGAGGCACCAGGAATCCAGTCTGTTGTGTTCATATAGAGAGAATGCTGGGTGCAGCATCTCTATATATGGGTATCTCAGTAAAAATCCCATTTATTTTTAGGAGCATGAAGTCCTTTCATATTTATAACTCTGCATGGGCTACATGAAACAACAGTGACACAATTATGTTTTGTATAAAAAGCAAGTCTTAGCACACCCTCTTGCTAGCCATGATTTAGTGTTTCACAGGCTTCACACAGAGGAGTCTTAAAGAGAGACTTGAAAGAGGCGTGGTCAAAAAGTGAATGTGTAAACATGGCACTTTCTTACTCGGCAGTTCTGTAGCCAGTGTATGTTGTTCAAAATGCTTGCAGTGTTGTGCAGTCTTCCAGGTGCACACACCTGTGTTAAGTTGTACTATATTTGTTGTAAGCACAAGGATAATTTTATGATGGTGCTAAAAGAATCTACCATTTAAAAGCAATTGTCTAGTCTAAAAAGAAATACGTGGGTTAGCCTTAATTTGCGTCTTCAGTACTGTATCTTAAAAAAAGCATGATTGCAATTTACACAATTTCAGAGTGTTGAATTTTTGTCATTTATTCTTAAATTAATCCCCCTTTAAATGATGCTTTCGGCTGATGTAAATTGAGGAATTCTTTAGTTAACACCATTAGCTTTTCATGGTATCTAAATCTCTTCTGCCATGAGCATCAATACTACAGTGCTGCTGTCTCCAAGCCGTTCTGCATCAGTGCTTCTAGATGGAACATGACAGATACAGTAATGTTCTCCATGTAAATTGCTCCTTACATATAGGCAACAAGCAAAATAACATGGAACATTCAATGCACTGTGACTGCAGAAATTACAACTGCATTCATCGGATGCTGGTTCAAATGCCCGAGCCTATTATAATATACAGCAATCTTACTGAATTTTAAAGGAAGTGTTTTTAAGCAACAATGCACTGAGAGGTTTCTGTGGGGCTCTTAGAGAAGGGATCATATATACAATTTTAGTTGTAGACACGTTTCTTCTTAGTTTTTCAGATGGCATGGAAGTAAAACCAGTTAAATAACTTTGGATTATGAAATGGCTTTAGAACACTTGACAGAGTTGATGCTCTTCATTGTCAGGTGTCCTACCCATGCCTATATTACACAGTAAATATACTGGTTTAACCATTCTCCTTAATTTTACTCAAATTCAAGCTGTAAATAGCAGAATGTAACTCAAGGAAATACATTTCAGATTGAGTATTTAATTTATTGTGGTCTTATAGTCCCTCATCATTCTGCCTTATTCCTTCACCTAAAGCCTGATAATTGGTTAGAGTTACACTGCCTATCCTGGCTTAAAGCCAAATCTTACTCCCATTGAAGTCAACGGATGAGAATTTTGCCCTTAGCATTTTAAATAAAAGCATGACTAAGTTTGTTTTCTACTTATATGTAGTCAAGTGACATAACAATGAACATTTGTATAAAACATGGCATTCTACATTAAAATACATGCTTTGAATTTATTGTATATTCTTTTAGTGGCTGTAGAATACAGGGAAATCAAATACACCGTTAATAAATAGGGTATTTTATTCCTTATTATGTGAATGTGTTATGCAGCTTTACTTTGTTGTATGGTTTGCTTTTTGTTACACATCAGACATCACAGGGAAAATGGAACGGAAGCTGCCATTATGTTTTAAAAAAATCAAGACACTCAGTTATGAAACATAGAACATATAATTAACTTTATTGAGCAGAACAAAGCATTTTATAAAAACTCACTCAAACTGAATTAATATAAGGATACTTAGCATAATGTGTATAGTTTAAATTACTGTCTACTAATCATCAAGCAGTTGAGTGGTAAAGTTGTTAGACTTTCAATTTGCAAACAAGTAGTACACGGAAACGCCTATTTTTATTTTAGATTATTTGATAGCATATACTAGTAGTATCCTTTTATAGAATTATGATTGCGAGATTAATTATATATGTCTACCCTATGAACATGTAATGTACTACATAGGTACAACATGCCACATGCTGCAGTAATAGGGGTGCGGAAAGATCCAACTACTAGAAAACCCCAAATACTCTGCTCAAATGTATTTATTTACGGTGTGCACGGTTTGGGGGGAAGGCAGAAATCAGTGCTTATCTCATTAATACAGAATAGACCAGCACTGCTTCCTATACTCTTCCCTCTTTTTCCAATTCCTTTACTCTTCTCCTCTTTAAACGTTCTCTCTGGCTTTTTCTGTCTTGAAAAAAACCCCAACCCTTCATTTGTTTCTGTTTGTCTCTAATTCTGATTCTATTTGTGGCTTCTCCTTTGTCTCCCAAATCACAGAACATGCTTTTTCTGCTACTGTGACCCTTTCCAATCCAGTTTTCCTTTTCCACTACATTAAAACTGCCTTGACCCAAGAATATTGTCTTCTCCTAGGTAGACTGTAAGTCATTCTCTGTCCTTATTCTTCTTCATCTGTCTCTGTCTCCACCTTATCTCTCTCCTTTCATTTCCAAGACTCTGCTCTCTTGGTTCTCCTACTTTGCTTTATGCCCTTTTAGCAGATGTAGATCCTAAATGTGTTCTCTTTCATTGGCTCCTAAATGTAGTCGCCTTATTTCTCTGTTGGGGTCTCTTTCAGTCTGCAGTAACTTTCTCTTTCCCCCTACTCTGTCTCTGAATGATCTCATTTGCTTACTCCTGGGGGAATTCTACACTAAAATATTAAAAATTCTGTGCACAATATTTTCAAATTTTGTAAAATTCTGCATATTTTATTTGTCAGAATAACACAATATAATCACACCAGTTTCAGTTATTTTTGGTCATTTATTTCAAAATACTTGTCAGCAAATATGTCTATAACAATACAGACAACAAAAAAGATTCAGGATATGATTTTTGAGAAATAGGTTCCTTACTATGCATATTAATACAGAACTGTGAGTAATAATTCATTTAAAGTAATATACAGAACCATTTTTCTCACACACCTCAGAAGCAGTGCAAAGGCTTGGAGGAGTCAGAGGTAAGGGAGAGGGACGTGATTTCTGGGAAGGAGCCTAGGTGTGAACTTGGAGGGCTATTGGGTATGGGTGGGAAAAGTATGGAACAAGTTTTTTTGGGGGGGGTGGCGAGGGAGGCAGGAAAGGATTGTTACGGAGCTTCCCCCATTAAAACCCTGGCTGACCCCTAGCATCTCCCATTCAGTCAGGCACATCTGCCTATCCCCATGTGCCCCTGCACTTCTAAGTGTCCTTGCACCCCCTGTCCACCTGTCCCTCCACCGCCACTCAGACACCCACTCCCCCATCCCTATGTGGCCCTGCACCCCTGACCCTATCCCCATGTGTCTCTGTGCCCCCACTCAGCCACCCTCCCTGTCCCTATGTAGCCCTGCACCCCCTCATGGCCCTGTGCCTCCTCTCCCATTCAGCCCCTGCCCCAGTCTGTCCCCCACTAACCCTTATGAGCCCTTGTCTGACCCACCCCCAGCATCCCCACACTATTTGTCTCCCCATAGCCCCTGACTCCTGCCCTAGCTGGCAAGGAGCTGCTGCTCCGTTCTAGTGCCACAGAGCCCTATGGTGGGCAAAAGGCAGAACTGCAGCAACTTTCCGGCAGAAGCTTTTTCTTTGCAAAAAATTAAAAATATGCACATGCAGTGGTGCAGAATTCCCCCAGGAGTGTTTGCTTCCATAATTTCTCTGCTGCCTCTGTGTAGATTATTCCCAAATCTACACCAGACTTGTCTCCTCTCCAGTCTTGCATATCCAGTTGCTTTACAGTCATCTTTTCTTGGACATTCTTCTGCATTTGACAGTCTCTGCAAAAGTGAACTTCTTATCTTTCCTCCTGATCCCTCACCAGTGTTCCTTTCACTATCTGCACTAAGAACTCTACTATCCTCCCTGAGTCCCAAGCTCACAACCTTGGAGATATTTCTGAGTCTTCCCTCTTCTCTCCCCACCCATCCAGACTCTCTTAAATCCTGTCCCTTTTTCCTTTTCAGCATTGCAAAAAACTTCTCTTCCCTCACCATCCCTCCTGCTGTAAATTAGCCATGGCTAATATTGCAGCTTTAGAAAAGACACACAATACAACAATTCTAAAAGTTTAGAGATGACTTGTGGAGATCACATTTCTGTTTGTTTAAGGCCAGATGCTTAATACTTCAGAAATAAGGCTTGGAAGGATTATCTATCTCTTGTATAGTCGTAAATGAGCACGTCCACACTCAAGCTTTAATTCTACATATTCTTTGTTGTAAATTTGGAAAAATTTATTTATCACCTGAAGCCAATATTCTTTTTCTTCTTGATATGGTAGTTAAGGACCAAAACCTACAGTTCTAGTACCCATTGATTTAGAGAGGGAGCTTGTACTGTCTAAGCACTAAAGATTACAGGATTTGGCCCTGTGTGTAAAATAGTTATATATCTGGAAACTAGTATTAGTTTTTAGAGATTGTAATTGACTCTGATAATTTATTCTGAAGATTTAATCAGGACTAACTGCAAGGAAAATTCCATCTTCTCTACTGATGTGTGTCATGTGGCATTCAGAGAGCATGGCAGTAGCAGGGAGCACATGCTCATGTATATGTTAACCTCTACTCTTGGGTGTGGTAGATATTGTTGTAATGATCTTCTATTTATTTAGTAGTGTTATATGAACCAAGTGAATACTATTGTGTAACATCTGGAATGCCCAGGGCATATTATTTAAAGTACAGTTCTACTCTTAAAGTGATTTTACAAACATTGAATAATGGGGTTTCATGTTAATTGGGCATTTGGTATCACTCATTTCCATATCAAACTTGTTCATGTTTCAAATAAAAAGATGCTTATTTGGGCTGTGTATTTTTTTTTTTAACTTTCAGTCCAGCAAACTCACCCTTGACTCTGATAGTTAAGCTGAGTTCTTTCTATCACACACATCATCACCAGTAATAATGGAGCCGAAGGGTATATGATTTTTTCAGCTACATCTCTTTAGCTCCATTGTTTTTAGCTCATGGCCTTAGTGACACCTTTCGAAACCTACCAAAGGCTAGTAATTGTAAATTATTAAAGGGGTATCATATCTTTCCAGCTGGTGCTATTTTGCGTTTGTATTGAATCAGCATGTGAACACCATTAAAACTGCATGTAATTGTGTAATTATACATAGCAAATAGCTGCTGACCAAATTTACAGAAAGAATTTGCTGCACAAAGACAGATTCCAATGCCACAAGTATGCTAGTTACATAGAAACTGGTGACTGTGAAATTCAGAAATGAGTGCACTGAATATGAGAAGATTAGATTGAATTTGGCAGTTGTATAGCTGAAAACATTTTCAGAAGTGACACAATTTCTTAATTGTTTATATTTTTAGCTGGAATCTTTATACTATATAGCAGTCAGATTATATAGGGGTTAAGGTCATGAGCTACAATTTTGTTTTGGGGTGGGTTTTGTCGGTTTTTTTGCTCTGATATATAATCCTTTTTGTATTTGCCACAGGCACCCATATGAAATATCAGAAATTACAGCACAGGTTTTTGTACTCTGAAGTGTAGGATGAGTAGGAATTAAGTTGATGTTCACTTGAACAATTTTGCTACTTAAAACACCTGGGATAAATTAATTAATATAATAAAATAGCCACAGCTTTTTATCTAATTAGTGCAAATTAATATTATGAACACTAAAGAAGTGTGGGGAGGGGAGAAGCAGCAAGCATTTTCATAAACTGGGAAGCGGATTTCTTCTGAATAATGCATTTCACATTTTGTGCTATTTTGGGGGTTACACTTCTGAACTGCTTGGTATCTCTTGTTCAGCTGAGGTTTTAAGTCCCTAAGGTGATAGGTACCATCACAGTAGTTTCTTTTTGCATCACCTTTGATTGAGGGCTCTATACCACTTAAAATATATTTTGGGTCTACTTTTTATTTGAATCCCAAAGACAGGAGATCTGCCTTTATACTTTTGGCTTAGAATTTTTTGAAGTGTACTTGTTTTCTCTTCAAGGCACCTCATACTCCCTTAAAGTTCTATGGCTTTTTATATCTAAAATTGTGAATTCTCACATGAGTAATATCTAAATGTTTTACATAAAAATGCAGAATAGCTGTAACTTGCCCAATGCAAACTTTGAAAGAGCAGGTACACTGGAATTCATTGAGACCATAAGCCATGTAGCAACACAAGTAGCAGTCTCCTGACACACTCTTATTTCATTCCAAGAAATATACATAACCAAATGGGAAAATAATGTGTAACATTTTTTCTTTCCCTCATAGAATAATCATTTGAATGTAGAAAAGCTGCATGAAGTGTTACATTCTTGGTAGAACATCAACGCATTCATTTCTTCTATTTCTCTCATTCTCAAAATCCCTTACAACTGAACCATTGTGCCTCATTTCCACATTGTGATATACTTCCTAATCCATTGTATCAGGCACCCCAAGTCTATCATGCCTGACACAAAGCGTTAGACTAGGATGTTCCTACAATATAGGTAGTTCATGTTGCAACAATCTCCTTAATGGGGAAGAGGAGGTTGTTCTTTGATCGATGGAGCAGTCCGTAGCAAATCAGAAGTTTCTTTTGCTGATTGCTCCATTAATGAGATGTATCAAACAGCTAGATAAATTAGCTGCTGTCTGAAGTGACTTATCATGCCAGAATATACAGTATATTGTGATGGGTTGTTTGTTCGTTTGTTTCACTTTTTGATTCTTCAGTATTCTGATGAATTATTTGCAGCATTTCCTTTTTCACAGCTGCTGGAATAATCAAGTTGTGTCCTTTGAACAGCGCTCTACCATTTCCATTGACTTCCTCTCTTCTCGAAGATAGAGGAGGTAAAAACACTGTTTAATTTCACAAGACATTCTTGTGTTTCCTCTGCAGCCTGTGCTTCCTTTGTCACAGCTTTTAACTTAAGGGAGACTTTCAACTTTCTCTGCTTCAGTCTAAGCTAATGAGGTCTCATTTATTTATTTTTTAAATAATGAACTGTTGTTTTACACCACGGTGCTCTGAGCTTTAAACACTTTCTGTTCTGTAAAGTCTTTTGGTCTAGGTCTAATGGTTATATATATATATATATATACTTGCGATTATTATTATATGTTTATTATTATTGTTATTATTATAAGCGTGTGTATGATATATATATATTATATTATAAAAAAGGAATGCTTTGGTTCCATTTGGCAACTGTAAAAATATTTGGTTAAATTCTTGTGTTACCACATTCAGTAGTACTTAAGCCATTATAGCTTCCTTGGGTCTCTGACCCATTTTAGCCTCAGCTTGCTGACTCTGAGTACAATGGTAAAATTGTTTATTTATAACCAGCTCTGTTTCAAGAATTCTAATAGTAATTTGAACAGTTTTATGGAGCAAAGGACTTCAATACATATGCAAAGGCTTCATGTCTTAAATAACACAACAAATTAATATCAACCCTGTGGTATAATAGTTTTCATTACAGCACAGCATTTCATAACTGATTTTATCTGTGATAACAAATACTGCACAGGTTTAGCTGGTGTCGTTTCAATGAAATTCAATTATGTTTCAAATTACTGACTTTCGCTAAACTACTGGAATAGTTTCTACATTCAGCTACAAAGGTAAACCTGTGTATCATCATTCCTTGAAATAGTATGCCATATATATCTGTAGACTATACATAGGTGTGCGCAGCACATTTCATTAGGGTGCACTGAGGGAATTTTTTTAAAATTTTTTTTTAAAGGCGAACATTTATTGAATACTCAGTCATAAAGGACGTTATTTTTGTTCATCAAACAAGCTAAAGAAACTAAAACGTAACTAAACTTAATTTTTTTTTTAAATTAACAACTAAACTTTACTTAAAAAATACAAACTTAAAAAATGAGACACAAAATACCAAATTTTTGCTGTAGAGATAACCAGGTGTATACAAAGATACAGTCAGTTTTCATGATCTTTATCTTGAACCAGATGATGAGCTAACCCAAATTGACCAAAACAGATTATGGTTTCTTCATCTTCCTGTCCTAGAGAATGAGACGTCTCTCACCAGGTGTTATGGATTTAAATTCCTCAATCACATCATTGTAATTAACTGACGAAGCCAATTTTTGTTCAGTGTACAAAATCATGAGTGAGTCGAGACGCTGTTGGGACATTGTACTTCTTAGTTCATTTTTTACATGTGCTAGTTTCGAAAAGGCTCTTTCACATGAACAGCTTGTAACAGATAAGACTGCAAAGCGTTGAATAGATTTGTAAAAGGCCTGGAACATGGAAGACCGATCCGATTCCTTTAGCCAATCAAGCCACTCTCTGCTGGTGTTCGTAGTGTTACCTTTAGGAACAGATCCATCATAACCCCGAAGCAATCCGACTTCAGCTTCCAACTCAGTTAAAGAAGTATGGGCTGGATGAATGGACTATAGGGTGAATAGAAAGCTGGTTAGATTGTCAGGCTCAGCGGGTAGTGATCAATGGCTCCATGTCTAGATGGCAGTCGGTATCAAGTGGAGTGCCCCAAGGCTTGGTCCTGGGGCTGGTTTTGTTCAATATCTTCATAAATGATCTGGAGGATGGTGTGGATTGCACCCTCAGCAAGTTTGCAGATGACACTAAACTGGGAGGAGAGGTAGATACGCTGGAGGGTAGGGATAGGATACAGAGGGACCTAGACGAATTGGAGGATTGGGCCAAAAGAAATCTGATGAGTTTCAACAAGGACAAGTGCAGAGTCCTGCACTTAGGACGGAAGAATCCAATACACCGCTACAGACTAGGGACCGAATGGCTAGGCAGCAGTTCTGCGGAAAAGGACCTACGGGTTACAGTGGACGAGAGCTGGATATGAGTCAACAGTGTGCACTTGTTGCCAAGAAGGCCAATGACATTTTGGGATGTATAAGTAGGGGCATTGCCAGCAGATCGAGGGACATGATCGTTCCCCTCTATTCGACATTGGTGAGGCCTCATCTGGAGTACTGTGTCCAGTTTTGGGCCCCACACTTCAAGAAGGATGTGGAAAAATTGGAAAGAGTCCAGCAGAGGGCAACAAAAATGATTAGGGGACTGGAACACATGAGTTATGAGGAGAGGCTGAGGGAACTGGGGATGTTTAGTCTGCGGAAGAGAAGAATGAGGGGGGATTTGATAGCTGCTTTCAACTACCTGAAAGGGGGTTCCAAAGAGGATGACTCTAGACTGTTCTCAGTGGTAGCAGGTGACAGAACAAGGAGTAATGGTCTCAAGTTGCAGTGGGGGAGATTTAGGTTGGATATTAGGAAAAACTTTTTCACTAGGAGGGTGGTGAAACACTGGAATGCGTTACCTAGGGAGGTGGTGGAATCTCCTTCTTAGAAGTTTTTAAGGTCAGGCTTGACAAAGCCCTGGCTGGGATGATTTAATTGGAGATTGGTCCTGCTTTGAGCAGGGGGTTGGACTAGATGACCTCCTGAGTTCCCTTCCAACCCTGATATTCTATGATTCTATGATTCATCCAAGGACACTTTTAATTTGTTGGCAATGATTCTCATATCGTCCCTGCCAATGTCTAAGCTCAGCAGTTTTCCCATTGCAATCACAATGTTATAAGTCTCCTGTTCAAATCACTGGTCAGTGCTGGTAACCATTGAGTTTAGGAGGTAA
The DNA here is from genome assembly GCF_965140285.1 of Lepidochelys kempii. Lineage (NCBI taxonomy): Eukaryota > Metazoa > Chordata > Testudines > Cheloniidae > Lepidochelys > Lepidochelys kempii. Next base: position 32,876,398 of record NC_136385.1, on the reverse strand, counting down.
AATGAAGTTATTCTCTCCTGCTCCTCTTTTGTATCAAAGTGATGCTGAGACTCAAACGCATCATCAATACAAGTGGACGTTTTTCTCTTCTTAACTGGGGGAATTGACATATCATTCTCTACACATATTTTCACACTGTCATTGAAAATAAATTGAAAATATTCTGGGCCACTTCTCGTCGCAGCCAAAGAGTTACGCAAGCTTTTCACCCCTGTCATTGCAGTAAGTGAGTTGAGATCTGGAGCTTGAAGGGCCTTACTCACTTTTACCACCATCTGGAGAATAGGGTGCATCATGTGAAGGGCAAAGATGAACTTGAATGAATTTAGTTCATGGATAAGGCCCCTGGCTTTTATTTTAGCGTCAGCAAGGCGAGTTATTTTGATAATCTCTTGTAAAGCTTGTAAAATGATGGAGTAGTTTTGTTTTACAGCAACCACTGCTTCTGCTCTGCATGCCCATCTTGTGTTTGACAGGGACTTCAAAGTCTTCAACTGGGATCCTACTTCTTGTGAAATCTTCTCCATTACTGCATGTTGCACAGGACTCCCCTCCATGAAGGCATAAAGAGTCTGAGTTACACCAAAAAAGTCAAAGACAGTTCTGTTTTGTTTACTTGAAGTGCATGCATCTACTAGGACGAGGTTCAAACAATGCGCATAGCAGTGTACATAGAGTATTTCTTTCTTTCTTTCTTTCTTTCTTTCTTTCTTTCTTTCTTTCTTTCTTTCTTTCTTTCTTTCTTTCTTTCTTTCTTTCTTTCTTTCTTTCTTTCCATTTCACTTGAACTCCCGCAGTACATCCAGACATTGTAGATGCGCCATCAAAACAGGCAGACATCACCGATGACCAGTCAGTTTTAAGAATGCCAAGGATGTCATTTAACTGGTCAAAAATAGACTGAGCATCAACTGTTAATAGTCTCTGAACAGACACAAAATGTTCAACTGGACTATGTTTTTCATTGTCAAAATGCCACAATGGACATCTGTTCATGGTGTCCACAGTCAGTAGTGTTGTTGGCAATTATTGAGACCATTTTTCCATTTAGTGAAGACACAATCTTTTGTTGCACAATGTTGTGCAAGGCCACAATTAAATTGTTTTGGGTGCGATTACTCAGATAGGTTTATCTCAGATTTCAAGGAGATTGTTGCACATGCTTTGCTATTACGGGATCATATTTTTGGAGCACAGTGACAAGATTTAGATCTAAACCTTTCTCAAAGCTGTCAGCTTTTTCATTGTGACCCCTGAATGGTCTCCCATCTTTTGCCAAACACAGAACAATGTCAATCAGTCGTTCCATTACGCTTCAGTTATGGCACTGTTCTTTTGTTTAGACAGATAAGCATGCTTGCTGTCATCCAACAATACATCAATAGGTTCCCCTTCATTAAAACTTGACCATGAAGAACAGCTCAACACATGAGATTTTGCCAGTTGGTGGTTTTTAAAACATTCGTTAGTCCTATGCCAGTTTCTGAATCCCTTATCAAGAAATGCTGGATCAGTGTGACCTTTGTTTGCTGCATCGTGAGAGGAGAAGAAATGGCAGTAAAAGCAAAATGGTGTGTCCTTTGATGGGCTATATTCTAACCACCTATACTTATCATATCGATCGGACTGAAAACTTCTTTGTTTGTTCCCTATTTTACTTCTAGGAAACATGCTTAATCTAGGCTGATAAGGACCTCTAGATAATCAAGACCAGTGTTCTAATCTATTTTCTGGAATATCACAGACTGGGTCATCAGATGGAATGTTTGATGGCTTTGAATAGGAACTACACTGACCTGAACTAAGAGACAAAGTCTGTTTCTGTTGGTCATTACTCAGTTTATTGCATGCACTGGAACTGGTGGCAGCATTATCTTCATGTAAGTTCTTAACCGAGGAGTCTGAGGTATTTGCACTACTATCAGCACATGCATTATAATTCAGTTTGTCTGCTCCTTTTCTTATCTTAACAATGAACCGATCCATATTTTAAAATTAAAAGGGGGTATTATACGATGGAATTAAAACGTAAAGCCACGGGCTTGTTATGCTATTTCAGTAGAGTACATGCGACAAAGATTACGAACACTGTAGACACTGTGCTGGGCATGCCTGATGTGGCTGCTTATATAGGTCAAAGAATTTTGTAGAATGGTAGTCGGAGGGGGAGGGGAGGACCAATGGTAATGCAGCACCACAGTAGTGGGGACGCATGCTGGGAGCAAACGCGGGCTTTCTATACATTTCTAAATCTATATTACGCAATTCAGCGCTTATTGCATAATGCAGCAATCCATACTTTAAAACTAAAAGAGTGTATCATGCGATTAAATTAAAACGCAAAGCCACTTTTTTTTTTGAGACATTAGGGTATGCCTGGGCATACCCGGCACACCCTGTACGCACGCCCGTGAGAATATATTTGCATCTGAGATGCTTCCACCTTGTTAGTATTATAGCCAAGTTTTCTAACGAGTATATTGAAAATTCAAAGGTCAGCTCTCTTCTGATGATAAAATTCCCCAGAGTACAATGAGTGTATTGTACTCACCAGCAGTACATTTTATTGTGCAAACCTAGTAACATCTCTTGATGGTCTCTGAACTGTGTATGAGCATTGCGGATAATCCTCCCTCCCCATTCCACCCTACACAATGGGAGGTTTTTGGCTGCAGAAACTATGGTAATATATCAAATTGGACTATCCTAAGGCTTTAAGTGCTTTCATTTAGTATTCTATCATCAAAACCCTAACATTAATTTTTCTCATAAATATTATACTCCATTTATAAGTAGGATACAGAATTCTAGTTCCCATGTAATATAGAAATATCGTTGGTTTTGCAACTACACCATAGTTTGGATTTAAATCCTATTTTTGATTTTTTTTTAAAGGCGGTTAGATTCACAAGTAGGGTAGGTGTATCTGTGATAATCATTCTTGTGAATCAGGGATATCCATCAACATTCAAGTGAGACATATTTTCTTTCACAACCTTTGTGCTCTTACCCATCTAAACCTGAGTTGCAGTTTTAATCTTTCTACATGAAGGCAAAATTCAATCCCATGTTCTGCAGAGACATAGGGATCAGGATGCCTGAGCCCAGGCGAAGTTGTGCACCATGGATGTTTGCCTCATAGGTTCTCCCTGCTTTCAAGTACAAAGAAAGGAAAGAACTTCTGCCAATGGATCATCAGCTATGAATATTCATAGGTCATTTCTGTGGAACAGTCCATCATAATCTGGGGTCAGGGTTTGGTGATTATCCATAGATATGGCCACATTAAAAGGCCTAAGATAGATATACCCCCCCACACACACACACGCCAATTCACCACAAATAAATCAGAAATTCCTAATATACTAGTTAATTTCAGATAACAATCATAATTAACCCAATGGGGTGGGGAGGGAGATGTGTTATGGGCTTCTCCCCCCTGTCCTCCCATCCTTAAGTATTCTTTAAGGAGCAAGGTGTAGGCATGATTTTGTCTCCAAGGCTTCCACAGGATCCTGAGATCCTATCATTACTCCCATACTGCAATAAATTGTGTGGATCTCATAAGCTTCAAGAAATAGGGTGTTTGCATTATTAGAATTCATTGTATGATTCTGACCTCTCAGGCTACTAAAATATTTCCTTTAGATGATAACCCAGCAAAGGAGATTGCATTCTCCATCACAGTGCATTGGGTCTGCTATAGATATAGTATGATACATTCATTTAAGACATTCTAGTGGTACATATAGTATCTAATGTGAAATACTGTTATGATCCTTTTGAAAATATATACTAGAAAACAAACAAATTCAAACAACCCCATGCCAACTGACAAGCAAACCCAAAGTAAATACAAACAAAACCAAACTGATTTCTATCTTCTGTGTCCACAATGGAAACTGGATTATGTGAATGTATATGCTTTTTAAAAAAATGCAATGCTCAGAAAAGGTGCTGGAGTGATGAACAATGGATTCAAAGGTGCCCTGCCTATGCGTGACTATAGGTACCATTCTAGGGATGAGAGGGTATTTGCCTTAATTTGCCTTCTGACTTTTCCTTTTTGTCCTGAGATTCCCAACAAAGGTGCCAATTAGTGCATTTATGGTGGAGATTTTTTGTATGTGGTCACCAATTCAGGAGCTGGACTAACAAATCATTTCATTTTGGCCATTAGATAGAATTAATAGAATTATGTTATAATTATAATATAATACAATATATAATATAATAATTATAGATTATTAATAGAATAATGCATAGAATTAATGTTCAGTCACTACTTGTATGAGCCACACTGGAAAAAGTGCACTTAGAAGTGAAAGACTTTCAACTTCTTTACTACCAGTAACTATTTAGCCCTTTATACTCTACAATGCAAAACTTTATTTTCATTTTGCAATGAAATTTCTTCTCTGTAATGCCTTTAATCTGTGTTTTATGCCATGACACTTAACACCCAACCTTAGCTAGTAGAGTAATGAAGATGGATGTTGTATGGACACTCTATACTGATAGTATAATTCATGCTCTGAATATGAAAGTTCATACTGGAGAATGTATGGTTCTGATTCAAAGCCCAGTGAAATAAATGGGAAGACTCCCATTGCGTTCCATGAGTTTTGGATCAGACCTTAAATCTGTAATCATTCAGTCTAAGTAATTTGTACGACCTTATGCTTTGCAAAGGAACTATAAAATTATCTGCAGAAAAGTCTCATTATATGAGGAAGTCTGGAGTTACCCAAATATTGAAAAAAACACTTCTGGAAAAGTAATTAGTTCCACAAAGCTCTAATTTCCAATATAATCTGTAAATATGTTTTTAATGAGGAAATCACACTTAATGATCTTTGATACATGAGCACTGGCTGATAGATGATAGAAATTTTCAAAATTTGAGCCAGCCAATAATATTTTATGTTTGACTCAGTCTATTCAGAAGGCAGCTAGCATTAAAATCTGGAGAATATAGTTTACAACTAAAAATCAGAATACTTTTAATATATATTCAAAAAGATAAAATACTAGCTAAATTATGCAAATTTTTATGGGAGACCAAAAAAAAAAGGAGATTTTTATTTAATTGTCATCTTTTGCTGATTCAGGTATATTAATCACTGGGAGTCCTGATGGTTCTAAAGGGTTTACTAATGTATTCAAGTAAAATTAACAAAATAATGTCTAAATATTAATTTAAAGTGCTCCACATATTAACGAAGTTTTGTTCTTAATTAGAAAGGAGTTAAACTGGTTTGAATACATTCACCCTTTGGGTTCTTGCCTACCTGTGACCAAAGAGCATTTGCATCTAGTGCTGGTAAATGCTTTAACCCAGTCCATAGAAACTCATCCCTGAGTGTAGGACTCTTGCAAGTTCCTCTTAATTACTTGTGCACTCTGGTGACCCAGTGGGAAGGATAATGGAGTTACAGGAAGGCAATTCCTGCATGTTACATGAGGGGCCAGGAGGAGAGCTAAGTGCTGTTTTGAAAAAGCCTCTGCAGATGGTCTGTTCAGTGCTATGGAGAGGAAGGCCTATTGAATCCATGCTTATGCAGAACAGTGCTTGGATTCCCTGTGCAGGGGGTATGGAAGGGACTATGGCTCCTATTCCACAAAAAGGAGTGACCACAGACCGCTTCACAGCAGCCCTTGGCCTGCTGTTTGAATTCTATCCACCTTGACTCCCAGTCCTTGCACACAATCTGGTTACTCTGGCTTTGGGTGGGGATGGAGAATTTAATCCATTGTGAAATTAGTGGAGATAGTTAGAGGGAAAGTGCTGTGTGGGGAGGGAAGGTCCTAAACAAAGTGCTTTAAAATATCTTTCCTGATTGTTAGACCTGCTGCAGGATGCCATATTCAACACATTCTCTCTTCTGGTCTGAGCTTTGCCCCCCTTGCTGTGGTGGTTGACTGTTGCTGAATGTCCCCGTGCTACTGGCTATATCTTCCTGCTGCTGCCCACGTGTTTTCTTTGCTGCTGCTGGGTTTCTCTTTGACTTTCAGTGCCGCTGCTTCCTGGGCTGTCACTTCCTCCTCTTCCTTGCATAGATATTGCAGAAGATTTTCTCATAGTGCCATAGCTGGAAGTGGAGCCAGAATAGGTATGTGCTTGGCTGCATGGCCCTTATCTTCATAACAAATGACTTGCGCCAATGGCCTACCACAAGCTGGAAATGGCAGTAGATGAGGGATGTTGTTGTTAATGCTTCCTATGGACCAGTCCCAATCAGCCTCTTCTCATTGCGGCTCTTGTCCCTCCTTGTCTTTGTTGTGTGTCTTTACAGTTGTAACCCTTCTGCCCGTCAGTGTTGGCAGCGACAAGGGCCCGGTTCAATATCTAGGGGATCCATTCCAATAACACAATGCAAATCGACTCGAGCCCCCACCCAGTGATCTGGGACAAATATATACCACCCCCGCTAGGTGCCTCCAAGAGGCAATACTTCCTCTCTCGCAAGCACATAGTCTGAGTGTAGCAAAAAGCCTTTTAATAACAGAGAGAAACAATGTGGCATTATGTTGGGGAAACACCACCAACAGGATTCATAACACAACCTATGAGCAGGGTGTGGGTGTGCCTATACAAATAAGATTGGCCCCTGAAGTTCTTTTCCACAACTTGCCACACCTCACCACGAGATGTCAGGGTGGAGCTCATTCTGACGCTGCTTACACAGTATTTACTCAGGTCTACTTAGGGTTGCCAACTTTCTAATTGCACAAAACTGAACACCCTTGCCCTGCCTCCTGCCCCAAAGCCCCTCCCCTTCCCCACCCCTTCTCCATTCCCACTCACTCCATCCCCCCTCCCTCTGTGGCTTGCTCTCCCACCCTCACTCGCTCAGTTTCATTGGGCTGGGGCAAGGGGTTAGGATGTCGGAGCGGGTGAGGGCATTGGCTGGGGATGAGGGGTTTGGTGTGCAGGAGGGGGTTCCAGGCTGGGGCCAAGGGATTCAGAGTTTGGGAGGGGTTACGAGCTGGGGCAGGGGGTTGGAGTGTAGGAGGGGTTTCGGGGTGTGGGCTCCAGGCAGTGCTCACCTCTGGTGGTCCCTGCAAGTGGTGACATGTCCCTCAGCTCCTAGGCAGAGGCGTGGCCAGGCAGCTCTGTGCGCTGCCGCACAGCCCCCGCAGTGCCCATTGGCCATAGTTCTCAGCCAATGGGAGCGGCTCAGCACACGGAGCCCCCATGGCCACCCCTACACCTAGGAGCTGAGGGACATGTTGCAGCTTCTGGAGAGCCACGTGGAGACAGGTAGGGAGCCTGCCAGCCCTGCCCCAACTGGACTTTTAACAGCCTGGTCAGTGGTGCTGACCGGAGCCGTCTGGGTCCCTTTTCGACCGGCCATTCCAGTTGAAATTCCAGTTCGGACACCTGGCAACCCTAGGTCTATTACAGACTGATGTACAGCCCCATGATAACTCCACTACCAGTAAGACAGGTCCAATTCTCATTGCATTAGAATAGAATGGCCTACCTGTTTCTGTATTGTGATATCTTGGACCTGATGTTCAGTGGTATTAAGATAATCACACTTTCTCTTGGGCAGTGTGTTGACCTTCTGTGATCATTAAGAATTGGTGTCCCATGAGAACTTGCCCAGAATTTTGTCCATGTCTGAACTGAAGCAAATCCAAACTCTTCTCATATTCTCTAAATATTGTATACTAGACAATAGTGCCCAGCCAGACAGATCACAGGAAACATCCTAGGGCTAGTTCTAGGTGCTAGCATGTAAGACAGTCATCCTGGGCATCTCCTGCCAAGGGGTGGCTTAGAGTTGTGCTGCTCTCAGCTGTTACTGTTCGTTTTGGTTTTTTTGCTCCACTGGTTGGCCAGCTGTGGGGTTTTTCTGTTGTTGCTCAGCCACTCCAGGGTGGGAGGGGACACCATGAACACTAGGGCTGCTGTTACAGTCGAATGCATATTTTAGAGGATTTCATATTTCATAACCTCAACAATTTTTACCTCTTCCATAAAGAAAAGAATCTTTGAGCAGGTAAAGGAAAAAGTGAAATGTTAAGTAAGCCTATTAATTTTAATGGCAGCACCTTAAAGAAAAAACATTACCAGCGGGAGATTTTTAAAGCAGATCTCAAAATGAGCTGGTATATTTAGTATCCCATCAACACATTACTGTTCAGCGACAGATCATTTGAGGTTATCTAAATCTGATTTAAATATGAAACAAAAAAAATCATCAACATTTGAAGAGTTCCGTTTTTAAGTGGATCTAATTTTAACTTTTAAAAAATAATTTGAAGGAAAAATATTCAAAATCTTCTAACCAGCTCGAAATTGATATTTACAATGCTATAATTCTATTAATAATTATAATCTAGAAATTAATTGGGTCTTCTGTCCACTCAAGCTGTGTAGTGAACAAAGGTTGATAACAAGACTACAAAGACTCTAAAACTTACAGCCTTATCAGACAGAAACTTTCCAACTTCGGTCAATGCTGCCTCACTCATTAGCACTTAATGATCTATGCTTTGGCCCTTATTCCGAAAATCACTTTTACAAATGCTTAACTTTTCAATAACTTTCTTAAGTCGATCACACTAGCACTTGAGCATGCCCTTAAGTCTCATTGTACATACTTTAGTGCTTTGCTGAACTGGGATCTTTGTATGGAAACATTTAGCCCAAATTTGCCAAAGCAGCCATTGATTTTGGATTCCTCACTTTTTAGTTGCATAATTGAGGCTCTCTTGGGTTAGATTTTCGGAAGTGCTGAGTACCCACAGCTACCATTAACTATAAATTGGAGATGTGCGTGATCGGGCTTCTTTAAATCTGGTTTGAGGAGCCTAAAGTTGGACATCCGAAAAATCAGTGTCTGTTTTTTGGAAATGTTGGCCTTTGTAATTTTTGTTACCTTAAAGCATGAAGCACTCAAATCCAATTTTCATTTGACATTTTTTTTAATTCAGCTGAAAACAATGATGAATTTTTATACCTTTACCCCCAATTAAAACACAAAACAAAAACACCACCACCACCACATGTAAGAAACAAAGGTGTGGCAAAAACCCTCCTCATTTCCTTGTGTATAACTTTTTTGTTTTCTCTTATGTTTGTTATAATAGCACCCATCAGTATGGGGCCCCAGCCTTTGAGGACTAATATTAATTTGTATTGTGGTAGCACCTAAGAGCCTCAGCCATGGACCAGGGCTCCATTATGATCATTGTACTAGGTGCTGTACAAATACAAAACAAAAAGATGGTCCCTCCCACAAAGAGCTTGCAGTCTAAGGTCAATGGGGATTATCATAACATAATTTTCTACTGCTAGTAGTGCCAATAATAATAATAGATTATAGATCATATTACATGAGGCTACACCCAGACATTCAGGATTTTCACTTATGAATTTATTACACTATGAATTAAAAATAATCATTTGAAAGCCAAATAATGTGAGCGAGAAATTAAAAAAAGAAAAGAAAAAGCAGGACAGAAAAGGGTGGAGTACCAACAAAATAAAGTCATCACAGAAAATAAAACTTATTAAAGATATAATTTCAATGGAGTAGGGACACTGTTTTCTACAAAGTGTCTCATTGGACCAAGATATGCTATTATGAAGTTTCTCAATAGCATCTAATGTTTATTACTTTAGTTTTCAAGCATGCATGGATTCTGGATAGAGTCGTTATTTGATAAATGTCACCATCTCAGTTTTATAAACATATAGGGTGTGTTAAATATAAAGGGAAGGGTAAACACCTTTAAATCCCTCCTGGCCAGAGGAAAAACCCTTTCACCTGTAAAGGGTTAAAAAGCTAAGGTAACCTCACTGGCACCTGACCAAAATGACCAATGAGGAGACAAGATACTTTCAAAGCTGGAGGGGGGGAAGACAAAGGGTTCTCTCTGTCTGTGTGATGCTTTTGCCGGGACCAGAGCAGGAATGCAGGTCAGAACTCCTGTAAAAAGTCAGTAAGCAATCTAGTTAGATATGCGTTAGATTCTGTTTTGTTTAAATGGCTGATAAAATAAGTTGTGCTGAATGGAATGTATATCCCTGTTTTTGTGTCTTTTTGTAACTTAAGGTTTTGCTAGAGGGATTCTCTATGTTTTGAATCTGATTACCCTGTAAGGTATTTACCATCCTGATTTTACAGAGGTGATTCTTTTACTTTTTCTTTAATTAAAATTCTTCTTTTAAGAACCTGATTGCTTTTCATTGTTCTTAAGATCCAAGGGTTTGGGTCTGTGTTCACCTATGCAAATTGAGGAGTTTTATCAAGCCTTCCCCAGGAAAGGAGGTGTAGTGCTTGGGAGGGATATTTTGGGGGGGGAGACGTTTCCAAGTGGGCACTTCCCCTGTTCTTTGTGTAACACTTTGGTGGTGGCAGTGTTTAACCTAAGCTGGTAAGAATAAGCTTAGGGGGTGTTTCATGCAGGTCCCCACATCTGTACCCTAGAGATCAGAGTGGGGAAGGAACCTTGACACAGGGTATTACAAAGTACTATATTTTCCAACTTCCAGTACATAGTATTCTTTTGTATTCCTCAAACAATGAGGTGAAAGCTCCATGAAAGTATGTTAATAGAAATAAGTATGCAATAGACAAAAATGTTATAGAGTTGAGTATAAGTAGAAAAATGTACAATGCATTGAAGCAGTGTTTTAGGCATTTATATTAGACTTTTAATAGAAAAATTAAAAAAAGTAATGTTGCTTTGCATTGCAGTTATTGTATATCAACAGTATGTGTTTATTTCTGGCACATGATGGGTAGTTTCCATAGCAGCAGCATCTGTACAACTGAGCAACATGGAAATTGAATTTTAGTTGCTTGTATTTTAAAGATTACAAGAGTGAAATAGGAAAAGTTGATATATTATAGAAATTGGTCCTTCAAAAACAGCTTTTTCCCTCTAGAATTCCTAAACTGTGATGGAAGAAGCAATTCTTAAAGTTCATCCCCAGTACCTTCACCTCAAAAGTGCCTTACTTGATATGTTGATAGATTTTTAAATGGTTTAAAATTAATAAAACTAAAAAGTTGAAAAAGCACCCCCATGTTCAACCTGCATGGTCTCCTTTCTTTGCCAGCAATCCTTTTACTAGTGGCCAAGTGGACATAATTAAGATTTGTATTAGCTTTCAAGGATTTTTTTTTACTTATTTCTATTATTATAATGCATTTATTTGTATTACTGTAGCACTTAGGAACCCTAGTCATGGACCAGGACCCCACTGTGCTAGATGCTGTACAAACCCAGAACAATACTTGTGTTAGTTAAAGAAGGTACACTTTCTTTTGGTGTATGTTGGGTATGTGTGCTTAAGGATGCGTGTTACTGTGTATGTGCAAAACTGTGTATTTTATATTTAAATCTATTCATTATATTGAGTGCTAAAGCTTAGTGGTGGAGAGGACTTTTTGTTTGTTTTTTGTTTGTCTTTGGTTTTCAGTTTTGGCTTATGGGAGGGGGATTTTTTTAAAATAATTGCCTTATAAGACTATTAAAGGCAAACCTAAAATGACTTCTGAAATTCATTTCTGATGAAAGAATCTGTGTATTTTTTTAAAAAGGAGATTGGGAACTATTTCCTAAGTTTTTAGGGATCATCTATTGAAAAGAAGCCAAATGGTGGGGAGGATCAGTATATTAGGAAATACCAACAAATGGGCACATCAGCTATTGAACACTTTTAGAACATATTTCATTTTCATGTGTATGTCAAAGGGGTTCAATTTGAGAGGTAAATCCTAAATGGCAAGTATTATTTCAGAGAAGGAATACTGATAAAGGCTAGGATTTTCTATGGGAGTTGGGCATCTAACTCCTTTTTCTCCTTTGAAAATCCCAGCCTTTAGTGACCCTTCTGCTTTTTTCAGTGAAATACACCAACCCCAGATAATAGCCTTAAAAACTTACCTGATAATATTTACAGATGTCAGGACATACCAATTCATCTGCCATAATTGATGAATAAAGGGAGTTCCTGTTGTTCTTTTGCCGCATCAAAACTGAATGAATGTCTTTTGTAGATCTTTTAGTATTTTGTCTTACATGAGTACTGGGAATGTCTGGAACAAGAAAACAGGTATTCCAGAAGAGTCATATTTACTGCCTTTCCTTCCTGCCCCTGGGATTAAATTGTCACATTACTCTAGATGCCTCTATTTTATTTTCTTGAGTATTATGGTGGTAAATTACTTTGTATAAAGCTTTCCATTCTCACAGGGAGTTAAGATGCCCATTTAACATTAAATAAAAGCTGTACTTTGGTCTGTGATGCTATTTGCCATAATTTATTTCAATATGGTGGCTTTAAACAGAGCTACTATTCGATAGTCTTCAGTTGCTTTGAGGTCTGTGGATTGGATACAGTTAAGATGACATCATCAGTTTCCAAAGATATGTACCTCTGCATTTTAGTCCCCTTATTTTGTTATCCCTTATTTGTTGTGCAAATAGCTTTAAAACCAGAAGTAATAGCAGGTTGAAAGGAAACAATCTTGATTCGTACTCTGTACCCATTTCCTTACAAGCTACTACTCATACTGTATAAAGCACCCTCAGCCCAACTATTAAATTTGGGATTGATTTCTAATTTTAATAAAACCATCCATTCAACCCAGTCAAATACCTTCTACACATCCAATAAGAGTAACACGTGAGGAACCCTATTTAAAGAGGCCAAGTGAAGAACACTAGCTACCCTGCATATGTTATTATAAAGTCACAGCCCTTCAATAAAGTGTTTGACCCCTGTTGATATATTTGTGAGAGCAACTTTTCCAGTATTGTAGCTATTTATTTAACAACTTATCAGGCTATAATATACATGTCTGAGATAAGGAGGGAGGATGCTTTTACAGGCTTGCAGATAAATGTTGCAATTTATACAATACCTAATAGTGATAACAAAATTCTACAAAAGATTTATTCTCCATACTATCATTTCTCTTACAGGATTTTTTTATTGGGAGCTTACTTGTAATTGTATTGAGTAATTTCCTATGAACTATATTTTAAAAATATGTTAACATGTTATATATTTCTTCTGGCGTTTCCCCATAAGGTAGATCAGGTATCATAGCAAGTATCAAAATACACCTCACAATTAAGCTTTTTGTTCCCAACTGACTGGAACTGGGTTTGGAAGTTACTGATGCGGAATCAAAATACAAATAAGAGATTTCAGAAAATTATATATTTTTTTCTTTGTGTGTCCCATCACACAGAGGACCGTCAGCATGGATTTGTGCCTTACAATGTAGAAATTTTGGGTCAGATCCTGCTCAGCACAGGAAGGGAAGAGTTATGGTTATGGCTCCCTAGTTCTCAAATTTGCAGAGCAGAGTTACAATGAGGATTCTTCCCCATTCCCTCTCCATTCCTCCCTGACACTGTGCCAGCATATGCTGAAATAAGTGACATAAGAGCCAGCTCCACCAGCTTCACAACACTGAAAAATCCCTTCCGCCCCTGTCCCGCCCCCCAGTGGAATTCCCAATCTAACATCTACGGATTCCTGCTCTTTTGCCTTCATAAGCTGCACAGAGGCGCATAAGATAGGGCAGATTTGTAGAGAATTTTCCTCATGAATTCCCGTGGACTATGTAGTGATGTTTCAAGCTACTACCTATATTTTTTTATAAAACAGACCAAATTTTTGGGCCTCATTGTTCACTGCCTTGCAATTTGAGCAGGTATTTACATCTGTTCAAAATTAGTGCAACATAGTAGCATTTTTATCTGATACCATGTAACACTTGCTTTGCACAGTTAATAAAACACTATACAAAGTATTAGGCAGTGCAGAATCAGATCTTCCCTTTTTATTAGAAGAAAAGCTAATTGAATAGGGCCTGAACCAGCTATACTGTTACATAAGGCATTTGAATTTGACTCAGATTGCAGGACCTATTTGATTTACACTTTCTTGAATAATTATTGATACTGTTTCTCTAACAGCTGTACTGCATATTTTTGGTCAGTCAAGAAATAATAACCAATACTTCATCCTATTCTCATATTCTGTTGTCTCCTTCAGCTCTGTAATTATATAGACTGTAATAAGACAATTTTTGCTAGCTTTTTGAATAGATCATGACTTATATTTTTTCTGTTTCTTTTTTGCAAATAACTGTAATTCTTTGGGGAGTTTTTTGAATACCCATCAGTGAAATAAGCCGTAAAGACTAATCTTTCGCACTTATATGGCACATTTTATCTGAATAGCTAAGGCAGTGGCTTATTTCTATTTTTTTTAAATGTTTCGGTTTTCATTGATTTTTGCACTTTGTGATTTGCTAACATTAATGACCGTATGCTTCAGAAATTGTTAAGACAGAAAAAAAAGACTATGGTGAAAAGGGAGATCAGATCCAGAGAATTGTTTATAAGATAACGTTAAAGGACAAATTTTCAACCAGGCCTCTTAAAATGCACCTGTAAGATTTACAGATATACTTATTTGCAGGTGGGATATGTGGTGAAAATGAGAAATTCTTGAGAGATTCCTGGATATAATGCAGCTCCACTACATTTCCCCCATACCAGCTTAAATAAATAAAACCTAAACATTTAGGCCCTGACTCAGTTAATCAAGTTCCCCTAATGTATCTCGCTCATCTGTCTTGTTGTCCTGTACATTTCTGAATTCCTTTCTGAATTTGATGAAGTTTGGGAGATTGCGCGTATTAGATGGGCATAGTGATAATTTGGAGAAGAAAAAAGGGAAAGATGATATATTTGTGGGAAAACAATTGATGATTTATTGGGAGGAAAACAAAAGAGAATTGATAGACTCATCAGGAAGAGAAATTAGTCAGGTGAATGATGACTGAGGGAGCTGCATATAATGGTGACCCAGAGAGTGTGTGTGTGGGGGGAAGAGGGGGATGAGTGGGGGTTTGGCTGAGTGAGGAGAGTTGAGGAGTGAATTTACAATGTAGTGGGGGGTAAGGAGTGAGAGAGAGAGTGTGAGACCACAAGCACATGCGTGGAATCTAGCAACATTTGTATAGCTGTCTGATGTATTATTGAGTTGAACTATGAGTGTAAGAGAGAATCCATGTGTGTTTGTTCAGTTGTATGTGTACACATCCCCATCTACAGACAAACCCCACCCCCCCGAACCCAGACATACACTTATTTATATATATATATATATATATATATATATATATATATATATATATATATATATATATATGGATGGATGTGCATGTGAGAAAGGGAGTCTATGTGAGGGATCGGGAAAAAGGAAGGGATTGAATGAGCAGGGTGTATATGTATGTATATCTTTTTAGGGATGCACACAATGTTGATGGAGTATGTATGTTGGCTGCATATATATTGTGGACGTTAATATTTAGAGTAAGGGTGGCCTAACAGATTTTTGCCTGGGCTGATGAGTTTTCTTGACAATTCTGCAAGGCTAATATACACTTCTTAAAATTCCTAGTATAAAAATGGAGGTGTTTTAATAGAAAATATTATTTTAAAGTATGTTATAAAGACTACATACATATACCCTTATGTATTACCTTTATATTCCCCCCTTCCCCATATTAATACAACACTTAATTTCCTTTTGGCAAGCCAGGTGTAATCTTTAGCTGGTAACTAACTTGGTCATAAAACACTGACTCAGATTTTGTGAGTAATTAGCAAGTTGGGTAAATCAGCAGAGGCAGGTGTGGTATATTTTCAGTACCAGTGAAGAAAAGCAGTTAGGTGATGTTTCAATCCTCACTCATTTCCAGTAATTAACTATATAACATTCTGGCTGGCTAATGCAATTAACATTGTCCCCTCCTTCACTGAGTCTTTTTTCTTTTTCCCTTTAAGGCAAATAATTACTCCCCCTTTTTTGCACTCTTTATACTATAACATTATTATCAAGCCTTTTGGAGAACAGTAATCAAAAATGTATACAAATCTATATCCTATTAAAGGCCGAGATGGAAAATAGTGTTTCCATTATTAAAACAATTAATTATTGTGATTAATGTATTCCCTGCTCCCTAAGCCCAATTCTGTCATGCAGAGCCAGCCCATTGACATATTGTGGAATTATAATGCATATCTAATTAAAGGTGACCTGAAGAGGCAGCGTGGTTATCCTTCTATCTCAGGACCAAGAAACTGTTAATCAGAAAGTGCTTGCTTTTCACACACACCCTCCTTTTTTTTATTTTGTGCTAATTTCAAATCCTCTTCCTGCATCAGTGAGCAGATGAGATCTTCAGCCAGCTTTCATCTTTTAGAAAAATGAATAGTGCAGAAAGAACATTATCAAATGAGCTGTTGAAGAAGTCAGTGAATATGTCATTGAGTGTGACTGCTTCCAGAATGAATTTAGATTTATCTCTGTTATCTCCCCTCTCCCGACTCACTCTCCACACTCTGTTTGCACTCAGTCCACATGTCAAGAAGGATGGATCATAATGAATCATGAGGGACAGTTACTTGTAGTGTAGTGACAGGTCCAATTGTGATACAACTTGTTCTGGAATTAAGTTGGTTAACATTATAAATTGTCTCATTCGACCAGAGGTTTAAACACCTAGAATCTTTTATGCATGCAATTTCTTAAAGTATTTCATTTCCATTAGACAGCTGCTACTTTGCAGTATTCCATGTATAAAATTGTTTCATCACATCAATAGTTGCACAAAACAACTGTGACAACAGGAAAGCTGTGGGTTTTTCCCCCCATCCTGGAAACAAGTATTATTCAAATTAACAACTTCCAGAAATTGCATAACAGAAGACTTTATTTAAATCCCATCTTTAAGCACAATTCCAAATGTTTCTAGTGGTGAAGATTTTTGGTATAAACTGAAGAGTTTTCAGAATGTCCTCTTCTGTTTCTTTGAAGTAGCTTAGTAAAATAGCAGCATCCTAAGTAGCAAAACAATGAATATTGTGACAGGGCAAGGCCAGATGGCTACAGAAAAGTAGTGGGAGATAGATATATTAGCTCCAGGCTAAACAAATCCCTGGTACCAGGTAAGTGAAATGGAAACTGCTCCAGGTCAGTTAAGACACCTGGGACCAATTAAGAACTTTCCAGAAGGCAGGGAGAATGCTAGGTTGATTGGGACACCTGAAGCCAATCAGGGGCTGGCTGAAACTAGTTAAAAGCTTCCCACTCAGTCAGGTGGGTGTGCATGTCAGGAGCCGTGGGAGGAAGTTGTGCTGTTAGAGAGGCTGAGTAGTACACACCATATCAGGCACAAGGAAGGAGGCCCTGAGATAAGGGTAAGTGGAGCTTGAGGAAGTGAGGGCTGCTGTCGGGGAAGTAGCCCAGGGAATTGTACATGTCATGTTTCTAAAAGGTCAGCTACCATAGCTGAAGCTATTAGGATCCCTGGGCTGGAGCCCGGAGTAGAGGGTGGGCCTGGGCTCCCCCCCCACACCTTTGCCCCCTGATTAATCACTGAGACTGGGAGACAACAGAGACTGTGCAAGGAAGGATAACTTCTCCTCACCTCCCTTGCTGGCTTATGATGAAAATGGCTCAGTAGACTGTGACCCTTGTCTTGAGAGAAAGAAGGGTTACGTGGAGGGTCACAGTGAGCCTCTGAGGCTAGCGAAATCCACCAGGAAACGCGGGGCCCATGGAGGCAAGGACAGAGCTTTGTCACAATATTTTAATTTTTCTTTTCAAAGCAGTTAGTTATAGTTTTTCTAGCTGGGGTGCATAATAAAAACAATTTCCTTCGATTGATTGCAAATAGTGTGATTCCATCGCAATGCTTTACCCAGTAGGAAAATAGGAAAGACTAATATTTTTCTTAATACATCATGTAAATGAACATGATATCATAAATCACGCAGAATCAATGCATTTTTGATACATACATTGTGTCCTATAAACCCTCTAAAGTATTTGATTGGTTATCTGTGAGATCATACTTGTGGTAATAGTTGACTGACTAATCCTGTTTAGCAAACATGTCTTATGAACATCCCAGTATATTTTACAATTAATTTATCCAAAGTAAAATACTGGTCACTGCAGCAGTAATTGGATTTTTGATGATGATGGGTTTGATCAAGTCCTCCCATGGGAAAATGAGAGGAAGTTTTTTTCAAGTTCTGCTTTTGCGGGTTTCTCTCTCTCTCTCTCTCTCTCTCTCTCACACACACACACACACACACACACACACACACCCCCTCCCTCCCCACCCCCACAGAGGTTAACCATCGGCCTGTAGAACCCTGAATGGTTTGGGATGTGCCTATCTGAGATATCATCATACTCCTTCTCCCTGTACAATACTAGCATAGTTAGATTGGAATAGACTCTTGAGCTGTAGACCCTCACTATAAATAAGATGGGGGTAATGTGTCCTCACTTCTGCAAGTTGCTTTCCCAATTTGGTTTTTGGAACAACATAAACTGATTAGTTGCCTATTCCAGGGTCTAATCCAGGTCATATACAAGAACCAATATATGCGAGGGCAGGAATGTTTAGTTCCAGGTGGACGGTTGACTATGCCAGATGTATCCAATAAATCTGCTTGTTCTTTATTTTAGTATTGAGCTTTAATGCATAAACTATAGGCTTTCAGTAACATGCGTTCAGACATGAAGGTAATCAGCTAAAACATGTACATTCAGCATTAGGACAGAATTTGAGACCACTTTCTCCAAAATCATAGAGCTCTACCACTTGATCTAAAGGAGACTCTCCATAAGCTTTAGTATTAAAAGTCTAATTCTCTTTGTGGACTGAACACAACATATATCACACAAAGAAAAATAGATCTGACATTCTGTCTGGCTGATGGCAGTAGAATATATGCAAGGCTCATCTACACAAGCATTAGATGAATGTGCAGGCTAATGCAGGGTAGAGTCACACCCCAGCTTGCTGTGAACTAAATTTTCATGTAGACAAGCCCTCGCTAGCAAGCTCACTACAAATAAATAAATATGAATCTTAGGACTAAAAAGACAGAAAGAAACAACAGCAAAAACTTGCAATATTTTTAATGTGCATGAATCAAGAGGTTGGGAATCTATAAAAATTGATTTGAGGTTAGGAAAAGCAGAGCATATCAAAAGCAGAGTATATCAGGAGGGCAATGACAAGAAACTTTCCCCCTTTGTCTGTGAATGCTTAAATGGCATTATCTTTTTTGAGGAAATTAGTAAACTAAAATATTACACATCCTCCTCCACTATAAAGTCCTGAAACATGTGGTTCATGCAACACCGCTCCAGTGTAGTGTGATGGATCAGCTGTAATACCGTTCATGCTATGTAAAATACACATAACAAAACCATGTGAAATTCACCTGTGTTCAAGTCCCATTATCAACCCAGGCCATCTTCAACAAAAAAGATGCATTAAGTTTCATAAACCCATGGGTATAGATTTGAGAGAGCCTGGATCCAATTTACATCAAAAGCACAAAAAGTTTGTGTTTTCTCTTGGCTTCAACATGAAACCAAGTTAAACTCAGCTATTTTGTCTGAGTTTTCCTTCAAGTTTAATAGTTGGGCTCAGAAATGAAGATATTTTTCAACGTGAAAGTTCCTGGTACATTACAGCACTAAATAACAGTTTCTTGCCTCACATGTGCCATGTCATTTTTAAAGCAATTTTTAAAAATTATTGACTATGACTGTCTTATTTTTAAGATTTCCCCCAACACCAAAATATCTCTGACTGGCTGCAACTAACTTTAGTCATTAAGAACAATCCAATCTTCTGGGTTGGTTGTTTTTTTGTTGTTGTTGTTTGTTGTTGCTTTCTCTTCATTTAGCTCAGCTAAAGTGTTGCAATTGAAAATTTGTCCTGAAATTCTGAGCATCTCAATTTTTAATTTCTGCATTGAGTATCTATATTCTTTTCTTCCATAGTTTTTTCATCCATAGTTTACTGAAATACAAATTATTTGGGGCCAGGTTTTCTGAAGTTTAAATCTGGCAATCCTTACTCAGTTTTTAACCAGGCAAAATCCCTATTAACCTCAGCTAGACTTTTGAATGGTCATGTACTTCAGGATTTCCCCTCTCCTCTTGTAAGACCTCAAGCAAAATCTTTATTGCAATTATAGTGGAAATAAATAAAGCCTGTATGTAATAAACCATCACTAACACAGATAACTCACAGAACTACAGTAAAGCATTTGAATGGATCAGGAGGCACTTAAATAAGAATTAGATGCTGTATGTATGAGCCCTGGAGTCACCAGCAGTATTTTCATTTTATCAGACAGTGTTACAATTGATTGTTTTGAAGGTCTCTTAGCTTTATGGTACAAATGAGCAATTTATGCAAATATTTTTGCTTAAATTTAAGAGACACACGATATGAAAATTTGACAATGAAAAATGGTACGTTTTTGTTGCTTGTAAAATATCCGACTTGCATAATTATTGATATGACACAAAATAGATAATAAAGACATTTCCAAGGTAAGTTATATCCTTGCTCCAACATAAAATCTAGTTTTGTAAAATGTTCCAGAATTTTATTGCAGATCACAATGACATGATACTGTAGGTCATATCCCAGAACAGAATTTTATGATTTGTCACATTCCTTATTACATTATGGTGACATATTTTCCAAATAATGGAGTTAAACAAAGAAAACACTGAAACTGCACCCTGCATCTGAAATATCTCTCCCAGGAAAACAAATAATAAAATTTCTTGGTACTACTGTCCAGGCAAGAACATAGCCTAGAAATAAATCATTTTGGTCCAAATACTGAATAATGCTTTATTCCACTAATGTTCCCATTTAAGTCAATGTTACAGTGTAGTGTATTATTCAGTATGAGTAAGGGTATCAGACCAGTTGGGTTTGTCTGCTGTCCCTACTTATGATCAAAATTACCTCATTAATTGAGTATTTACCTTGACATCAATGTGGAAGCGATACTAGCCGAGCACCTTTGACCCTGATCATGCGAAAACTTATGCATATGCTTAATTTTAAGCACATGAGTAGTTCTTTGGAATACACTGAGACTTCTAATACTTAAAGTTAGGCATGTGTGTAAGTCTTTGCAGGATCAGGACCTAAGGTGCTATTCAATGTGAGTAAGAGTTACAGAATCAGGCCCTCTGCAAGTAACAGAAAACAGTGGAGTAAATTGTGATTTCAGATACATCAGTATAAAGTCCTAATAACTCCAGTTAAAACAGTGGAGTTACTCCAGATTTATACCATCATAACTGGAAATCAAAATCTGGCCCATTGTTTTAGCAGAGATATATCCAGTCAATATCAGTTTATTGCAGAGAGGGAGAGAGAAAGGAAATGAGAGAGAAAACAAGGATTTCGTTAGGAATGCATTCTGTAGTATAAAAGATAAAAAGGAATATCCAATTAACACACCACTATAATTGCTTGCAGACATTCGTTTTTATTTAAAGATGAAATAGCTAAGAGTTCTCATCAAAACTAGGGTCACAGCCTACATATTAAATGAAAGAAATTGATTGGGCTTTATTACACCCTGACTACTGCAAATGTGCCTCAATCACTGATTGCTATAAATTTATTCTTATAAACTACTAATTGCCCAAGTCATAATGGTAACAATGGTATAATGAAATTATCTTGATCAAGCTGATGCGCAAATTTTGCTTGACAACATGAGCAGTGTGAGAAAAAAGGAAAGAAGACATGCATACAAATACATAATGTTTCATTAAAATTAAAACCAGTGTTAAAACAACTGTTCTCTGAAGTATACAAAGTTCTGTATTAGAAGGATTTCCTTTAGAAAAAATCATTTAAGAAGACAGGCATTTACATTTATAATAAAATGTTGCATTTTTTATTTGTCTTGAAAATTAATGACTTACTTAATCACATTTGATCAAAGGAGATAAGTTGATGCAGTCATGTGTTTCTGATTGCATTAAGCCTGATCTGGAGTGGCATGATAGATATTTAATAGTCTTTCTGTCCCTCTGTATCTTGTCACAATTTTTTGATATGCATGGATACGGTAACATACCTCACAGCACACAACTGTACTTTTAATGGCACAGGACGCCACAAACAAAGTTTAGAAAAAAGAAATTACTATTGGAACTCATGTGGCTGAGCTTTTAGAAGAATGAAATCAACAATTAAAATATTTTTGTTTTAAAAAAAACAAACCTGGCTTTCTTTCTATGCAATCTGAATTATTTTTATCTTCCACTTTTAACGGAAAAGTTGGTGTGCCTGCAATAATACTGTTATTACAGGTTTCAAGCATTAGCCAGTGGGGAGATGTTTAAAGGAAGATATTGGTGCACTGCTTGTCTGAAATAGAGGAAGTCTGTGGAAGCTGGCATTTGGAGAGTCTACAGGATCTGAAGAGATGGTGCTATTTTATACAGCTCATACCTACTTCTATAATGGTGTTGTCAGAACCATTTCAAGGTACAACACCGATGAGACATTACTTTTGAATGGTACAAATTGTAGCTCCAACTGTTTCAGAAGTATTCTCTTCACTGGAATTTTTCTTGAAATTCTCTTGTCTCACTCTTTCGTACAAAAAACATTTCCATGAAAACGGTGGTCTTCCTTTCATCGGTACCTATTGCTTTATTCTCCTCTGAAAACAGAGGCTAGATTCTGTGCTGCGGTATAATCACTTTACCTTGCGCTCCTGACACAAAGTGACCCGAATGCTGGTAGCCAGCCGTGTAACAATGTGCTGTACTGCATGGAATCCTCTCATGGCATAGAAAGATTGTAGCAGCTCCCCTGCACGCACTGGCTGCAGGCACATAAGCCAGAGAACAAAAATAATGACCAGGGCTTAATAATGCTTATATTGACTGCTATATTGGCCCCTTGGGCCATTCACTGAAGCGTAATTCATAGCTTTTTTAAGGAAACTGGAATAGAGAAAGACAGCAAAGATTTTCTAGGTCATGAGATTCATCTGATTTGATACTCCTCGACTAATATTAGAATATCTTTTGGGACAACGCACGTACCATTTTTAGTTTCTGGCAGACTTTCATAGGTGTACACTCACAGGTGTTTCTGTACAATAGTTAAACTTGTGCGGACATCTAGGGTGAAATCCTGGCCGCATTGATATGATTGAAATCAATGGGAGTTTTCCCAATGTGGCCAGAATTTCACCTGTAATATTTAAGGAATCTAAATGTTAGTGAAATGCTTCTGTTTGATACTCTTTTATAAAAATATGTATCGTATGTGGTAATTTGTGAATTCATTGAATAATTGTTCAAAAAGATGTATATCATCATCTAAAACATTCATGCTTAGAATGATCTCAAATATTTGTACTTCAGGGAAGGAACCTTGTCTTTCTTAACTGTTTGTGTAGTGCCTTATATGCTGTCATTTAAGCTACAAAATACCTCAGTGGAGTAACTGGCAGTAGACCAACTACCAGCTCCCCTCCCAGGTGAGTGAAAGGGTATATTTACTATAACAAACTGAAGACATATCCTCCGAGGGTTCATTATAGCAAGGCTGTATTGGTTCTTCTAAAAGAATTATATCCTATGAACCATTGCCTATATGGCATCTATAGAGTAAACATATTTTTATGGGTTTTATAATTTGATTGCAAACTATTCTATAAATTTAATTATTCATTAGTCTGAAAATTATGGTGCCACTTTTACTCACATTAAGAATATAGAAGATGTAATCAAAGCTTTAAAAATAAACAAACTTTATAAAATTAAACCCAAATTAAACATTGTGGAATGAAAACAGAAGCAAAATGCACTTTCACTTTTCCTCACTCACCTCTAGTAATTGTGCCTTAACTTAACTTGATATCTTTTTTTGACGAGATTACAAGTTTGATTGATAAAGGTAATAGTGTTACTGTAATATACTTAGACTTCTTTTAAAGCATTTGACTTGGTATCACATGACATTTTGATGGAAAAAACTAGAACAATATAAAACTCACATGGCACACATTAAATAGATTAAAAATTGGCTAATGGAGAGATCTCAAATGTAATTGTAAATGGGGAATTGTCATTGACCCCACTGTGATCAGTTCTTAGCCCTACACTATTTAACATTTTTATCAATGACCTGGCAAAAGACATAAAATAATCAATGATAAAGTTTGCAGATGACACACAAATTGGGGGAGAAGTAAATAATGAAGAGGACAGGTCATTGATTCAGAGCAATCTGGATAGCTTTATAAACTTGGCGCAAGCAAACAATATGCATTTTAACATGGCTGAATGTAAATGTATACACTTAGGAACAAAGAATGTAGGCCAAACTTATAGGATGAGGGACTATTCTGGGAAGCAGTGACTCTGAAATGGATTTGAAGGTAATGGTGAATAGTCAGCTGCATATGAGCTCCCAGTATGTCACTGATGACAAAAGGGTTAATGTAATCCTTGAATACATAAAAAGGGGAATCTTGAATGGGACCAGAAACATTATTGTATCTCTGTATTTGGTACTGGTTTGACTCCTGCTAGAATATTGTGTCCAGTACTGGTGCCCACAATTCAAGAAGGTTGTTAATAAATTGGTCAGGGTTCAGAGAAGAGCCATGAGAACGATTAAAGGATTATAAAACATGCCTTACAGTGATAGACTCAGAGCTCAGTCTGTTTAACGTAACACAGAGAAGGCTTAAGGGGTTGCTTGATTACAGTCTATAAGTGTCTACAAAGGAACAAATATTTAATAATGGGTTCTTCAGTCAAGCAGAGAAAGGTATAATATGATCCAATGGCTGGAAACTGAAGCTAGATAAATTCAAACTGGAAATAATATGCAAATTTTTAATGGTGCAATAATTAGCAATTGGAACAATTTACCATGGGTCACGTGGATTCTCCATCACTGACCATTTTAAAATCAAAATTTGATATATTTCTAAAAGATATGCTCTAGGATTTACTTGGGGAAAGTTCTATGGCCTTTGTTATATAGGAGGTCAGACTAGATGATCCCTTTTGGCCTTGCAATCTATGAATTCTTGCACAAGGTATTCAATTTTCTGACTGACATTATTTTCAGTAAGGATTTCCTAATCCCTTATGATAAATTTATCACTCCCCCGCTTTTTTAACTTCAGCCAATTTCTAACACATGTGGCTGAGTCTGTGGAAATCCATAACTCAGGTTTTTGTTCTCAACTAGAATTTATCATGACAACTAAAGCAGTTTTTGCAAGTCAATGTTAAGTTACTTGAGAGCTTCTTGAATTCATGCTCTGAAGTAACTACCATCTTCATTGAACATATATATGATTTGGAGATCCATCTAGCACTAACTAACATTTCCCAAATGCTTTCCTGGCAACAGCAGAACTCATCTGGGCTGGATCCAGAAGTGGTATCATCATCAGTTATTCCAAAACTCTAATTAGGAGGGGATTTTCCCAGGCCATTACACATACGCATACGCAAGCATGTATACACACATAAGTGTGCACACACACAAAATAACGCTAATTGATGCTGTTGTTGGCAGTGTCAGTAGAGAAGCCAGGGGCTATATGGGCAAGGAGACTGAACTACCTTTCACCTCTAAATGTCGCTTCTCCAGATCAGACTTTAGTCATATTGGTTGGACAGTGTGGAGGCATTTGCATTGCTACTGAATCTGCTGTACATATTCTGTGGTTGAGGTGGGCAACATTTTTCTGTCAAATAGTAAATTCACTAAAATGTGTAGTTTCAGGAAGAATTTGGGTTCAAAACACTTTGTTTTGATATATTTAAAATGAAACATTTTGACCTTTCGTTGCAAAATGATGTTTCATTCTGAAATTAAGTAGATCTGTTTAAAAAAATGTAAAGGGTAAAACCCATCCAAAACATAACGAAAAAAATAATAATTTGGAATCCAACAAAACATTTTGTTCAACCTGAAATTATTATTTTTTAATTTTGTTTACTTTTTAGTGAGGAAAGAAAATCCTTTTCAGTTCAAAACTAAACTTTTTTTTTTCTGGATTTTTTCCATTTTGCCACTGAACTGAAAAAAGCAATTATTTGCTTAGCTCTATTCTATGGAGATGGATTTACTTTTGTCTAGGTGCTCTATGTAGCTCCTATGATGATGCATCTGCACACAGGTAAGAGCCAGACTGTTGGTTAAAATGAATATTAATAGTTATGCACAGCTATGTCTTCCTGCCTCTATTATATTATTGCCCTTCAGACTTCTCCTACAAGTCTTGCTTTGTTTGGTCTGGACAAATTAAGTTAGTATAATGTCTCTTTATGTGATTGGATGCCTTGCTTTGAAATTTCTAAACCAAAATACTTCATATTTGGAGGTCAGATTTGCAGTATCCTTCCACACCAGCCAATGTTCTCTTCCCTGTGCTGCTGAGACCCTCAATACATCACTAGTTCCAGTCACCATGCTATGGTCAGTCTATTCCTATTACTGGCTTGTCTACAGTACAACATTAAGTTTACTTTATCTAATTCGACTGTGAGCCTCCAAATTAATTAAGTCGATTGTGTGTGGCCACACCATGCTTGTTGTCTTGATGGAGTGCTTCCTCACTAGCACTGCATCAATGCAGAAAGCAGTGCATCATGGGTAGCTGTCCCAAAGTGCAACCTGCTGCAGTGTGTTTTGGGAAGTTTGTGCAATGCCTCATAGTACCAAAATATTGTCGCATGGGGAGAATGGGAACATTGCATCGGCATCCCATGATGCACTGTATTCAACAGCAAACAACCCAGTGGATTTTTCACCTTAAAACTACTGCGTGTATGCCATAACCCCAGAAGCATGGAGCCTGCTCAGTTGCGCATTCTTGCTGAGAGCATCTCAAACACCTTGCGCCTTCTCCTGCAATATTTCCAGAGACAAAGTAGGGTCCACCATGCAGAACACAGTGATGTCTTGCAAGCAGCCCTGCTGCAAGCCATTGAAAAAAAACAATTCACAGTTGCTTCTCGCAGTCACAGAGCAGCTGCACTCTGTTGAGCACCGTTTCTGGTCCTGTGAAACAAGCACTGACTGGTGGGACCGCATCGTTTTGCAGGTATGGGATGACGAGAAGTGGCTGCAGAATTTTTGAATGCGAAAGGCCACCTTCCAGGAACTTTGTGCAGAGCTTTCCCCTGCCCTGCAGTTCAGCAACAAAAAATGAGAGCTGCACTGACAGTGGAGAAGCAGTGGCGATCGCTATTTGGAAACTTGCAATGCCAGACAGTTACCGGTCAGTGGGGAATCAAATTGGAGTAGGTAAATCAACTGTGGGAACTGCTGTGCTCCAAGTGTGCAGGGCCATTAATCAACTTCTGCTACAATGAGTAGTGAGTCTGGGAAATGTGCAGGACATCGAAGATGGTTTTGCCGCGATGGAGATTCCTAATTGCGGTGGGGTGATAGATGGCATGCATATCCCCATCTTGGCACCAGACCACCTTGCCAAAGTGTAGATAAACTGAAAGGGATACTTTTCAATGGTGTTGCAAGTGCTGGTGGATCACAGGGGGCATTTCACCGAGATCAATGTAGGAAGGTCAGGAAAGGTTCATGAAGCATGCATCTTTAGGAACTCAGGTCTGTTCAAAAAGCTGTCATCTTGAACTTTCTTTCCAGACCTCAAAATGAACATTGATGACATTGAGATGTCTATAGTTACCCTGGGGGACCCAGTCTACCCCTTGCTCCCATAGCTCATGAAGCCAAACACCAGCCATTTGGACAGCAGTAAGGAACAGTTCAACTATAGGCTCAGCAAGTGCAGAATGGTTGTTGAATGTCTTTGATGATTTAAAAGGGTGCTGGAGAAGTTTACTAACAACGTTGGACCTTAGTGAAGAGAACATCCCTGTGTTTATAGCTGCCAGCTGTGTGCTCCCTAATATCTGTGGGGAAAAAAAGGGCAAAATTTTGCGCAGAGGTGGGCAGTTGAGACAGATTGCATAGCAGCCATTTTTAAGCAGACAGACACCAGGGCAATAAGAAGAGCACAGCAAGGGGCGCTACATATCCACGAGGCTTTGAAAAGCCATTTCAATGACTCACAGTAATGTGAGCTGCTTGTCTGCATTGTGCTTTCCCAAATCTTCACCTGCCTTGTATCACTGTCCATGTAAAGCCAACTGCCCATTGCTTCTACTCAATAAAGAACATTTATTTCTCAAATCCATTTACTTTATTTAACAAACATAAGTAAAGAGGGAGAACAGAAAAAAGGTAATCTTGGGGAAAAGGAGTTGGAATGGGAGAAACATTTTCAGCTGTGTCACATAATACCACATTCCAGACCATCAAAGGTCTGTGTACAGGTACCTTCCTTTCCTTGTACCCTCCCCCTGAGTTAAGCGAAAAGGATAATGGACTTTTCACCCACGCCTCAGGGAAAGCTTGGGGGAGGGTGATTCTGTGCCAGGCGATGCTGCCTGGCTATCCACCAGGGTCTGCAGAGGGACTCTACCCTCCTGCTTCTGTTCCTGCAGTTCAGACAGGTGCCTGAACATGTCTGCTTGGTCCCTCATAATCTGAAGCATCTCATCCTGTACCACACGCTCTTGCTCACTGGAAACTTTCCTGCTCTCCATGTCTATGTCTAACTTCTCGGACAGTGAAATCCTCCACGCTCTCAGCTCTGCTTCAGCTGTCCCAGAGGCATTCAGTATCTCAGTGAACATGTCCGACCGCATTCTCTTTCTCCTCCTTCTAATCAGCGAAAGTCTGCTTTCTGGTATTGATGACACGCCGAAGGACACATTTCCACCTGTCAGTCATGGGAAAAAAAGAAAGGAGCCATTGTATATGAATAAAATGTTTCCATAAGAAGGCCCTTTACATTTAAAAGAAAACCCCAACCCTTATTACACTAGGTGCGAGACATAACATAATCAGAATCCATAACCATTCACTGCACCGTTTTGCTGTTCCAGCCATGGTGAGTAGGTGCCCCTCTTCCCGCCCCTCCCGCCCCCCCCCCCCGAGTCATGGGTGACCACACTTCTAATGAAGTTTATGACAGGCTCATGTCAGAAGCTAGTCGAACAATGGCCCTTCCCCATAGCACTACCGGAAGCTGTTTACAAACGGGGAAGAGGGGGACATTTTCACTCCCAAATTGTGGAATTTTTCATGTGGGGGCCTGGTCCCCTATCAGCCACTTAAACTACTTGCTGACCCATGCTGAGCAGAGTAAAGGCACAGTGGCCGCTGCATGGTTTGGCGATCTGGCATGTGGAGGGGTGGGGTGGGTCTAGATGCCTTTTTTCCCCTTTAAGAGCACTTTTAAAGAGAACTTCCCTCGTTTCCCCTAGGTGACCTTATGTGATATCAGTCTCCTGAGGGCAACAGAGGTGGAAAGGGAGGAGATGCTGCAAGCATCTGGGTATAGACACAGTCCTTATGTTGCTATGCTATGTACCACAATGATGCTAGCAGAATTAATTCAGGAGTTGCATGGGAAAGCATCCTACCATGGTGGAAGAAATAAGATTGCCCTGCCCAGAAACCTCCTGCAAAGGATTGCAGAGTACCTCCAGGAAAGTTTCCTAGAGATATCCATGGAGGATTCCCTGGCTATCACAATCCACATAAATAGCCTTTTCCAGGGGACATCCTCTGCATAGCTGGAGTGACCTCTTGTAAGCAGAGAACCACCTCACCTCACTTTTTCTTCACAGTAAACATGCAATACCACCAAATGTGTGTGCCCGCTAAAGTTTAACTGGACTTTGATTGTAACTTGTATACTCACCAGGGGAGCCTTCCCCGGCATCATGGTTGGCCTCCATGATGTCCTGTGACCCACAGGGCTCCAGGGTTAAAATATTTCTTGTCTCTCAGGGAGAATGGATCCACCGCTCGCCTGTCTCCCATTCTCCTCCTCTTCCTCATCGGGCTTGCTCTAGTTTTTTTGCTCCCCCCCCCATCTTTTTTTTTTTTTTTGGCTTTTACACATTTGCACTTTGCAGTGGTTTTTGTTTTGTTTTGTTTTTTGACTGTTTAAAATAAAAAAAATGAAAACAGAGAATTTGTAGTTAGTGAAATAAAACAATTTCCTACTGGTGTACTCATTTACTCACCGGGCCGGCCATGGAGTGAGCTGGGCTCTGTCTGCCTGGGCAGAGCTAGGGCTGCCCCTGCGCCGGAGGCCTTGGCATAGGCAGGATGTCAGCGCCTACCCCAGGGCTCACGTGGTCCACACGGGTTGGACCAAGTCACGCTGCTGGCGGGGTGCCCAGCCTGGCTGTCGCTGCCGAGTAACCAGAGGGGCCTGGAGTTGCGTGGGAGGCACTGAACAGCTCTGCCTCCTGTCTTTCCTTCCCCGTGAGCACACCCGGGGGCTTGGCACTGCCGTCCAAAGCTGGGCATCACAGCCCATGCCAGCAGGAGCAAGCAGCGGGCTTTGGCGGGTGCGGGGGGCTGCCCGGTCCCTCCAGCCAGGGTACAATCACCTCTGCTCCCCCGGCGCCAATCCCAGTCTGAAATGGCTGTAGCAGCCCTGCCCATAGCCCCACGTCTTGCTATGCAGCAGGGGGCCGTGGGCAGGGCTGCTACAGCAAGACGTGGGGTTGTGGGCAAGGCTGCTACAGCCATTTCAGTCTGGGATTGTTGCCGGGGGAGTGGAGGTGATTGTGCCCTGGCTGGAGGGACCGGGCAGCCCCCCGCCCCAATGCCCGCTGCTTGCTCTTGCCAGCCAGCCAGGCGTGCTCACAGGGAAGGAGACAGGACCAGCTCTAGGCACCAACAAAGCAAGCACGTGCTTGGGATGGCCGGAATGCCACCCCTGGAAATGTGCTGCCCCAAGCATGTGGTTGCTTTGCTGGTGCCCAGAGCTGATCCTGTTCCTCATCCACCATGTCGTCCTCCTTGTTGTCTCTAGACTCTCACACCTGTGAGATGTCCACGTTGCAAGTGCGGGGTGCTGGTAAGTCACTCCTGAGAATCGCATGCAGCTCATTGTAGAACCAGCATGTGTGGGGTTCAGCACCAGAATGACTGTTCACCTCCTGTCATAAATATAAAGGGAAGGGTAAACCCCTTTGAAATCCCTACTGGCCAGGGGAAAGCTCCTCTCACCTGTAAAGGGTTAAGAAGCTAAAGGTAACCTCGCTGGCACCTGACCAAAATGACCAATGAGGAGACAAGATACTTTCAAAAGCTGGGAGGAGGGAGAGAAACAAAGGGTCTGTGTGTCTGTCTATAGTCTGTCTTTGTTGGGGATAGACCAGGAATGGAGTCTTAGAACTTTTAGTAAGTAATCTAGCTAGGTACGTGTTAGATTATGTTTTCTTTAAATGGCTGAGAAAAGAATTGTGCTGAATAGAGTAACTATTTCTGTCTGTGTATCTTTTTTGTAACTTAAGGTTATGCCTAGAGGGGTTCTCTATGTTTTGAATCTAATTACCCTGTAAGGTATCTACCATCCTGATTTTACAGGGGGGATTTCTTTATTTCTGTTTACTTCTATTTTTATTAAAAGTCTTCTTGTAAGAAAACGGAATGCTTTTTCATTGTTCTCAGATCCAAGGGTTTGGGTCTGTGGTCACCTATGCAAATTGGTGAGGCTTTTTATCCAACATTTCCCAGGAAAGGGGGGGGTGCAAGTGTTGGGAGGATTGTTCATTGTTCTTAAGATCCAAGGGTCTGGGTCTGTAGTCACCTAGGCAAATTGGTGAGGCTTTTTACCAAACCTTGTCCAGGAAGTGGGGTGCAAGGTTTTGGGAAGTATTTTGGGGGGAAAGACGCATCCAAACAGCTCTTCCCCAGTAATCAGTATTAGTTTGGTGGTGGTAGCGGCCAATCCAAGGACAAAGGGTGGAATATTTTGTACCTTGGGGAAGTTTTGACCTAAGCTGGTAAAGATAAGCTTAGGAGATTTTTCACGCAGGTCCCCACATCTGTACCCAAGAGTTCAGAGTGGGGGAGAAACCTTGACACCTCCCTTGCCTTCTGGTATGCTTGGCAAAGTTCTTTTATTTTCACACAGCACTGCTGTGTGTCCCTCATGTAGCCCTTCTCCCCCATTCCACGAGCGATCTTTGCATAGATATCAGCATTTCTTCTGCTGGATTGGAGCTCTGCCTGCAGACTCTTTTCCCCACACAGCGATGAGATCCACCACCTCTTGTGCAGACCAGGCTGGAGCGCGTCTGGGGCGTGTAGTCTCCATGATCAGCTGTGCTCAAGCTGGCATGTTTCCAAAGCTGATCAAACAGGAAATGGGAAATCAAAAATTCCCGGGGCTTTAGCATGGGAGGGGCTGTTTCCTGTGTACCTGGCTGCAGTGCGGCAGAGTTGAGAATGATCTCCAGAGTGATCACAGATGAGCATTGTGGGACACCACCTGGAGGCCAATTAAGTCGAATTACACAACGCTGCATCAGCACTACCTCACAGTCAACCCATGAAAATCGAATTAAGCACTACACCTCTTGCAGAGGTGGATTACAGAATTCAACATTAGAGGTGACTTAGGTCAGCATAAAGGACTCAGTAGTGTAGACACATTCATTAACAGGTTGACTTAAGGTGGCTTCCTTTGACCTCACTTTTTCATGAGGACCAGGCCTTAATCTTTTACCCCATCCAGTCCTTTCAAGGATATTTGTAAAAACATCTTAAAGCATATTTATTCTAAACACAGACTTTGGGGTACTTGTATGAGAGACACTGCAGGCCTGCAAAGGGGCTGTAGCCATTCTGCCACATTTGTAAACCTGGACATTGCGATCAGGACCAAATATATTACAATCCATTACTCACTACTCGGTAAGGCTCATGTCAGAAGACAGGAAGCAGTGTTGAGCACTCAAGAGGCCTGTAGAGATCTGCTGAAATACTAAAACCCATATATTTTCAGCTGACACCCATTTGGAAGCACAAAGATAGTTTAATAATAATAATATAATTCAGCCATATCTAGAACACTACCTATGATATTGTTAATATTAATCTATCCTTCTTGGACTTCAGAGGACAGAAGAGACGTGGGCTCGGTTTTCATTTCAAAATGGACTATTCTCATCACACTTTTTCCCTGCCCTGCCTGGCCCATCCATCCATTTACCTATCTCTGTCTCTCTATCTATCATGAAATGACAATCCTAACTTATTTTAAACTCTCCAAAGGTATATTCTTCAATTTTAATGTTGGAAAAGCTTCATGATGATGAGTACTTTGGCTTAATGTGCTATGACTTTTGACAGCTGCTGCTGTAAGAAAAGCAAAGGATGACTGCATTAATGTCAGTTTCTGTCAAATTCTGGTTGCCAAACTCTCACAGCAATGATGACAGTGAAGCAAACTAGAGTGACAAAAGGAGTCAAAGCTGTGATTTTAAATAAGGAAGAGTGGACATTTTTCATTGAATTTTTATGCTTTCTGAAGTTGTTCATTCTGTTCTACATATAGACCTCATTGTGATAAGTGATCTTGTCCCCCAGCCTTTTAAATATTTGCTCTATGGGGTTTCTACCTGTTCTTGGGATTCCCAAAAGTAA
This sequence comes from Lepidochelys kempii, assembly GCF_965140285.1. Taxonomy (NCBI): domain Eukaryota; kingdom Metazoa; phylum Chordata; order Testudines; family Cheloniidae; genus Lepidochelys; species Lepidochelys kempii. The sequence continues at coordinate 32,842,961 of NC_136385.1, read as the reverse complement.
TACAAATGCTGTCAAATATAGGGTTGTTCATATTATATTAATAGTAGAACACATGTAATTGTGGCAAGTGCTGTGGATGGGTAGGTAATCTCTAACATCTGAACGCAGGTACATTGAAATCATTACAGCTGCAAGCTGCTAGAAAGAGAGGCAATGAAACTATGAACTAACTCACTTTTCAAGCCAAATGAAAGAAAGGGAAGATGTCAAAGTAAATAAATTATCCCCTCAAGAAGCACAATTTATTGTTCTCTCTCTCGCACATGAAATTGTATATATTAATTTATTCAAAGATTGTTTCATGACTTAATTTATACACTGAACAGAAAGGTTGTATACTTTATTCAGATTATAGGTAAGTCTGCAGCTAGTTATTTGCTGAAGACACCATTTAAAAACAGGATATTTACCATTCCTAGTTTAATTATTGCAATATTTCCGGTACATCCCATTCTAAGCAGTAGGAATGCTACAGCAAAGGTAAATGCCATGGTGCTGTAAATATCCATTTTGCAATGGCCCCGTCTTTATCACAGCAACTTCTAATCAGTATGGACCCGCTCAAAATGCAGTAGTGTCTACAGAGAGAATAGGTGATTTGCCTAGCAAGTCAGTGGTAGAGCTAGAAAGAGAACAAAGATGTTCTTAGTCCACTGCTCTAATTACTGTTACCCATTCCAGTCACACCCGTGACACACCATTAGCTCAATACTGATTTGGAGGGAAGAGAATGCAGCTACCTATGCATTGTTTTCATGACTTGCATTTGTACGATATGGGATTAAGCCCACAACAGTGTTTGGCATTTTACCTGATTGTCCTTTAAAATCCAAATGTACCAGTCAGGTATGTCCAGTTCTGTGCTTAGCTGACATATGCCACATGTGCTCTGACAGCCACAGCAGGGGATGTAGTGATCGTTGTCAGAGCCGTGTTGTTATTGTTTCAACTTCCAAAACCAAAGGGATGTTTTAAAATTTATATCAACTACAATTTTTATATGTTCAGGGAAGGGCAATGATTTTCTCAGCCTTTGCATAGGGGAGATAACAGAAAGAGTTAGGTTAAGTTTGAACCTGAGAAATTTCTGTATGCAAAAAGAGGTGGTGATTTCTTTCTTGCTCTGCTGTGTGCACCAGTGAAATAACACCGAGTGTGCAAACAGGACTATGTTCTTTCTGGGAACAGAAAATCTTTTTTAAAAAAAAATTAAGGCAATACATAACAAAATAAATAAAATGAAATACATTGTACAGATGGCATAATTAGCCAGTGGAACTCGTTGACATGATAAATCATTGAGGCATGCAGGAAGGGAATAGACATTTATATACATAATAGGAATATCCACAAATATATTCATTAGGAACAGGGTATAAATATATATTAGAGATATAAACCCTCATGCTTTCAGTCATAAGCCAGTTACTAACTGACCAAAGATAAGAAAAAAACTTCTACTATGGGCCAAGTTATTCCAAAATAGTTCCCTAGGTTTTTTGAGCCTTCCTCAAAGCATCTAGTGCTGGCCACTAGCAGAGACAGGATACTGGACTGTATGGACCATTGGTCTGATCCAGTATGACAATTCCCAGCTCAAATGAAACCATATTAGAGTGAATTATTGACAGTTTGATGTAGTTTACTCAGGCTAAATTAAAAAATAAAGTAAATTATTTTTTAAAAAGCATTTTATACACTTGAAATTATTTTCAGTAATATGGAATGTGGGCCATATTCTGGTTTGGGTCATGTGAGGCTCTGACTAAGCTCTGTGGAAACCTTGCACATAACATCTAAAGCTAGGAGATGGCCCTGTTTTCTTTTGTGTTTCTTTTTTTTAAAGATCCTTTGACTGTTGTAAAAGATGAAAATTCAGGGTCATTCTTTCTGAATATTTATTAGTTGTGATTTTACTGGTTAGAAGAGGGGAGGCTTCGCTGTAGTGAGAAAAGCATGCATGTGGTGGTTTGGTTTGGTTTAACTGAATTTCCTTGAAAAACACTATTAATCTTAAATTACAGCCCCCATTTCCCTCCTCATAACACCCCAAAAAAAGTATTCAGACTGGGCTCAGAGATTGCAAACCCAAAGTTTAATTTTAAAGGTTTAAAAAGATACAGAATGCACAGAATTCCCTGAGTAGTCTACTTGTGCAAATCATTGTTAAAATGCACCCTGCACTGTGTCTTTTAGAAAGTAATGATGTGCCTTGTAATTCGTTATTTGAGCAGGCAGCAGCCAGAGCGTAAATACGATGGAAAGGGGAAAGTTAACATGAAAGAGGAAAGAGTTGCATGAAAATAGGGGTGAAGCTGCTTCCACAGAGGCGGTGGTGCTTAGAGGTGTATACATGAACTGAGAGTGAGCACCTTTGTGTAAGGTAAGGCAATCTCCCTGCATTCTCTACTCCTGCCCCCAATCCAATTTTTAAAATGGGGATTCTGGAAGGATGCAGAGCCCAAGACCCACTCTTCTCTTGCCTGGGAAATATTTCTTGTGCACCCAAAGTAATCAACTGTCTGAAGTGAGTTTTAAAGTCTTGGACTCTCTTAGTGTACATGTTAGAGTAGAGTCAAAAGCGTACAATAAAAGAAAAGTTGCACTTTTAAAAAAAAGTTCCTTGCAGAGCAGATGAGTTTGTGATTTGGGCACAGACCAGGCAGCCAAGGGACCTGGGTTCTAATTTTGCCTCCACCACAGCATTCCTGCATGACCTTGAGCAAATCAGGTAAATTCATTTTGGGTCTGCATCACAGAGGTATCATGATGCTTTATTGTTTGTTAAATGCTTAAGATACTCCATTGAAAGGTGTTCTAAAAGTGCAAAAGTTACCATACTTATTGTTTCAGAAGTCATTATTTTTGAGGCATGTCAGGACACTGTTCTCTAGTGTAAAATAGGCACATATTGTCCTAAACTAGGAGCATGCTGAAAGGTCACCTAGTAATTAACTCTTACACACAATTCATTTACATTAGAAGGGTATTCTTCAATTGTTTTGTGATGCAGAACAAATGCCTCATTAATCAGAAACATATCAACCTGAGACTGAATACTAATAAAATCACAGAGAGTAATGACTCAACATCACTGGGGACACAACTTATTATGTGCATCCATTCTTCATGTAAGTGCACAGTAGAAGTAGATGGACCTTTACATGCATATGAAGAATGTAAAAAAATCAAAACAAAACCTACTAAACAAAAACCACACCCCAAAACAAAATTTAAATCCCAAAGAAATAAAGATTAGCAGCAGGAAGATTGCGATGTGGTGCAGAAACTATCCATAAAGGCACAAAAAGGAGGGAAAAGTGATTATTTTACTAAACATATGCTTTCCATTTCCATCATTGTACACCTTGGTTTCTTCATATAGAGGAAGAAAAGTAGAGAAGCAAGCCACATAAATTGAGCTGGTGTAAACACTTGAATCTCTGCTGACTTTATTGGAAGTGTATCCACCCACTAACTTTCAGTCTGGTCTTCTCCATTTGTTCTGATACCACACCCTCCACACTGGTAGCTGGGAAAGAGGAGAAAAGACTGAGATGTAGACAGCTCCTTACTTCCTCATTCTAATTAAGTGGGTTTTGAGAAACAATTTGAAAAAGTCAACATTTTGATTACAGAAATGTTACTCTGCATTTATATGGGAAAGATTCATCTCTCCGCAGTCTTGAGTCGCTTATGGAAAGCTCTACTGCAGATATGATCATAAAACTACTGAAAATGTGTGTGTGTTTAAGTAAAATTAGTAAAGGTGATCAAAAATATTGCATCTCAGTGTATGCCTTGTGATGTGTGCAGGTGCTTCTGTGGAGAATACCCAATGCACACTCATGCTAGGGAGAGTTGCTGGTATGTAAAATTCCCCTCTCAGCTGTTCAAGGAAAGGGATCTTTACATCAAGTGCTCAAACTATCAGGTAGGCCATAGGATAGTTTGATGTGGGTGGGGGGAGCGCCTTCAATCCACAGGACAGAAAACAATGTGATATTCTTTCCAACCGTTGGTATCTGAAGTAGGTGAATTAGAGGGAGCTAAGGAATTTTATAGCAGTTATTCCAGAGAGAAAAAATAGAGAACAGCAGCAAAAGAGAATAACAATTATCTAGAGCTAAAGAGAGAAGTGGGTTAAAAAAGATGCAGGACAGAGAAGTTGGAAAGTAGTTTTTATATGTCAGATCTTGAGAGGAGAAATTGAAGGGAAATAGGGAGAAATGAATAAAAAGAGAACATAGAAGTCCTGAATGAAATAGCAAAAGCTACTTAAAATAGATCTGCAAAAAAAGAATAAAATCTAGAGTGTGGTGATTTTATTGGTATATTCTATATCATGTAATAAGAAACAAGGTGTCCATGTCACATGGTGGGCATCTTTTAGCATCATCACATTGTCATCTGTAGTAGTTCCAAAAGCATCACCCTTTGTGACATATCTAAGATGCCAGATAACTTCTATTCAACAAATCAACACATATTTCTAAGATCAGAGATTACACCTATGTTTTAGGAAACGGGGGTCTCCATTTGCGTGGTAGACTTAAGAAAAAGTCTGCAAATAGATATCCCATTCCCACCAGCTCCAAAAATCTTCATGGGTTACTATTGCTCCCAAACTAATGTTTTCCATTGCATTCTGTGTCCTATATATTCATTGCATTGCAGTGAGAACTTTGCAAGCAAGCAGTTTTGTTTTTTATACTTTTCTCTCTCTCTCTCAGCATTGAATATGGCCATCATATGCTTCAATAATTTCAACACTCAATAAATTAGAGACAATAAAATGCTATAGAGAAAGCATTTTCCCACCCATCCATTTGCCATTTTGTGTCCTTTGCCATCCTTTGCCATTTTGTGTCCTTCACTGCCCTCATGTTCCTTTCTTTGCTTCCTTCTTTGCAGATTTCTCTGTCCATGGTTTTTATTTCTATTTTTCAGCATTTGACTCTTTAGTGTACAAATCTTACTAAGCTAAACCTCGGTAGGGCTGACTCTGCATTGTGTCATTTGTCAATTTTATTGATCATTCTCTGACCAACAATACTGAAGGCAGACTTGCCAAGTCAGCAACACAGCAATTGGCCTTTTCAGGATTATATGTTAAGAACCTCCAAATTAGAAGCAAGGTGCTTTCTGACTCCTCTGCTATGGGATTTTCAAATGAATAAAAAAAAAACAAACAACTATGCTCAACCCACTTTCTTCATTCAACTGCAATTTTTTTCTATTAATTCCTGCTCATTTTTCCTTAAAATGACTCTCTAGTGGAAAAGCAAATTGAGCTTTACGTGTTTAAATAATTGTACATTTCATTCTGTTTCTTGTTAGAACCCTGCATCCACATGAATCAAACAAGAAGCACTCCACTTATATCCCTGCTCTAGTTTTCAGACTGAGGTATGATAGTGTGTTTGCAAGCCAGGGGGGCAAATGGTTGTTGTAAGGGGGGGGCTGAAAGGAGTTTCCCCACAAAATAATAATTATGTAACTGACTAAGGAGACATTTTTAATGCATCCCAAATAAAACTTTATAGCAAAGCATCCCAAGACTGTAAATCTTTTAGGGTTGCTGGATTCTGTGACCCAAAGTCCTTCGTAAATAAATGTGTACTGGGTACCTTTATGGGGCTTGGGAGGAGGGATCTTTTCCCCTTCATCCTCAAGTAATGACACAGCCCTGTAGCTGCTTCATGGAAATTATTTCAGCCATTGGCCCCAAAATACCTCCCTTGCAGAGGGAGGAGCCAGGGATCTGCGTCTGGAAAATCCTATGACCCTGGCCCACACTCACCTCCTGAATATTACTGCACTGGGAGTCCACTCTTGTTTAGCCATATTGTCAAATGATGTTACTATAGATAAGGAGCTGCGACGTCATACCAACAAAGCCAGAGTATATCATGCAGAGTCTAGCAGCAACATGGTATTAAGCTTCAAACCAAGTCTATAAAGTGGTTATGCTGTCCAAACTGTTGTATGGATGTGAGACTTGGACCTGGTACAAACATCACATTAAGCTTCTAGATCAGTTTCATTCACACATCTGTGTGCCATATGCTGCATCAAATGGCAGGATAAAATTACCAGTAATGAGGTTTTGGAACATAGTCACTCCCCAGAAACTGAAGCCATGCTTATCGCTTCACAGTTACATTGGGCTGGTCATGTGTTGAGAATGGACAACACTAGAATCCAAAGGAGTTGCTGTATGGAGAACTGAAAATGGCAACCACATACATGGTGGACAGAAGAAACTCTTCAAGGATACAGTGAAGCATAACTTGAAAAAGTAATGTGAGCATGTGATGGGGTGCGCTTGCTCCACACTAGTACTGCAAGGGTTAACTCCACCCTTTGACTGAGAAGGCCATGACCTCAGCCCTGCTGGGCATGCTTCAGCTGGAGACTAGGTATAAAAGGTAGCAACTCAGCTCATTCAGGGCTGACTGCTGAGGAGGGAGGATGCATGCTGCGGGGTCCAGCCTGGGAACTGCTGAGGCCCCAGACGGCATAAACCAAAGACATCAAGACCCAGGCAAATGCCCAAGGTCCTGCAGATGCTCAAGGAGTGATGGAGCTGCTGAGAGCCACACAGGTCAAGGACCACAGTAATTCCAGGACCACTTCACCAGGGACAGGGTAGGAAGTAGCTCAGGGGGGATTAGTCATTGTGCTGGGTTGTGTCAATGTGTTTTGGATGGATTCCCCCATTGACCCAGTGTGAGTGCACTTGCCACTGCCAGGTACCCAGCTGCCACTGACCCCTAGGTGGTGACCCACTCCCTGACCAGTCATTGGGTCACACAGCCCTGCTGAATAGGACACCTATACTAACTCTGGCCACTAGGCCATGCAGCTGTCTTGACTCTGGCCCTTAGGCTGAACAGCCCTGCTGAAGAGGGCAGCCCTACTTACTCCAGCCATTGGGCCATGCAGCCTGGAGGGAGAGGGCAGCCTTAGGAGATTCAGGCCATTGGGCCACACAGCCCTGAGAGAGGGCAATCATATTGACTTTTGCCCGAAGGCCACACTATCCCGAGACAAGGGGTGATCATACAGACTCAACTGTGGAGAAATAATAACCTCCACCCTGCCCCAAAAGGGGATGAGGCATGCTTGCCCTGCAACAGAGTAGGAACCCCTGCCCCCAATTAGTTAGTGTCTCTCTGAACTTTCCGAGTCAGGAAGCTGTTTCAGTTTTAATCTGGACACATCACCATCAGCCACACACTTTTTTTTAAAGTATCTTATAGATGATCATAAAAGATTAAATGAAATAGGGACCGGGAGAATTTGTTTATTTATCACAACAGGCCCCCCCAAAACAACAACAACCCAACAACAACAAAAGTAGTATAAGAGGGTTGTTATTTGGTCATCAACAATGAGATGTTGCAGACTTGTACTTGTTGTTTCACCCTGGGTTAGAAATGGCCTATTTGTGTCTAATTTTCAGAAGTAATGAAAAATCAGTGGGAGTTGTGGATGCTCAACACCTCTGAAAATCCGGCTCTTTGTGACTTTGAATCTAATTGTATTTAATAACAGAATATAAAGACTCATGCCAATGTGTTTGGGATATTGTAAAAATGTTCCGGGATTTGTTAAACATGGAATTATTGTGTAACAGCATTGGTTAGTTATAAGTAAGTAAAACTTTTTAAAGATCTATACTGAGATACACGTTATCTTTCTACACACAGAAAGGAGAGTATATACTTTTTTTTAAATAGATGAAAAACACAAGCAAAAGTACCAGGAATGATGGATAATATAAGCACATATCTGGGAGACAGCCACACGGCTTTTCAAAATTTTAGGAGCAATTTACCGGTATTTGTTATCAGAGATGAATTACACAATATTTCTACTTGAAGAGTCTCAGGTTTTCACAGTTTTTTTTTGTCTTAAGTATGGATCCTTAGGCTAACATTCTTTTCTTTTAAATTACTCTGCTACTCAAGAAGATTACTTGGGTTTAATAATGCCTAGTAAATTTACTGTATTTGTTTATTATGTTAGTAGCTGCACAAATATACTTTCACCCCTATGATTCTTCCATACTATACCTCCAAACTTGCAACTGTACAAAACTAAATGTTAAATGATAAACAGGCAGCCCCACCTTGGGATTCTGACTTAATACTGTACAGACTTTTGGACTGCAATTGGTAATGGGTAAAAAGTACTGAATGAAATTGTCATCTGCATCAGCCAGTATGTTTCTGTGTCTGATTTCTGCTGAGAACAGAAGGCTAGTACAGCTCCCACTTGTACAGCCAGCATAAGACTTCCCTTTAGCTCACCCAGCAGGGCTGACTCCTAAAGCATGAAAGTTTTGGTAGGTGTAGCATGTATGTCACACTCTCAAACACATGCTGTGATCCTCGCCATGGAACATGGGCATTTGCTAAATCTGATCAGAATGTTTGGCCTCTGGTTTGGATAAACAAGGAAATAAGCAGATTTTACAGTAGTTTAAGATATGTTGGGTATATAATAGTTAGTAAATGATTACTCAAGTGTCAGACTCTTCCTGGATCTTACAAAGGTACAAAGCAGCATAAGAAGAGGGAGATACTTATGAAATGACATAAATAGTAGGTACTGCAGAGGAGTCAACACAATGACATTATGGGAATGTAAGTATCTGGCACACACGTTTGAGGGTTTTTTCCCCTTCATCATTGCTCAACATCTTGTCACAAAGAGAGCAAATATCCTGAGTCACTTTCCACACTGGAGGCTTTTTCTAAAAGTTCTGAGCACTTTCTGGAGTAGACTAGAGCAATGTTTTCCTTCCTTTACTCTATCGTTTTAAAAAATCTTCTGTTCGTTGTTTATTCATGTTTAAAAAGTCATGTTGTTCATTCCTCTAACAGCCTCTATTCCTCATTCACGCTTATATGTAGGGTTGAGGCAATTCTTGGAGGCTAGTATTGCAACTGCTACCTGTACAACTGATATCACTACCATGCCTGCCAAACTTGGCACATTCTTTAGCTCTTGCTTCCTCGATTCAATCCCTTGAATACCTACTGGGAAAGAAGCAGGATACCATTGGAATTAGTGCAGCTTTTTATCACAGGCTTGTAGTGAGTGACACAGGAGGAGAGAACGGGAACAACATCAACAGAGGGAGCAGCATGCTTCATTAATTCAGGTTTGGCTGGTGAACCATAAGAACCTGTGGAGCCCATGAGAGTGAAACTCTCAGTAGACGCTGTGGCCATTAACTTCCTCTTTGGTGATTTCTCTATGTTTCCATTGTGTTCAAGATTGAGAATTAGCTTCTTTCCCATATTCGTTGCCCATTGCAGCTGCCCTGATGGATGAAACTTTGCTAAGATGTAGAAGCTGTATGTGGTATGTATAGTGCTTTTGTTGCTCCCCTGTCTTTGCTTTCTTTTGTGCTTTTAGTCTCTCTGCCACTGGGAACTGCTGCTGCTTCTGTTTGCTGTCATCTTTGGGCACTTCTGTTCTTCCATGCATAGGCTGTCAGCTGCCTTTCCTTATTTTGAGTCACTCCGTCTGAGACTGCCTACTAAAGTCTTGTGGGAGTCCCTCTGCCCCTCAATGATGAGTAGCTCACAAAAGTATCCCCGCCATCCCACTGTGATTTTGCAGAAGGCACAACATGAAGCTACCTCTTTCTGACCAGTGGAATATACAAAGCTTGAGGTAATGAGATATTAAATGTAAAGAGAAGTGGAAATTACAGAATATACAGTTAGTGACCACAGCCTCTACTGAGGGACCACTCTTATAGGCTGGTGGTCAGAAATAGGTCAGTCAGACAGAAGGCCATCAGATCATGGAAGGGAAAGAAAGTGCCACTGGACGCTAAGCACAAAATACATGTTCGTATTTCCATTTGCCTTGTTCAAGTTTCACATCCCATTTTCTGTGATCAAGAGGACCATGCACAAGAGAACCTTATAGCCCTTCTTGTTTCCAGCTTCCCTCAAGATGAGAGAAGGACCTGACTCATCATTGCATCACTCAAATTCTGAATCAGACTACATCAATGATCGCCATCACAAAACTGGAAAAAATGCAGTGGTGAGTTAGGGCCAGAGTCTCCAGTATTACGAAGCTAGGAGAGAATCTCAGATCTGTTGAAGATTACAAGGGATTTTTATTGATTTAAAAAGAGTTACATCAAATGTTTTCATTTTATAAAAAGGTCATCATGGAAGCGTGATGGTGCGCAATCATCTCTCTTGAGCACTTACTGTTGGGTGGGGGCAAACCCACCCACCCACACACACACAAACTCACTCTTTTTGCCGTGCCGTCTGTCAGCTGTTGCCCTCATCAGGCAGGTCTTCAGTGCCTCCACCCTTTGGCCAAGTCACACAGAGTCAACATGTGAACAAACAAACCCCTTCTGGGTAAAAGGTCCAACAGGACCTGTCCCTGTGCCCTTGGTAATGTATTTAGCCTGGACTCTGGGGTCAGTCTTTAGCCCTTTCTGGGATAGCTTTAAGTCTCTATCTGCCCTGATATAGAGCAGTGCCCCCAGGGCTTTCTCCTTGGAGACTTTAAGTCCTGCCCTTCACTTGGGCCTCTAAACAAACGTTGTCCCCTTCTTGCAATTTAGGCCCCCCTGCCAGTGGGGGAAGATGGGACTTCCCACTACTCTGGTCCTGACCCAGGGACCCTATAAATAGCAGCCATGTGTTGCTTCCTGTAATCGTTGCTGCTACTATTCCCTGGACCACTTTGCATATAGCTCCTTCCTCTTCACCCTTACCTCAGGGCTGAAGTTCTTCCTCCTGGAAATCCAGTGTCACCAGAACCAATCTTCTGGCTCTCCCTTGAACTCCAGCAAAGAGCCCCTTCCTCACTCCTCTGGTCCTCTCCAGGAACTGACTAGCTCAAGCCCTGCAGCTCCTTTTATCTGAGCCTGCTGAGCTCTGATTGGCTGCTTCACTGCAGCCTTTCTAAGCGAGCCTGGAGGACCCACTTTCACTGCCCCTTTTCTGGGGCAGGGTGTAGTAGGATTGCAAGGCCCCCAGCAGGGCCTCAAAGGGCCTGGTACACCCAGTACAGGAAGACTAGTATCTACCATTGCCTTTAAAATTATTTTAAATGAGGGCGAAGAAAAGATCCACAAACCCTGTAGTTCACAAAGATTAACATTTGTCTAAATGTGTGAATTGAGTTTGGGTTCTCAAAGCTACAAGATTTTGGCAGCTTTGTGTGTTTTAATCCCATCAGAACAGAGTTCAGACCTAATGAAATAGACATGGGGTTGGGAGAAGAAGGCATCAGATTTCACAGGTCACTCTTTTAATTATGAGCAATAAGTGATTTTAAATATAAATACAATATGCCACGAGGAACATCACAGAGCTAGAATTGGTCAGTCCATATCTCAAGCCCTAATTTTTCATGACAGCAAAAGAAATGCCAAATTCAGATAGAAGTGTATTTTAGGACTCAGCTTGAACCCAATACACCTAATCGAGTACACAAGGAATGCAGAATAGTGACCTTAATTTTATGAAAATAGTGCCTAAAGCATTACTTTCCTTTTTTACTAGGTACAGTGTAGTACAGCAGCAATGAAATATTCTTTCTGAATTATCTGCAAGTGGGGATGAAAGACTATCAATATTATTCTTAAACCAAAGCCATAAATCTCAGTAAGGATTTTCTGTTAATTTCTTGATACAAATGCATTGCATCTCTCTTAAATAACTTTAAAATACTCTTTTAATAACACTAAGAGTTAACCAGAGTTTGAAATGCTGCTGATCTTAGACAAATTTAAATAAAAATGGCATTCAGCTGACACAAGTGTATTAGAAACAAACCTATGTAAAGGAGCAGTTAACCCAGAACTATTGTGTGATATATTATATATTGTTTGACATACTTTCATAAGAGCAAGCACAAGTACCTCATCCTTTAGACTGTGGTAATATGCCTTATTGTTAAATTCAATAGGAAAAGCTATTCATACTGTAGTATGATTGAAAAGAAAATTGAATCCTTTTGAAGTTATAAATGTGTCTATTACTGCATGTGCACACAAATTTTCCATGAAAATTATGGTGAAAGTAGTGATTCTCCCAGAAAAATGCATTAGTGTTGACATGTTCAATTTGATCTGCATCAGAATATAAATACCCTTTAACCAAGGTAAAATTGCTTGGAATGTATATACTGTATCTACATAAGTCAGTTGTCTATCTGTCAATCTAAAAATATATCTTCGTATAGTCCAGTTATATCCTCTATTTCATTTCAATTGAAAGATAAATTTAAAACAGTGTGTATTTCACTTTTTTCTTACAATATCATATTTTAAAAATAAAGAATTTGTGTACAGTATTAAATGTACAGTATTAAATTTATTGTAATTTTTAATATAATAAATAGCTAAATAAAAAAAGTTTTGATTACACTACAGATTGTACAGTAAAGGTTTGTTTTCCATACATCTGCATGTTCTGTGTATGAAGCACTAGGTTTACTTATAATGGAGAGAGAGTCTACACTCCTCGGCATGGGCAATGAAGTGAAAAGGAGAGTACCTGATAACTAAAGATGTCTTACTAACACAACCAAGCTTTGTAGTTTGCACACTGCAGCTTGCTAGAAAAGGAATCCGTGGAGTCTTCTAGAAGATAGCCAACTAAAAGTTCTGGTCTCCCATGTTTAAGAAAGATAAATTCAAACTGGAACAGGTACAGAGAAGGGCTACTAGGATGATCCGAGGAATGGAAAACTTGTCTTATGAAAGGAGAGTCAAGGAGTTTGGCTTGTTTAGCCTAACTAAAAGAAGGTTGAGGGGAGATATGATTGCTCTCTATAAATATATCAGAGGGATAAATACCGGAGAGGGAGAGGAATTATTTAAGCTCAGTACCAATGTGGACACAAGAAGAAATGGATATAAACTGGCCATTGGGAAGTTTAGACTTGAAATTAGACAAAGGTTTCTAACCATCAGAGGAGTGAAGTTTTGGAATAGCCTTCCAAGGGAAGCAGTGGGGGCAAAAGACCTATCTGGCTTCAAGATTAAACTCGATAAGTTTATGGAGGAGATGGTATGATGGGATAGCATGGTTTTGGTAATTAAATATTCATGGTAAATAGGCCCAATGGCCTGTGATGGGATATTAGATGGGGTGGGATCTGAGTTACCCAGGAAAGAATACTCTGTGGTATTTGGCTGGTGAATCTTGCCCATATGCTCAGGGTTTAGCTGATCGCCATATTTGGGGTCGGGAAGGAATTTTCCTCCAGGCCAGATTGGAAGAGGTCCTGGAGATTTTTCGCCTTCCTCTGTAGCATGGGGCACGGGTCACTTGCTGGAGGATTCTCTGCTCCTTGAAGTCTTTAAACCACGATTTGAGGACTTCAATAGCACAGACATAGGTGAGAGGTTTTTTGCAGGAGTGGTGGGTGAAATTCTGTGGCCTGCATTGTGCAGGAGGTCAGACTAGATGATCATAATGGTCCCTTCTGACCTAAATATCTATGAATCTATGGAAAAAAATCACATGCTGTGTCCTAAAATTTATCACTCAGTTCACATTGTACATTGGGGTCTATTAGGTTACACGGCTTAATGTAATTGGAACTAACCTTTCATAAGCAGACATAAAATACATATGTATACTGCATCATAATTATATGGAAGAAGAAGTGTTTTTAGAAAGAGGGAAGTCTTTGATTCCTCCAACTTTGGTTAAAACCAGCTGGGAACTCAGTTGCTACAGTAATACTATATTGGCAGTACATATTCTCAGCACCCAGAGAAGAAAAGAAATATACATATTGTTTTAAATTCAGTGGACAAAGATTTCATTTTCATTGCACTCAGAATGAGCTTTTCTGTGCTTTAGTGATTTTAGCACCCGATCAAATCTCTGTTGTATTTCTAAGTGTGGTGCCAAAGGAGTCAATTTACTCTATCCATTACTTTTGCTTTTCTTAAGGGGAGGGAATTGTTTTGCTCTGAGGTTTTCCATAGGATTATTGGTGTTGCCTCTCATTCATTTCGATATAGGGAATCTTCATTGTTCTTTATTAGTAAAGAAACTTTTATTTTCAGGGAAAACTTGTATTTTCCATCTCTACGGGGAAAATATGAAAATGTTCATCTCCTAACACTGAGCTGTTAAACTGCCATGATTTAGCATATGGTCTAGGTGAACTTTGCAGTGATAGGAAGATGGGGGCATAGTACAAGAAAAACAAGGGGAGAAACTTGAGGTCAGACATTTCTAATAGTTCTGTGTAAGTAAGAGAAATAACTATTTTAAATTTAAACTGGTAACAGTAGATAAGAAAAGAAATAACCTACAGTCTTATAGGGCACTGTTGAAATGTGAATCCCATTGTTCCAGTGGAAAGTAGCTGTTATGAAAGGTTATAATCATGCAGACTGTAGCAGTCCCTTTGACAGCCTGACCCCATGGAAGGCTTTGAACATAAAGATGTAAATATTGCATTTTTGCCTGGTATTCAGTAGGGATCCAGAGAATAGACAGAACACTCTAGTGGCGAGGTCTCAGTGTCTGTGAGGCTGAGTGGATGGGCTGTGTACTAAAACAATCAGCTTTTTGGGCAGCGGTGTTCTAAAACATTCATAGATTTTTAAGTTCATACCGAGACACAGTAAATTACTATCTTTAATCATGGAGGATCCAAATGTATTGGCTGCACTTGTTAAGTCCAAACCCCAATGGGAGTGGACCTTGTCTATTTGTCAGCTGTAGATGGAAAAGTATGTTTTTTGTGTCTGTGGTTATTTGGGGTATGCAGACCTAATGAAGAGTCCAGGTGATCATAGAAACTGCAGATTGCTTTAATGATCTGACAACAGAACAATGTCTGTGGAAGGTGATGTTATGGGTGTAGTGGGGTCTTTAAATTCCTTCCCTCTGGAGTTTATCTAGTAGCATTTCCTGTGTTCCATAATGCTTGCTTGGAAGAGGTTCAGCATGTTGTCAGTTCCAAGGAACCCTTGATGAGCTTCTCAGTTTGTTCACATTAAGGATATTTGAACTATTCTTTTATGAATGCTCTTATGGATAGTCTTGCTGGAATACATTTTAAGGTGCAATTAAATTTCTTGTTTGGATAAAAGACAGTTTCATTTGATGCATACATATTTAGTATATAGCCTACATTCAGTTTCTCCTGATACTGTAGTAGGATTCCTCTTCCACCTGATGATGGTTGCCTGAGGCTAGTGGCCTCCTCTCTTCTCTTTCCTCTCTTCTCTCTTCTCTTCTCCTGCAGTTGGATTTAATCTAAAAGGTTTAGAAGTCTTTTCTTACACAGCTCATTTTGAATTTTTGTGAACTGAATTGAATGTTTTTTTGGTGATCTGTTTCCTGCAATTGGAAGGCAATTGAAAAACAGATTTTTCAGATGGTTAAAGACCCAGACCTGGAAGTCGCATGTCACTGGCGGAATTCTATCCATAGAGGAATCACAGCATTGAGCTCTGCTATCTTTATTTTTGAAATGAGTTATTCAATCTACTGATACTTAGGGCTATAATATTAAAAAGTGCTGTCAGTTTTTTGAAGTGTCCGGTTGATTTCCCTTTAGCCACTAGATGTCTGTGGAATGTAATGGAATTAAATGGAAAAACTAGACCTATATACATGTGTGTGTGGTCTTTCAGACCAATGGAGAACATTGGAATAGAAGTAGGCTGGGGGCATGCCAACAGAGGAAACAGCAGTCTTTCAGAGCAATTTCCCAAAGTTCTCATCCGAGGCAGAAGAGAATAGCCAACAAATAGAAGAAATAAACTCACCTTATGCAAACTAGTATATAGGAAACTGTACAGTGAGCAGGAAGAATGAACTACACTTGCCACCAAAATACAGATTTTCCTGACAACAGTAACTGACTAATTGTACTGAACACTTCAACACAGTGCTTATTCTGTAGGGCCATTGGAAAGAGAGGCGCTAAAAGAGGTAATTCAATCATAGGCTCTAATTTCCATTGGGCATGTTGTTTTTATTAATTTATTTTTACTGTGATAGAGCCTAATGGTTCCAATTAGGATCGGGGCCCTGTTGTGCTGAATGGTGCTTGTATGCACATGTGCACACACACAGGGCTCTTGCCTCAGAGAGATAACAACAGTCTAGTCTGAAACAAGATGAGACAAGTGAGTGTAACAAACAAGGAGAGGAAAGCCAATAAGATCATACTCTTTGAAAAATTAGCTTGAGAACAAAGGGTCTAAATCATTCAGAAGTTTACGTTTGGGAGAAAGGGAAGAAAGTGAGTTTGTCACTCTCAGCCCTGCCTCTTCTTATGAACTAGGAGCAAAAGGATTTTCAAAGGCTCCAGAGTGATTTTAGGCCAAGTCTGATAAACTTTTAATGGGGCTTGTGCTCCTAATGGGGTTTGTGTCACTTTGGGTATGATTTTGAAAAGTGCCAATGTGTTAATCTAGCCCTGAATTACTATCTTGTTAGTTTTCCAACCTCTCAGTAGTGGCATACATTTCCAGTACCAGATGGCTAGTCTCGCTAAACAGAGAGGATGGATGCCCCAAATCTTTTTAAGAACACAGGTTTGACAGCCTCCATTTCCTCTTCCTGATGCTTTTAAAAGGTTCAGATTATGTATTTATTCATTTAATGAGAGCATTGGTGTCTGAATGCCCTCAAAAAGTGAGAGTAACATGAAGGTAAGAAATGATAGAAAATACAGTAGTTTTGTTACAGAAAGTAATTTTGTTATTAAACATAAAAAAGGAAACCTTAAATTGGTTTTTGCTATTGCATTCTTTTACTCCTGGAGGGGCACTCTGGTGTAACACTGGGGTTTTACTGATCTTAAAAAATGAAATGGGCCAGATCCTCAGCTGGTGTTAATAAAGGGTAGTTCCACTGAAGTCAATGAAGCTAAACCAGTTTGCATCAAGGGTCTGGCCATCTATGTTTGGGAAAAACATTAAAAATAGGGTATTAATATTGCAGAAATATTCCCATTCCCATCTAATTCCTCCATTAGTGCTCCATGATTTCTGCACATAGTTGAAATCCTGTCTCTGCCCACAGGACACATTGTCCTCCTCAGGATTTCCAAAGCAGAATGATAATTTGGGGATTTTATCTGCCTGTGTTTGGTCAGCTGCTATGTATCTAGGTTTTTATAAGGTCATCCATCCCTGTGGTATTTGGGCACCCTCCATGAAAAGTAAACATAAAAATGTCTGTCTCCCAGCCTGCTAGCAGAAACAAACTATAAAGTTACAGCTGGGAGTAAAATGTATTGGTATCTATAGATATAAATATATAAAGTGAGAGAATGTTGATATATTTGAGCAATATACTGCACCTTTTTCTATTTCTACCCCTCGACGACTTCCTTCCCTTAGCTGAGTCTATGTCTTTCCCTTCTCTGTGTCAACTAAGTTAGCATCTCTTTGCTAAATTGTTCAGAATCCAAGTATGGATGGATATATTTACACAGGGTGTATTATGGCTGGATGCGTTCCTATGTCAACATGTGCCACGTTGATTTTTTGTAAAGTAGATCATTATTCTGTGTGACATAAATAGTATTACCAGACTGATATGAGTCAAGCTAGTGAGTCATTAATTAGCATCTAATTAAAAGAGACGAGTAACTTGCCCATGTACACTAGTGAGTGTAGTTATCCTTGAAAAAACTGATTCAGATGTGTGTGAAGGATACAATGCAACCATTACCTCTTTTTTTAAATCTATTTGACTCAAAAACATTGAGCTACTTTCACAGAAATTGAACCCTGGAGAATTAGTCAGAGGAATGTGGGCAAAGAATATTTAATATATGCAAAAGTAGATAATGCAGTCATCTGCACACTCTCTAGATAGATTTTTTATTATTGTGTGAATGGAGCAGTACGTACAACTTATTTTGATTATTGTGTGAATTGAGCAGTACACACAATTGATTTTATTATTAATACACATGTATTAGAAACACACAGTCCTTTTGTTTTCCAAGATATTTATAAAGTAACTTCACTGGAAAAAAGGAAACCACATAAGTAGTGCAGAACTGCTCAAGCCTAGACGGTCTCTTTATTTTCCACTCTTCCCAGTCAATAGATCGTTAACAGATCATAATAGGTCAAAAATGATGAAGGCAGTTCAAAAATTAAAATTTCATGGAGCTGGACAACAAAATATAGGAACATTGTACTGGAGACAGGGATATAAGGAAAGATATAAAGTGCCAGTGAAAATGTTTTAACCAAGCTAGATTTAGTAGTTCAGTCTGACAGGTTTTTCTGAACACAAATAAATCACAGTTTCACAGAATCATATGACACACACTCAGAGTTTCTTAATAAATCACTTGATTTTGTTCTTCTGTTTAAACATTTATTATTACTGTACTTTTAGGACTGCACAAATCAAGTAGCAAATCAGAAAGTTATTAGCAGTCACAATTTTCTCTGCTGTCATATAGACACAGTATTTTAAACCTTTTTATCTTTTTTGTTTGCAGCCCTTACTTTACAACTTCATCAGAAAAACCTATTCAAGCAGAATCATTTTTTTTCAAATGAAAAGTTCAGAGAAGTTTTAATAGACTGTGATTTCTACTCATCTGTATAGTTAAACACTGGAAAAAAAGTGTTCCTGGGAAAGAAAATGACACTGATTCATAGCAAAATGCAATCTATTTTACAGTAAGGGCCAAGTTTTCAAACATAGCAGAAATATTGTGCCTGCAATTTTATAGGTGTAAACTACAGAATTTAAAGTTAGATTTAAAACTACTGGATTTGTAACTGGATTTAAGCCCACCATCAGGTTGTCAGAAGTTCAAAAATTGAAGGTCCAAAATTAGATTATTTGAAAATTTGGCATTTTTTCCCTCCCAAATGAGTTTTTCTTGTCTTTCTTGCTCTAGTGTCCTTTTCTGCCTTAAAAGCCACTGCTAAAGTTTTCATGAAGCCTGCGATGATGACTACTACCAGTACTTTGTATTTCTATAGCATTTTTCGTTCAAGTATGTCATAAAACTCATGCCAGATATAGTAGGTACATTTATTAGACCTATGTCTTTCACATGGATAAATTAAAGCTAAGCTGCTAAGAGGTTAAGTGACCTTCCAGAGGCAACACAACAATGAGGTGCTGGCGGAGTCAGAAATAGAACACAGCAGTCATGACAAGCTGGGGCTTGATTCAAAACCCATTGGAGTTAATGAGAGTGGACATATGTCTACTTTGGATCAGACTCCTAATCCCCATCTCCAGTCACTAGACAGTGTAGGTATCCCTTCAGCATCGATTCCATTAGCTGCCATTATGGCTATTATCTTTGTCAGATATTGGTGGGACAGGGTTGTCTAGCCAATTGTATAGTTATAATAGCAAGATTTGGAAACTTACAATTCTTTGTGGTTCTGGTTAGTCTACTCTAAAGCCTGGAAATAGATCACTATTCTGATTTTACATTCCAGTTTTCTAGAATGTTAACCCATCACAGCAACACTTTTACTCTTATATTAAAAATATTATCAGTGGCCTGAATTACATTTTTGCATTGAAACTCAAATAGAAAGATTTGGCTATTTAGTTATGCAGACATTTTGCGGGGCTGAGTTGCACTGTGGTGTTTTGGTTCCATAACCAAACTAATTACATTGATCTTGTGATAGGTCATCTGGTTTGGACAAATCCAGCTTGAATGAGTGTTTAGAGCTTAATGGAAATCATCCATTTCATTCTGGATAGTATCTGTGCCATATTGAATTTTAACAAACCGGAGACTTAAAGCAAACCTTGAAAGGTGCAAAGCCACATAAACCAAAACTGGCAAACTTGACACAGCTGTACTAGCGATCCCCACTTGGCTGATGCAGTCCATGGAAATATTGGCTCTGAAGCTCTGCCACTGTGTTCCCAAAGCACGGGAGTGTGTGTGTGTGTGTGTGTGTGTAATCTTATAAGTATGTATTTCTCTTAAAATAGTGTTTTTAAGGATGGTACTTCAAGGAACATCCGAAGTAACACAGGGACAGGAAGGAATGCAGATTGTAAATATATATTTTTTTCCAAATCTGTTTGGCCTATGCCTAAATCATAAAGGGCTAGATTCTGCCATCTTTACTCACATTAAATAATACCTTACTCCATGAGCAGTCCTATTGGGACCCATTCTACCACTGAGACTATTCACGGAGTAAGGCACTGATCATGAGCAAGGATAGCAGAATCTGGCCCGCAGTATGCTGGTACTACCCAAGGAAGTTCATTTTCCCACCGTTATTCTCATGCACCAGTTTGGAACAACAAAACACGGACCAAAGGCCCTAGATCTGATCTCATTTACATTGGGGTCAGTCAGCCATGCAGAGGTCTGCAGGGTGAGTTACACTAGGTAGACGCCTGGGTAAAAACATGTAAGTGAGAATGTCAGCAGACCCAAAGTGTCAATGGTAGCCCAAACTATGAGGCAAATAAGTGGGAATGTAAAATGGTTTGTTTTCAATTGATTTAAAACAAAATTGTATGATCCCAAGAGGTCCAGGGCACCCATAGCTCCAGTTGAAGTCAATGATAGAATGTAGACATTTTAGGCATACAGCCATACATTTCAGATACAAAGGAAAAATTGTCCAATGAGCTGTCCATACTTGGTCTAGGCCCAAAGATGAATTTTCCCATTAAAGTCAATGAAAGTTGTGAGCACTCAGCAACTTGAAAGGGAGTCTGTTGCCACCTCACAGGACACAGTCCCCCATATACAAGAGTAATAACAAATTATTTTGCCTCTCATCAGTAGGCAAGCTATTTATTTTGGTTCTCA
This sequence comes from Lepidochelys kempii, assembly GCF_965140285.1. NCBI lineage: Eukaryota > Metazoa > Chordata > Testudines > Cheloniidae > Lepidochelys > Lepidochelys kempii. Next base: position 32,822,141 of record NC_136385.1, on the reverse strand, counting down.
CTTTATATCAGTCTCGTCCCAGCATTTCTGCCACACTAGGTCAGAGGTCTAAAGGTGTAATACCAACAATCAAAGATCTTATTCTAGCCTGGTGGTGTAAAATTGTTTTTCTTTCTTTGCACTCCTGCATAGATTTCATTTGCATTTATTCTGACATGCTTTCATACCCATCAGCAGAAGTTCTCAGCCATCATTTTCAGCTTTTGTTGTTGTATGTTACTATTCTGCCACCGTGGTAGAGTCCCTTTTTAATATTGCTTCAAACTACAGCATGTTCAGGCCTGTCTCAGCAGTTCAATCCTGAGTGTCAGGCATTCAATTAAATAGGGTATTTTATTTTATTCAAGGGACTACATCATGTCTAGCTTAGAAACTATTTGCCTGGATATGAACCAAGGCAAAAATTTCCCTTGAAAATGGCATAACATCTACAGCCAAATGTGAAAAGATCACAGGATTAGCTTTTCTTTAACACTATTATTTCCTTTCAATAGAGTGTAACGTTTTAAGAGATGAACTTTAACACTTTCTGTTACTGGAATGAGATTGGTTTTGCATGTGTGACATAGCAGCAGTCAGTTTGAACATCTAGTTTTCAGATAATCCCATTTGGATAGATGCATTTTTGCTATTGTTAATTTGTTTGGGTTTTTTTTATCTTTCATACAAGACAATTTTTAGTGCTGTGTGTGCGTGTGTGCGTACACACACACACACATATATGTAATTAAAGATTTTTTAACTTCCAAGCAGTAAAATTTTTTGTCTTGTATATTTCAACTCCTTGAATTTCTTCAGGCTATTCACTGAAATTTTAGTGCATAAAATTCTTATCTGTCATTAATTTGGTAAAAGTGTTTATATGGTATTGTATGGTGAAGCAGCGACACTTTAAAATGTCATTAAATTACATTATTGTCCAAACTATAGACATATGAATTACTATGTTAACAACAAAAGAGCCTTTTAAAAATAGCTGATAGCTATAAATTAAATGTTTCAAAAGCACCTAAGTGACTTAGGAGAGTAAGTCCCATTGATTTTCAATGAAACTTAAAATCCTAAATGTCTGAGGCCCAGATCCTAAAAGGTATTTAGGTGCCTAACTCCTAGTGAAATCAATCACTAGATTGAAATCAATGGGAGTTAATTCCATGTGAGGATCTAGGCCTAAATCTCTTTTGAAAATGGGACTTATGCTCCTAAGTCACTTGAAATGTTTATCCTCATATGCGTATTAGCCATTATCAACCAAATTTTATTGTAAAATCTCTCACAAAACCAAGAAAATCTATGCTCTTTCTTACAAAAAGGTATGCATACACATGCTTAACTTATGCGCTCTGAATCATTCCATTGACTTCAATGGGGTGATGCACAGTATAAAAAGTCTTTGCATAAATATAACGTTTTATGTAAATATAATGTGGTGTTTGGCACTGTGATAGAGATGAAGAGCTGGAGAACTGTCTAGCAGTGGAAATCTCAGATGTTAATTAGTAGTGCTGTATTAATGCGCATGAATGCATTTGCACATGCCTAGATTTATACCATCGTCACCATTAAAAAAATGCAATAACACATACAGTGGTATGTGATATACTATGGTCATTTACTGTTGAAAGCTATATTTATCCTATCCTATCTAGCACTATGCGATGATAGCTCTTCATAAAAAGTTGACTTTTTAGTAGTGAGATCTGTCTGTCTAAATTTCATGATTCTTGACATCTAGGTAAAAACATCTTATTTCATGGATGTGATGTGATCAAAGGGTGCTAAGTTTCAGGTCTGTGAGGTCAGAATTAGAGTTGATTGAAGAATTAACAATCAACAGTCAATTCAGTAAATGGTCTCCCGTTCTCCTGTTTGTGAATTATTGTATTGAGGAATTTGTTCATTATTCAAAATTATTTGAATATATGCAAAGAGTTTTCAGCATATAGATTGCTTGCAAAATGTTAGCTAATGGTATTGCTTAGAATATTTGCTATTTGCAATTCAAAATCTGAGTTACTTTGATTGGGCTTGTAGGTCACAAGATATGTTTTCATTCTCTAACTGGATGACTGTAACTATTAGGTTAATGTTTCTGGTAAGAACGTTTGTAGTATAAATTCTACAATATTTTATTAGAATCTGCTGTTTTGTCAAACATTCTTGCCTGCAATCTTGGGGTCTACTTATGGATTCAGTTACAGGAGCTAGTCCTGAAATTATAACAATATTGCACGAATGAAGAATTTCATATATACTATGAAATACAATGTTGAGAAACTACAGTGGTTATTTTTTTATTTATAAATACATAAATACCAAGTGCCACATTTAAAAACCTAATTAAAATGTATAATCATCACCAGCCACACCCGGAGCAGGAAATCAGTTGAATCTGCAGTCCAATTAATTGCCATTCTACGGTAATATTTTTCAGCAACTTTCATTGTAATTGTTGTTTACAAATGAGATGGTAGCAAACTAATGTAAAGATAGGAAATGCAGAATTTATAATTATATAAGCCCTCTGCCATTTCCTCAGGTAAATCGTCTTGTAGCCATGCTAATCACTTCTAGATAGGACTGGCTGAAAATATCACAGCAAAACAGTTTTGTGACAGGGTTTTTTGTTTTTGTTTTTTGACAAAGCGATCTTTTTCATAAAACGTACCTGTTCTCTGCAGAAAGCTCCAATTTTTCATCATCAACATTTTTTTTCCAAAACCAGGAAGTTTTCAGTCAAACCCCAGAAACTTTTGCCCCAGAACAGAAAATTTCTGATTTGGAAATTTTGCCCCAGTACCTCATGGGTGTTTTAATTTGGGTGCCTCACGCCCCCATTCTCCTCTATGGGCTGGGCTCCCCAGTCACACTACATTGCCCAGGATTCACAATGGCAGTTCAATGAGAGAGGAGATCATAGTTCCTCACAGGAGATGTAGTCCAGCCAGGAAGCCTGGACCATAAAGGAAAATGGGGGCATAAGGCAAATGAACTATAAATCCTATGTCACCAAGCAGCATTTCCAAATCAAATTTTTCATTTTTCAGCCGAATGTTTTAAATCAAGGTTTTTTTTTTTTTATTTTCAGCTGAAAATGTTTGATTACTGATTTTTCAGCAAAGAAAAATCTCGCTTGAAATTTTCCTTAGGGGGAAAAAAATCTCTACTTCTAGACTGTGTACCGCACGCATTAATGGTATTGAATAAAAGGTTGGGAGAGCTGGAGGCAACAGGTTCTGCTTCTTCTCATCTCTACTCTCTCTGGAGAGGGCTGCAGAAGAAAGAAGGCAGAGAACTGTGCTCTGACAATTCCTCTTTACCAGCAGCTGCCAGGGCTACCTGAGCTACTGGCAGGACAGCTTGGAACTAGAACTGGTTAGAAAATATATAGGTTGGTGGAGGGTTTAGTTTTGTTTTTTGAGGGGTTGGGTGCATGTGTGGAAAATGTTTTCTTTTCGTTGAACAATGAAAAACAATTTTGATGGAAAATATTGGACCAGCTCTACTTGAAACCTTATACACAGTTTCTCCTGCTGAGTGCACTTCATACTCTCCTGCCTGATGAGTCCTTATTATACCAGCAGTCTCTTTGTTTATTAATTTGCAAAAGAGGGGAAGCTGCACTTCCACATGCTTCCCTTTACTTTAGTTTCTGCTCAGCAAACCTAATTTGCTGAGTTGTTGTCTAGTCACAGGCCTCTGTAAAATGACTAGCTCAACCCTTCTTCCTTGCTGGGCTGATGTCAAAGTACAAACCTGCTTGAGGTCATTCAGGATTGCTGGGCTGATTAAGATGGAAGTTTCTAAAGTTACTGTCTCAGAATCTTGCTCTGATGTAAAAGTCATAGGGATCTAAGTTCCCTGGCTCAGCATTTTTAGATTGATGTTCTGATATCAAGAGACAGGCTACTCTAAACTTACTGGTTCTAGTTTGCTGTTACCTTCTCTGTCTCACTACGATGATGCCAAGGCACACGCTTTTGTGAACTCATTGGATTAGCAGCCCTAATATTACTGGCTGATGTGAAAGTCTTTGTGAAGTTATTGGCTTAGTCTCTCTCCTTGTGAAATTCACTGTTCACTGCATAAAGCAAGACTAATGGGGCCTTACCTAGAGAAATAAACTGGTATGGTGACAGAATTTGCTCCCTCATCCATGGACAGTTAGTGGAAATGCAACATAGCCCCGTGGGCGATGTGTATACTACCATCTTCCCAAATATTTCCCATCACAGCACTACAGCTGATTCAGCTCCACTAGAGGTAGGAATGGTAGGAAGGAGAAATGTGACAAGGCTCCTCTGTTTTAATCGACATGTCTTTTTTTTTTACAGCCTGCTTTGATGATATTGTGCTTTAACATGGTCATGACTGCCAGCCACCTGTCTACACAAATGAACCTACCATAGTTACCATCAGTGGAGGGTCACCAGTGAATTTTTGAAAAACATTAGTGTGGACAAGGCCTCTGTGGCTACATTTAACCCTACTGACTGGAATAGGAGCAGTTGCTTTTCTGTGTTATCTATGGAGAGATTTCAGAGAAATCATAGATTGTGTGATCCCACCCCCAAAACTCTCTTCTTCGCCAGCCTAACCAGAGTTGTCCTGGAGACCTAACTGTTGCAGTCAGGGAAAGCAGAGGCCTCGCTGCATGTCCCAATGCTGGACTGATATGGTAACTGTCCTGTGTTGATCTCCTCTACCAGCATGAATTTCACCTTGTCTGAGTATCTGCTTCCCAGTAGCATCATGACCCTCCCTCTATTGTAATTTACACCATGTGACTTCTGGAATGAAGTTTCACAATAAATCTGCACATTTCAACCTCTTAAAAGAGGTTGGTACCCAGCCAGATATAGCAAATCATACTTCTAAGTTTTATGAAAGGTTCATGGTCTAAAAATGTTTCAGACAGACTAATTTAATCTCCACCCACAGAACTGAAAAATCAGATGAGTTTTCCTTGCATTTCAGATTGTGCAATGAAAGGACAATACAGATCCACCCTAGGATTCAGAGTTAGAAAATGTTAAAACTAAAGCAGATAACATTCTCCTCTCTGGTATGTGTTTATTATAGGCTTTCACTGCCCAAGCTATATTGTATTTTTCAATATCAATAGGGAAGAATTCAAAAGGGAATTTTCCACAACAAATAGGTTTCCCCAAAGAAAAGGATAACGCATTGTGTAGAGTTGAACTTACTCCTGCTGGTGTTTTAATTAATATTGCCACCTGGATCTATCAACAGCAAGTCAGTCTGGTTCACACCAAGAGATAAAAACAATCTGCACCTTGTCAGTCCTGGAGCTCTGGGAGCAGTCACAGGTCTGCAGCCCCTGGTAATTACTCACCTGGGTCTTCACGCTGCCTTCATTTCCATTTTGATTGTTGACATTGCACACCACTGCCTCATTTGCGTAAAAAGGTGGGGGAAAAGTGAACAAAGTGTGTCAGGCCTGGTAATTACACCACTGTCACCTCTCACTCTGTCAGCTATGGGACCCTATCAGCAAAATGATAGTCGTCAGTCTCATGTTAACTGTTTCATTAAAAGACGGTGATTATGTTAAGATGAGTGAATGAGTTGGCACTAAGAATCAACACCTTCTGAGCAGCTGTGAAAACATTGAGAATGCATTTATGTACAAAGTGACTAAGTGGAATGAGAAGAAAAACCACAGGTTGGACACATTTTAAAAAAATAAGAGGAAAAAATAATGAATTAGTGGTGTGTGTGTGTGTGTGTATACAAATGCCAGAAAAGAAAACAATCCTGCACTTTCCTAGGGAATACATATACTGCCTAGTCAAATGGGATGAAAATAAGAAATTATTAATTCACTCAAGTGAAAAGAATTCCGTTGTTGCATGTACATGGATTCCCATTTGCAGTATGTTTCACATTTTTAAAAGTATTTGTATTATTATTTGGTAAGCACTGACTGTGTTTGCTATTGGACAAGAGACAGAGAAAGCCATTGTCTGTGCTGCAAGGAATTCCTGTTCTCAGTAAAGCATTGTAAAGCTCAGAAGAATGTTCTATGTTAAAGCATCTGTGTATTCTATTTTACACTTTATATTAAGGGTCTAGTTATTAGTAGTTTATAAGGGATTAATAAGTGATTGATATATGGCATGAGCATATTACTGACAAGCTTAGTAGTGGTACAGAAGGGTAATGCTCATCAGTAGAAGGTGTTATCAATGTATAGTTAAAGCACTGCATTGATCTGTTGGCCTCTGTAACCATCTATAACAACTGAGTCACAATTTATTGAAACTATTAATCATTTATTAACCCTTTACAACATTATTTATGAAAGTACCCTTAATATACGAGGTGCCCTTTATTTCTTTAATGTAATGGATCTAAGGCTTTGTCTACACTACCGGGGTAAGTCAACCTAAGAGATGCTGTCCCGTCAACTTACCTTACTCCTCTCGTTCTGGTGGATTACCCAAGTAGACTGGAGAGTGCTCTGTGGTTGATTTAGCAGGTCTTCACTAGACCTGCTAAATTGACCCCCGCTGCATTCATCGCAGCAGCGTGGATCCCCGGTAAGTGTAGACATGGCCTGAGAGAAAGCATTCATGCATCTTGCAGAAGAAGTTGTGGTGAAACAACTTTCAGAGTTTGTGGATGATTCAGACTTTCTTAACACTTGTCAATAATGGTTTTCAGCCGAATGGAAAGAGATTTCAAGGCAGCACCAAAAGAGTTCTCTTGCAATGGAAAAAGTTAAGTTGTGCATGCTAAAGATTATTGCCTGCATTTGATAGTTATTCATGAAGTGTTATTAACTTGCCTCTGGACCCCAGTAGGAGTAGAAGTGATTTCAGATCAGTAACTTTGGGGCTATTGCTTTTCTGTCTTTCGTTGTGTAGGACTCCATTTTGTCACTTCTCTTATTCAGCATGAATATGGGGTTGTTGGGAGGGGTAGTGAGGAGGCCATGGGTTATGGTGTTTCCAATATACTGTATGGCATTTTCATCTGAACCAAGTGTATAGTTGAGCAACTATCAGTGTTGTTTCAGAGTAGCAGCTGTGTTAGTCTGTATTCGCAAAAAGAAAAGGAGTACTAGTGGCACCATAGAGACTAACCAATGGATGAGGGCAAATGGGTGGAAGGCAGTTCAAGCTAAGTACAACTGAGACAATGAAGGCAGGTGTGAGAAGCAACAAGAAAATATTGTCAAGATTGAGGGGATGTGTCTACCAGTGGCCACTGGAACTCACAATCTGGGTGACTTGTTACACTCCCAATTGCTGTTAGATGATCTAATAGAAGCAGGTTTCAGAGTAACAGCCGTGTTAGTCTGTATTCAAAAAAAGAAAAGGAGTACTTGTGGCACCTTAGAGACTGACCAATTTATTTGAGCATAAGCTTTCATGAGCTGCAGCTCACTTCATCAGCTGCATACTGTGGAAAGTGTAGAAGATCTTTTTATACACACAAAGCATGAAAAAATATCTCCTCCCACCCCACTCTCCTGCTGGTAATAGGTTATCTAAAGTGATCACTCTCCTTACAATGTGTATGATAATCAAGTTGGGCCATTTCCAGCACAAATCCAGGGTTTAACAAGAACATCTGGGGGGGGGGGTAGGAAAAAGCAAGGGGAAATAGGTTACCTTGCATAATGACCTAGCCACTCCCAGTCTCTTTTCAAGCCTAAGTTAATTGTATCCAATTTGCAAATGAATTCCAATTCAACGGTTTCTCGCTGGAGTCTGGATTTGAAGTTTTTTTGTTATAATATAGCAACTTTCATGTCTGTAATCGCGTGACCAGAGAGATTGAAGTGTTCTCCGTCTGGTTTATGAATGTTATAATTCTTGACATCTGATTTGTGTCCATTTATTCTTTTACGTAGAGACTGTCCAGTTTGACCAATGTACATGGCAGAGGGGCATTGCTGGCACATGATGGCATATATCACATTGATGGATGTGCAGGTGAACGAGCTCTGATAGTGTGGCCGATGTTATTATGCCCTGTGATGGTGTCCCCTGAATAGATATGTGGGCACAGCTGGCAACGGGCTTTGTTGCAAGGATAGGTTCCTGGGTTAGTGGTTCTGTTCTGTGGTATGTGGTTGCTGGTGAGTATTTGCTTCAGGTTGTGGGGCTGTCTGTAGGCAAGGACTGGCCTGTCTCCCAAGATTTGTGAGAGTGTTGGGTCATCCTTCAGGATAGGTTGTAGATCCTTAATAATGCGTTGGAGGGGTTTTAGCTGGGGGCTGAAGGTGACGGCTAGTGGCGTTCTGTTATTTTCTTTGTTAGGCCTGTGCCCCTCTGCCATGTGCATTGGTCAAACTGGACAGTCTCTACGTAAAAGAATAAATGGACACAAATCAGATGTCAAGAATTATAACATTCATAAACCAGTCGGAGAACACTTCAATCTCTCTGGTCTCGCGATTACAGACGTGAAAGTTGCTATATTACGACAAAAAAACTTCAAATCCAGACTCCAGCGAGAAACTGTTGAATTGGAATTCATTTGCAAATTGGATACAATTAACTTAGGCTTGAATAGAGACTGGGAGTGGCTAAGTCATTATGCAAGGTAACCTATTTCCCCTTGTTTTTTCCTACCCCCCCCACCCCCTCAGACGTTCTTGTTAAACCCTGGATTTGTGCTGGAAATGGCCCACCTTGATTATCATACACATTGTAAGGAGAGTGGTCACTTTAGATAAGCTATTACCAGCAGGAGAGTGGGTTTGTGTGTGGGGGGTGGGGGGGGGGCTGGGTGAGAACCTGGATTTCTGCTGGAAATGGCCCAACTTGATTATCATAAACATTGTAAGGAGAAAGAAAAGGAGTACTTGTGGCACCTTAGAGACTAACCAATTTATTTGAGCATAAGCTTTCATGAGCTACATCCGATGAAGTGAGCTGTAGCTCACGAAAGCTTATGCTCAAATAAATTAGTTAGTCTCTAAGGTGCCACAAGTACTCTTCTTCTTTTTGTGAATACAGACTAACACGGCTGTTACTCTGAAACCTGTCATTGTAAGGAGAGTGATCACTTTAGATAAGCTATTACCAGCAGGAAAGTGGGTTGGGAGGAGGTATTTTTTCATGCTTTGTGTGTATAAAAAGATCTTCTACACTTTCCACAGTATGCATCCGATGAAGTGAGCTGTACCTCACGAAAGCTTATGCTCAAATAAATTGGTTAGTCTCTAAGGTGCCACAAGTACTCCTTTTCTTTTTGCTAATAGAAGCAATGACCAAGGTGACTTTTTCCATTTCTTTCTGGTCAGGAAGTTTTTACTTCTTTTCTGATTTCAGACCTTGCTACTCTCCTCAGTAGTCCTGTCACCTTGAGATTAAGTTACTTCAGTGTGCTTTTATGCCTTAAACCTACCTGGAAACTGAAGTGATGCGCAGTGCGCTTGCTTGCTAAGTGAAGCATGTCTTTGTGAGCATAGTATAGTGCTCTTAGATTTGTTCTTAGTTGCCTGTTGGCTTATGATGAGGCTTCAGGTATTGTTTTTGATTTATAAAGCCAAAACAGCTTTGGACCCCCCTAAAAGAGATACCTCATTTCTCCCTGAGCCATACTTCTGCATTAGAGATCAACAACAGAGGAGCTCAAGTTAGAATTATCTCAGTTTATAAGAGAGGAAGCTTCTGGCTGAGCATTCTGTGTGAAGGTCCTTCATTTTTGGAACTTTCTCCCAGCTTGCTCTGGATTAGTACAAATTTCCTGACCTTCGGGGCTTGCTGCCAAATCCATGTATTTAAGTGGATATTTGAGAGTGGTACCAATATATGAGTGGTGATGGACTGAGATCCGATGGAAAGGGGTGGCTGTGTGACTTTGGGGGGTTTTGTGAGGTAAAGGACTTCTGTGGAGCCTCAGATGAGGAAGGTTATGTTTCTTACATTATTGCTCACTGGCTGTTTGGTGTGGTGGGGAGATGGACCACTCCTGGTGCTGGTTTTGTTGCTTTTATAGATTGCATTGCATGCTTCAAAATGCCCTGTATTAGGAAGCATCCACGTTTCTTCAAATCTTTTTGCCCATCGTTAATTATTATGATGATGACTGAACCAGGAAATTAATATGAGATTATTGGTTTATCCATGAAATGTTTTCTTTCCACTTGGTGCCAAAGTAAATAGCTGTGTTGTTACCCTGTCCTTACATGCTGTCAGACCAAGGAACTCAGAAAAAAACACCATACATGGTATTTAAACAAAACCTTTCAGGAAAACATGGTTAATACCAAATAAATAAAGAGCAGCTTGAAGGCACTCCGTCCTAAAATCCAATGTGAACCCTCAAAATAGCATTTTTTTTTAAACTAAATAGTCTACCAACAGATAATGGGTATTTTTACTGTCAGCCAGGGGAAGAGATAGGTAGCAGGTATTTCCTCTCCATACATTGCCTCAACCCAGTTTCTGTTGCAAATGAATAATATGATTCTATATGTATTCATTTTAAAAGCTGTAATGTAAATATAATAACAGACCCAGTACAAAGGGATACTATATTTGCAGTAGCGTGGATGGGATACCGCTTATGCTAGCTCAACTTTCTGTTAACTTTTCTATTTTTAACTTTCATCACCTTCAGCCATAAAGATACAGTTTAGTTTTTACAGCATATGAAACATGTGCTAGGAACTTAGGACTTACTGTTCCCCCTACTCTTTAGTCTCACCTCAAGTTTTTATGTGATCAAAATGAAATGGATTCTGGTTTAATGTTATAATTGTTGTAAAACTGTGCCAGTTATATAGGAATGAAATCACTTCAACACAGTACTGAGGAAATCACTTTAAAAACAGAAAAATGACTTCTTATTTAATTTTGGTTTAACTCCATTTAAAGTTAATGACTATTTTCTCTTGTTTTGCCAGTCCCATTCTTGTTGCATTAGCAACAACATAACTGCTGCTTCAAGGATAGAAACATTTTATGTGAAAACCAGATAATGGCAGTAAAAGAATGACCCAATTTGAACCCACTAAATCATGAATTGTACTGTATCACAAAATGTTGGCTGTCCTTTGAACCAGTTTAAGACTGTGCAGAAACAGATGGAAATACAACTGTCTTCATGATAGATCAAAACTCATTATTAAACAAAAACAAACCTACAAAAACAGGCAGAAGATTGTTCTCATCTGGGGTTTGCTAATTACCATTCTCTGAAGGAAAATGTCCCACCTATCATAGTCCAGGAAATTAAAGACAGATTGTTATTGTTGTTGTTTGATCAATATTATTGGTAGAGCCCAGAAACCCCCATTGAGATTACCCATTACTCCAGGTGATGCACAGACACACAATGAGAGGCAGTCCTTGCTACAAGGAACTTTTAACTTAAGTAAACAAAACAGATTAAGGGTGGGAGAAAGGAAATACTATTACCCCCATTTTACTGGTGGAAAACTGAGGCACAGAGACCTCAAAACTGTGGAAGAGCCAGAATTTAACCAATATCTCCTGAGTCTTAACCACCAGATGATCTACCCTTTTGCAGATCTTGTATTCCTTGCACACCCCAAATTTCTGTTCATGTCAGCTGGAAGCTCATCTGTGCTAGGAAAATACAGCAGGTTTCTTGATAAAATTCGTTTGGCCAGTTATGGGCATGTTTGTGAAAATTTGAATAGAAACAATTCATCACCACGTGGAACTACCATTCCCCAAGCCATGAGTGCATTTTTAGAGAGAAACAATCATTTGCATTTGAAACAAAAGATTTGTTGACACAAAACTATTTTCTGGGAATGCTGCATTGAATAATAAACCTACTGTATAGTTTCTTGTTGTCTTAACTTTGTTTTGTCATGAGTAAACTTTGATTGATCAATTTCTTGGGCATTTTGCCATGCCTTCTGCCTGTAATCTATTATTAAACTGCTTATTTGAATTGTAGGGCAAAGACAGACTGTTTTTCTTCTCTTTAGAAAACCTAAATGTACAAAAACATCTTTATACCAGTCAAGTTACCCACCTGAGGAATACACGCACACACACACACCCTTGAAGAGATCTAGATAATGTAAAAGAGTCACATTTTGGAAATATAATATATCTTGGAAACATGCTACTGGTCTAGTTTATCCATGTCAATGAATACAGTTCTAGAAAATTATAGAAAATTTACCTTTGTGTTTACTTGTACGTTTCCGCTACAAACGTTGTTAATACTTCATAATGTAGAGGTCCTTGTTCAAATTTCAGATTATCCTGAAAATCTAGGCAATTTCCCCTCAGATGAAACAAACAACATTCAGTTCCTAAATCTTGCAGGACTAAAAGTCTGCTAATCGATTGAATGAGAATTCCAAAATTATATGTATATAGATATATATACCCTAAAACATCTAAGGAATGTAAAATAATGTATTTACTGTTTTTTAATTGCTCACCTTGTGTAACAAACAAGAGCACTTTTTAATAAACATATTAAGATATTGCATGACACAGAAGAAATTCCAGTTTTTGCTGCAAAGATTAATTGCTTTCAGGACCTGTTGTCTAGCTTATCTTCTGTTTGTTTTGTGCATCTTTTTGCAGAGTGTGTACTGTATGCTTGTGTCAGGAAAGAAATAGCCAGATATATCTATATTTGAATGAACAGATCTTTAAATCTTGTTCAGTCCCATATAGCTTTTACCAGTGAACAAAATTTCTTCAAACATGGCAACAAATCTTGTCTTCATTTACATGCAGGGGTCCAGTACTGTATCCCTTCGAAAGCCAAAGCTCCAGTGATTTCCAGGAAAGCTACATTGAACCGTAAGTCCATGGCAAGTTTGAAGTTTTAAAACCAGCCTGTTCCTGGTTTATTCATCAAGGCAGTGTCATAATCCTTTAAAAAGGAATGTGTATTTTCTTCCTGGTGACATAGCAAAAATAGTTCAACTGATATTGCTGAGAGTTTACTAGAAATTGAGACTAAATATGAGAAATTCAGCCTAAATGGAACTCTTTTGTAGAAAGTTTACAAGGGGATGAACTAAATGCTTAATGAAATGAGATACAATTTGTAGTGAATGTGGTGTAATTCTGACAGACAAAACAAAGATGTCTTCAGATCAGATTTCTCAGACAGTGTTTGGCTCACAATCGTCTTAAAAATACAGAGCCCAATTCTGCAGAATCTCAGCGCATGAACTGCCATGGAAGGAGTCCTATTCCATGGGAATGCTGCACACAGAGCAGCTACACTGGACTCTGGAAATATGGGTTCAATTCCCACCTCTACTACAGACATGGGTGAAACACTTAGGGTCAGATCCAGCTTCCATTGGACTTAATGGAAAAACTTCAGTCAGGGCCAGATCAGGCCGCAAGTCCCTCTGTGCCTCAGTTCTCTGTCTGTAAAATGTGGGATAATAATACTTTCATACCTCACCGGCACACCTGTCAAGCTGTCAAGGCCCAAATGTGGGGCACCATTTGAGTCAGACACAAGATAAGAGAGAGAGAGAAAAAAATCATGCAGGAAATATAAATGTGGTGGGATTCGTTCCTTTACTGTACATTACTTTCTATAACCTCAGTTTCATGGTGTGTTATTTCTGATGGAAATAATTTTCAGTAATAAAAGTGAGGACACTAAGTTTTTGTGGAATGATGGTTACTTTGGTACTAAAATGACTCAGAACGATACATGTTTGAGAGATATGTTCAAAGGAGTGATGTGAGGCTAAAATACATTAGTACGTGTTAGACACTGAAATACTATGGTGATGGAGCCAAAATAGATTGAAGTGTACTTTTTCATAGCTACGGTATGATGTATATTTGTTTCTTCAGTCTAGTCTACACTAGAAAAGATTTGCCAGCATCGTGAAATAAGCTTTTCCAGCAAGAACATTTTTATGCTGTTTCTATACTAGGGCTTTTCATGATCTAGAAATATCATTAAAACAAAGCACACTCCTAACTGACATTACTATACCAGCAAAAGTTTCTTGGGTAGACCGGGCCTTCGTTTGGGATCCTACGTACAAGTCTTAATTTTCAGTGAAATCAGTGCTAGTCACATTTAACCACTCTCTACATAAATATATAAACCATGCGGATGTGGTGCTGTGTGGGACAGTGTGGATGGAATGTGCCACTTTTCAAGCACATGCCACATAAATGATTAAAGACCTTTCTAGGTTTGACACCAACCTGCATGCATTCTAGCTCCATAGTGGTGACTGCTGAACAAAGTATACACCATGATAGCCAATGATTAGATAAAGGATCTAATTTTAAATAAGGCCTCTGTTTTTATGCCTGCAATTAAGTGCTGATAGTTGATGTAATAGATGTCTAACAAGCTGATCATATCTGCATATCAAATACTTAGACATCTAAATAGAAAAGGATTACTTGTGGCACCTTAGAGACTAACCAATTTATTTGAGCATAAGCTTTCGTGTGGGGGGGAGGGAGGGGGAGAAAACCTGGATTTGTGCTGGAAATGGCCCACCTTGGTTATCATACACATTGCAAGGAGAGTGATCACTTTAGATAAGCATCTGATGAAGTGAGCTGTAGCTCACGAAAGCTTATGCTCAAATAAATTGGTTAGTCCCTAAGGAGCCACAAGTACTCCTTTTCTTTTTGCAAATACAGACTAACACGGCTGTTACTCTGAAACCAGACATCTAACTGACATGTATTGTCCCCACACATAATGGCAGGCATTAAGATCAGCTTCTTAACAATAGGTTTCAGAGTAACAGCCGTGTTAGTCTGTATTCGCAAAAAGAAAAGGAGGACTTGTGGCACCTTAGAGACTAACCAATTTATTTGAGCATAAGCTTTCGTGGGGGGGGGGGGGGGGAGAACCTGGATTTGTGCTAGAAATGGCCCACCTTGATTATCATACACATTGTAAGGAGAGTGATCACTTTACATAAGCTATTACCAGCAGGAGAGTGGGGTGGGGGGAGAGAAAACCTTTTGTAGTGATTAACACCCATTTTTTCATGATTTGTTTGTATAAAAACATCTTCTCTGTTTTCCACAGTATGTACCCGATGAAGTGAGCTGTAGCTCACGAAAGCTTATGCTCAAATAAATTGGTTAGTCTCTAAGGTGCCACAAGTACTCCTTTTCTTCTTAACAATTTGATCAAAATATGGGTACAGTCTGTACAGTAAAATTTTGGACATTGAAAAATCTTTTATCGCTACAGATGTTGGATACATAAGCAAAGCCAGTCAACTTGACAAGGCTGTATTTTTTTTCCCTTTTTTTTATCTACAATGAAAATGAAATATTTTTGTAAACTGTTATATGTATGTTAATGCTAATGACTCTGTACTTCAGACAAATGTAATATAAGGTACTGTGTAATTTTTCTCTATCTTGTTCGCCACCAGATTTGGAATCAGCTGCAACATGTATGGCTGGTACCATGGTACCAAGAAAATATACAGAGAGTTAACAGATTTTGGTATCTTTCATCTCACTGATGTATGTGGGATTTGTATATATTTATTCCCAGTAGCTTTAATGGGAATCAAACATAAATGTCCTGCAAAACAATGTGGAAAGAAGAGTCCTTTTATTTTTAGATCAGAGAAATCAGATAGAAATTAATTTGTAAATAAAAACATTATACAGATAGTACATACCATAAACTGTGTGTGTGTGTTGCTATATGTAGAGACTATATGTGTATGAATCTCTTCTCTATTCCCAAATCTCTCCTTTTGCTTGAGGTCTTGAGTCCAGCTCTATAAAGTCCATTTGAGCATTGTATGGAAAGGAAGAATCTCCCTTGTGTTAGCAGAATTCCTTTCATCATGGTGCCTGTGAAGGATTGAGGTGCAGTGAAACAATGGCTTCACACTGTCACAATCCCATTGATCTGAAAACCAGAATTGCAGCTGATGATCTACAAGGATATTGTTCTTTCACTTACTAATAGTGATTTGCATAACCTTTGTTTCATTTTTCTAAAATCCAAACCTAATCAAAACTGAAGCTGACAATTGAACTAATGTGCTGAAATTGTGTTAGAAAATACAGTTGCCTTGTAGTACGCTATAGACATACATTCTGTTTTTATCCCCCTCCAGTCTTCTTAAATCACATTGTTATCTTTAGTCTTTGAAGTGTAAAAATGCTGGGACATCAAAGAAATGTTGTGATGGTCAAAGAAATTTAGAAAGAGATTATATAATGAATGCTTAACACAGGAGGTTTACTTCACGCTTCAGGAAGGTACCCGTTGTAGCAACTTATAACTGGAAAACAAGGCATGAAATTGTTTGTAGAAGGTTCAGTACATTGAATATTAAATATTTGTGTGTGTTTGTTGCAAAATTATTCCTGTAATTTAAATTATTATGCAGGTAACTTCACATTTGTTCTTTAGTATTTTTAACAAAAAACAAAACAAACACGGACAAGAAAACTTTACAACAGTTGGAACAGAATAAGTCTAAGTCTGAGCAAAGAATTTAGGGCCAGATCCTCAGGAGATATAGGGCAGCATAGCCCCCTTAGCCTGAGTGGAGTTTTACACCAGCTGAGGATCTGATCCTTATTGTTAATTACCCTTTTTATCTAAAAGTCAGTGACTTACCAGTTCATGTTTTTATTGTGTAGTAGAGATTGATACGTATAACACTGAATGAATCCAGTCCATCTGGCTACCTGAAGGTGTCATAAAGATACTTGTGGGTGTGACTCTAGGAGCCGCTCGTTGCCAACAGGCAAAAGGTTCACTGTTCTGTAACAGCTACACCTAACACTTTGCTGTCATAGTATTTATCTATAAAGAATGTTGTGTGGAATCTTAAATGAAAGTCAGGACCATGCTGGTCATTAATATCATTATGAAACATATGTACTGATTCTATTTTAAAAGTGATGTCTATATACTGAAAATATGCCCTTATAGTTTGTATTAATATGTTACTCCCCAGAGGAGATGAAACAATGGTTTTGCCAGATGAAGGGAGGTATTTTTCCATTGTCTGTCTATGTTCATATATAGATTAAGCATTCTAAAGCCATTGTGTAAAACACAACAGAAGCCCTATTTACCTGGAGAAGTCAACTGGAAAAACAGGTCAACAGTGGAATGTGAAAGAAACAGAAGAATAGGACGACACCTTAGAGCCAGCACCACAGGAAGGGGACCTACCTGGAGGGAGAAAACAATGGGTTTGGAGGACTATAAGGAGAAGCAAAAAGACATTTTATTATCCTTCACCGAGGAAGCAAAAAGGACAGTGGTTCTTGCATCCGTGAAAGTTGGATCCTGGACATGTGGGTTAGTGACTCTGGAAGGTTGCTTTAGGAGAGAAATTGCTTTAGATAAGGATTTTAGCCTATTAGAGCTAAGTTTAGACTCTAAGGCATGGTCTACACTCAAAAGGTAAGTGGACCCGGTGAAAAATCCATGTCACTGAGCGGTATAGTTGAGCTGACCTAACCTTGGTGTAGACACTGCTTAGCTACCACCTCTCAGGGAGGTGGATTAACTATGCCAATGGGATAACCACTTCTGTCACTGTAGTGAGTGTCTACACAGAAGCTCTAAGGTGGCTGTATCTGTGCTGCTGCAGCATTTCACATGTAGACAAGCCCTAAGAAGCGTGATATGCGTTTGTTTCACATGTAACCTGTTGTTTCTATCCTTGCTTACTATCTCTTAACTCTCAGTCTTTCTAATTAAACTTGTATTTGTTTTCACTGTAGATTCCAGTGTTGTATGGTTATAAAGGGCCTGATCCTGAGTTGTACCAGTCAAGCTGTGTGTGCACTATCTCTCTGGGGACAGCTTACCTGGTAACTACAGTGAGTGGACAGGGGCTGGATACTACAGTGGGGGATGCGGTCTGAGGAGTTCGGGGACTGGGATACACTAAGTGTTAACCTGCAAGGCAAAGTAGGAGCTGGCAGAGCTCGGAGGAAAGTGCTTGAGTGGCTGATGGGCTGAAGGGTCCCAAGAAAGACTCTCTCTCCTGGAAGCAGGAGGGTAACTCAGTCCTGGACACTCCGAGAAAGTGTTACAGTGAGTGACTGGAAATATTTGTTGATTGTTCACAGTAGCTGAACATACAAATTGGGCTTTTTCTTGTTGCCATTGTGGACCAGCACAATAAATATGCTAGAAAAGTATACAGCAAGGTGCTGGGAAGATGAAAGGATATTCCTTAAAGTCAAGTAGACTTTCTATTGCTTCCCAATGGATCTGCACCCTAAACCATCCCTAAATCAAGCAGCTGCCATGTGACATGTTCTAGTGATGGATGAGAAGTAGCAAACATCCAGTATAGCTGACTGTAAAGTGCATTGTATAGGCTATATATTTCAGAGGCATAAAGCAGCACTAAGGTCATCTTAACAGGGCATGAGTATTTATGTCAATAGGGAAAAGTTTGGGTGGCACAGAGCTGCTGAAGCAATCCCTTGCTATGCCACTCCCCCTCTCCCAGCCACTGGGGTGGAGGGCATGGCTCAGGTGTTCCTATGCCCTGACAATGATCAACTGTTGGAATGGTGCCTTACAACCATGGGTAGCTGGCATAGATTAGAGCAGTCCTGAGGGGGCTTTATTTTATGCAAGGAACTGCCCCAATGACACATTTATGCCAAACAGCCTCTGTATCATGGTGTAGTAAAGGTAGCTTTGCACACACACACCCTCCCCCTCCTACGCTTCATCAAATGCATCTCATCCACAGTTCAGGGTGTTGGCCTTAGGTCTTTAACCTGAAGAAACTGGTTAATTACCAGGGGAATGTCGCCTGGGAACTGACTAATTTCCGGTTGTGGGGTTGCCACTTGGGGGGTGGAGGTGACTACTGTGATATGGAGGAAGAGAAGAAGGTATTTTGATTTCTGGTAGTGTCTGTTCGGAATACTAGGTGGGAGTAATTCCCTCCTGACCTAACCCAACTTTCCCATACTAGGAACATACACTTCTCCAACCTGTATTGCCAAAGTAATTCAGTTTTCTCCATCAGGCCAGAAACAAGAAGGGGGAAGCATGTCCCTCTCAGAGCTCAGGCCAGTGGGCAGGAACCAACATGGCTCCTGGAACATGAGCTCTCTAAAGATATGCTGAACTGAAAACCGGCTTGCTGAACATTCTTGTTTACCAGTTGTTAAGGGAAGTCACATCTCACTCTCACAAATCTAATAGAGTTTTGCATGTGGTGGAAAATATCTCTCTGCTATTTGCTATTTTCTTCTTTCTCTTCAGCATACCCAATCATAAAAAGAGCCTCTGGTGTAGCAGACTTCTTTCTTGCTCCTGCTTCCTTTTCTTCTAGATCATAGAAACTGTATGGAAACTTTTTAAAGATACCATAATAGAGGCTCAATTTAAATGTATATGCCAAATTAAAAAACATAGTAATGGACCCAAAAGTGCCACCATGGCTGAACAACAAAATAAAAGAAGCAGTAAGAGGCAAAAAGTTATCTTTTAAAAGGTAGAAGTTAAATCCTACTGAGGAAAATAGAAAGAAGCATAAATTCTGGCAAGTGAAGTGTAAAAATATAATTAGAAAGGTCAAAAAAGAATTTGAGGAACAGTTAGCCAAAGACTCAGAAAGTAACAGCAAAAGAATTTTTAAATACCTCAGAAGCAGGAAGCCTGCTGGATGATTGAGATGCTAAAGGAGCACTCAAGGACGAGAAGGCCATTGCAGAGAAACTAAATGAATTATTTGCATCATTCTTCATGGCTCAGGATGTGAGGGAGATTCCCAAACCTGAACCATTCTTTTTAGGTGATAAATCTGAGGAACTGTCCCAGATTGAGGTGTCATTAGAGGTAGTTTTGGAACAAATTGATAAATTAAACAGTAATAAGTCACCAGGACCAGATGGTATTCACCCAAGAGTTCAGAAGGAACTCAAATGTGAAATTGCAGAGCTACTATCTGTGGTATGTGAGCTATCATTTAAATCAGCTTCTGTACCAGATGACTGGAGGATAGCTAATGCGACACCAATTTTTAAAAAAGGCTGCAGAGCAGACATGCCAAACCCAGGAAAAAAACCATAGAAATTGGGCTTGTTTTTGGCTTAATTGGCTTGTGAGTTGCTTTTTGGATTGTTGCTTGTTTGGCTTGTGGCTTGTTGCTTTTTTTTTTTGACTGGCTCCCAGCAAGCAGGTGGGGGGTGGGGGAGGGCAAGCAGGGGCAAGAGGTAGGGGGAAAATCAGGGGTGCACAGTGGGCCCACCATAGTCCCAGACTGCATGCTGTGGGGATCTAGTCACATAGAGTGTTGGAATTCTGAGGGATTGGCTTGTTTTGAAATGGGATTAGCTTGATTTTTTGGCTTACTGTGAAAGTTGGGGTGCTTATTTACCACATGAAAGTTGGCAACTGTGCTCCAGAGGTGATCCCAGCAATTACAGGCCCATAAGCCTAACTTAAGTACCAGGCAAATTGGTTGAAAATATAGTAAAGAACAGAATTATCAGACACATAGATGAACATGATTTGTTGGGGAAGAGTCAACATGGTTTTTGTAAAGGGAAATCATGCCTTACCAATCTACTAGAATTCTTTGAGGGAGTTGACAAGCATGCGGACAAGGGTGAGCCAGTGGATATAGTGTACTTATTTTCAGAAAATCTTTGACAAGGACCCTCACCAAAGGCTCTTAAGAAAAGTAAGCTGTCCTGGGATAAGAGGGAAAGTCCACTCATAGATCAATAACTGGTTAAAAGATAGGAAACCAACGGTAGGTATAAATGGTCAGTTTTCAGAATGGGGAGAGGTAAATAGTGGTGTCCCCCAGAGGTCATTACTGGGGTCAGAACTGTTCACAATATTCATAAATGATCTGGAAAGTGAGGTGACAAAATTTGCAGATGATACAAAACTACTCAAGGTAGTTAAGTCCAAAGAAGACTGTGAAGAGTTACAAAGGGATCTCACAAAACTGGGTGACTGGACAACAAAATGGCAGATGAAATTCAGTGTTGATAAATGAGAATAATGCACATTGTAAATGCACAATGGGGTCTAAATTAGCTATATCACTCAAGAAAGAGATTTTGGAGACAATGTGGATAGTTCTCTGACAACATCCACTCAATGTGCAGCAGCAATCAAAAAAGCTAATAGAATGTTGGGAATCATTAGGAAAGGGACAGATAATAAGACAGAAAATATCATATTGTCTCTATATAAATCCATGGTACGCCCACATCTTAAATACTGTGTATAGATCTGGTCGCCCCATCTCAAAAAGGTTATATTGAAATTGGAAATGGTATAGAAAAGAGCAACAAAAATTATTAGGGGTATGGCACAGGTTCCTATGAGGAGAGATTAATAAGACTGGGACTTTTAGCTTGAAAAAAAGATTACTAAGGGGGTGATATTATAGAGATCTATAAATTCATGACTGGTGTGAGAAGGTAAATAAGGAAGTGTTATTTACTCCTTCTCATCACAAAAGAACTAGGGGGTCACCAAATGAAATTAATAGACAGCAGGTTTAAAACAAACAAAAGGAAGTATTTCTTCACACAATGCACAGTCAACCTGTGGAATTCTTTGCCAGAGGATGTTGTGAAGGCCAAGACTATAACAGGGTTCAAAAAAGAACAAGTTAGTTAGGTTCATGGAGAATAGGTTCATCAATGGCTAGTAACCGGATGGGCTGAGATGCAAAACCATACTCTGAAGTGTCCCTAGCCTCTGTTTGTCAGAAGCTGGGAATGGGCATCAGGGGATGGGTCACTTGATGGTTACCTGTTCTGTTCATTCCCTCTGAAGCACCTGGTATTGGATACTGTGAGAATACAGGATACTGGGCTAGATGGACCATTGTTCTGACCCAGTATAGCCTTTCTTATGTTCTTATCTCTCTCCAAATGCTAATCGAGAAGTGATAGGACTTCCAGATAACCCAGGGTGGGGGCTGGATTCTGATCACTAACATTTTGATCACTACTATTTTGTTCTGAATATATCTATCACAACACCGAGAAACATAATTATGAGGTGTACTGATCATGTCTGCACTACATGAGTGTTCACATAGTACCAACTAAACTCCCAAAGTCCCATTCCAGTTCATTGGATCTTACACTGCTGTGTAAATCCTGGGAAGATTCTTTGCAGACTTCTTCTTCGTTTATTTCAAATAGATTTCAAAGAGATTCTGTCCAGGACTTTACAACTGCTCTTTTTTTTTCCTTTCAAAGAAGAGGCACGATGTCAAATCACTAACTGAGATCACTGCAAACTATAACCAAGACAAAGGAAGTATTTGCAAGTTCAAGGCAAGCAGATTTGGCCTTGTTACTTAGAGCTCAGGTTGAATTTTCTCAAATAGTTACTGTTAGCTACTTGCAGCTTTGAGTTACATCAGTTCACTTCAAATCAAATGCATAAAGCCATTCATACATTTTAAATCCTGGGACCTGATTCTCAGATCTGTTACAGTGGTTTCATGCTGGCAGCATTGATTTCATACAGAGCGGTGATTCCATTGTAGTTACAATGGGTAAAACTGGTGTAATGAAGTGGACAGCCAGTCCTCAGTTCTCATAATTTTAACTGAGAGTTTTGGTTGGAAGTGGAATACTGGCCTGAAATCTGGTCCAAGTTAGCCTTTGTTTTCCACTCATGATTTCATCATTTATTTTCCATTCAGATGTTCTGCATTAACTTCCACCTCCATTAGAAAGCAGCTAAGAATTTGCTAAGGAAGCAGCTAAGAGACAGATGGGTTGAACATTTTGTGGTCCTCATGCTTTTAAGTTGTGTGTTTAAACTCTATACTATATGAACAGATATTTGAATCAGCTACTGTACTTATAAACTATAATTTCTAAGACATTCTATAAAGCTCACTCTTTTCTTCCTGGCATCTGAACATCCCACATCCATATACAAATTGTTTTAAATGTCTCTCATTCTGATGACTGCTAAAGTCTGGTTAAATTATGTTCTGCAAGTTGGCAATACTGCCTTTCTTGTTTATGCTTCCAAATGTATATTTGCTTAGATGAGAAGTGTTTTTTCACCAGGGCATTTAATCCTTTATTAGGTACTTCATAAAGTCACAGACTTTTACAAAGATTCCTGCGATTGCAGTCTGGCTTTTAGAATTCTTTTTGACTAGTTATTGTCTTGTACCATTTTTGTTTTTCTTTCCTTGACATTTTTAGATGATTTTTGACATCTGAGAAAATATATACATTCAAAAGATTAGAATGTCACTACCTGGTCTCTCCTCTAGTCAACCACAAGACAGCTAAAAGTGCATTAGAGGAAAAGGAAATTAAAGGTAATGATATAGGAGCTCTTTTCTATGCTATTTATTGAACGATCAGGTGAATGTCAATGAGAAAATGCTTTTGCCTTTCTTGTTTGATTTTTGATCAAGTGATTTCCAAGCTGACATTCGCATCTCCATATTTAAATCTCTTTGCAAATTCAAAAATTGACTGTTTCCCATATGTCAATCCAGGTCAATGAGGGCAATTTACCATTATCTTTCAGTTTTCATTCTTGTGCTAGAAAGGATATTGTCTGTGGTTGTATGAGGTTAGAAAACTTGCGTCAGAATTACTTCTCCAAAGTGCTCCATTTTTGTCTTTTGTTAGACAGCATCAGTATCATAAATAGATGTCTAGAGCAATAACAACAGAAGCAATAACCACTGCTATACTTACTGAAGTCATGGCAGATATCTGTAATCAGGAGAGGAAAAAAGGACAGTGAACTGAACTTCTTGAGGATCAGTCAGTACCAAGATTCTGATATGCCCAAGCCTTGAAGCTTTTTAAAAAGCTGTGTTGTTTCAGGCCAGAAGGGACCATTAGATCATTTAGTTTGACCTCCCTGGGTGTCACAGACCCTTCAGTTTCACCCACTTACCCTGTATTAAGCTCAGAGGTATACACTTATTCACCTTTAAATGGCACACACATTTCTTCAACCTCTTTTTAATGGACAATCTATCCCTAGGGAAACTAATAAATATACAAATTCTTAATGTGTTTCTATGGAATTCCTGGAGCAAAATGCGCTCCCTCCAGGGAACAAAAGAACACACACCCATTCCCAGAGATAACTAAGATAATCAAAGACTATTTAGCCCAGTGGAGACAATGTTTGACATGTACATAATATTTAAATATATACATATTGAGTTCAAATCTTTTGGGTCATAGTTGTATTCAAAATTCTTGTTTTCCCTCAATGTCAAATAAACAGCTCTATTTTCACTTGCCTGTTTGTAAGGAGAACAGGAACTGACAGAGATGCGCACACTTTTAAGACAACTCCAGTGCCTTTCCTAAATATCACATAATTACTTATGAACCAAGCCCTTGCTAATTTTTCTCCAACTTTTGTACACAGGAGCTTCTTGATTAATTAGCTTTAGCTTTCAGGTTATTGGTAAAATCCACTTTAATATGTCATAAATATGCAATGTCAACCAGTGATTTCTAACTGACAATTTATACATGTCCTGTAATAATTACAGTATTTCCCATGCGGCTGCTGCTTACTGTCATGATGGTGAGTGTAGTAGAATCATAGAATATCAGGGCTGGTAGGGACCTCAGGAGGTCATCTAGTCCAACCCCCTGCTCAAAGCAGGGCCAATCCCCAAATGGCCCCTTCACGGATTGAACTCACAACCCTGTGTTTAGCAGACCAATGCTCAAACTACTGAGCTATCCCTCCCCCCAAAGACCAGACATACTCATCCTTTTACCATCCCTTGTTTTTCTCTCCACTCTGCTGTTGTCTTTTTTCCCACATCCGTTTTGCTGTTGTCCAACTCACACAACAGCCTCAATGTTGGATCATATTAAAGAAGTTCTGTATTAAAATCACAAATGAGTTTGATTCCCCATAGTTTAAATTCCAGGGTATTACTAATTAAGAGGTTTCTTGTTTTTTGGCACTGTTTCTCTCCCTCTATGTGTGAAACTTGCAAGCTGCTAATTGTGTTAGTACATTCTAAGACAGATTCTGTTCTTAAAGCAATTCTTTATAACAACAACTACTCACACAGAGAGAGACTCAAAGCAATACTCTGTAACAACAGAAACAGCACCCAGAGACTCCCCGCCCTTTTGTTGTATTCATCGCGCTTTGTTAACAATTGTGATTAAAATAGAGATAGAGGATGTATGTGGATGGATGCTTGGTGTGGATAATAACTGAATGATCAGGGAGGTGCCAGCCTAAGAATGCAGTGTCCATCGGCTGAAGAAGGCGTCAAGTGGAAATAACCAAAGGACCCCCAGAGGGCAGACTGGAATCCACCCAACAGCCTCAAGGATGGGAGAACCAAAGAACAAGATAACATCTGGCAGCACAGAGCCGTCAGGAATGTGACATCTGCTGATTGATTCAGCAACAGCATGATGAAGCAATTCCCATAGACTGGCATGGGAAGAAATTCCTATAAAAATGGATTCTAGAAAGTGAGAACTTTGGGGTCTGATTCTGCAAACCAACTTCCAGGAGCATCAGATGAGCATCTGACAAGGCCCTGCTCCCTCCTCATGTCCAGGGCACCTGGCCAGTGGCTTGGCATGAGCAACTCTAAGGCTGGTAACTATGATAACAACCTTGCAGAACCTGTCTGTGTGTGTTTGTATGAATGAATGTGTGAATAAATATGAAATTGAATGGAATGTTATAGCTATAACTAACTGCTTACTATGATTCTTTCTGTATTCACAATAAATGTGGCATTTTGCCTTTTTCCCTTTAATAAGATCCTGCTGGTTTTTATTTTATTGGTATAACATCAGCACTTACCATTGATCTCTGGCCTCTCCTTCTCAGATGTGACATCAGGAAAGATGATAAAATAGAAATAGCTAGATCATTTCATTTTCTTAAAAGTCAAAAATAAGAAGAAACAGAGAAAAGGGGTAGATGCTGATTTTTGCACTGAATTTATCTATCGTGCCTTCACTCAACTTTCAGACCAGAAGAAACATTTTTTCATTGGTTTGAAAGAGATTCCCTTTTACTGGGGAACCAGTAAAATCTCTGATATTAGAAGAAACTTACAAAGAGAGACACTATATGCATCCAGAGGAGTTCCATCTCTAAGATCTCTCTCGCTTAGGAGTGTGAACAGTGCTAATTTGGAGATTAAATTAAAGGCACAGAGTAGATAATGTACACCGTTTTCTCCCTTCATGCTCCTTCCCGCCCCTGGATGTGTGCACATATCCTGGGTCAGATTCTCTCTCCTTTCCATTAAGGTGAAGGAGGTGCAATGGGACGAGTCTGGCTGTATCTGGCCTGTTGAGAATTCCTTTGGCTGGAAAGAACTCTTTCGTTGGCGTACAGTTGGCACAACCAGTTACTATTCTATGTCACTCTGTTGGCCGCAACATAAAGAGCAGGCTAAGAACGAGGTTGGGGTTTGACCAGAGTATACTATGCTCCAGAAATCCCCTAGCTACAGTCCCTTGTAGACTGTTACCAACTGGAAGAGTATAAAACAGCCTTGAGCTGCTGTAAATACCATCAGGGCTGATGCAGAACTGGCCAGAGAATGGAGGAGTTGTTATTAGCAATCTGACAGGGCTCCTCCCCCATGCTGCATGGAGCAGCTTGTGGGATTAGGTGTGTTCTTCCTGGCTTTTTATATGTGGAAGTTACCACACAGATTTACTTGCACTAAGAGATTTCAAGTTAGGAGCCTTTTGTGCCTTAATGAAAAATAAAATTAGGAGGCTAACACATCACAACTAAGAGAAGTGCTTGAGAATATTGGCAAAAAAATGTAAATTTACAGCCCTGTTAATTAGCAGGTGTTGGTTCAATTGTGATGCAATATGAACTATCAGTACAGCAAGAAATTTACCCCCTGCATGTTGTTATGATGCAGTAATAGGTTGTGATAGACAGGAATAGGCTGCTAGCTAATTTTTTTTTCTTTCACAGTTTTTTCATCTAGCATTGTTTAGGCATGCTCTGTGAAGAGAATCCAAATGAAGGGTTTCAAGGAAAGAGTGCTGGTATGTGCCAAGGTAATATGTAATGATAACAGTTTTTGTCTTCTATATGAAACACATACATTTGTGTTTCCAGATGGAAGTTCTCCTGATATCTGTAAAATGCACCAGATGAGAGAGTCAGATGGAGTAGAAGAGGCCTAACATACCCGCCGCTGTATATAGAATACTCCAAATCCAGATATAGGATTTATAAGAACTTCAGTAATGCAGTCAATCTAATATTAAATGTGTGGTTATATATGTATAGTCTATACTTTTATCTGTCCAGACATGAAGCATATAGTTCTGAGGCTTAGTGCAGTGGTAAACTCAATTACCATTACTATACTTGAGAAGATACGTAATTAAAATCCATTATCCCCCCACTCCTTCCTTTGGGAAACTGTGGGAGTGGGGGGAAAATTAGCTCCCTGTGCCAAATTATATCTCCCATCCTCCGGGGCTCGGTGAAGATTTGCATCTCCAGTCTATTTTATATCCCCTTTCACACATTCTGACTTTTCTTCATTCACTGAGAAGACATCAACGCATACTGGGTGGGGAAAGAGGGAAAATTGCTTCTGATCAATTCCTCTTTCATTTGCATTCACATCCATATATTATAATGCTTGTTAATTTTATCCTCAGTTTCACTCATTTCAGCATATGGCTCAGTGGCTAAGATACTAAAATGTAATTACTTCCCCTGTTCCCAAGGAGCAATGGAGAAAAGATACATTTTTGGCCTACATGAACACATGAGAACATTTACATCTTCGGACTATTTTTTAAAGGATGCTAATAGTTTGAGAAATGTCACTGCTTGTGGAACCAGAGAGGAGCCATTTAGTATATAGTGAATTGAAAAACTTAAGGGCTGATTCTGTGTGGTCTCCATAACTCCATTGCAATCTGCAGCCCGGATTCTCTACTTCTTTGTATCTTGTATAATCATTGACACCTGTGCAAAAGGAGTACAAAATGTATGTAAAATTCTGATCTGGTACCATTTCTTGACCACTTTGCACAGATATAAATGACTACAAAAGCTGCAAGGCAATGGAGGGAGAATCAGGCCCAATGTTGGTATTAGCACAAGTGAGAGAAGTAGGCCCTTTAGGTTTTAAATAGGATAAGCAGCAACACTGTGCTAACAATGCCAGCACTAGGATTTAGGAAAGTGATTGGGTCCCATGGCTTGGTACAATATATGTAGTCTCCATATATTTAAAGCTCTGTCTACATTGGTCACAGGGAGTGACATGAGGTGTCATGAGGCAAGGTGTCTATTTATGACAGATGAACAACGTAAGATTTGTGTTGCTCTTGTTGTTTTGTTGTATGCAGCATTCCTAGAAGCATGCAATACTTTTTAGGAATGGTGCCATTTTGCTTTTCTCTTAATAATGATTTCTGTCCACTAGTGCCTCCTTCTGGACAGCAAGGCCGTGCTAACTGATCAGGAGAGAGTTTGCTGAAAATGGATTAATTGGGCCAAATCTCAGTTACATCAAGGTCCCTTTCACTCCACTCTGGAACTAAAAAGGGGCCATAAAGATGGTGGAAACAGCCCATGGAGAATTTTAGAGTACTTCCTCTACAGGCGGCCTCTGGTGTAGAACTGAGGTAAAAAGTCCAACACCTGGCATATTGGAGTGGGGCTGGAATGCACAAGACTGTGGTTATGCCTTGTCTCCCAGGGCCCCGAGGCCACTCTAAATATGCACTAGGGGCCTAGCAGGGCCCTGTACTGCCCCAGAATATGGGAAGCACAGAGGTGGTTTAAAGCTACATATGCACCCTGACCCTTCATTCCACCCCCCAAGTGCAAGGACAGAGTAACTGAGGACTGGGCTCTTTGATGCAAACAGACTAGAAATGTGCAGGAATATCACTTGTCTTTCTGATCTATTTTGAATCAAACTGTTGGATGGTATGGTTGTGTTTTTCTCTAGATTAAGTAGTCAATTTCAGGTCTAAAAGTCTGGATCAGAAACACTTCAAAGTGCAATTTCCCTTTCTATAAATTATGATTTTACTTCTCAACTAGATGCCAGTGACTATTCATATGTATTTCCTTTTTCCAGGGTAGATTAAAACTAAAAGGTCAAAAGCATTTTGTATTCCAGAAGAAAATATGCAAGGCTATGAACTTAAAGGCAATAAAAGGAAATTAACAAATGTTAGCAATACTAAATGACAACAATATTCAATGAATGCTAGATCTCTCTTGATATGTTAAAACAGTAAATATCTGCTGGTGCATTTTCAGATATTTTTGCTCACTATATTAACAATACTAACGTTCTTCTGAGCAATCAGGTTTTAGTCACGGATAGAGCGTAAAGTAGATTTCGGCTCATACTTCTGGCAATAAAATATCTAGCAGTGCCTGGAATACTTTATTGAAAACTATTGACATTGCTTTGCAGTTTTCCTTATTCATGACAGCTATTGCGATACACTTCATTACCTCATTTAAGCAGAGTTCAACACAATTAATGAGTGATAACAGAAATTCCAGTGTGACATTAGCAAGCTTCACATAGAAGTGCTCTGTTCCTATGAGTTCTTGTAGCTCATGAAGAGAATAACATTGAATAACTCTGTTGTGTGGCTCTTAGCAATACACTGTCTCTAGGCCCTACCATCCCTTGTGCACCCATGTACAGAAGAGAGCCCTCACTTTTTGATTGCTAGGCTTCACTTTTTTTTCCTGCTCCACTAATTGTAAATATTATTATTATTTGTACTACAGTTATACCTAGGGCATGTCTACACTGCAAAGATAAACCAGCAGTGGGCCAGTACCAGCCAACCCTTCCATCCCACAGTCCTAGAGTCCAGGTTCCAGCCTGAGCCCGGAAGTCTCCACAGCAATGAAACAACCTCACAGCCTGAGCCACGCAAGCCTGAGTTGGCTGGCATGAGCCAGCCGCAGGTGTCTAGTTGCTTATAGACACACCCTTAGAAGCCCCAGTCATGATCAGATCCCCCAAGTGCTCGGCACTTTACAAACACATAGTAAGCGACAGTACCTGCACCAAAGAGCAGAAAATACAGAAGAAGAGTGGGAGGGCAAACAGGCTCAAAGAGGTGAAGTAACTTATCCAAGGTCCCACAGCAGGTCAATGTCAGAGCTCGGAATCTTCCGGTCTCCTGAATCTCAGTTTGACACCCTCTTATTGGACCACACTGCCTCTTCATGCTTTCTCTGTGACCCCCTCACACACTCACTTGTCACATATTTCTAAATGGAGATTCTACATGATCCCAATTCTATAGATTCTGAAAAGGTAGACAGGAAGTAGTTACTGGGCTATTTCATATTCTCCCTCCAAAAAGCCATGGAGGACGGTAGGGGAATGTAATGCTCGCTACCTGATGCTGTTTAAACATATGCTGCTTACATGACTTTGCAATGTAGGATTCCCCTGTGTAGCCATTCTGGGTTCAACCGTTATGAAGGAGAAAGATGCATAGAATTATGCTTCCATGAGTCAAGGGGGACCCGGAAGGTTATTGCTACATGTGGAGAATGGGGTCCTATATAAAGCAAAAACAAAACCTGGAGGCAAAACACCCACAACGCGTTTGGTGGAATTACATATTCATAATGTTGTTTTTGATTTTAAGTAGAACACTTTATTCCGTAGCCAATCCTGCATTGTGTTTAATGTGAAATGGTGCTGCATGTTTGCACAATTCTTTTGCAGTGCATATCTGTTTTTTTAAAGATATGAAGGAAACATTTTTAGACTGAGTAAGGAACATGTAATACACAACCAAGACATTATATTACTTCCTTGGAGCACTAACAATAAGAACGTTTGTCCTTTGTGTCTGAGCAACTTGAATCAAATAAAACCTATTATCCAGCCTTCTTCCTCCACCACACACTTCCTGACTCTGTAACCGGTCCTTTACATACAAAGCAACAGCCTCACAGTGCCTGTACACCTCCCTTTTACAATGCCGAGATACAACGATGGCACGAAATAAAAAAATATGTGCAAGCTTCTGTTTATTTCTGGTGCTGGCTTAGGGTACTTAATCTACTGGTGTAGCTTTACATTCTTGCTCTGCTCACTCCTGGTAGGGTATTGGAATAAGGTGTCTTAGTTAGTATGGGCAGCTCGGTATCTGATGCTTCTTTGGACTAAATTCTGCCTTTGGGTGCATGCTGAAGGTTTTCATTGACTTCAAAAGAAATAATGTTTTCATTTTAATGGCTGGGATTTGCCCCTCTTCCCTAAACTGTAAACTACCTTAGTATTTCTATCATACATTTCTGATGTGACATTGGCCTCTTTGATTTGGGAGCATACACAATGGGCCAGGTTGTAAGACTCTTCCTCAAGATGTGTGGTACACTACTCCACAAGTTGTCCCATGGAGATTACTTAGCCTGGTCTCAGAATCTGGCTCTGTGTAATTTTACTTTCTGTGTCTACTATTTTAGAGCTAGACTGTGAACCTCTGACATGCACTGGTGGGCAGGTACTCACATGAGCAATCACATCGACCTTCCTGGAACTGTACATGTGAGTAGCTGCTCAGCAATGTAAGTAAGGGGTTCAGAATCAAGTCCTGAAGTGGTGTTATTCTTGTTTTCTGTACTTTGTCCCTGGCAATGTATGTAGGTAGGGAGAAGAATGGCTTTGGTCATGGAGGTCAGGGGAATTCATGTAGGGATTGATAAAGGTTTTTACACCAAATATTTTAACATTTTTTAACCATTTTGCTGTCTATCAATTCTCCACCTTCAATCTTCTTTAAAAAACTACCTTAAAAACAGAAGCTTCTCAGCAAATCTGAAATCTGAAAATTCAAATCCCAAACCACCAAAATAAGATTGATTGGGATGATTCAATGCTCTCAATGCTCGTAGCTCCAATATAAATAAGATTTGTTTATGCTTCTCCTCTTGCGGTGTGGTTCTCAGCTGAGTTGTAGATACTGACTGGCTGTTATCCATTACTCCATACGGAAATGGAGAAAAACTAAATCTTATAATGATCACACTGTGTTTAGGTGTAAAGTGCTGAATTATGGAAAAGGGCAGCCCTCCTCTATTTATCTCCACTAAAACTAAAGCAATTCATATTAATCTTTTATTGAAACACACATATAATATTCTCTCTGTGTTACTTATGACAGATACTTTTAATAAAAAAAGGTTTGTGAATATTTTTTAACCATTTCAATGATTTTTAACCATATTCCTTCTAGGCTCCTAAAAGATTTGCTTTACATTTTTATGAAGCCTATAACTAATATCACCAATTTCTCCCTGGTTCCTGGAATCTTTCCATCTGTCTTTTACGTGGGCTTTTGTTATTCCTGTATATATATATATATATATATATATATATATATATATATATATATATATATAAAGTCAGCTGGATCCTCAGCTACTTAGTAACAATTGCCCAATTTTCATCCTCACTTCCTTTTATTGCAAATTGCTTGAGCAGGTGGTTGCCATACAGCTCTCTTCCTTTTACAGAAGTACAGTATAATACATTTGATTGTTTTCAATCTGGTTTTAGATCAATCCATTGTGCAGGGATTGCTCGAGCTAAGGTCTCCAATGTTTTATTCCTTGCCAACCCCTTCCCCCTGCTAGACTGCTCTCAGTGTCAGGTCTAATTGGTCTGCCTGTCCGCTTTTAACACAGGTGACCACGCTGTTCTTCTCCATGGCTTTCTTGTGTTCAACTACTTTATTTTCAAAAGGTATGAAGAAATGAAATTGTAGGTTCTTGCTTCCAGTTTTGGACAGCATTTTTTCCATGCTATTTCTCCTTTAATGTGTCCCAGCCATACACCCCACCACCACCTTTCTGTTTGCTCTCCCTCACTTCCCAGGTTCTCTCAGTTGTGAGCCTGAAAACTGCTGATCAAAAGGTTTGATGTTTCAGAACATGTCACATCTGGACAAATTCTTATTCCGACTGTCCTAGCCCTGTCCGCGCTAAGCAGAAGTGTGGATATTTGCCGGTAGAAATGTAGACATTTTGCTTCTAAGATAACCAAGTGCAATTGCTTCAGTGCCAAGTAATAGGATTTTTGTATGTGAATTTCTGATTGTGTAAGGTATTGAATTTATTGGCCAGGAAACTGAAATCTTTCATTTATCCAGAGGGTAGGTCTACAGTGCAGGAAGAATCAGTATAAACTTCCCCACATTGCTCTACCAATGTATTTCAGTCATGACTGGAGGAAACCACCTCTGGGGTTCTCCATGCCCATTCGGTACTTGCCTTCTTTACTGATGCTGCTACGGAAAGAGCCAGTTAATGCTAAATATGTCTGTGGCTTTTGTGCTATGACCACAATCCAATTTCCATAAGATAGAGACCACTGACCTCATTGTACATAGTCCACTAAACAGATGGCAACTGTTTTGATCACTATCCACCTGGGCTGGATTCAAAATGGTAACCAAGCGAATTTCCCATCACATTCCTTGAGTCATCTAGTCCTTTACAGACACCTCTCAACCCTCCACCCCTATTTCTATGGTTGTGAGTAAATATATTTTGCATGTTGGCAATACAGCTTATATAATGCAATGCATTTCCGGCCCCATATATTTATTTTGAATGTGAATTTTTCTTTGTTTTAAATCTTATTCAGGAATTGATCAAAAGTGGTGATCATAGCAGTGTTGTGACCTGTCTTCCCCTTAGCACTTTTAATGGGGAATATTGAAAATCAAACTACACTAGTGTGTGTGCCGGGGGGAATTGGACGGCCAATCCCCCCAGAAATAATTTTGGCTAAAATTCCCCCCAATCCCTTGAATTTTTTAGATGCTGAGCCAGGGCTGACTTTCTTCCCCGATGTGTTTAATTCTCACTTTATTGTAAGTACTCCACAGCCAAAACCTCTTAGCATTCACCTTCACGCTCTTCAGAAGGAAGGTGTGCAGCACTTTGTAAAAATGAGGCCTTTTAAGGTGACTCAAAAAGGTCAGTTTTAAAAATCTTGCCCTCAGTCTCCATGGCTATCAGTCTGCATTTTTTGTGAGCAGTAAAATCACAAAAAGAAGAACACCTTTCCCTTTCAACTTTCTCCATGTCGGTTTGGCAAACATGATTTTTTACTCGGTGTTTAGTATGGAAGTGAATTTATAAAATGTCTGCTTTAGTTTAATAATAATAGCTTCAGCTAACCTACTGTCTTGGATGACCCAATGAACATATGAATACAGACACCCATGTCTGTGAAAGGAATAGCACCACTGTTTGGGCCAGGAGATTGACACAATAAGCAGTTCTGGCATATTCCAGCCAGTAGAGGGCATTGACAGTCAAATACAAAAGCCTAAAAGCTCTGGGAATAGTGTTGTTATCTATGGATGCAGATCCAGCATGGCAGTGAATAGCATGTTTTGTAGAGTTGGGAAGAAAATGCCATTTGTGTTATTCATAATTTTGTTTTCATTTTTAACTTGTGCATCTCTGTAGACCCCTGAGAAAAGTTCTGTATGAATGAACTAGTTACATGCAGTAAGAAGCTTCTTTACTACAATAAAATGTACTGTTATGCAGTGTCCTTCACATTATCATAAAGCAATTTACAACAACGGTCAGTGGTAAACCAAAGAGAAATTTTTAAGATGAGATGGGACCAGAGAAAATGGCTCAGAGGCTAGGAAGGAGGGGAATAATAAAGGCCCAGATACAGGAGAAGTGAAACTATGACACCAGCTATGGAGAACTGTGTATGGGAGGTAAGAGAGGAAGCCACAAATGGGATGAGTGTGCAGGGACTATAGGGCTCTAAGGTTCAGTAAAGGAGAAGCAATATGTAACCTGTTATTCAATAGGTGAAAACAACTCATGGTACTTCAATGTACCTTCCCACCTCAATGTGCTGTTCACGAGGTTCATGGGACTTTAATGCAAATGGAAAAAATTCTGAGAAAACATATTTCAGTGGACGATGGCTGGGTCCCTAACTGAAAAACTATGGTCACAACCCGAGTTAGTGGCAGAGTTAGAATCTTGGCTCCCAGTCTAACCACTAGACACCACTGTTTTCTATAGGTACATCTCTCCAAAATGCCATGTCCCACAATACCATCATAAGAGATGGCTTTGCTGAACTGCTGCTTCCAATAATAACGTAAAACTATGGTGACGTACACTAGTATCAAGTGCGTGTATCTACAGTGGATGGTTGGTGGGGTGGGGGCAGTGGGTGCTAGGTGCCAACAATTCAATCCATCTTAATCAAATCATCCTTTCTCTGAAACAAAACTTACCCTGCTATAGATTCAAATGACATTAATGATCAATATACATTTTTTGTGACTAAAAGAGATCTGAGGAGATTTTGCCATAAGAGACTCTTTAGTTGCATAGCCTTTGTTTCCCTATGCAAGCAAGTGACTGTATCATCTAGTAACCTGAGTTGAATAGCCTGTCCTTTTGGTCTTTCAAAGGCTGTGAATACAGTAAGAGTGCTCAACTCTTCTGAAGATATGCAAATGCATGCATTTAAAAGATTTACATTCATCCTTCACAGGCCTCAGAAATATAAATATGAAATATCCAGAACCTTGTCACTTCAGTAATAATTAAGCTGATGGCTTATTATGTTCGATTGCAAATCAATATAGTATCTTTTGGTGCCACTTGAGTTCTTGAGGGTTGGCTTGAGGCCAGCACTAGTTATACAATTGAAGAGCTGCAGCTGCATCTAAAACTTCTCTGCCATTTCCATTCAAAAAGAATAGACTGGTAACAATGGTGGCCAGCCTCTTCATAGTAATTGTGTGCAAGTACACATTTTGAAATAGTGTTTTTGTTCAGCAGGTGCTGTTATTTTAGTTTAATTTGAATTTTGAAATGTGGAGGAGAGAAGGGGCCTAATCTTAACAGCATCTAACCTACAGCTGTTCAGAACAGGACACCAAACAGCATATGTTGCTTAGATGAAAATCATAATTGCTCATTCTTCCTGGCATATTAGCAGACCAGTGCTGAGCCTCTGAAATTATCTAGCATTTTCAGGCTTTTTACTTTACAAAGTAATCTACAATGCTTTGGAAGAACAATTCTAGAACATCTGACTGTAAGTTTTCCCACAAGAAACTACTTTGGATTTTCATCACAAATTACAGTATAGGTAGTTCACACAAGGCAGCGTCAAGCAGCACTGGCCTTTAGATCTAGCATTGTAACACCAATGCAAAGTCTAGTTTATCTTAATCCAGGTTGCTTCTGATATAAGTGTGATGGTTCATTGCTGAAGATGAGAAAATAATTTGTAAATAATGATTTCTTTGACAAATTTTGCCTTTTTTCCTATCTGCAGAAAGTCCACAATGAGATCATGATTTTCTGGAGTGGGTGTGTTGTTCAAAATAGTATGCTGACGTTTTTCACCAGTTTTATTTGTTCTGTGGCTTGCTCTTTGGAATTTGAAAACTGAGATGTGGTGCTTATATATCTTTTAAATTATATCTGTGTATCTTTGAGCATGAGAGGTTAACGTTAGGTTTCCATCTGCATACGCTAGTAAAAGCTTTCTATGCTTTCTAACAGAGAAGAGGTGTGGTCAGTGTCTAAGGGTACCATTTTCAAACCTGTGTGCCCAAAGCCAGGCTCCTAAATTCATATTTAGGCATCTACATAAAAAGATTTGATTTTCAAAGGTGCTGATTAAGGCCCCAGCCCTGAAAAGAACATACTGTGGTACTGAGAATTGGACCTTAAAGTGTGCTATCTCCCCAGATTGCAGTCTGGAGGAGGGGGCTGTAGAAACCTATATTCTGTTATTCAGGGACAGTTGGAACTGTGTTATTGAATACAAATGATGTCTTTCAAGCAACTCAGACCCAGAGTGTTTTCTAAAGACCATACTGCAAAGCTGGGTGAAATTTTTCAGCCAAAACTTTTTTTCACAGAAAAATGCAGGTTCAGGCTGACGAAAACATTTCATGAATTCAGATCAAATTTGCCAAATTGCTTTTGGTTGATTTAAAAAAACAAAACAGGAAAAAATCTAAATGTTTCATTTTGACATTTTCTGAACACAATGGTTCAATGTTTTTTTATTACAAATGACTTTTTGTTTGGAAATTAATTTCTTTTTCTTTAATTAAAAACAAAGTAAACTAAGCATTTTATTTTCTTCAACCTGAAACAAAATTGTTTTCAAATTTCAGTTCACTGAAACGCTTGAAAAATGTTCATTTTGAGTCAATCTGAAGCAATTAGTTCCCCCATTTTTTGGTACAGCCAGTGAATTGAAAAATCAGTTATTTACACAATTCTAATCCCCCAAGGAGTGAATGATCTGGGACTATCCACAGGATGTAAAGTTACATACAAATATAAGTCATTGCAGGATCAGGGCCTGTCAAGGCTGATTCCTCACTCTAGCACTTCTAGTGCAGAAGGTGGGGGCCCGCAAGGATTCTAAAAATGAATACTTGCCACTCCAGGCTTGTATTAAACTCCCAAGGTTACAGCTTCTCTCTGACCTTGGATGGGTAGATGCTGCCACCACCCAAGTGCAAAAAACCCCTTGGGACTCAGGAAGGCGCACTGGGGAATTCCTCCCTGTGAGGTACCCTAAAGCCCTTTCACCCCACCTTCGGGGAAGAGCTGAGAAAGAAAACAAAGCAAATCAGCTGTTGCCACCAGCTAATTAAACAACATGTGCACAAACCTCTGAGGACACAAAAAACCCAATTCTGTTCTTAAAAAAGGTAAATTTTATTAAAAACAAAGAGAAAGAAAATACATCTGGAACTTAAGCTATTGCTAGATTTAAAAAGAGCAAATATAATAATTAAGCATCAAGAATGGTTATCTTGAGGTCCAACTTAATGGTTACCAGCAAAACAAAAGCATTTGGAGGTTAGCACAGAGGAGTCCACAAGTCAATAAGAAATAAAAGAAATAACCCTAATCGCATCTTCCTAGACATTCCCTAATTTACTTACATATTGGGGGTTTCAGATAAGCAATTCCTAGGTATGATTTGATGATTTTTCATACCAGGTTTAGCTTCTTACAGCACTGCTGCTCTGTGTCTCCTCTCTCCAGAGAGCAACAACACACAGACAAAGGGAAAGACATTTTTCCCAATTTTAAAAAATCTCCCATTGTCTCCCATTGGCTGTTTTGGTCGGGTGCCCACTCCCTCTCTTTTACCCATGGAATTTTTTAACCCTTTACAGGTAAAGCAAGTAGATAACAGCTACTAGCAGGGATTTTGTAACTGGCTGGCTGGGAGGCCATGAAAGGGAGCTACCCCGCCCCCCACAGTCCCTGCCCCTGCCTTCATTTATCACAGGGCCTATGTGAAATCACTGGAAGCTGTATGTGCTCAATGTAGTTATGAAATTCAGACCACTTTTATTTATGTGCCTAATGTCCTGATCCTGAGCTCAACCTGGGTGGTCCTGTGTGCCTGCCTCTAGATCATTTCAGAATTAGGATCTGAACATGGATTTAGGAGCTTAGCTTTGGTCACCTAAGTTTGAAAAAATTTGGCCTAAGTGAATTCATTCAAAAAGGTGAATGAATATTCATGAAGTATAGACATATTTTGTATTATTTGCCCATTTATAGTCAGGGGTTTATGGGAAAATAGAGCAGTTTTTAGAGTTCTGTCAAATCCATCAAATGATTTTTACCCGTGATTTCGTTGAGATCAAATCCTGAAAAGGTGAGAGGCATGCGTAAATTCTACTGCTGCACGAGTCAGCCCCACTGAGGATGTTGGTTTAGAGCTAACCTCTTGGGGGAAACAAAAAATAATACACTTGCAATTCAACACTCAGACAAAACCAGAAAATAAAGTTTATTCCTGATCTATTTCCCTGGAAACCCAGGGTCTGCATTGTTAGAAATGTAAAAGGGAAAGCATAGAATACATGTGACAGGCACCATCTGCCTTTGAGGAAATAAATTCTGTAAAAAAAAAAAAATCAAGATGCCTTTTTCTTGAAACTCTGCAAGAAACACACAAAGTTAAAATATCGAATTACTAACAGTGGGAGATAGTTTACACAGTCTGCATGTGTCTGTGTTCACTGGACCTTAAAAATTGAAGTATTGACTATTCTGCTTGGACATCAGGGGCCAAACTATGGCATTTAGATACTGATCAAAAGAGCCTAATGCAGAGGGGAATCTTCACTATACTTTATGATGACTCAGCTGATGGGGTTGGCCCATTCTTGGGACTGATGTGAGGGGCCACGTGGCTGGAAGGGTTCTTGCCTCCCCCCTTTGGGGTGCCAGGTGCCTCTGTGGATATACTGGGGAGCTCTCCCTTAAGCATATGTTCTGCAGCTTGAGCAGGCCTTTGTATGTGTTATACAAGTGTGGAAGGCTCTTTGTTTCCTCTGCCTCCCCGACACGATCACGAAAGGGCCTTTCACAATGTGGCCTTAAAGAACTGTAACATGTTTTCATAAAAGAGGGGGTTTGCCCCAGCCTCCTTGGGCAAAAATTTTCCCTATCTACACTGTCATGTGCAGTGTGCTGTACACTGGCATGTGAACACGCTGCACCTCAGAGGTAGCTGTGCTTCAGAGGGTGCTGCATCTATATAGCTATAAAGCACCGTGTGATCCTTCAGGCTGAAAGCTGTGAATTATCTAATTGAGAATGATCCAGGAGTTTGAGATGGCAAAAGGTGCAATTAATACATGCCACCTGTTGAAGTCCAATTCCAACTCTCGTGCTTAGCCTCTGAAATTGATTAGCTATACATTTGCCACAATATGGCATGATAGCAGAGCAGGTATTTCAAGCCCTCCCCACCCCTACCCCTCCACCCCCATTACGTTTTTATACAAAATATTTCGGCTTATAGGATCTTCTATTTTTCCTTGTCTTCTAAAAGGCATATGGTCTGTAGTCTTGAAGAAGTCAGTGGGAGTTTTGTGTTCATGAAGGGCCTTTAGGTTCTGATCTTGCACCTATTGAAGTCATTGGGAAATGAAATGAAGCAAAACAAAAATCCCATCTTTGTAAATAGAGGTTTATAGAGGTATACGTGAGTGGCAACCTCACCCCAAACAACACAGTTCACTCACGTAGTCAAAATAAAGTTGCTACTCCTGGTTTATTAACAAAAAGATAATTTCAAAATATTCCTTTTCCACCAGGATGAGCAATTTCACAGAAGGCAGGGTGGTTCAGGCAAACACGGCCACCCTGTTACTAAAGGTACAGGATATGTACTCCCTGTTGCAATTTCAGTTTCAGGGGAACAACATCATTTTGTTCTTCATGAGACTATTTCTAACTCACTGTGTCTGCTATGTTAGTGACTATATTGTGCATCTACCTTAGAAAATTATGGGTGCACTTTAACTGAGGTTTGCAAGGGGAACAGCAGACTCGTCAGTCTGTTGGAAGGTGCAGGATACAGGAGCATCAAATATTTAGGTGACCTGAACCACCATAAAGCTGATGGATGCTGCCATTTGAAATGGAGCACTGCCTATAGTATGCTGTGTTTCTGGGATCAACTGTATCTTAGCATAATTATATCACTACTGGGTATGCTACTTGTAAATGGTATGTTGGCTACATTGTGCTGATGCATAGAGATTTGGGGCTTTGTGTTACTGTTGATACATGTATGACAGTTTTCCCTGTCTTTTTTCCAAGGAAAGCCTGTCAAATCATAACTAGATACACTGATTTTGGCAATTCGAAATAATGATGGGAGCCAAAGGTTTTAGATATTTATACTGAAGACATATTAACCCCAGTATGTCCTACGTAATTCCAGTAAACATCTTAAACTTTCAAAGTATAATCCAAGATCAACTTGTGTTTTCATTGTCTTCACCTTACCGTTGTACTATCGATGTCAAAACAGGTGTGTGTTTGCGCACGCTTTATAGGCAAGGCTGGTAGTGCCACCTATTATTAGACCCCATTTTCAGTTGTTTATAACTTTGGCAGACTTTAACGATTTGCCCTGACATCGTACGTGCTACGTGTTGGCCTCAGGTTGAATGTTTTGGGAAAATGTCAGTAAAAATAGTTGATCAATTTCTGTGAATGAGACTATAGAAAGTATGTTGATTTTCCCCATGTTAAAAATTGTTAGCAACCTTTTTGTTTGAACAGCTCTAATGCCCTCATGCTTTGAAGAAAGGACTTGACATTTGGCTGGGAGGCAGCGTTGATGACAGGAATGTGCCTTTTGCCATCCCCATAAAAAATCCACCCAAATTTGTCCAAGTTGTAAACTTTTGAAAAATTGCAGTTCACACATGCTCACTTGAGACTTCTGCAGTTTTAGCAGCTA
Organism: Lepidochelys kempii; assembly: GCF_965140285.1. NCBI lineage: Eukaryota > Metazoa > Chordata > Testudines > Cheloniidae > Lepidochelys > Lepidochelys kempii. Next base: position 32,780,878 of record NC_136385.1, on the reverse strand, counting down.
ACATCTAAGATGACTCCATTCTCATGGGGCATTCTTGAGCTTCTCACAGCACATGGTCTCTGCTAGGCTCCCTGGGCTTGGCTCCTCAGTTGCAGAAAATAACTAAGTGATGGTCTATCCAAAACCCCTCCAACTCATGCCACCAAAATGAGAAACTCACAGTAAATTGTGCAGATCTGTGATCTTCCTTCTCCAGTATTACATGAGGAATGAAGCAATAGTGATGTTTAAATTATCATTACCAGGCATCTGTATTAACTCCTCACTAAGATAAATGTGACAGGTCCTCACTAGCTATTGTTCCAGACTCTCTGAAGACCCATCTCGGCATTAGTTATACTCTGTTCACATTCCTGAGGTTTCTTCTGCAGCCTTAACAGCTAGAGACTTACTTATTTTTTATGAATCTGAGATTCAGGAGAACAGGACAGGAGGTTGGGAAAAGTGCCAGCGTACTGTACCATCACGTCCGAGCTCAATCTGAGCCTTGTTTGGCTTGAAATATATATGGCATTAAAGTTTGCACCTTTGTATTTTTAAAATGACCTTTGAATTGACATATATAGTACCTGGTTACATATGACAGTTGTTGAAACAAACCCAATAAATATCTACTTTTTTCTAATGCAGCTCTGAGGAACAGGAGTTTATAATGGAGTGAGAAATGGATGTTAAATTACATTTTAAATATGACCAAAGAGAAAAGGAACTAAATAAAATGCAGCAAATTGATATTATTTGAATAAAAGTAACATAGTCAATACTGAGTCTACTAAATATGAGGAGTGAGAGCCGAGCCCCAACTCTGGTTCTTTACACTGGATAAAAGGGTTAGGGGGGCATAAAGGGACCTAAAAAGCCACAGGTCCAGTCAGGGGAAGATTTGCCCAAAGCAGCCACAGTGGAGACAGCCATAAGGCTGCCCTCCACAGACCCCCTCACAAGCCCTGGCATATGCAGTGTGCCACCTGTGGGGCTGGATGTGTGAGGGATGTGGACAAAGTGCAGAGCACTGCTGAGACTCCATGCAGTGCTGCTGCCCGTTGGGGAGGCTTCCATAACTCAGACAGCCCCCAGGGCTAAGTAATGCAAGGGGTTTCCCCGACCCCTGTAGTAGGCCAGGATTTGAAGGGGCCTCCAAGCCCCTGTAGCAGTGCAGGGCCTCTCAGGGTACATCTATACTACAAAAAAAAACCTAAAAGAAAAGAAAAAAATCCAACCCACAGCAGTAAGTCACAGAGCCTGGGTCAAATGACGCAGACTCTCAGGGCTTGTGCTAAGGGGCCAAAAATAGAAGTGTACATGTTCAGGCTCTGGCTGGAGCCCAGGCTCCAAGCCTCCACCCCACCATTAGGCTTCAGAGCCCGGCTCCAGCCTAAGATCAAACAGCTACACTGCTATGTTTAGCCCCATAGTGTAAGCCCAAGTCAGCTGACCTGGGCTTTGAGACTCGCTGCCTGAGTCTCTTCTTGCAGCGTATGCTCTTGGAGGCATAGTACCGACTCTCACACAAGCTGATTGCTTTTCACATTAAGATAACAAATTGTGATTGTGATATTATAATTACTCTGACATGCTGTGTTCATCATTTCATCCTTGATTCCTTTCTGTTCTCTGAATGTGTTATTTTTTTTAAAATATAGTGATAGGTCCAAATCCCAGATCCAAACTCTCCGAAGATGTTGGTGATTTTAGAACCCAAACCTGGATCTGGATCTACATTTCACAGCTCATGTAAATGATTGCACTGAAACTGTTTCCTAATGCTCCCAAACTTTGGGGAATCAAATTTTGTGACCCAGTACTAATAATGTGACTAAAAGAGACGTCAGGCAAAACCTCTAAGGACAGTAGGATATGAGGGGATGAAAGCTGTAATTCCTCGTAGCTAGAGAATATAGTGGATAGAACAGGATGCTTTTCAAAGAAAAGTCATATTTTAGCTCTAAATATAATGACAGTTAGTCCCGCTAGTAAAGGACAGTGGATGAATAACTTTCAGCCAACATTCTAGAAAAAGAAGACTAAAGACAGCCCTATTGCAGCCCCAGCTTTGCCACCATTGTGTGTGAATTTCAGTAGTTCTGTACAACAGAGCCAGTCTGTATGCTACAGCTTCCCTTTTCTCGCTCAGTCATTCTCCCTCTCTCCTTCTCTAGCAGAAGTCTCCAGCTGGCCTGGGAGGCTTATCACCTCTATCTGGTTATTAACAGTCCATTTGCTTAAGTACCTATCATAATTACCTTCTATGGTTCCTCTGAGATACATTCAATTTAAGGAATTTTAGCAAAAGTTCTGGTCTGACTGATGACCAGACAGTCACATATGTGACACCTGCTAGCAGTTCTTGAGCCAAAAAGAGTTTGGGGAAGATCTATCCCATACTATTCTGTTGTTCAAAAGCTGTGTTTCCTATCTATCTCTTCTCTTTCCCCATTTTAAATAAATATCCTTTCAGTCCATTTCTTCTTCCCCTGTTAGCACTAGTGCTGGAGTCCAACACAAGCCATTGTGCCTTGTACAACGTACTTAAATCACTGAGTTAAATGCATGGATTATAAACAAAGGCACAATTTGGCCGGTTGTCTTAATTTGACCCAGAATAGTCTAGCGAGCACTGTCAGTAAATGTTCCTCAAAGATCTCTATTTAAATAAAATCATTATATTATTATTTTACTATGGAGCATAAATTTTAAGGATGATGTGAGATATGACCCTGTTTGGTGCCGTGTGATTTTACACCAGATCACGGAAACTGTTTTCTCACAGGAAACATTATCATCCCACCTTATTTTAGGGTGATGTAACATCATTCTGCACTTTCACCTCCGACATTAGAAGCCTTTATTCTGCAGAGTGGCACAAAGGATTTACTCCTTTAACATAATATGCTATGATCTGAAGATCCTTAGTATGTCACATGACATTTGAATAAATTGGTTTTGCTTCACAGAGGTTTGTAAGAATTCTCCTTTCTGTTTCAGTCTCTGAGAGGTCACATCCCCCATTTTATGATGAGTTTCAACCTGAAATCTCCAAGTGAAACTCAGCTGAAATGGTGAATTTCTCCTGGTTTTACATCAAAGCTGTACAACCATGAGTTTCACATAGTTTTTACTAAACCATAAATCAGCCCATGTTTGATCAAAACTGCCACCAAGTTAGCAAAAAATGATTCCTTGAAATTGTAACTTTTTCACAAACCTGCACTGAGTTTTTGGATTTGTAACAAAACTAGAAATTATAGATGCACCAGAATTCCAAAGTTTGCATCCAAAGATTGTTTCCCAAAGTTCTGGAATGTTAAGCTCCAGGGTAGTTTGTTTGTTTGTTTGCCTGGCTCATCTGATTATAGACAGGGACCAGATGTGAAATTAGGATTTACAAATCCAGAAGTGATCTGACTTAGGGTTTTAGTTTGGCCCTTTCTCTACCAAAAATTGGAAAAGTTTCCCATAGTTTTGAGTTGCTTGAAAACATTTTGCACTACTCTAAGTTAATCAAGTGCCCAATTTCTGGAAATGCCTGGCCACGTTCTCTTTAGCAACATAGATTTCTATGTTAAAGAACAAATTGTGTGTATCTCTGCACGTGTATATGTGTACATACTGTACATTCACTAAAATAAAATCCTATTGACCCCGTTCTCTTATCCAAATCTGTTATATCTCTTGTGAGGCCACAGTAAAGGCCTGATCCAAAGCCCACTAAAATCAATAGAAAGACACCCATTTACTTCAGTGGACTTTAACTCAGGCCCTAACTCCGCTGATTATCTCAAATCCTATTTATGCAATTTTATTTTCTGCCCCAGGAAACAATATTATTGTGCTGTGTCAGTCTGAATTGACTCTCTTTAAAAAGTCCTGCACGCTCTTCAAGTGATATTTTCAATATGTTACTAGATATTTACCTTCCAGATGGGACTCTGACACCAGGAAAACTGTCATTATGCTTAAGTTTTTCATTTTGAAAAATATGCCAAATACCATCATTCAAAGTCACCTTAAAAGTATTGTGCCAAAATGCAACTGCACTAGATCTCAGCCTCTAACCAACAAAGCCTTATCTCATCACTCATATCTTCAATGTAGCAGTAAAATAAATACAGCACATGGAAAGCAGGTTTTGGACCAAGGGAGAAGGCAATAATACAGCTGTCAGGGCAACTGATGGGTGCCATAAAAATTGCCTTTGACAGGGCATTATATAATTTGCACTTCCTTTGTAAACCTTATCTTGATATTTCCAAAAATAGGAGTTTAAACTGGAAACTGACACAAGTTAAGATGGAGAGGTGTGAACAGCACTGCTATGGCAACATTAAATGTTGGGTATGTAAAGAGGCAGGTAAGACCTCTGTGGATCGTCAAATGCCAAATTAGATATTATAATGAATGGTAATTGGTTAAATTATTAATCATTCTATTGCTTAGCCCACAGTAACTAAATGGCCTTGCAGTTGCTATATAATTACCAGGTGACTGATGATCTGTTTTCTTTCTTTATAGGCTTATAGCAAAGGTGTAAAGTCTAATATTGTCATAACACAGAAAGAATTGTAGAGTATCTTTGCAAATCAAAGGTCCTCTGAAGTGCTGATTTCCTTGACTCCCATTGATTTAAAGGGGACTTGAAGCTGCTCAATACCTCACAAGACTGGGCTCCAAGTCACCAGAAAAAAAAAGCAGTGGTGAATTATAATACTGTGCAATAGAAAGTTTGATCTTGTATTTCAGGCATTGGACTAAGACCTAGCGTACGTCTACACACTCAGGAAAGTTAAGACAAACCAACTAAAGGTGTGAAGTCAATGGGTTGTTCACTGTAACTTAATCCTCCTTGGGAGTTACAGCAAACTAATGGTACTTTACTCCTAAATGAGAGCATCCACATGGGGTTTAACACACTTTAACTTATGTGCATTGGCATTACACCATTAGGTCATTCACCTTAACATTCCAGAGTATCCCCATGTAGACATGCCCTTCAGAGATCTAGATTCACTTCTTGATTCTGCTACATATTTCCTATGTGAACTTGATCTCTCTGTGCCTCAGTTCCCCATCTGTAAAGTATACATAATAATACTTCCTTTTCCCTACCCTTTCTCCAACTTGTCTATTTAAACTGGAAGGCGTAGGGATTATCTCTTTCTATGTATTTGTACAGCAAATACACTTTACTTGTATAATGAGGCCCCTATCTGAGTTGGGGTCTGCTAGGTGGTTCTGCAATAAAAATAATAAGAACATAACATAAAATGGCCATACTGGGTCAGACCAATGGTCCATCTAGCCCAGTGTCCTGTCTTCTGACAGTAGCCAATGCCAGGTGCTTCAGAGGGCATGAACAGAACAAGCAATCAACGAGTGATCCACACCATCATCTACTCCCAGCTTCTGGCAGTCAGAGCCGAAGGACATCCAGAGTTTGGGGTTGCATCCCTGAGCGTCTTGGCTAATAGCCATTGATGGACCTATCCTCCATGAACTTCCCTAATTCTGTTTTGAACCTGTTATAGTTTTGGCTTTCACAATATCCCCTGGCAACAAGTTCCACAGACTGATTGTGTGATCTGTGAAGAAGTACTTTCTTTTGTTTGTTTTAAACCCAATGCCTATTAATGTAATTGGGTGACGCCTGGTTCTTGTCTTATGTGAAGGAGTAAATAACAACTTCTTATTCCCTTTCTCCCACCATTCATGACTTTATAGACCTCCATCACATCCCCCTTAGTCACCTCTTTTCCAAGCTGAACAATCCCAATCTTTTTAATCTCTTCTCATATGGAAGTTGTTTCATATCCCTAATAATTTTTGTTACCCTTCTCTGTATCTGTTGCAATTCTAATGTATCTTTTTTTTTTGAGATGGTGTCACCAGAACTGCACTCAATATTCAAGGTGTGGGAGTATCCTGGATTTATATATTGTGGCATTATTATATTTTCTGTCCCTTTCCTAATGGTTCCTGCAATTCTGTTAGCTTTTTGGACTGCTGCTGCTGCACATTGAGCAGATGTTTCCAGAGAACTATCCACAATGACTCCAACATCTATTTATTGAGTGGTAACAGCTAATTTAGATCCCATCATTTTGTATGTATAGTTGGGATTATGTTTTCCAGTGTGCATTATTTTTCATTTATCAATATTGATAGTACTAATGCTAAGTGCCTTATTCTACATTTGGTCCTCTAACACTCGTTGATTGTAACATAGTACACCACGTTTAATACTGGACATGGGATGAAAGGCCTGTATGAAATGAGAACTGACCCAAAACTTGACAATTAAGTGACTTGGGCATGGTCCTGAATCAGTGGTGAGGTGATGCAATCAAGTGCCAGATCTGTGTAGGCCTTTGAGTTTTAGGGTAACCAGACAGCAAGTGTGAAAAATCGGGACAGGGAGTTGGGGGTAATAAGAGCCTATATAAGAAACAGACCCAAAAATTGGGACTGTCCCTATAAAATCGGGATAACTGGTCACCCTATTTAGTTTACTTGTAAAACAGTATCAAATTTGTGCTTTTTCTAAAAAGGAAAAATTACATGAAAAGAAAAAAAATAGACTCTTGAAAAAAATTCCTGAATATGAAGAAGTAAAAATATCCATGGTTAGCTTTAAATGGAGAAACTTCAAAAATCTTTTTTTGTGCTAAACCTGTTTTTGCCTCCCGGGTATCTCACAAATATGCATAAAATAAAAATAGATAAACCAAGACTGTTGACACATACACTTAAGAGTTATTGATGAAGAACCCCAGTTTCAAGATTTCTAGCTTTTAATACTGTTAAGGTAATGTCTGGCATTAAAAAGTAAGTCAAACCTACTACGCAAAGGTGGTGACTTCTAATAACTGCTTGGTATACCCATACTTTAAAATGGTGTCATAAATATAAAGGGAAGGGTAAACCCCTTTGAAATCCCTCCTGGCCAGGGGAAAGCTCCTCTCACCTGTAAAGGGTTAAGAAGCTAAAGGTAACCTCGCTGGCACCTGACCAAAATGACCAATGAGGAGACAAGATACTTTCAAAAGCTGGGAGGAGGGAGAGAAACAAAGGGTCTGTGTCTGTCTGTAGTCGTCTTGGCCGGGGACAGAACAGGAATGGAGTCTTAGAACTTTTAGTAAGTAATCTAGCTAGGTATGTGTTAGATTATGATTTCTTTAAATGGCTGAGAAAAGAATTGTGCTGAATAGAATAACTATTTCTGTCTGTGTATCTTTTTTGTAACTTAAGGTTTTGCCTAGAGGGGTTCTCTATGTTTTTGAATCTAATTACCCTGTAAGATATCTACCATCCTGATTTTACAGGGGGGATTTCTTTATTTCTATTTACTTCTATTTTTTATTAAAAGTCTTCTTGTAAAACACTGAATGCTTTTTCATTGTTCTCAGATCCAAGGGTTTGGGTCTGTGGTCACCTATGCAAATTGGTGAGGCTTTTTATCCAACATTTCCCAGGAAAGGGGGGGTGCAAGTGTTGGGAGGATTGTTCAGTGTTCTTAAGATCCAAGGGTCTGGGTCTGTAGTCACCTAGGCAAATTGGTGAGGCTTTTTACCAAACCTTGTCCAGGAAGTGGGGTGCAAGGTTTTGGGAAGTATTTTGGGGGGAAGGACGCGTCCAAACAGCTCTTCCCCAGTAACCAGTATTAGTTTGGTGGTGGTAGCGGCCAGCCCAAGGTGTAATATTTGGTACCTTGGGGAAGTTTTGACCTAAGCTGGTAAAGATAAGCTTAGGAGGTTTTTCATGCAGGTCCCCACATCTGTACCCTAGAGTTCAGAGTGGGGGAGGAACCGTGACAAATGGTAACATAGTTCCCTTACTCCTAGTCTCAAAAGGAAACATTCAGAGACTGATAACATGCCCATTCGATGTGAGAAGAAATAGTTTGTTTTTTACATTGCCTAGGAGAATTGAAGCATCAGTTTAATTAAGCAATAAACAATTGCATGAAGTGTTTATTTAAAACAGGGTCTCAAATGCTTCCTTTACAAGCAAAGATATACCCTCTTTTGCCCAAGTTCAGCAAAGTATTGAAACATACAGGGCATGTTTACAGTTCCCGGGGATTGACACCGCGATGATCGATGCATGGGGGGTCGATTTAGCGGGTTTAGTGAAGACCCACTAAATTGACCGCAGATCACTTTCCCGTTGACTCCAGTACTCCACTGGAATGAGGGCACGTAGCTGGAATTGCGTAACTTAGGTCGATTTACCCCCGTATCGTAGACAAGGTCATAGTTAAGTCCATCACTATTCAGCAAAGCACTTATGCCTATATTAACAAACAGAAACTCAGAGCTATAGTACAATATGTAAATTCTTGATCTTCATTTCTGTTGGAAACAATTTTAAAAAGACACAGCAAGAAGTACTGAGCATATGTACTTCATGCTGGTACTTAACTGGTTATGTATATTTGTTTGACAGGATGAGGAACAAGGAGTTCCTTATCCACCCTGCTAATTAAATGTAGTTATAATCAAAATACTTCTAATGCCACAGGCACTTCTGTCATTATATCATCTGATGCAGTGGTGCAGGAAAATATCAAATGACTGAAGTAATCATATTTCAATATGAGAAAGCAGGATATGGTCCACTCAAGATGTGTGATGGCTTAAAGAAAGACAGAACCATTTGAATTAAGTTGTTAATGTTCATTGTAGCCAAGTTTTGGAAAGAGCTTACTCCGAATCAACAGTAAGCAACCCCAATCCCAATCTGAATCATTATATGTTATCTGTTGTTAGAGACAATAGGATATCCAGGAGTTAAACCTGACAATAATAAGATAAGATAATATAACAGAAACCTCTTGTCTTCAGCACAAAAATACTGCACAAAGACTAAATCAGGCTGATGCCTGATATTAACAAACATGAATATATCTATTTGATAAGTTAATGGGACTGAAGATCCATCACATTTCAAATTAAAATAATACTTTGCCATACATTTTCAGTTAGCTGGCAGGATTTGCATTTTGCAAATTTCTATTAAGATATAGGACCCTGAAAAGTTCACTTTTGTTTGTTTATCTTTAAAAACCCCAAATGCATTTCTTTCCAAGATGGTATCCAACTAGGAAATAAAGAAAAGATATGTAGGTTATGTAGGTAAAAGATATAAGGGTATTTTTGCTATGCAGACCATGAGGCCTTCTTTTACTTTTTACATTTTTTAAAAAATGCAAACTTGTCTTGATTGTTAATATTGTGCATTGCAGACTTTGGAAATCAAAAGATCTGCTTTTCCAGAATGATTCTATTGGCTTTTCCCCCCATCTCTAGACTTTCAGAAAGTTGAGAGTATTGATTAAACATCTGGTATTTTGGTAGGTTTCCCATCTCTTTAAAAGAACAGCTCTCAAATGAGTTGGAGACTCCAATGGCACAAAAGAGGAGCTTGCTGTTTCTCATTTTACTTTATAACTGAACAGATTTTTGAAAAAAAAAATTCTTACAGCCAAGTTGTATTTTATATGTATTAAATAACTTCTCCCAATGGTATCTCTTTTCATATGAGATTGTCATGACATTAATCATCTGAATGAGACTAAAAGTGGAAGATTCTTGTTGAAAACATGACAACACTCTAATTTAAATGAAGATGTTAATGGTAACAGTTATTACTGTATTATATAACATAGCAACTCCCAGTTTTGTATAATTTTTAATATTTTTAAAATAAATATAAATGAGGGTATAGAGAGGAGAGAGAGGGAGAACCTCTCTTATCCTTCTTCATCAGCTGTTCCATTGCATGAGATGACAGCTCTTTTCCAAGAGGCAGTGTTGGATTGCTTAGCTCTTCAAACCCTCCAAATGGCTGACTATTGCTGGATGATTTACAAAAGGTGTAACCAACCAAAGCCATTTAGAAGTCTCTTGTATGGGTGGAGTGGGCTGTGTTACGTACCGGGGTGAAATCTGTTCCCTATTGAAGACTTCCATTGACATCAATAGGACCAGAATTTCACTCCAGGCATATAAAGACATTTCAGTTTCTATCATTAGACTGTATCGATACTTTTAGGAGACTCAAAGGAGCTTTCAGTGCTGATGCTGATCCAGCCATTAGAGTGCTTTACAAACCCCTCTGTTGCTGCACTCATCTAGTTATGGCCTAGATTCACTGATTGTGTCATATGATTTGGCTTTTAGGCAATGTTCTGAGTTAGATAACGTAATCTAAGCAAAGAAAATAAGGGCAGGTAGAATCATCTAGTTGATCACCTCACCCCCACAGAATTGTTCTTTATAGGACAGATGTAAGGCTCCACAGGGCTAGAACCTAGGCCTGCAGAGCAATCAGGTAGCTGGCAGCTTCAAGCTGCCACCCAGTGGTAGCTGTAACTAGCTTGTTCTCCACTTCTGATGACCCACTGTGGACATAGACCATGGGAAGTCCTGCCTCAAGAGTTTGACAGACAGCAGCCTCATGCTTCCTGATTGGCTCCCTACCCTATATAAACCCAAGAGGTGGGTCAGGAAGTGTCCAGACAATATTGTGGTTTTCCTGTAGCTGCTGTTAGTTTCTGCTCCTGAGTTCCTGGCTTTGACTTCAGATTGATTTGGACTTTGCCTCCTGACTTGAACCCGGAAACCTGACTCAGACTCTGACACTTGGTATTGACCCTGCCCTGGAACTCCCTGACTATGAACTCCCCTGTGGCTCTTAGCCTCAGGTTTGTCCCTGCTCTGACCCTTGGGCCTGACTGCCTATGTTGGGATCCTGACAACAGGGAACATTATGTTTTAGATCATATTCCATCTCCCAAGTTTTCTATTCCATGCTTATCACTCTAGTATCATATTCTTAAAAGGGGATGTGGACAGTCCTCCACTAGACAAAAATATGTATGTTTTATCTATGCAGCCAATTAACACATTTTCAGGGTCACAGTTCCCTCATTTTAAAGGTGAACAAGTGTCTACATCACCACAACTTTCACTAGCTGGCACCCTTACTTGCAGTCTCAGTAAGCAAGCCCAGGACTGAATGGATCCCACTCAGTCTTAGCAGTTGTTCCTCTGGTTCAACTCGGTGCACATTGGTAGGGCAAGGTGCGGAAGTGTGCACTGCTGCTGCCTTACAGTGCTGTTTCTGCAGTTGTCTAGAGAACTGTAGTTCCCAGGGGTGTCAGACTGGGACCTCCCACTGTGCTTTAGTTATTTTCACTTGCCCTGAATGTGCTTTATTTCTGGAGCACTGAAGAGCACAGAAATAGCAGGAGGGAAATAAAATGCAGAGGGCAAGTCTTGCTCTGTTACATGTGTAACAATGTAGTTAATTGGTATTGACACTACAGTAACTAAGAGCAGAGATTGGCACACAGTTCAGGAACAAACATTCTATTTTTAAGACAATAGAGCTAATAATTCCCCCAAATCTCTCCAAAAAGTATCATCATGAATGGTCTGGATTTTCTGGTACCTCCCCCACTCTTAGAGTCTTGCTTCACAGCTGCTGCTTCCTCTATCTTCCTCTATCCAGCATAATGAGATCCTTCCCACACCACCACACTCATTAAGTACCTTTCCACATAGTTTAATTCTCCTTCCATTTGGCCTCCCATTAATCTCTGGCCATACCTTCTAGCTGCATGTTACATTTGTCTTCCAGTCCAGTTCTTCTCTTCACCCCAGGCTCAGTTCCCAGCAAAACCCACCTCCTCCTACGTGACTTCCAGCATTCAGGCTGGAACTTGTAAAAAGAAAGGTGGGTCACAGCAGGTTCAAAAATGCCAAGGGTAGCTTGTCTTTAAGAGTGAGATTTACAGCCGCAAAGAGTGAGACTTTCCAGGTGCTGGATTAGGTCATTGCTAAAGACAGGGACTCTCATCTTTGGTGCTTGGTGGCATCCAGTAGTCTAAGACTTCATATCCAACCAGCACTTAATAGTTTGTTTTAAAATGCACACTGCTTAATATTGCATGTGAAACACTTAAATGTCCTAATTCATGCTAAAGTCTAGGGCATGTGAGAATTCTATCTGCAGTTCGAACCAGTGGATTTTAATAAAAACAACTATTTGCCAGTTGGGACAAAAACCTGGATGGTTGGAGATCCCTGAGGACATGAATTTGTCCAGTGTGGTTTAAGTTGTGATCAAGTCCTGCACATTTTTTGGGTGAACTTATATTATTTTGACCGTCAACTATTCACACACACAAAAACACGCTTGTGTAGCCTCCTATCTCCTCTCGGGCACATATAAAACACGGGCCTGTAGTTTCTCTGGTTACCACAGTACACAAGCTTGGAAAGCAGCTTTCCAAGTTCTAAGCCCCGTGCCTGAAGCCCCGGATGTATTGCTGTCTGTTTCAGTGCCTGGATAAAAATATTTTAATCTTAATTTATTAACTCAAAATGAGTCAGATAAGCTTACTAATGTGTATGGCGGTGAGACAGCATGCTAATCAGTGAGTCTCACAGCTAGTGAGTGAGACTTGACATGTCTGCAGGTATTCCTCTCAGGGGCATTGCTTAATCTCCCTCTGTTCCAGTGCAGTGCTAGCAACATAAGCGGTTCTGGTGTGTGCTCTTGTGCCTGGGGTCATGAGACTAAATTCATGCTGCAAAGCAGTTTGACTCACTATCTTTTACTTTTTGCCTTTTTTTCAGTCTGACACTATGTTGTGTCGTGATGAAGTAGCCCGGATAAGCATGTGTGATGACAACAAGGGTAAGTGCTTTATTACAAATGATACTGAAGAGCCAGCACTACTCCCAGGAGCTGCGGAACCAACTGTATTAACTAGAGCTGGTCAAAAAAAAAATTAACAAAAAGAGTTTTCTGTCACAAAACGCAGTTTCCTCAAAATAAAAATGTGTCACAGAAAGATGTTCATTTGCGCAATATTTTCAATGTGAAAAAGGCTAAATGAATTGTTTTGACTTTTTTCATTTCAATAATGCTGACATATTTCATTCTAATGAGGTACAAATGTTGTGGTGACTTTATCTCTTTGATTTTGTTTTAAACTTAATATTATATTAAATATTAATGTTCATATTTTATGATAATGTTCTGACATTACTGTAATGTTTCTGAAACAATTATTTTCGGAATTTCCATTTCAGGAGAAATTTTGAATTTTTGACTTTTTTTCTGATTTAGAACAAAAACAAATTTTGAAATGTTGGAATTTCCCATGGAATGGAAATTCTGTCATCCAACCAGCTCTAGTATTAACTCATTAAATGCTTTCCAGTAAAAGATGTTCTTGGATTTGGAACTTGCTTCCCCACTGTGTCTGCTGGGTTCTAGTTTTGGAGAGCTCTGATGTTGGAAAACAGCCATATTTTGCCAGGATTATCTGGGAGTATGATGGTTTTGCAGGATAGGGGAGGTTGGAATGGAAGATCTCAGCTGAAAGATTTTGGTGGGAGATTTGTTTCTTTGTAAGAACTATGGGTTTAGTCCTCATTTATTAAATGTTTATATATTTTATTTATTTTGCTGAGAGCATTAGAGTCACTTAAATTATTACATATAAATGCTTTATACTTTGATTTAGCTGTGCATATTTCAGGAGTGTTGCCTGAATACGAATTTAAACTATTCTGAAACAAAAATTGGTCTGATGTTAGTTATTTGGGCAAGGGGAAAAGGTGTACTGCAGAAAAGGGTTAAGATAGGAACATTGACATCTGCTTCATTACTCAAGCAGCAATTTAGGCACCCAACTCTCTTAGTCTCCTCTGAAAATTCCAACCCTAGATTCCCCATCCCTCATGGCTACTAAAGAAGAGACACTGTAAAAGGGAACCTGTTTGAAATTTATTTACTAACCTTTAAAATCCTTGTTTTGATTTGACACTATGGGCAATGATGCTCTAGCTATTTAGAAATATTTCTTATCAATTTTAAATGAAATTGCACTGAGTGCCCGCCCTCTCTGAAATATTACAGCCATTCAAATGTGGCCATTTCTTGTAGCATTAGAAATCTTAAGAATGGGATCTGTATAGTCTAGGCTGGAGATTATTTTCCCAAAACTCCAGGTTTATGTTTATGTATGATTTATGTGCTGTATCTGAAACAAAAGTAAAAGCTGTGGCAAGTGTGGAACCCATATTAGCAAATAGATCACCAAGCAACACTCACAAACAGTGTATCTATTATAATAATGGGATGGGTGAAAAGAGAAGAGGTTCAGCAGTAATACAATAATGCTAAGGATGGGCACTCATTTCCTGTTTCTTTAGGGCTGATACAAAGCCCAATGAAGTCTTTCCATTGTCTTCAGTGGGTTTTGGATTAGGCCTTTCTGGAACAAATTGCTGAAAAGCCAAGAGCAAATGTTCCAGAAGATCAAATAATTTTATTCAGTTGACACCCCCTGTGCTTGATGTATTCCAACTCAAATAATCTTCTTTTCAGGCTCTTGAGTTCTGGAAAAGGTAAGACGAAAACTATAGTGACTAGACTAGCAGCGAAAGTGAGAGTAGTGAGTCTGATTTAGGCATTTAGAGGAGTGTGGAGGATTATTACTACCAGTGGATGTTTCTCTTGTTCTCTGAATCTCTCTCACTCCAAAAACTAAATGGATCCTTCAGAAATCTGGCTAGCTACCAAGTACACAATCACACATCTGTGAACCAGATGTCTATAGCATTCCATCCAGCTGTGCTACTGCTGAAACATCTGCAGAATCCAACACATGTTCCTTTGGTCAGGGCATCTCAGGAACACAATCTGTAAGAATGAAAGCCCACAGTAAAAGAAGGAACAACATGCATTTTACTAGCTGATTTATTTTGTTTTTGTTGCCACTTTACAATTCTTAACTGACTTTCCAGTAAGCTTGAACCCGGCATTCAGGTCAGGAATTGGTACAAAGAAAGGCACTAGTGTTAGACTTTCCTCCATGGAGACTAGGGTTCAGATTCTGATTAGGTCGCAAAAGAAAATGAGTTTGGTCTCCTCCTGATCCTTAGACCTTATCTGTGTCACAAAATCACCACATGACTATACAGTTTAAACACTTGTTATACTGAGTGGAGCCCCAAGTGGGAATTCTGGGACTTCTACTGCAGCAGATTACAACTCCCAAGTAAACCAAAAGTTAGGACACCACTGAGACCCCTACCAGCCCATCAGGATTTAAGAGCTTCCTAAGGAAACAGTAGGAGCCAAAGGTGATTACAAAATTACTCCAGGGAAATAACCTCAGGCTTTCCTGCTCCTTGTGCATAGGCCTTCAAGGCCTTGAGATCTAGGCTAGTGGTGCCTATGGGAGCTAAGCTTTGAAAAGTGTTCATGCTGGTTAAGAAAGCAGTATTTTGCCTGTGGAAAATATGTCGTTATGCTGTTGTGAAAATACTGAGGGGGGAAAGAAAGCTCTTTTTCTTCTGGATCTGGTGGAATCCTAACCATTTTTGCCAATGGTGCACAGAACTTTGAGGAAAATATCACTTTTTAGAAATCGCCCCTGTAAACTTACAAAAGACCCATTTGCCTCCAGTTACTCAGTAGATGGGTAGCCTGCAAGCAACATCAGTTAATAATTAAGGGCCATATTCATTAATGTGTCCCTAATGATTCCTTTTGAGAAGGAAAGGAAGACACTTTGAGAATTACTGTTTGAGTTGCCAAAACACCAAGAGACTGAGCAAGCTAAAGAGCGTTGTACCTGTGTGATATTAGCATAGGCTTCCTTGGCTAATACTCAGAAGCAAATTCAGGACTGGGTTGTCTTGTTACATAAAAAATATGCAAGCTGTGTCCTTGCTTGCAAGATCCTGTTTTACTTCAAGCTGTCCATTTCTTTGCTGGAATCTACTACAATTGCCCCAGGTGCATGAAGACATGAACAGTGTTTGTAGCTCTTTAATCTCTTCTGCCATATGCAGACCTGAACTGTGATTTTATCAGGTGTCTCTCTGTCTTGAGAGATACAGCACTAGCCCGTTAGCAAAAAGGAAAGTAAGACTAACAGTTTTTGTCAAGGAGCAGCAATAGAAGAGGTGGTTAGATGCAGATGAATAAAAGTGACTATTTTTTTTTTACACAGGCAGTGCTCTTTGAGTGCTTTATGTCATTCTTTTTCAATTACAGTCATAATTCTACAACACAAAACAGAGTGCTAATTTCATACAACCAGATGCACAAGTACTTTTCTTTAGTGGTAACTGTGCATTTGTCCAAATTTAGCTGGCACATTTTTAATTTAAAAACCGCCTCTCATTTTTCCAAAGTACAGTTACCCTAATAATTCCCAAGCAAATGTTTGCGTTTTTATTCATAGGGAAAAAGCACAGTTATAAAATAAAATCTTTCTCCTTGTCTGATGATACACGTATAAAGTTTGCGGACGATACCAAGCTGGGAGGGGTTGCAAGTGCTTTGGAGGATAGGATTAAAATTCAAAATGATCTGGACAAACTGGAGAAATAGTCTGAAGTAAATAAGATGAAATTCAATAATGACAAATGCACTTCCACTTAGGAAAGAACAATCAGTTACACACGTACAAAATGGGAAATGGGAAATGACTACCTAGGAAGGAGTACTGTGGAAAGGGATCTGGGGGTCATGGTGGATCACAAGCTAAATATGAGTCAGCAGTGTAACGCTGTTGCAAAAATAAGCAAACATCGTTCTGGGCTGTATTAGCAGGAGTGTTATAAGCAAGACACGAGAAGTAATTCTTCCACTCTACTCCGTGCTGATTAGGCCTCAACTGGAGTATTGTGTCCAGTTCTGGGTGCTACATTTCAGGAAGGATGTGGACAAATTGGAGAGAGTCCAGAGAAGAGCAACAAAAATGATTAAAGGACAGAAAATATGACCTATGAGGGAAGATTGAAAAAATTGGGTTTGTTTAGTCTGGAGAAGAGAAGACTGAGAAGGGACATGATAACAGTTTTCAAGTACATAAAATGTTGTTACAAGGAGGAGGGAGAAATGGTTTTAAATTGCAGTGGTTTAGGTTGGACATTAGGAAAACCTTCCTAACTGTCAGAGTGGTTAAGCACTGGAATAAATTGACTAGGGAGGTTGTAGAATCTCCATCACTGGGGATTTTTAAGAGCAGGTTGGACAAACACCTGTCAGAGATGGTCTAGATAATACTTAGTCCTGCCTTGAGTGCAGGGGACCGGACGAGATGACCTCTCGAGGTCCCTTCCAGTTCTATGATTCTATGATGTCTGTTTTCCACTGTAGGAATCGCTACCTTGCAAAAATTAAGAACATTTGAAAGTGTTTCTGTTCACAGAAATGAGTTCAAGCCTTTGATTTTACTAGAGCAAATGATACTGACATACATAGAATCACATTTTATTATATCTGTTACTGTTACAAAATGATTATATGGATCATGTTATTCAAACACTGTTTTTATACATACAGAAAAAATGTATTCAAGCTATTTTAATCAAACTCTTCTAAAATAATGTTATACTGTGAAAAAAATGCTACTGAGATTAATCATAGATACAGCATAAGGAAAAGTCAGCATAAAATCCAAGACATTTTACTTCAACTTTTAGTGTCTGCTGATATAGACCATTTATACAGCAGCACAAACTAATTATTGATTAAAACTCACATGAAATTCTCTGCAGCTTTGATTCATTGTTCTTTCAGTTTATTTCTAATTCTCCCACACCACCCCTCTTAGTAGCATTAGCTGGGTTTCAGACATGTCTTGCATATTTGCTTTTTCTGACATTGCCAAGAACAGAAGATCCTTGTGGTAATAGCAGACATAAACAAGATAAAGCAAGTTTATTTTCTCTAACTTAAATCACAGGCTCTGTTATCTGGACTTCTGAACACAGTTTGCATCCAGATAATAAAGGGAAGCAAGATGAAGCATTTTTGTTTCCATTCCAGGTCTTTTAGTAGCAAATATTTCTCTATAGCAAAAATGTGGTCAAGTTTTTTAACTTACTGGTCACTTCACCTCCAAAAATTCTGGTTGAGTTCTCCTAATAAGTAGCTCAAAGTGTAACAGGTAGCAGCTGTTCTGAGGGAAAAGCTTGTGGTGTCATTCAGAGTGGCTGCTCTTTTCCTTATCTTGACTCTTTCAAAGAAGAAAGTAGTTCTGAGCATAGTTGTGCTCATCTTAGGTGGCCCAACCATCCATTTTAGTTGATAGGACACCGAATGGCTGATTAGGTTGTGTGATTGCTTCCATCTAAGAAACTCAGAGCTGGAATTATTTCCACAGTTCTGCTGTCAATAATAAAATGATGTTTTTAGGGGAAATTCATTGTTAAAATGGCTCTGCATCAATCCTTCCTCATTCATTGGTCAGACCTGTGGTAAAAAAAGGGATATGCATCTGTCTGAGAACAAAGCCAGTGAGTAAATACCTTGTTTTGAGGCAAGCTTCTATAGTTATAAGTTGCACTTACATGGTGCCTTTCATCTAAGAATTTCAAAGTGTACATCAAACATAAGTCTCATAAAAACCTATGAGGTAACTACTGTCCCTTTAACGGAGTTGCTTAAGATGAGCCAACCATAGAATGTCAAAGCCAGGAATAGAATCCTCAACAAACAACTAGACAATACTTCCTTCTATGATTACACTAAAATTACCTGAGTGAAATAGCATCCATAAATATCTGTACTGCTTGACCTCAGTTGGGTTTAGCTCAGGTCTGTAATGCTATTCTACAGTTTGAGATACTTATACCTGCACAATTTTTAGTCAATAACATTGTTTGATCTGATGATACTTTAGAAAACTGAAAATGTAAGTGAGATTGTTCAAAGAAAAGTATCTGTTGTTGTGTCCTTTTATTGGGGCATATTTTTTCCATATCTTCAGTATTTTTAAAAAATTGCAGTTAGATTTCTTTTAGCAATTTTAATTTTGATCAAAGTTTTAGACTGATTGCAAAAAGACAATCTTCCATTGTATACTTACACCAAGAAATGTCATTAAAGCATATTGGGTGAAACTGATCGCTGTGAAGAGAGACCACACATGGTTTATGAACCACTAAGGTCCAATTTAAATTATCCTAATAGAGCTTCAGTGGGACTTAAATGGTTCTTATGCTCTGTGTAGGCCTACTGTACAAGGTTAAATTTCACTCATTGACTTTTTCATAAGAAATGTACCAACTCCAGGTTATGTATGAGTTCTATGGATATGCCTTGGTATTCAGCCAATCTACTCTGCTAACTGTCCAGAAAGTTTCAGATCAGGTGTGTGCTCTCTCACAAAATGTCCAGTAGATGACATCTAACATGGTGTAGAATGTTATCCTGAATCATGTTGGCTTAGTGATGGCCATTACCACCATATGGCAAGTGGAAGCCTGATTTTAAAAAAATCAGAAATTGTGAGCAAGGAAGGTGGATTTTTATATCTAAGTATACAGGAAGCGTAAATAGTAATTTGACTTTACAAAGACATGGAATTTGTACTGCAGCAGAATTTCGGTGATGTTTTAGAGACAGTTCACTGTGGGGAGCCACAAACCATGACACAGACTGTTGAGGACTGCAAAATTATTCAGTTTCATGGAGGTCTTCATGCCTTGAACATAGCTGATAAGAACACTGTGGCTTGGCTTGACTGGATTGTATACACCAAATAAATAAATAAATAAAACAAAATACCACAGGGGTTGCCCCCTTATTCCCCAGTATGGGCTATCAGCATCCCAGATTACACAGGTGAGCAGCCTTGGTGGAAATTCTATTCTTTGCCCTGTGCAGATGGACAGGAGTGGGGAATAAGTCGAGGCTTGGCTTGGCCTCCTCCCTTCTCCAGCACAACTGAGCTGGCACAGAGGGGAAAATGATCTTCTACTGGTTATTACTATTGCTCCTGGAACACGGAGGGAATTGTGACTCATAGCATAGGACTGCAGATGTCAGTAAAGTTCTGAATATGTTTAAGTTTTTGCAGGATCAAACCCATTAGTAGGAGCTAGAGTCAAGTGAAACCTTTGTGCCCTGTGCTTGGTTACAACAATGTAAAATTTGGAAATGCAGCTTTTATTTATTTATTTTTAATTAAAATTCTCATTGCCATTACCAGGCATAGTATTTTGGCATTTTTCTATTCCACTGTAGTGCAAATATTTCACTTTGATGTTTGATTTTTTTAAATGGCACTTGATTTGAAAAACTAAAAATACCTCACTGAAGAAATATACTTCTCTTCTTACACACAAGATGTTTGAGCCCAAGTTGTTTAGAAGTTGAATATGTTATTCCAATGGGTGGGGGGAGAAAGGCTTATTCTAAGATTACAGTGTTCCTACTAAGGTTCCAAATTACCTATTCAGTTCCAGAATCTTTCCACATTGCTTTCAAGTTTTATCACTATATTTTTCATATCAGTCATATCAGTCACAGTTGCCTTGTTGTTCCCTCCGCCCCACCCCCCGTGCCTTTGACATCTTTTTCAAGGAAAAGCTAGTGGAACTGTGTGAAAGTTTTTCTTTATTGCTGACAACTGCTATTCCTTTGATATGACAGGTGTCTAGGACCTGTACACTACTATGCTTTAATTCAGAACATATATTTGAAAATATGGAATTAATGTCCAGCACTGTCAGAAAAGCAAGAGTGCAGATGTGGATGTTACCAATGAAAGAATAGAATATGTGGCTGTGAAGAAATTAGAGAAAACAAGGATGAGATTGAAGGTTAAAAGAAATAGAAGGAAAGTCATGATGTTCTGAAGAGAAAACGAATATGTCCCCAGAAAACCTATGGCACCTGAAGAGCATGGAAAATATAAACTGCCATACCCAAAGTGAATATTGTGGTTCATAAAGAGCATAAACAATTTTAGATATAGCTAGAGAGAGGTGGAAAACAAAGGGGAATAAAAAGGCACTTTCATAGAGCATTAGCAAGAGAAAACAAAGTCTCAAACACTTAAACATTTAGTGGCAGTTACCGTTGCAGTATTATTACTCTTTATTTTATTTTAAGAATTAGTCTGACCTAATATCTTGGGACCTTTTACCCCCCTGCTTATTCCGAGCTTTAATTTTCAATTCGTATTTTAAATGAGTTAAGTGACTTAAAAAAATGCTTTCATACACCAGAGGTATATTGGAAATAAAATTTTAAACACCTGTAAATAGTTCAGATCAGTTCATGTTCAAATAGTCAGAGTTAATGCAACTGCAAGGTCTGGAGTTTCCTTTGCTAGTACAGAAAGGGAACTGGGTTTCTTGTTTTGTCTATTCTTGGGCCAAATTCTGGCCTGAGTGTGAGCCTCACTGACTTCACTTATTTCCCTGGGTTTGCCTATGTACAAATGAGGGGACAAATCCACTGATGCTATGCTGTAACGTTACAACCTGCCCTGAATAAGGGGTGGTGAGCAGCTGCATGATCACAGGAGCAGACCACAGAACAAACTGTAAACCAAAGATGCAACTCCTTCCCTGCCATCCATTTGCTCTGGGAGGGAGGAGAGTATGGGTGGAGACAGGGCTGCTCTTAATCCCCACTATGCTCTGCTTCCTCCCTGCCCACCGGTTGCAGAAGATTAGATTCTATTGGCCAAACAGCCCATGCCCTGTCCTCTCCCCACACAATTAGAGTAAAAAAATCTCAACTGCCCTTACTCAGCCAATCAAAGCACTAAAATATTCCTTCTTTAGGGCTCATCTACTCTTTGAAATGGACTGAGATGCTACTCCAGTATAATTATTGTGGAATTCATAGAAGTTAAGACCAGAAGGAGCCATTAGACCATCTAGTCTGATCTTCTGTATATCACAAGCCATTACATTTCACCCCGCTACCCCTGTATTGCACCCAATAACTAGTGTGGGGATCAGACTCAGAGCAGAACTTAGCCTAACAGGTGAAATCCCTAGACCATGTTAAGGTAGTTTTTGAAAAACACCACAAATCCTTGTATGAACAGGATGGGATCAGTACATCATTGCCCAGCACCTTGTGTAGTCACTGACAACTGTGCATGGTGTTGCCAACCTTGAGATTTTATATGGAGTGTCATGATATTTGTTGTCAAAGCCATAGTTGCTGGAGTCATGCCATTATGTTTTTGAAACAGGACTACGTTAACATGAACTTTTGGTTTGCACCAGCAGGGTAGTTAAAGTGCAACACTTAAGAATGCTCTGTGGTTCACACCCTTGTAGTCTGGACTGTGGCACCATGTAGGCAAGCCATAATTCTTTAGTGTATCTCTTTCCAGAAACTCATCTTATTATTTGAATTATCATAGCACCTCAGAGCCCCAGTCAAGAATCAGCACCCCATATTTGGACAGCTCTATCTCATATGGAGAATGGAGGCAGTATCCACACTTCCAGCACTTATCTGTATCTTTATCTGATGACTCTGGACATTCAGGTTGGAGGACATGCAAAAAAAAACAAACCTGTTAGTTTTACGGTTAACTAGACCAAACTCTTCTGACAGCATCAATTACCTGTGTTCTTTTCTGTGTGTATCTGTATGTGGAACCTAAGTTGGGGAGGGGCTGAACACTGTATTTATTACTATCAAATAGTTTTGGGATTTGTGGTATTAGCAGGGAACTGTGGGCAGAGCTGCATAACTCGCCTTCTTTTTCCTGTAACAGAGCATCAAATCTGAACCCCTTGAAACTCTGGAGGAGGGGAAGATGCTTTGAACGTACACCTAAACCAGGATTCGTATCTCAAAATGAGGCCAAGATCATCTCAGCACCTTGCCTGTTTTACTCAGATTGGCACTGGAGATTTCCATCAGATGTTGGAGAAAAGAAAACCTGCTCATATTCACCTCTCCTGGCCACCTGAGAGCAGGGTTTAAAATAGTGGCTGTTCTACTTTCTAGTCTCTGTTTCTTAGTGCTCCTATTTCATAAGGGACTGAGTGGATTGGGATTTATTTGTCTACCATCTTTATTTGTCTACACATCTTTAGGGGAAGAGGCTGTTGTATGTATCTTTTAGTATAATACATCTTATAGACTCATAGAGTATCATGATGATTCCTTAAGGTCTGACCTCTTGTACATTACAGGCCCCTGAACCTCACCTGCCTACTCCTGCAATATGTCTATAACTCCTGGCTGAGTCACTGAAGTCCTCAAATCTTGAAGATTTCAAGTTAGAGAGAATCCAACATTTACTCTAGCTCAAACCACCAAGTGACCTATGCCCCACCCTGAAAAGGAAGGCGAAAACACCCACATCTCTGCCTATCTGACCGGGGGGAAAAGGGGGAAATTCCTTCCAAACCCCCAAATATGGGGATCAGTTAGACCCTGAGCATGCAGGCAAGACCCACCAGCCAGACACCTGGGAAAGAATTCTCGGTAGTAATTAGAGTCCTCCCCATCTAGTCTCCCATCTTTGGGAGTTGGAGCTATTTGCCAATAGCAGGCATAGATTGTACTCAATCTCATCATACTGTCCCCTCCATGAATGTATTAAGATCAGATTTAAAGCAAGTGTTTTTTTCCCTACTACTCCCCCTGGAAGGCTGTTCCAGAACTTTATTCCCCTAATGTTTAGAAACCTTTGTCTGATTTCAAACCTAAAATTATTGATGGCCAGAGTATATCCATTTGTTTTGCACCAACATTGGCCCTTAACTTAAATAACTCCTCTTCCTCCCTGGTTTTTATCCTTCTGATGTACAGTATTTATAGAGAGCAATTGTATCTCCACTCATCCTTTGTTTTGTTAGGCTAAACAAATCAAACTCCTTAAGTCTCCTCCTCTTCTCTGCTCACCCTAGTAGCCCTTCTCTGCACCTGTTCCAGTTTGGATTTATCTTTCTTAAACATGGGAGACCAGAACTGCACACTGCATTCCAGATGAAGTCTCACCAGTCCCTTACACTTCCATATCTCTACTGGAAATACCTCACCTGATGCATCCTAAGATTGCCCTACTCTTTGTCACAGCCACATCCCATTGGCAGCTCATAGTCATCCTGTGATTGACCAATACACTCAGGCCTTTCTCTTTTTTCTCTAGCTTCCTACTACTATGTTCCCAGATTACAGCAAAAAAATTTGTAGTTAGTCTCTAAGTGCATGACTTTGCACTCTTATATTTCATCCTATTTCTGTTAGTCCAGTTTTCAAGGTCAACCAAATTTTCTTGTATGATATTCTGGTCCTTCTCTGTATTGGCAATACCTCCCAACTTTGTGTAATCTGCAGATTTTATTAGCACATTCCTAGGTTTTGTGACAAGGTCATTAATGAAAATGTTAAATAAGACTGGTCTCAAGACCAGTTCCTGAGGAACTCCACTAATAACCTTTCTCCAGCCTGACAGTTCACCTTTCAACATGGCCCATTGTTGTCTCCCCTTTAATCAGTTCCTTACCTACCTTACAATTTTCTTATTTATACTCATCATTTCCAATTTAACTAATACTTTCCTTTGTGGAACCATACCAAATGGTTTACTGAAATCCAGCTAGATTAAATCTATTGCATTTCCTTTCTCTCTTTAAAATAAAATATAAATGAAAGGAATCCACTAATATATTTCTCATTATTACAATTTCCTAGGTGTAGAAAAAATTATTCAGACAGCCAAATTATGCACAATGTTTCTCTCCCTTTATTTCTTTTTGCATCCTGTTTATAACATCATGAATATATTTAATTTAATTTTTTCCTCCAGTGTTCTGGTTAGCTGATACCAACTATCCTAACAAATAGAGGTATATTGCACTGTAACACACAGTAGTGTCAGATGGCAGCATGGGCAATATACTGTATCATTATTGTGGCCTGATTCAGCTACAGAACATTTAATTGAATGCAGTGGGACTACTGACATGCTTTTTATTAGATATGTGCTTATGCAGCTTTCTGATCTGGGTTCTAAATGCAATCATTCTGAACTTCTCCCATGGATGTGAGAGAGATTTTTAGTGGCCATGTTAAGAGAATTACTTTCATAGCCAGCTCTATGTAGTGCTGTGCATAATAACTGTTAGAGTTCACTGACTGGAAGTTCTTCATGTCTAATACATTAGTGTGATCCTGCTGTAATCTTATGAGTTTTATTTTAAATTGTGATACATGTTCCTCCTTGTCTTTGCGTCTTTTATTTTTGGCTAAGCTGTAGCACTGTGTGATCTGTTAAGATTAACATCATGCCCTTGTAATTCAACATTCTCACTATATGTATGTCATTTTCCTTTAACACATTTGGTAGAAGGGCAAGTTCTACTTTGTAGGGAGCATCACTTATTCTGAACTGGAGAAATTAATTTATTTGGTCAAAAGTTCTTGGATTTTCGGTCAAGGGCAGAAATTTGTAATTGGTAGATGAAGAAAAAATTTGCTCTCCCAGTGATACATTTTACTATAATGTCTTCACATCATAGAATTTTTAATTCTATCTAATTCTATTTATTCTAAAAAAAGGACCACGTGGAGAAAAATACAAAATAAATGTCTTAGAAATAAACACAGAGATCTGTCTTTAGTGTAGTCTTTTAAAATATTTGCAAATCATTAATTCATAGATTAGCAGAGTGGTGGTTCAGTGGCTTCTATGAAATGTGTTGAGGGTCTCAGTCTAGTTCTTCGTGGATGTAAGAAGAAAAAGACACACCACAATGAGAATCTTTTGTTAGTAGTCTCAACCGCAAAGCCTCAATGGTCTGAAGGGATCTAGAAACTGAACTAAACACCTTCATCCTAAAGAAATGTTTTTTAATGCCATCAGTCAACCTGAGGCCCCAATACTGCACTGAGATCCAAGCAGAACTCCAATCTCTTCTGTTCAGTTTCTTCTATGACCTTCATCACTGTAGTCCCTAGACACCTTCCAGAATTGCATCAAAAGACATGACAGAATTTTTCATGTGGTTCTCTTTTTCTCTTTTCCACTCCCAAATGAAACATTGTTTGTTTGTTTGAAATATAATTTGATACAGTGTATGTACAACTGTGTTATGCATTTTATATTAGCAAAAGCAAAGGCTGTAGAAGTGCTCTTTGCACTTGGAGCAGAACATGGTGAGATGTATGATGGTTGAAATCAGCATCCCCCACAGAGAGCTCTGTGGAGTATTGGGATCTTAGTTAAGAGTTGATAAGACTAATGCACCTTCTCTTGAACACAATTTTTCTATTTTTTTTCCATTTCCTTCTTACTTCACCTAACAGAGATTTAACTTGGACTTCTGAAGACTTAGGGCTGAGAGATCACCGAAGGCCCCAGTCTTGGAAAGATTTAAACACATGCTTAACTTTAAGCACATGAGTAGTCCTGCTGAAGTGAGTGGGACTACTTGTGCTGAAAGTTAAGTCTTTGCAGAGTTCAAGCCTTCAGTTTGTGTAGTGTTTACCACAGTATCATCAATCTTGGGGTATGTCTACACACAAAATTAGGTCAATCTTATAGAAGTCGATTTTTAGAAATCAATTTTATACAGTTGATTGCGTATGTCCACACTAAGTGCATTAAGTCGGCAGAGTGCGTCCTCACTACCATGGCTAGCGTCGACTTTTGGAGCGTTGCACTGTGGGAAGCTATCCCATAGTTCCCGCAGTCTCCGCTGCTCTTTGGAATTCTGGGTTGAGCTCCCATTGCCTGATGGGGCAAAAACATTGTCACGGGTGGTTTTGGGTACATGTCGTAAGTCGCCCATCCCTCCGTGAAAGCAACTGCGGACAATCGTTTCATGCCTTTTTTCCATGCAGACACCATACTGCTGTTAGCATACTGTGCAGTAGGACTGCTAACCATCGTCGTCATCCACCGCTTCCATTGCAACTCTGCTCTCCTGGTGCCATGAATCCACTTCGCAGGTCCTCTCGTCATTCTGTATAAATATCTGTTCTTGTGGCATCCGTCGTCACCCACCGCTTCCGCTGCAACTCTGCTCTCCTGCAGACACCATACCACAGCAAGCATGGAGCCCACTCAGCTCACCGCTGCTGTTGTGAGCATTGCAAACACCTCATGCATTATCCTGCAATATGTGCAGATCCTGCAAAAGCAGGCGAGGAGGTGACGACAGTGCGATCATGACAGTGATAAGGACATGGACACAGACTTCTCTTAAAGTACAGGCCCTGGCAATTTGGACATCATGGTGGTAATGGGGCAGGTTCAAGCCGTGGAACGCTGATTCTGGGCCCAGGAAACAAGCACAGACTGGTGGGACCGCAGAGTGTTGCAGGTCTGGGATGATTCCCAGTAGCTGCAAAACTTTCGCATGCGTAAGGGCACTTTCATGGAACTTGTGACTTGCTTTCCCCTGCCCTGAAGTGCAAGAATACCAAGATGAGAGCAGCCCTCACAGTTGAGAAGTGAGTGGCAATAGACCTCTGGAAGCTTGCAACGCCAGACAGCTACCGGTCAGTCGGGAATCAATTTGGAGTGGGCAAACTGTGGGAGCTGCTGTGACCCAAGCAGCCAACGCAATCACTGAGCTGCTGCTATCAAGGGTAGTGACTCTGGGAAATGTGCAGGTCATAGTGGATGGCTTTGCTGCAATGGGGTTCCCTAACTGTGGTGGGGCAATAGACGGAACGCATATCCCTATCTTGGGACCGGAGCACCTTGGCAGCCAGTACATAAACCACAAGAAGTACTTTTCAATGGTGCTGCAAGCACTGGTGGATCACAAGGGACATTTCACCAACATCAACATGGGATGGCCAGGAAAGGTGCATGACGCTCTCATCTTCAGGAACTCTGCTCTGTTTGAACAGCTGCAGGAAGGAACTTACTTCCCAGACCAAAAAATTACCCTTGGGGATGTTGAAATGCCTATAGTTATCCTTGGGGACCCAGCCTTCCTCTTAATGAAGTGGCTCATGAAGCCATACACAGGCACCCTGGACAGTAGTAAGGAGCATAAAATATCAGGGTTGGAAGGGACCTTAGGAGGTCATCTAGTCCAACCCCCTGCTCAAAGCAAGACCAATCCCCAGTTTTTGCCCCAGATCCCTAAATGGCCCCCTCAAAGATTGAACTCACAACCCCGGGTTTAGCAAGCCAATGCTCAAACCATTGAGCATCCCACCTCAGGAGGGTTGAGAGGGTATTGGCTCCAGGGTGATGAACAGTTCCTGGCTGCTGGGTATAAGGGATTCTCTGCTTGCCTGCTGTGCGCTGTCCTCAACCTCCTCCTCCCCATCATCTTCCTCATCCACAAAATCCGCATCCCTGTTGTGTGAGACTCCCCCATTGCAGGTGTCCACGGACAGTGGTGGGGTAGTGGTAGGGGCTCCCCTAGAACTGCATGCAGCTCATCATAGAAGCAGCATGTATGGGGCTCTGACCCGAAGCAACCATTTGCATCCTTTGTTTTTTGGTAGGCTTGCCTCAGCTCCTTAACTTTCACACGGCACTGCTGTGTGTCCCTGTTGTAGCCTCTGTCCATCATGCCCTTGGAGATTTTGGCAAATATATTGGCATTTCGTCTTTTGGAAAGGAGTTCTGATAGCACGGATTCTTCTCCCCATACAGCAATCAGATCCAGTACTTCCCATTCGGTCCATGCTGGAGCTCTTTTGCGATTGTGGGACTCCATGGTCACCTATGCTGATCAGTTCGCCATGCTGGCCACACAGGAAATGAAATTCAAAAGTTCCCAGGGCTTTTCCTGTCTACCTGGCCAGTGCATCTGAGTTGAGAGTGCTGTCCAGAGTGGTCACAATGGAGCACTCTGGGATAGTTCCCAGAGGCCAATACAGTCGAATTGTGTCCACACTACCCCAAATTCAAACCAGCGAGGTCAATTTTAGTGCTACTCCCCTCACTGGGGAGGAGTACAGAAATTGATTTTAAGAGCCCTTTAAGTCGACAAAACAGGCTTGGTTGTGTGGACGGGTGCAGGGTTAAATCAACCTAACGCTGCTAAATTCGACCTAAACTCATAGTGTAGACCAGGGCTTGGTTGCATATGATTTCCTTTGTCAGGAAAAGTGAGGTAGATTGATAAAGGATACATGATAGTGTTTTTGTATTTGGGCAGCTGCACTTAAATTTATTCCAGCCCCCCACCCTCCAAGTTACTTTAAATAGGTGGAGAAATAAACATGACAACAAATCTGGATCTGAGATTAATGAAAGTATTGGTCAGAAGGAGAATCTTTTAAATGGATTCAGTTACATTTGAAAAGGGAGAGAAATAATCTCCAAAATCTGAATTAAACTAAGGAAATGTTAACTTTAAATCAGCTTGTGATGCCCCACATTCATGAGGCAGGCAAGAAGCTAAGTAGGAGTTAATTAAATCAGGTTTATAAAAAAGGAGCTGGTGGCGAGAAGAGGCACAGATGGGAAAAATAGAGTTGACGGCATCTAATCCTGCCACCAGCTCTGGTAGGAGAAACTGAAGGATTATACTCTGTTTAACAGATACTGTTTAAATTGTGTCTTTTTTAATTGGCTGAAGCAAGCAGTAGCTACTTGATGTGTGCAGGGCTTGTCTGGAACCTATACTAAAACTCTAGTTCTGAAATTAAGCTGAGGTGGAGAAATGCTAGGCACAATAGTGTGTCCATGCGTTACAGGTGATGTATTGAAAGTGTGTTTCAACAGAGCCCGGGTAACAACTTTACAAAATTACTTTGTTTATATATATATATAAAGATACACCTTCTTAAAGAAAGCTCACAGGCCCCACCCAACCTTAAATCTGCCCCTTCAAATTTGCAAAGGTCAATATAACAAACGACTAGGAGGTAATTAAATCCACTTTCCTATTCAAAGGATCCACTTGAAACAATCTCCTTTAAATCTTTAAATTTTAAAGATTTAAATTGGTTAAAAATGTACAACTCATATGTCACTATGTTTCTACTGGACTATTTTGGTCAGGGCTTGGAGGTATAACTTAGTAACACAGTGTCCAAAAGAACATGGTGCTCAGACAATAATAAAATGTAATAATTTTCATACTAATTTGTTCATTTCAGAAGTTACATACACAGGAGCAGCAAAGTGAGCCTTTGAACAGTAACCTGTGATTAATAAAGTCAGTTGTAGTCTCAAAAGTAGTAATATTTTGCAAGTAAGAAGACTTGGGTATCTTTGTGAACACTACAATGACAACTTGAGCTAGTTGGGAACTGGAAGTACCATTCTGCAGGATATTCCGACATTTCAAAAAAATCTTTGTTCCAGATTGGAGTGAAAAGTTAAATTTCCTATGAAACAAAAATGCCCAAAATATTGATTTGGCACCATTAAAATGTTTTGCTTCAATAGTTTTGTTTTGACTTTATCATTTTGATTCATTTCATTTAGACTTTTATAGTATAGTAAAATAGTAAATCTAATAAAATTAATAGTTCAATATAATAAAAAAGTCAAAACAAAATGAATCCAATTTTAGATTTTTCCTTTGAAAAATGTTTTAATTTTGATAAAACTGCATTTTTCAACAGAAAACTGTTCAGCTGAAAATTTGATCAGCTCTAATAAAATCTTCTGCTTAATGTACATCAACAGCCCATAAAAAACAAGCAAAATGTTAGGATGCATAAAGAATAGAATAGAGAATTCAGAAAATGATTTATATAATTGTATATATTAAATTAAATCCTCAAATACTGGTCTCAGTTCTAGTCGCTCCATATCAGAAAAGGGAATAGCTGAAATAGAGGCATTCAGAAAGGTTCGTAAACACAGAAAATCATTTGTATGAAGAGAGATTAAAATGATTGTGAATGTTCTCTTTAGAGAAGGGATACATTCCAAAGGCAGGACAGAAGCATAGAAAATAATGAATCTTCTATAGAAGAAAGATGGTGTCATTCTATTTACCCTCTTATAATACAAGAACTAGGGAATGTTAATGCAATTGAAAGGCAGTAAATTTAAAACTGATAAATGGAAATACTGTTTTCACACAACACACAGCTGGCCTGTGGAACTCATTGCCACAACGTAGCATTGACTATGGAAATTTAGCAGGATTCAAAAAAGGATTGGTCATTTTATCTGGATAACAAGACTATGTAGAGTTATAATAGCAAAAATTAAAACCTCCCAAAGACTTGGAGCTGGTATGCCAGTGGATGTGTGTCATTGCAGAGGTGCCAGCCATGCTATCTCCACCACCTCCCCAGCTCCTAGCAACACAGCAGATGGGAGGGGGTGTTCACTATGGCACACAGGGCACGCTGCCTCCATTGGTTTCTACTGCCTATTTGGCCTGTTACCTTTGCAGATGGGTGGAGGAAAATATTCCCCTGTGGAAAGACCAAAAGGGTTAGACACTGATGTCTACATGGTGGGCAAACCTTTTGGCCCGAGGGCCACATCTGGGTGGGGAAATTGCTTACAGGGCCGGTGCAGGGAGTTGGGGTGCGAGGGCGGAGTGCGGGGTGTGGGAGGAGGTGCGGTGTGCAGGAAGGGGCTCAGGGCAAGGGGTTGGGGCAGAGGAGGGGTGCGGTGTGTATGAGGGGGCTCAGGGAAGGGGGTTAGGGTGCAGGAGGGATGTGGAGTGCAGGAGGGGGCTCAGGTCAGGGGGTTGAGGTGCAGGGTGCAGGAGGGGGCTCAGGGCAGGGGGTTGGGGTGCAGGAGGGTGCGGGATGTGGCAGGGGGTTCAGGGCAGGAAGTTGAGGTGTAGGAGGGGTGCAGCAGGGGGCTCAGGGTGGGGAGCTGGGGTGCGGGGTGCAGGAGGGGTTCAGGCTCCAGCCCGGCGCCGCTTACCTGGAGCGGCTCTGGAGTGGCAGCAGTGTGTACCAGGACCAGGGCAGGCTCCCTGCCTGCCCCAGCCCTGAGTCACACTACTCCGGGAAGCAGCCGGCACCATGTCCCTGCGGCCCCTGGGAGTGGGGGTGGGGGGGCACAGAGGGCTCCACATGTTTCCCTTGCCTGTGGGTACCTCTCCCAAAGCTCCCATTGGCCACCCTGTTCCTGGCCAATGGGAGCTTCGGGGGAGGTATCCAAAGGCAAGAGCAGCATGCGGAGCTCTCTGTCCCCCCTACCCCCACCCCCAGGGGCTGCAGGGACTTGGAGTGGCCACTTCCCAGAGCGGTGCAGAGCCCGGGGTGGTGGCAATCCCGCGGGCCGGATCCAAAGCCCTGAGGGGCCGGATCTGGCCCGCAGGCCATAGTTTGCCCACCCCTGGTCTACATCCTCAATTAATTTGTAGAGCAGTCCCATCCCATTGAATAGGGAGACTAAGGCTGATGCACAATCAGAAACAATTGCTAAACAGCTACAACTTCCCAGAAAAGTCAGACTCAATGAGAGAATAGATGTTAAAGTCACAGCACTTCCTAAGCAAGTGGCTGGAAGAGCTGGTGACAAAACAGAGTCATGTAAACCTACCTCAGCAACAGGTATCTTCAATAAAATGTTAGTTTATCACTAATGCTGGGAGCCAAAGATAAGCTGGGTTCACTTACAATATTTAGACATTGTATAGCACTGTGTGGGTCAGATTCCCAGCTAGTGTGAATCGGCATCACTCCATTGACTTATGTTCAAAGCACTTATGAACATTAACCAATCATCACATCACCCCTGCCAAGTAGGTGGATCAGTATTCTTATCCCATTTACACATGGGAAAACTGAAATAATTTACCAAAGTGTTGGTGAGTCAGTAGAGCCAAGATTAGAACTAAGCATCTTTTGTGTCTCATATTGCAGTCATTCCTCTCAACCATACTACCTTTATAAAAGTCTTAGAAAATTCTCTCATATCAGAACTAAGTCTTCCATGTGAAGGAGTGCAGGACAGATGTAAACAACTGCAGCCTTTACTTCTATCAGACAAATATCTGTGTCAAAACCCTATGGCTTTATTTCCTGTTAAAGAGCAGCTAGGTGAGCTAGCCTGGGATATTTATCCTACATTTCCTGGTACTTCATGTGAAACCCATTTCAATGACAGGTTTCAGAGTGGTAGCCATGTTAGTCTGTATCAGCAAAAATAACGAGGAGTCCTTGTAGCACCTTAGAGACTAACATAATTATTGGGGCATAAGCTTTCATGGGCTAAAACCCACTTCATCAGATGCATGGAGTGAAAAATACAGTAAGAAGAGGTGCTATAATATATATCCTTCTTACTGTATTTTTCACTCCATGCATCTGATGAAGTGGGTTTTAGCTCACAAAAGCCTATGCCCAAATAAATGTGTTGGTCTCCAAGGACTCCTTGTTATTTTTCCATTTCCATTTCAATGAGTGTTCAGAAGGATTTTAGTTTTATAGCTCCTCATAGCCTACCCACTGTAGGAATGACCTTTCTACTACAGATCACCGATCCTCTAGTATGGATTGCTCAGAAAACGAAATAATAGTTGGGGAATTCTTTTGGGTTGCTCTCCAGGCTTTTCCAATTGGATTGCCAATCCTTCCTGTGAGTTAGCATGTTGCTGTGCCCCTGGGTAGGCAGAACAGGCTTTGATCTATGCTGTATCTGCTGGTATAATGCTGATCCAATCTGATGACTTTCTCCAGAGCCATTCTCTGCTCTCACGTTTTCTTTCTTGCTGACATTTGCTTTTCCACCTGCCCTGGACTGGCTGAGGAACTAGTCTCCTTTCCCCCAGTATTTAGATATCTGTCTAGGTCTCCAACAGTTCTAAATATACATTATTTCATGTTAGTTGCTGGAGAGAGCTTCTCTGTTGCCTGCTCAGATACAGAATTGCTTGCCAAAAACTGTTTTAAGAGTGTTTCATTTTTTCCCCAAGTGTAGTGTTTCTTACTCACTGTTTCAGACCTTTTTCTCCTCCTGTAGAAGTAGATTTGTAGAAGGTATGACCAGATTTCACAAGTGACTATACGCATGCTGGTCACTGAACTAGAACACCTTTTTAGGTTCCTTGTCACAGAAACCTTGGAGCAGAGCTTCTTTCCTCTGGCTCACAGTTAGTACCTCTTTTTGTCTCTGCCTTTTTCATTTCTTGCTTGTTCTTCTCTGCATATATTCTCTTCTTTGTTTTAACTACCAGTCTTAAGAAATCTCAGTGTTTCATGGTTATTTGTGGCTTGGCTTTCTCTCTCTGGTCTTGCATTTCATTCCAGCCACTAAACTAACTGGCAGCTCGCTTCTCACTCTGGGCTCTTAGATACTGCTGCAAGGCAGAAAAACCAGTTCTATCCAGACTATACTGTGAGGGATGAGCTGCATGTAATTCCTTCTCCAGTCTGCTAGCAGAAATTTAACATTTTTTGTAACTATATGTATTGTATTGACTGTTAAAGGTGTTTCCAGACTTTTTATAAAGCACCTTACACTATTTCCATAATATTTCACAATACATCATGAAAAATAATAGGTCCATTAAAAATATTTAGTATATTACAATGTTAAAGTGCCTACCCAAGTGCCATGAGATGACATATATCTTACCATGGTAAATCATAATAAAAAAGGTTGACTTAAGACCAGCCACTGTACTTGTCTAGAAATGAAAAGCACAAACACCTCCTATCCACACTTGACAGAGACTGTGTATGGATTTTTTTTATTCACACTAAACATCATTGAGCCGCTAGTCGCCATAAATCTCACATGTGAAAACACAAGATAGCTGCTTTTTCCCATAAGCAAAGGCATGTTTGTATTTTTGTTTAATAACAACTTTGATCCCTCTACCATTGGCAATGGTCATTGAGAAATCCTGACATAAAGAAGGTATCTGCAAGATAAAGTTCTACAAGGGATGATTAGCAGCACTTAAGTTTTCTTTTTGTTGAAAGGAAGAATCCCTGATTGAACAGTGCATTGAATGATATGACAAGCAAGTACTTGATCCCTGTCCAGCTGGAAAGGAATTGTATTCATCAGCAGCTTTTTAGCTAAGGATGTCTTTATATTTTCACTCTTTGTTTGAGTCTCTCCAGATCCTCCCTTTACTTCATGTCAGCACTATATAGTAGGTATGCCAAGTGGTTTTGAAATTTAAATTACAGTCTCTTTTTCAGATGTTATTGGAAAGAACATGTAATTTATAACCACGTGTTAGGAGTACAGGATGTTCATGGTTCACTGCCAATTCTTCTTTTGTAAAGTTAATAAAACTTTCATAAAACACTTATACACTTGTATATTTCATGGTAAAGATTTTTTTTTATCTCATAAGCTAATGTAAAGATTTATTAAAATAATTTTTTGTTAAGAGGAGTGTCAATAGTTTGCAGCTGAGTGTAATTTTGTATTCCCATGAGATGACAGTCTGACTAAAAATGACAGTAACAGCTTTGTTGATTTAGCACTAAAAATAAAAGGATTCTTTCAAATGATAGAAAGCTCTCATACCCTGAGCGTTCTGAAATACACTTGAGACCCTTAAGTAGAGTTGCAGGGAAATGTTCACTGGCAGTGTGGACACTGGTGAATAAGCCTTAGCATGCTCACTGGCTCTGACCCATTGGGCTCTCACCTAAAAATGAATGTGAAGAATCTAGCCAGTGCACTAACAAAAGAATTCAATGTGTCTGAATATGGGAACCATCAAGGCTATGGATAGTGTCATAGAATATTTAGTAGGGGCCAGGACAATGCCCACTAAAGGCATTAAGAGTCTTTCCAGTGATTTCAATGGCCTTGTAACATCATTGTGACTTGATTTTTGTTCTACTGGTGACTATTGGCTTTACTTTAGGAGTGACCAAAAGGGACTATTATCTGAAAGTTGTGCAGGGGCATATGTGAAAAGAGATGATTGTCTTAGTCCAATTGCTGGAAGAAGGCTGTTCACATCACAAAACAGAGTGACAATTGGTAGCTTTGTTGGAAGTCTTGGTGAAGAGGCTGAGGATTAAGTAGCCATGGAGCTGGAACTCTCTCCTCCCTCTAACTGAGGGAGAGGCACATTGGCAGGACACTGTGGGGGTGTCTACATTGTTCCTGCTATACCATACCTATTCTGTAGATAAACACCTCCCAAGATCTTCCTCCATCTATGATTGGCCATTAAACAGACCAAGAGTATGTTGTATAACTTAGAATACGTCTGTGTGCCTTTCTAATTCTGGCTTAAGCACTTTGCGGTTGAATTGTGGAGAAGGCTAGGTAATCTAGTGATATATGTCTGCGTTATTTATGATGACCCGCATCAGTCATTTACATCAGTGCAAAGTGATCAGACTTTGCACTGCTGTAAATGACACAGGTCAATGGAAAACTGGCCTTCAGGATAGACAAAGCACTAGAGTTGATAAAAATTAGGAGCACTGTGCTTGTTAGAGATCAATGTTAATTTTATAGGGCCAGAGTACTGCGCTCTCTTGTCCAGATCCTCAAAGGTATTTAGGCTTCTTATGCCATTGGGAATTAGGCACCAAAATACTTTTGAGGATTTAGACCTCTATCCTTATGATAACTGTACAACTGCCCATTCATCCTAAATCTAGCACTTACTGCTTCCTTTTATATTTAGAAAAACACGCACCATTTATGTGACATCTGTTCAAGATGTGTGCGTCACTGCCAGCCCATCCATAGAACATGATGCATTGTAGTTGCTTGCCTCTGCTTTGTTGGTTTTTGGTTTTTGTTTTTTCCTAAAACAAATCTTTCCCAGTTCACAGGTAACAAAGATGGGGAGGGGAAAGGGCTGCACTGGGTAATATTTTGCCCCAAGTGGATGTTTATAAAAAGCAATTGGAGTTGGCAAAGCCAACATTGATTTGTGTATAACAGTAAGATTTGGGGAGAATTAAACATGAAGAAATGTTGATTTGTTGTATTTTTCCATTTTATCCCACATACATGATAAAATAGAAATGTAGGTCCTTAAAGAATAAATTAGTGTGCAAGGAAATAAGGAGAAGATAATTATACTTGGGGAGTTAAATACAAACGGGTTGAAATTAGGATACGTTCATAAGACACTGCTGAGTGACTGCTGCCTCCTGACCCAGATCATAGCAGACTGGTCACAAATGATTTTTAAATAAAATCAGGTTCTTAAAGCTTATTAAATTGGGTTTGTGTAATTCAGCAACTTGTGAACTGAGAAAAAGTGTGATCATTCTTCAGCTATTTCTTACATTACTATATTTTGAAAATTACCTTCCACAGGGCAAGATGGGACAGTCACTATACTGCCCTGTACTGCAAACATGGTTGCTCAGACTGCTTTGGTTAAAATTGGTCTCCTTGGGATGGAGGGAGGGGCTTAGCTTAGTCCCTGATTGACTTTTGTCACAACATAAAACTATTCCATTATTCAGCAAAAGTTGGCATGTGCTGAAAACTCAGGGCTAGGAAAGCATAGGTGCAAGTAGGTCACAACAGAGGTGCATCTAACAAAGATGTATGGGGAGTCTTATCTAAACTCTGCTCTCACACTTGAAGAAAAGGAGGCCTTGTGGCACCTTAGAGACTAACAAATTTATTTGAGCATAAGCTTTCGTGAGCTACAGCTCACTTCATCGGATGCATTCAGTGGAAAATACAGTGGGGAGATTTATATACACAGAGAACATGAAACAATGGGTGTTACCATACACACTGTAATGAGAGTGATCAGGTAAGGTGAGCTATTATCAGCAGACACCCATTGTTTCATGTTCTCTGTGTATATAAATCTCCCCACTGTATTTTCCACTGAATGCATCAAATGAAGTGAGCTGTAGCTCACGAAAGCTTATGCTCAAATAAATTTGTTAGTCTCTAAGGTGCCACAAGTCCTTCTTTTCTTTTTGCGGATAAAGACGAACACGGCTGCTACTCTGAAACATCTCACATGTGAGTAAATCTGAAGTAATCCCACTAAAACAAGCAATTGACTTGGGATGGGTCAGGGGAATGCTAATGAGCTACAGAATATTTTCCTTGAGAGTCCTTTGTTCAAATCTGGCCTAAATTAGTGACCAGCAAGTCATTGGCATACCTTTGTTAAATGAGTCAGCCTAAATCCCGTTCTTAGTGGTATAGATTTCCACATCACAATTTTACACTTTCCTTAGAACTCTCAGTAGAAAGGACAAGGACTGATTGAGTATGGAGTTTGGAGTACCTTCTGAATTCCAGAGGTTTCTCCATCAGGTTTGTGATGAGGCATCTTGCTAGGGAATTTTGCACTGCATCTTCAGATGTATGCAGTACCTGTTCTTGACTAAACAGTTGTCTTCCAGCCCCAGCATGGTCAGTTCACCATGAACACAGCACTTCCTTAAACAAAACAAAACAAAACAAAATGCAATTAGCCAGCCCATTAAAACCTCTGTTAAGCAACCACTTGTGGGAAACACAAAAAGTAAATGATGGTCTTTAAATAAAGGTATGTGAGAATTTTACCCAAAAATCTGAGAAGAGTCCCATAGAATAGTACATCATACTTATTTTACACCCACAACTTACAATAAAAACATGTAATTATTTGTATTCTTATAAAATACTTAAAATACAAATAGAGTGCAAAGGTTTTTATTAAGCATCACAGAGCACCCGTGGCTGTAACTTTGACCCTTCTGCTCTGCTCTAGATATAAAGGTAGATGAAATAAAAATATAAAGTTTGTGCTTTTACACCAGTTCTCTCAGGTTGTCAGTATAGAAAAAAGGCAATGCACAGAATTAGAGCAGACCAGAAAACAAAGAGGGAAACTGCATTTTTTTCTTATTCTAATTTAAATCAAACAAACATTTTCCAGCCACCTCTCCTGTGCACAGTCCTGTCTGTTTGTACCTTGTGAGCACTGAAATGCAAACCATTATACTGGGTCTCCAAGGAGAAATGGGCTGTTGTACTTGGTATCAGGTTCAGGCAGTCTCTGGGCCTGTTGGAGTGAATAAAGGGATGGTTGTTTGGCACTTCCGAGGCTGGATTCTCCATTGCTTTGCACTTGATAGGTTTAGTCATTTAAATTTGTATAAAGTGAGGGTAAAGAAGGTATGAAATGCTACTGAATCAGAATGAGATTCACTTGCAACAACGTAAACAACTACAAAATGTGCAAGGCATGGGAGAATCAGGCAAAGTAAGGGACAATATTCAGGCCTAAAGAGTGGGAGGAAAAGGCAACAAAAAAAATTGGTATTCATGCACCAGCAGCAAGAATCTTCTCCTTACAATGGGGTCCCCTTACACAGCATATCCTATACCAAGCCTGGAATACAAACAGTGAGGAAATTCTGTTCATAATCTAGAAATCTCTCTTACAAAGAAAACTGTGTACTGAGACAGTAGTTCCCAAGTTACAGATGGAATCTTGTACTACTGCAGTGGGGATTCCTGGTGTTAAGATCTGATATAAAGAACTGCACAAAGGAATCCATCTGCAGTGTGCATGCACACACATACACACACACACACACAAACACAAGAAGTTTTATTGTTCTTGGAAAACCCAAGAACTAGACTACTGGCAATTTACCAGTGAACTATCTACATATGTACAGCCATAGAGCACTCTTATAAAACCTGACACACACAAGATTAGCTGCAGAATCATACTCTGAGAAAAAGAAATGCATGGGCTACAAAATATCCCAAATAAAGTGATGATGACCACATCTGAGGCCACTTTTTCTTGCAACTCATACATCCATAAGTACAGAGCCACTTGTTAGATTACAAGTCATGAGAAGACACCAAGAAAATATTTGAAGATGCCAGACATTGCACAGTCCAATATTGCTGCAACTAAACCAACATCTCTATAGAAAATTAAGCCATTTGCTGTTGTTCGTTTTTCAAGAAGGTTTGAATTGTGGTGAATAGGCTACGACAGATGATTAAGGTTTTATTTTTCCTTTGATAAATATTGTGTCTGTTGATATAAAGTAAGGGTACCATATGGCTGTTTGCATTCACAGCTTTCATTAGCCACTTTGTAATGCTCTGACTGATTTCTGGTCATTTGGAACTTGCTTTAGTTTGCCTTCCATCCAGTAGAAGAACATAAAGGACCTGATTGTGCCGCTCTTATAGATGTTTTTCTTCTCCAGAATGTCAGATGGGCACCTGCATGCACTTTTCGAGATATAAACTCAAGAAGAGCATTAGAAAGTGAAGCTGAGGGGTCACAAGGTAATGACTGCATGTTTAGATGGTTCTACACAGCCCTGTGTATGAGAGTGCTCTCAGTTATGCTACTTGAAGTCAGCAGCTTGAACTGGCCGAGGACCTAGCAGAAAAACATATGGTCTTCCCTGCTCCCTACTGCCACTATCCTGCCTCCAGCCCATCCCCAAAATGCTCCCTGTGCTGAGGGGGGAGCAGGTGGCAAAGAGATGGCCGTGCTGGCCTGGTGCCATTTGAGGATTTCTATGTGATGAGCAAATGCTCAGATGCCCATTTAGTGTCTTTTCAGACTGCTTTGTGTTGCCTGGAAACCCAGGATTGGAACTCAGAATCGATCCCATTATATTGAAAATACATAGATAACACTGGAACTTAGAATTTAGCAGTTAGAACTATGAGTTTGGTTTTTTTTTTTCAATCCACTTAATTTCATATCTCTTCCATCTGACTCATCAAGATACTTAAGACCAAGTCTATAGATAGTACCACTTATGCGTAAATTAGCAAGTGCCTAATTTTAAGCATGTGAGCAACCCCATTGAAACAATCAGACAGTTTGTGTGCTTAAAGTTAAGTGTGTGCTTATGTACCTTGCTTAATCAGAGCTATAATGAATACAATCACAGCTTATTGCCCACTAGTTATGAATTCAAGAATCTGCACAGATAGAGACTAAAAGAGGAAGCGAACATATTAGGCATGGGGTGATCTTGTTCATGCTAGTTCAGACCTATATAAATAGTCATCAAAAGTATCTTAAGGTGTTTGGAAAAAAAAATTGTTATAAAATATATGTTAGAAGATTAAAGCACACACGTAACATTCCTCCCTTCATGTCAAAATGAAATTGATAATTGCCAGTTTTTAACCAGCTCAAAAGAGGCTTTCACAGTTTTCCCTTCGCAGGCGATTACTTATTGTAGCCTTTGATGTCGACATTATTTAATAGAGATTTTTTTTGTCTTTATGAATTATTTCAACTTGTTCATTCTGTCTTCAATTTAACAAAGCTTTTGAAAAGGAAACTGTAAACAAATTATATAGGATGGTTTAGTAAGAATGTGAATTGTAATTCTGAGCTAGATTTGCTTATGATGATGGTTTCAAAATATATAAAACATATGGACCACCAGAAATTCAAATGTAATAGTTTTGGTCTTCTGATTTATTATATAATGTAATTTACATTTTATTCACATTTCCCATGTTCTTTTTTTTCCTCTTCCATTTTAATATTTTACTATCTGTGGCAATAGCAAGAATGTGAGCAAAATGTATTCCTCTAATAAGGTCATATCATTCATAGAAAAACATCAAGAAATGGTGAAAGCAAGCTACCAAATGTCATGATTTAGTAGTTTACTAAGAGAACTGGAAATCTTACAATGGAAGGAGAACAGGAAACCTAGTGAGCTTTTCTCCCTGTTTTTACTGGCAGTTGTATACCACAATATAGATACATTTGCAAATTCTTACCCTAAATCTTATTGGGTGGTTATTCTGTTTATCGTACTCAGATGCAACTCCTATTAATGTCGGTAGAAGTTATAATCTTGTCTCAGGCCTGGTTCTGCCTGCTATACTCTGGAGTATATATATACTCTGCTATACACTACTGGAGTAGTACAATAGCCCACAAATAGGCCCACAAGAAAATAATGGGAACTACAGTGTCCATTAAAAAGCCAAAGGAGTTAGTAAAAGTTATCAGTGCATAACTGTGCAGAAACAAATATACATTGGGTACCACATGGATATATACCACTTGAAATACCTAAGTTAACTGGTATTTTGCATTCTGAATACAGGAGAATATCACATAAACCAAGATGAACTATCATGTTGAGATAAGCACTCATTTTTAATGACACTCACTATAAAACATTAATACATGATTGAAGATGGTTGGGATTTTTATCCTGCATTCCATCCCCTTACCTCTGAATATTATTTCACTCAACTGTTCACTTTAATATTTAAGGTGATGAACTGAAAATATGCTCTACTCAAATCTATCTGAAAATGTCCTGCTAATTAGCCTCCCAAATTCAGATCAGGTGTTCACTAGCACTAACTAATTTGCTGCCCAGCAAAAAATACTAGTGCTGAAATTGTCATCAGGGAAAATGGAGGGGGAAAAGTTGAGAAATCTTTGATCCTCCTTTCAGCCAACCTCTGCTATGTGGGTGAAAGGGAGATCAAACACAAAGAGACGTGCGTTCTGTGCTGTGTTATAGGGATCCAATACTCCAAGAATCATTTGTAAGTTAAAATAGGAAATCTGCCAAAGAGACCATGGCTAAGGAAAGGCCATAAGTAATAACACATGCAGAAAAGATGTTTGCTTACCATCCTTGGCTAGTTGACTTCAACCGAAGTTGATATGAAATTTCATCACTCGACTTCCGTCTGCCTAGAGGATTAGGCTTTTGCCTTCTATAGTTACGGCACTAGTAATATGGTACTACTAGCTGGGTTTATGAAGCCGACCACCTCTTCAGGAGGTCATTTATAACCATCCTCATCCCTGGTACCTCCTCCTCTGCTATACTCTTGGTTGTGGTTCAGTGCAGGCAACATGGGTAAACAGATCAAGTATGACAGGTTATATTTTCCATCCCCCACGATCCAGAAGACAGAGAGTTAACTCTTTCCTCATCTCTCCGATAACTCACACCCACCCAGATATAAAGGGACAAGGTAATGAGCTAGGTTGACAGGTACTTTTGGCCTGGTCTACCCACTGTACCACTATAACTATTGCAGTTAGTGATGTGGTTTTTTTCTGAAATAATTAAAGCTGTACAACCCCCATAGTTTGGATGCAGTTATACCACTGGAATGAAGATTCTCATTCTCATATGGCATAAGCACTTTTATGCCTACAGATAACTACATCCACACTAGGAATGTTGTACTGTAACTAAAGCAGTACAATATTGTGTGCAGACAAGGCCTTAGATAAATAGACTGAGGGTAAACTGGAGCTTACATTAGATAGCTCTTTTTTCCTTATTGAGCTCAGGAGGTGAAAGTGGAAGAACTAGTAGGAAGCAGGCTAACCCAAGACCCTTAGAACAAGCCGTGAGAGTTTGCAAACTGATTATTGTAGTAGCCTAAGATGGACTTTTTCATTTTCCTGCTTGTTTACAACCCTATTCATTTCTAGTTAAAGCGTTTTCAACTTAATTTCATGAAAAGGAAAAACTGGATGAGAAGCTCCCTCTCAACAGACTTTTGCTAGTGGTCTGCATTAACTGACTCTACTAACTCATGACATCTTCACAAAGAAGGTCCTTTTACCTGCTGCTTTGGAATGAGACTTCTGATCACCACTTAAGCTGTGGCATGTATGTGTTACTGGCTTGATTTTAGTTCTTTTTTGTTGAAAATATTCCTATGGTTGAAAGTCTGATTCAATGGAATCCACCCAACACCAGCCACTGGCAGCCCCCATGCCCCACATCACCACCATCAAAAAAATTACACTTTCTTACACCTTTAAAAAAACTCAAATATTGAAACATCTGGATTCATGGATTCAGACAGCTACACACTGCCATGTGTTATCCTTCATCATTGTCACTATAGTTATACTACCCACCCAGACATAATTTTGTTCCCTTGATTTGTTCTGTAATGAACATAAGAATATTAGAACATAAGAATGGCCATACTGGGTCAGGCCAAAGGTCCATCCAGCCCAGTATCCTGTCTACTGACAGTGGCCAATGCCAGGTGCTCCAGAGGGACTGAACCTAACAGGTAATGATCAGGTGATCTCTCTCCTGCCATCCATCTCCACCCTCTGACAAACAGAGGCTAGGGCCACCATTCCTTACCCATCCTGGCTAATAGCCGTTAATGGACTTAACCTCCATGAATTTATCCAGTTCTCTTTTAAACCCTGTCATAGTCCTAGCCTTCACAACCTCCTCAGGCAAGGAAATATTCCGTTGACTATGTCTTGGTGCTCTTATAATATTGTGAAATAGATGTGTAGTAAAGATTTCAAAAGGAATATAGTCCCAGGATATGTTAAGTTACAGTTTGGAGGAGTTTTATACATTTTCTCATATTGTGATGTGTTGGGTACTGTTAGGAACAGAACTGGAATGATTGATCTGTTTGATGTTATGAAATATGTCTGATAAGAGCCTTTTGTAGGTTGCATAATGGGCGTGGATTTATTTTAAATTCAGATTATTACTCTTGGGACCCATGCTTCCCTCTCCAAGTGTCCACTACCTACCTTCCCCCAGACTTCTGCCCCTCTATATTTTCCCTGATACCCCACCCCCTTTCATGCTTACTCCTTCACAAGCAGCAGGTCAGTTCTTATTTATAATAATTGTAAAAGTTGTTCAATATATGTGTGGAAATGGCTTTGTAAATGTGGCTCCAGCCATAGCCATGAATAACGGGAAAAGGGGATGCTAGCTTCAGCATTATCTATGGAGCAGCAGCAGCCAGTGCCCCTCCATAATAGCTGTATTTATAGCCATTCATAAATCCACACTGCACCCACACTGGAAAATCAACATATTTGAAGTTTCTCAAGCAATAGGGCTACATAGCGTGGGGCAAATGACACTTCTGAAAGGATCAGCTGCCCCATCAAAAAAAAAATGAAACAGGCTCTTGCATGCTTAGTTTCATTCCTAACAGTCTGCGCTGACTAAAATTCAACCCTCCAGGCCATCATATTACATTATTGTATGTCATATTGCAGTTACAAAAATGCAAAATATTTCCATTTCCAAGCAACGAGGGCAAACATTTTTCCATGATTTTTCCAGTGGTTCCACATGATAGAATCAGGTCATAATCTGAACCATCTATTCAGTCATTCAGATGTAATTGTGTG
Source organism: Lepidochelys kempii (assembly GCF_965140285.1). Lineage (NCBI taxonomy): Eukaryota > Metazoa > Chordata > Testudines > Cheloniidae > Lepidochelys > Lepidochelys kempii. Next base: position 32,736,104 of record NC_136385.1, on the reverse strand, counting down.
TGTGTGTGTGTATCATTTCATAAAAGTCACACACTAACAATGCCTTGCTTTATTATGTGGGTCAGAATAAGCCACTGGTTGGTCTCTTGCTACTGTGCTTTGGTATATGGCAGTGTGAACCTTGGCATATGAAAATCTCATTGTGGTTTTTGTATGATATGAAACTGGTTACTTAAACATCATTGACCAAGGAAAGGAGCAATTATCTGTGGCTTTGACTCAGTTCTGTTCAGCTATAACCATGTAATTAGGAGATAATTATGGCTATGGAATAATTTGATATAAGGGTATATAAATATAGATTCTGGATGACTGTCACTACATTAAAAATATGATTACCTGTGGTTTTGTTAGCCTTTTATGAACAACTCTTTCTGTTCAGGAAGTTATATATCTACCCCTCTATACTATCCAATGACTTGTTTATAGTCTGCTAATTATTTGCTAACATTTTGAAGAAAGAGATTAGCAGATCTTTATCCTGCCATCTTGAAGACAATCTTGGGAATCTCAGTTCCCAGGTCAAGAGATTTCATGATTTCTGGATGTGGTCACTGAGGGGAAGGGCTCTCCACTGAAATTTTGTGCCATCTCAGATGCACTGGAGCTTGTACAAGAAAGTGTCAATTATACCTCCCTGTGTCAATAAGGTCCCAAGAGCTGCAAGGAGGACTTACTTTCAAAGGATGACAGGTGATGTTTCATAAGTCAGCCCATTCCTGGCTACCTTGGTGATACTCCATTGTCAGCTAGCGCTGCCTGCTTTCTGGGCTGCTCTGACAGGTCTCTAGTGTAAGAGGACTGTGGTCCCTTTGTATCTTTGCCATCTCACACCCTTTACCTTTCTCTGGCTGTCTTTCATGGTCTACACCTGTGGATATTCCATGCAGAAATAAATCTGGCCCTATGACTTGTGCTATCAATCTAGTTGCAGGGAAAAAGGATTTGTGGAGAAGAAAAATATATATTGCTTTTCATCCCCAAATCATATTTCAAAACATAATCCATTCACCAGCCCCTGAAGTGCAGCCCCCTCTGAGATGACACCCAGTAGCTGTCAACAGGGGGCTCACGACAATGAGGGGGAAAATGCGGTGGCCCTGAAATGAAGACAGTGTGTGATTCATATTCCAGAATCTTTAGAGTTTCCTTTATGAAAGCCAAATTGAATGAGGTATTTGACATCATTGTTAGACAGTACACCATAGGCAACTTAGGCATAATACAATAATGATCAGAATAATATAATAATGATAAGTAAACTTGGAAAACCTGGATGTCGAGTTCAGGATACCATCTGAGAGTCTGGATGTTTATTGGAATTTTATCCAGATTTCCTAAATGAGCCATCGTTGACCTTGGTAGTTAACAATCACATGTCTCAGTGAACTTTGAGTATTTTTGTATATACTGAGCCCTATTTTAATAATTATTGTAATTAGCGTATAAGCACAACTGGATTTAATTTTCTAATTAAACAAGTTGTTTGTTCTGGCTCATTGATGCTTCAGTGGCTTTTGAAAGTTGTAATAGAACTTTATCCCAGGCAATTTATCAGCTGAAGAGATGGTTTGGGTAACCCCACTAAGCCATAGGATGACAAAAATCTACAGAAATACAGGGTGGCGTAAGTTATTGCAAAGAAAGGCATTGTTGCTGTTTTCACATATTTATTTTAGATTTAGCCCTACCAGGCCTACAACACCAGGCTGTGACAGATGGGATGGGGTGGAGTGGGTATGGATGCTTGCAAGATGTATAAAGTTCTGGTCTGGCGAAGCTCTTCAGCATGTGAGTAGTCTCTTAGATTGTGACTACTTCCAATGGACTACTTATAAACTCTGGAGGACTGTAGTTCAATCCCTTGAGTCAACCAAGAGGGCAGCCATCACATAAGTGGGGGTCACCTGGGGTTCAGATTGCTATGGACCTCAGATGCTTGGGGCAAACTTTCTCTGGCCAGAGGACATATATAACCCACTGTTGAGCATGTGCTATGTGTCTGCCTCTGTCCATTCCACAGAGGATGTGAGTCTGTTACAGCATCTGGCTCTCTAGCTCCAGCTGTAAAAGAGTCATGCTTTTAGCTTCGACGATCCTGGTTCATTCCCTTGTGTGTTTGCTATTACATACTCATAAGCCTACAGTTACACCTATACTTTTCTGGATTGGAGCCCACATGAATATAAATTACTCTTTGACCTTAGACTCCTTTCTCTGATGCATGGAAGAAATTTCCTTTCTTCAAAATAAAGACACATATTCACTTGAAAACATGATCTTTCGCTAACTGCGAAAGCTCACAAGACTTCATCTAAGAGAGAGGATTATTTTAGCTTCTTTACAAGGCAGGCAGAAAGTCTTTTGCCAGTTTCACTTTGTATGAGAAAGTTTTCTCACAATTCTACTTCTCTTCTCTCTTTTTTTTTATTTAAGAAGGCATGCCAGGATTTATGACTGAATAAGCCAAATATAGAACAGACTACTTACATAATATTGAACGTATGCTATAATGTCAGATGTGAGTTAATTTTAGAAAGAGTAATGGAGGGAACCAGACAAAGCAGATCATCGCTCAGCCCTGGATGTGATTAAGCAAACAGGAAGGATTCTATCCCACTCCACCCATGTATTCGGTATAAATTTCCTAACAGACCTATAGCAGAGGAATATAAAACTGACTGCCAAATTAATATAGACAAATGTTGGGTGGTCCTATTTTGCACGACTCATTCAGTGCTTTCATACAGTAAGATTGGTTCTCATCCAAATGAAAGCCTGAAAAATAAATTCATCATCCCTTTATGGAAACTGAAGAATACAATTCAATTAAAAAATACTACAGCCCATTAATGGACCATAGAACCGAGATTAAAACTGGCAGAAATTGGGAAATTCTGAGTTATTGTACATGTTCTAATGACAAGCCCTTAACTCTTCCCCTTTCTTAGCCACATAGGCAGAGAAAACTTTATTTTAAAAATGTGTTAACTTTGTGACTGTACAGACATGCTTAAGCATCAGATTGTGACTCATCCTTACTTCACTTCCTCCATATTGGTGAGCAATAACTGACATAAATAGTCCCACTGAAGTCAGTGGGACTGCTGAGGTTAATAATGGATCACCATTGTGCATGAGGAATCACAATCAGGCCCTAAAATGCTAAGGGATAGATTCTGACTCTCCTTACTCATATTGGGCCTGATCCAAAGCCCATTTCATTCCCCTTCTTCCCCCCTCCCGCCCCCAAAGTACAGGATTTTACAAATCACAATGTTGATTGCTCTCTCAGTGCATGTTGTCTGTATAATGGAGAAATTGGCTATGTTTGAATAAGTAAATATGAATTATATTTAGGAGTATTGTTGGAAAGAAAAACATTGTGGATCCATCTAACAAGAACATAATTAAATAGCGTATGAGAAACTGAAAACAGAAAACCTGTTTAGTGACTCTCTGTGGGCAGAAAAGAATAATCATGACCAGATGGATCAATCACTTTCTAAATTTCACTCAGTTGCATTTGCAACCCATGTTGCAGAGTCAGAGCCTTTTGTTAAAATGACAATAGTTATCTAGCCCAGCATTAATCCCAGTTACTACCCCATATGATGGACCTCTAGCCACAGTATTGAAAGTGACTTGGCCATGGAGCACGGATGGTGGGGTCAGAGCTTAGGTATGAGCAGAATTAATTCACTAATCTGAATTAATTGACATTTAATTAGTAGTTAGTGAATGCAAGAAGTCTGAAGAAAAAACAGGTAACACTGAAGATATTAATAAAAAACTGTCCTTCTTCCAATGCTGATGAGGTATCTCCATCACTTTCTTTAAATATGGCAAAGAATCATTATGATTATTGAAAATTTGCTCCCATTTCACAATAGACCAGATTCTGGACAGCACCCTAATAAGGCAAAGATGCTTACCACTTCTTATGCCCTTCCCATTGCTCTGTCCCTCCCACCCTGCCCTGCACCTCCATGGGTGCCTGAAAGGCAAAAGAGAAGGACTCCCCCTTTCTTTTCATACTGGCTAACAGACCTACCCAGCACAGATCAGGGTCTATGCTGTACTCCCTTCAAGTGAGGTGCACTATGGGTTACCTGGCAGTCCCTAGAAGGATTCCTGGATGACTCAGACAATTCTTCCTAGAGATTCCACCTGCTGCAAAGCCCCTGTGCTCCTCCTCTAACAAGCTTGAGAGTGCATTGGCCCACTTCAGGATTCTTCCCCACAGTGTATTCTCCAGTCTAGCCTAGTTGTAAACTTCCCAAGAGATTTCTACTACAACCCAGTACACCCGTTGAGGCTTAACAGTCCTCTTATCTTCCTGGGAACTGCTTGCACTGCAGGGCAAATTCCACTGAATGTAATTTCCTTTTAAAAAATGAGGTCCTCCTTTCTTTTAGGAGACATAACATTGTAAGACTCACAAAGTGGTAGTTCACAATGTCAAGGAACTTTTCTTATATTTAGACTTAATTTTTCCCTTTACTCGTGTCATCCCATTTTTGCTAGTTATTACCATCTTATCCCCTCATGCCACCCTGTTAATATTTGGTATTCATGCCCTGTTGTACGCTGTTAACATGTCCTATATGCCTTTCCCTTGGTAATCATTTAGGAGCAGGTTTGGCCATGCCACACTGTTTAGTACCTTACCCTGAGCAATCCTGTTTCAATCAATGAGACTATCCATGGAGTAGGACAGAGAGAGATTAAGTAACTTGCATAAGGTTACATAGAAATTCTGTGGAAGACCCAGGAACTAAACACAGATCTTTTGAGTCCCAGTCCAGTGTCTTAACCACCGAAGTATCCATCCTTTCTGTCTCATTGTTATTTCTTGAGCTGAAATGGTTACATTTGCTTACTTTCACAGTGATATTATTACAGAAAGTTATCCTATAGGATGTTGTACCTTAAATTTTGATCAGTTCTATGTTAATATAACTACTTCATGAAATTTATAACACCAATAATTTTAATGTTACATATTTTTACACTGGTTATGCCCTCAAACTCTCAATCACTTGAAAATGTAGTGATTGAAATATTGCAGAAGTCTTTGATTCGGAAGTTATGTTGAAGACTATTCAAGTATAAATATGGTGGAGTGATTCAAAATTATTGGAGCACTCCAAATGTTTAAGCATGTTTCAGATAATTATAAATCATTCTACACTGTATATTCAAAACCCCATTCATTTCAGACAGCAGCCCTCTGAAAAATGTTGAGTGCTTCTGTTCAACTCTAGCACTTAGACCACTTAGTTTCGTATTATTTGTGAACTTAACAGCATTTTATATTGCAAATCTTGAACAACACTAAATGGACCTAAGATCAAAAGAGAGACTCAAATAATGTGTTTCATTTTGGTTTTCCTCTTCAGAAATTGTACTCCCCAAACAAGAGGTTTGGCAGTGGGATTGCTAGGGATGAAAAGGTAAATCCTATTACTAGTTTGACTCCTAACAAGTCCCCCCAAAATGCTCATCTGTTCTTAATATAAAGAATCAAAAGAAGAATAACCACATCCTTTTGTGCATTGACCAGGTAGGGCAAAAGCTAGTGGAATTAGCCCAAGACCATACACACATTGTCTTTCTGAAATCAAATTCTAAATCACCCCCATTCTAGCATTACACAACTGTGTTGCTGAGTCTTTGAAAAGTCTGAGGTCAATGAAGGTCTGACAATTTACACCACCTGAGGATCTGCCCCATGCAATCTTCATCAAGAAAAGCTTTCGCAAAGCTTCAAATCTTTGCTGTGGTCAAACAGCTGTGAAGCTACTGTATGTTTAGGAAAGCATTACATTGGAGTCCTAGGTGGCTGAATTAGGGGAAAATCCATCTGTCATCTTGAATATAGTGTGTGAACTACCCCAGATATCATTACAAATGCCATGTCCTGTGCAGGTTGTGGTAGGAGAGACAGAAGAGAAAGGCAAAGGCCATATTGCTCTCCACAAAAAGATAACTTTGTCTCCTGAGATGGGTTAGGTTCTGTTGTTGATGAATTTGTGGATTATTTGTGGCTGGCACCCTTACAAACCTAACTTTGTAGTAAGCTGAACCCTGTGTAATGTCTGTGGAGATCCAAAACAAATACAGTTTTGCCTTAGCATAATTTGTTTTGGTTCAATGAGGTTGCAGACGACAAGCCTAATTTTAGGTTATCCAGATGGAAAAGTTACATGTCACAAAACAGAGGGAGCAGTTCTGTTTAACCTTTCATATTGAAAGAGTGAGGGGAATGTGCCCATGGGGATATGTCAACCTACATAAAAAAGTTGAAATGGTCTAGTCTTCCAATTCTTTCGCCTGATCCCAAAGTGCAGATAGCAATGAAGAAAAGCAATCTTTGTGTAGGGTAAGTTCAGGATAGAAAGCGACCCAGAGAAAGCTCTGTGCGTGTGTGGAATGCTGGTACATAACAGACTAATTTGTAATGATGAATCAGCCAAGAAAGTGTGGTGATTAGTGATCTTGTTATCTTCAGGATGTCTTATTTTTGCATTATTGTTGCTAGAGAAGAAAAGTGACAGAAAGCAATTTAACTTTGATTTTTTTCTCCATTCTATATTTAAGGGATCTGGAGAATAACAGAACTGTAATAAATAGCAGATAGATATAGATATATCTTAACAGATGAAAAAAAGAAAACTGAAATCTCATAACAAAGGAAATAATGGATAAATGACTTTGTTTATATGCCACAAAATAGAAGAGACCTTATATGGTCATTCATCAGCCCATAGGCTGTTTTTGATTAGCAGTGATGCTGTCGGAACCTACTGCCAGATATTTGATTAAGCAAAAAGTAACCAAAAAGTCACCAACAATAGACTGGACCTAATATAATTCCATTGAAACCATCGTGCATACACTCAGCAGAGGTCTTAGTGAAGAATTGATCCTATTCCATTGAAGTCAATGAGAGTTCCATCATTGACTTCCATCGGAGTAAGATCAAGCCCTAATTGTCCAGTGCCAGGGATTTTTTCCTCTTTACTTAATTGCATTAAAATGCTGAACACTTCACAGTGTGAAAGCAAAAATGATCACTTCTGCACACTGGATATTCATATTAGTTGATAATACTTGAACACTAATTAACTAAAGTGTCCTCTGCAGATTATCCCTACAATGTTGGTGCGTGGTTAGAAGGCAAAATTCTCCTTATACCGTAAATTAGGAAATGGCTTTAAAAGTCTGAACATAGATGGAACTTTCTAACTGGCTGTCAGTGATGTCATGGCCATGTCAATAACACCCTGTAAGTACAGGGATCTGACTTTCTTTTTTTCTCTTTAGTTTGGTTTATAAATTCCATTTCATAATAACAAAAAGACACTGAAAGGAAAGTTGTCAGTGTTTTGCCTTAGAATACCACCCAAGGCATATAATAATCATCTGGAAATGCACTGCATGTCATGTCTTATTGCTTAGATATTGGCTTGAAAAAGCTGCCTTAGTAGACAGGATGATATAAGTGCTCCATAGGAATGGACTCTGAAGGAAGGGGAAAATACAGCTACATGCTCAGCTTCCATAACAGCAGAATCCAGGCACAGTTCCAATTAAAGCTCAAACATATGGATACAGTGGAACAATAGCCTCTATTTTTTAATGTTGATCACATCATCACACACAAATAGTACCAACCCTGGGACAGGCTCATGAATCTGCAGTGCACATTACCCCAAGTGTTGGACATGTTCAGTGCACAGTTGTGCCTTGTCTTACTTTATGAATATCCCCGAGAGTTTTCCTAGAATCTTTCTCATTTTTCCTTTAGAAAGTAAGCTGAGTTAGGTGAAGGATCTAACTCAGCCTTCTATCTATCTTAGGTACTTATATGGCTCCATCACTGCAGTATCTGAACCTGTCACCATCTTTAATGTATTTATGCTCACAACATGCTGGTACTATTATCCCCATTTTACAGATGGATAACTAAGGCACAGTGACTTTCCCAACGTAACCCAGGAAGTCTGTGGCAGAACAGGGACTTCTGAACCAATGTGTCTCAAGTCTGAGGCTAGTACCCTAACCACTGGACAATCCTGACTCTCCAAGGAACTTGATGCCCTCAAGTGATCAAGGCATGGCCTTAAGTGGCAGTGTTAACTTCTGAAGGCTGCAGTGTTCCAGTGTTGGGGGAACGGACAAAATGGAAGCATGTCGAGATAAAGGATGGAATAGAGAAGTGTCATCTTTGCGGTATCATTTCCCTCCCCCTCCCCCTCCTCTCTTGTGAAAGCTCCTCTCTTGATGCAATTTGGAATCTGGAGCCCAGAAAGGGGCGGACTCCTGAGAAGCAAGACTTCTGAGGGGATGGCCACTCTGTGGCACTGTATACCACCAGCCCCATAGGAATTCAGTGGGCTTTGGAAAGATTCTGATTGACTGGAATGGTACAGGATCAGGACCTTAATTCTGACCATGCAGCATGAGTTTATCATAGAATCATAGGGAAGGGACCTCAAGAGGCAGTCATGGCAGGACTAAATATTATCTAGTCCATCCCTTTACATGCTTTCTTCTTCCATGAAGTGTGCAACCAGCAAGGGAGAATGTGAGGGGAAGCCCGCTACATTTGCATGGGGTTGGTCAGATCAGACCACATTTTTTCCCAGTAGAAGAATACAAAGGAAACTCCATAAGTGCAATGATGCCGATTTTCCTAAGCATTTATATAATAGCCTGCATAGTAGACAGGTTGACACTTCGTCCCTTACTCTATCTTATTCCTGCTTTTCCTGCTTTCTTCATCTGTCCACTCTTTTCCCTCATTCAAACCTCCTGCCACCTCACTTCATTTTGTTTTTTCTCCCTCCACATGTACAAACACCCATAATCTTCCTCTTGTAGCCAAACACACCAGCTTCTCAGATTGCACCTTTTGAAGGAATTGAAGAGTAGGGAGGGCAGCATCCTGCCTCAACTACCTCTGCTTCTAACATAGCCTGCCTTGAAACCAGGTCAGTATCCATGCGCCAGCAGAAGAGGCATCTTATGTGACTTCGGGCACAGATGTCAAACTTGCACTCCCTGATCTGCAGTATTGGCACCGAAGTGATACTTTGTCATAGTTCTCTTTTCCTCTTAGTATGATAAGTCTCCATGGAAGCCTACTTGCATAATGTTCTCATTTTTTCTCTACATCGCTGTGCTCTTTTCTTCCATGTCTATTGATATCTAGTACATTGGATATCCATTTTTTCCTGTTAAGATTCCATGTTACCCTTCACTCTGTGATCCGCTGTAGTGTACAGTGCATGAGTAGGATCTTTCTCCCATCTTTGGCTCACTGAGCTCATTGCAGAGGATCAGGATTCCAGAAGGACTTTTCTGTTTATGTGTTTCTTGCAAACCCCATAGGGAGAATATATGTATGGGCCATATGCACCTCTTGTGAACAATTCTAATAATAAATTCCCTTGCTCATTTGTCAACTATAATTTTAGCAGGCTAATTAATACATGTATATTCAAATTACTGAATCAATATCTAAATGATGGAAAGAAACCCAGACATGCTTTGTCATTTTTTTTTAAGATGCAGTAGTACTTGTTTCAAGCAAAGCTGGTGACATTCCAATGTTTTTCTGATAAGCATATTAACCAAGACCAAAGACCATGGGAACAAAAAGAAAATGGCATTGTAGATTACGCAAGAAAGCTATTTGTTTTCATTCCTTTGCAAGATGAGTGGTATTGCAGGATGATATAGACCAGAACTCATTGTTAATGCATTTTTGCTCAGAAGTTCTCAGAATGAAATGGGTCTCTGGAAATTTAGCGTTCAGACAAGGTCAAGGGCAACAAAATGCTTCTGGCCACTGTCCTTCAGCCTAGCAGACTAGTCCATATTTTTCTCATACGCTAGCTGGGAATATGAAAAGAAAAAATTAGCTTCAGCATCCACATTTAAATTCACTCTAAGAAAGTGGACGATTGCAAGTTATATGACATTGGTTAAAAGGGATACAGGCCATTTTAAATGTAGTCCATTTCAGAAACTGAGTTAAAAGAAGCTGCAGATATTACATTTTCTTCTTTGTTCCTCTGCCAAGTTTGTTGTTGTATATGTTGTTTCCTATATTTTTTTCTAAAGTTTTTCTCTCCCTGTTGCTGTGTGAAAGACCCACCCCAAAAAGGAAAACTAATGGATGAATGATCTCGCCATCCCATTGGTATAATAGAAGAGTTTTGCACCTAAAGTCAGAATTCAGCCACTTTTTTTAGATATAAAGTATACAGTATAATTTCCAAAATTACAGTACTTGCTCTCTGAATATAGAATATTTTTGAGAATTTACAAGTAAATTGGTTAATTAGTTAAAATTAATTTTAAAATGAATCATTTAAGAAATTTGATTTCAATTTTTTTGTATCCTAGTGCTCTTAATAACAGAATATTGCAGATCATTCAAACTTCTATAGGTACTTAGTGAAATCTTGTACATAGACTACATTTGAAGAATATTTTTTAGGATACTTAGTAACTTCTTTACTGTCATTCTTCATAAATGGAAGTTTTTTCTTCAACTGATGCTGGCATATAATGTTCTTCTATAGAGGATGTCATGAAGTATTGCCCTCTTTCAAAATGGCTGCCATTGCCTTTATTTTCAAAGGGACTGAGTCTACAGGACTACTTAGCAAAGATGGCCATTTTCAAGATGGCTTCTCACTAATCGCAATGTAAATGAAGCCCATTACCCTCAGGAAAGATGGGAATCCCGAGCAGTTTATATAGTCTTAACTGCAACCTGTACTGACACCCTGAGGAAAAGAAAAATGGGGGGAAAACGTAATGTGTGTTTAGATTAAGCTGCAGTTTTAATCAGGAACTGCAAACATAGTATGCATGGATCATAATTGTATGGTTATTGCATAGCATCACTACTGGGTAGCATTAAATTATTGGGGGGGCTTTTAAAGTGTATTTTCATTTGTTTTTCTTTATTTTTTTAATCGAACCTTAACTCTGATTTTCATGGGTTGATAATGCTTGTTTGAGGGATGATTACAATATCTATGTGATGTTTTAAACCATTAACTACTGAGATGTACTCCAGTTTAACATAGTTTTTGTCTGAGAATTAAATATACTACCCCATGATTTGCAGCAGACCATACTGCAAATTCAGCTCAGATGTTGGCTAACTCAGTCATTCAAGACCCCAGAGAGATGTAAAAATGTGAAGGAAGTGTGGTCTGGTGGAGAGGGCACTGGACTGTGAGTCAGAAGACCTGGGTATTATTATCAGCTGTATGATCTTGGGCAAACCTTTTCTTGTCTCTGTGCACGTTTCCCCTCCCACCTTTTGTCTTTCTTGTTTATTAAATTGTAAGCACATTGTCCCAGTTTTTGAAAGGTATTTAGGTAGGTATCTAGGGGCCTAAATCTCATTTTCAAAAGAGATTTAGGCACATAGGGGCCAAAATTGCATTGATAGTTGATGGAATTTAGGGTCCCAAGAGCTTTTCAAAATGAGACAGGCTCTTAAATCAGTTAAGCATCACAAAACTGAGCACAGCGATGCCTAAACACCTTTACAAATCTGAGGCTTTGGGTCAGGGGCAGTCTCTCATTATGTGTTTGTGCATTGCCTAGCATTATGAAGCTCCTAACTCAACTGGAGCTCGAAGAACTACCATAATATAAGTACAGTAATTAATAATAATTATAGATCCATAGTCAGGCCATTATTTGCTTACAGCACAAATAGCAACTGAATCCACACACAAGTAGCACAGTGAGAAACAGGCAAAATCCTTTCTTTTCCCTTCCTCAATAGAGAAGAAAATGTAGGCCAGATATGGCAAGCAGTATCTAGACTGTCTGATATGACTTGCACTTGCTTTGAGTGTCTTGGCTACATAGATATTTATTATGGTTCTAGTGTATAAAGTAGGTTACCTGAAAAGGAGCTATCTCCATTGGCTTGGGAATGTGACTTTCTCTCATAAATTGTTTGAGGGAATCAATAGAACTAAACAGGCTTTATGGAAACCAGCAAAGACCATATGCTGGTCATGTGCCTCAGAGAAAAAAAAAAGTCAATCTGTTAGAAGTGGGAATGCTTTAAATTAAATGCAAGCCAGTATCCAAATAAATCTTAGAGAGCTCAATGCTGGAATTAGGCTGGCATAGTATATTAACTTAACCACTGAAAAATGACTCCTGGTGCAGTCAATGTCTTCAAGGGGAGACTTTACAAAGTATGGGTGGATACCTGCCAAGAAAGCATCCTTCTTACACAAAGAATATATATGTAAAAGACTACTTTTTTGTGGATGTCATTGGAATCCATCAGTTCTAAGTCAAACATCCCATGCTGGCTTAGAGTTAGATTGTTAGTTAGCATTTCTCCATGAGAGAGGCAAGGTGGGTGAGGGAATATTTTTTACTGGACCAAATTCTGTTGGTGAAAGAGGCACGGTTTCAAGCTACACAGAGCTTTTCTTCAGATATGTGGAGCTTGAAAGCTTGTGTTGCTCACCAGCAGAAGTTAGTCCAATAAAAGTTATTCCCTCACCCATCTTGTCTCTCTGACATCCTAGGACCAACAAGGCTACAACAACATTGCAAACACATATTTTTCCATAGCAGATAAATATAACGTGCTTTCTGCATAAGCTGAGGACCATAGAGTGGGATTCCCTGCAATAAGACATCTTTTGCCAAAAGTAAAGTGCAGATATATTTCCATCATGTAAAGAGGAAGTTGAATCAAATTGTCTTATTGTTTCCTTATATTCAATATGGTGGATAGTATATTTTGAAGTATTTTGACTCTTTCGTAGTATAAACAAGTATTACGTTTCCTATGGTATATTTTAAGACATGATCAGCATGAAACAGTCATGGAGGAAAATGCACAAAATGAAAGGTATTTATGTCAAGGAAGAGGGGACTAAACATTCAAAAGTGACTATTTTGAATGCTCAAATTGGGGCTAGATTTTCAGAGGCTGGTTGCTCAGAGCTTTCTGATATTAGGTCCCTTTAAAGCCCTTCATGTTTGGGCATCCCAAATCACCAGTCAGCTTTGGAAAATCTGTGCCAAAGTATATTTCTTCAGCTATACCATCTTGGATTGTGGTTTTATTAGATCAAGCAGTTAAGCAAAGTCATGCCTGATCGTGTGTGACTGCTGCAGGAGTGAAGAAGTGGAACTGGTGATCAGTTGTGAAGAAATCCTACAGCATGATGTTGAGAAAATCTCTGCTGGGTAAAAGAGAGATTATGTAAGGTCTTGACTCATTTGCAGTCCAGTGGCACTTTATATAGAGGATAGCTATTATTCCTGGTTGTTTGGCTGAATTTCAGAGTGGTATGTACATTTTGTTATGCGTAAATTCCCTATAGTTTCTCTTTGGTAAGTAAAATTATTTGCATCTTGACTGTAATTCTTGCTGTGTATGCTGCTATAAAATAGCTGCTGAATTCTACCCTTGAGGTGACTGCACTTTGGAGATTGTCAAGTGTTTCTGGCATGCGGCACTTATAATGCACTTTGTAATCTGGTGTGGTTGAAAGGTGCCATATAATTGTAAAATTTAATTTCCTTTCAATTACTAGTTGATTACATTTGATGAACTCCAACATTGTTTCCTCCATGCAGATTATGAGTCAACACAGTCAATGAGCTGTGAAATTCTCTCATACACTGAAACAATAGCCAGTGATTAAAGAACAGCTAATCTGTTCATTACAAACGAATCCCACCGATCATTAGAAAGTGAGGGAATCACATAGCTTCCTACTGCCCATAGGTTTGCCAAGAATAGATTGATGGTTACAGGTAAATATGATCACTGCTTGTTGATATTGTCCCAAAAGGAAATTTCAAAAACTAACAAAAAACATGAATCAAGGAGCTAGAAAACACATGTGTTTTGAGGAGGTATATTGTAATGTTGAACAAGACACAAAGTGTCCATCACGACATTTATGTAGGAAGGTCTTTGACTGGCTAGCTGGAAGAAGGGTACTGGCTCTCTAAATGGGTGGAAAAGAAGGGGAAAGTTGACAGGAATGGAGAGGAAGGGCAGGAATTGGAAGCAGTTGGGGCCAGGTCACTAGAAGTCGCTGCACTGCCATTCCTGTTAACTGGAAGAGTGGAAACAGAGAGGCAGTATTTATACACCAAGCAGCCCTGGAAAGGCCCTCTTTTACCAGGATCATGCTGGCATCACCCATGAACATGGCAGCAGAACTGGATCCCATCTTGAACTGCTGTAGGCATTATGCTAGTTGCTCTTTTCCTTGGGAGGCTGGGAAGGAATATTTTCCTCATTGCCAGAATGGCTGAGGTAGGGTGGGTTTTTCCCCCTCCCCACAGCAGGAGTAGATGGGGGTTACGTTATAACATTGCAATTTAGTACATAACACTTTTGGCAGATGTCCAGTGTAGGTATTCAGTATGGAAAGCTTATGGTTAATGGCTAAAATGGATTTGAAGGAAAGCATCCCTTAGGGGAGCTGAGGAAGGAGGGTTTGGGGATCTTACATCTCATACAATGGAGAGCCAACCCCCTCCTTTTCCTAACCCTCTTTAAGGGAGCTGAGGAAACTGGTTTGGGGCTCCTACATCTGGAACAGTAGGAAGTTGACCCCATCTCTTTATAGCCTCCTTTCGCCTCACACAAGCGAAGAGTGACAGGGTCCCAGAAGTTGGATAGCTGGGAACTGGTTGGGGATTGTGTGGAAATTATTAAGGAAAAGATCATGACCTGCACTGTACAATTTGTTGCCAGGAACTCCCTGAATAACGTTGCAGCCTACCACATCCATTGTCACCTGTCTTTCTTTCAGCATGGCCGAACAACGTGATCTCTACCACAGATTACATTTACTGTGTGTATATTTAATGTGAATATTTATAACTTACAACTTTCATGGATGATAAAGATTATGCCAAAGTATATTATTGTGGTACCCAGACTTTGCCAGTATTGCATAAACCAGGTAAGTGTTCATCAGTCAACCCACTTATGAGGCACACAGGCTGTTAGGCAGTCTGAGAGTCAGAGAACTAGAAGGAGCTGCAATATTTGTCCAGCAGCCTACTTAAAGATCTACTTTTGGATTCATTACACACACAGTCCTGTGTCATCTTCACCATGAGAGAACACAGCCATGATATAACCTGAGAGGGAATGAGAAGATATTTACAGTGAGCACCTGGTTCTTGGTCAGCTAGCTCCACTTCTTTTTCTTCCTGGGAGTAAGGGTGCAATGATGGTTTTGTAGTTCAGCCATTAGCCTGGGACTCTTTCAGAAGATCTGGGTTAGGTGCCCATCTTTGCCCCAGATTGCCTGTGTCATGTTAAGTAAACCACTTAATCTCTCTGTGTCATGGTTCTCCCCTCTCTTAAAAGGGGTAATAATTCCTTTCTCCTACTCCTTGTCTGTTTCAACTATTTAGCTAGCAAACTGTTCAGGGTAGTCACTGTTTCTACAGTGACTAATGCCAGGGGGTGGTAATGTGTGTCAGCTCCTTTTGTTGTTACTGTAATATAAATACTAAGGCATCTGCAGAGTACTGTACTATTTTTGTCCACCAGCGCCCCTGGGGGATAAAGTCAGGCCATCTGTGTTTGTAGAAGAAAAAGTACAACGAATTGGTAAGATCATAAGTGTCCTTGTGGGTTATGGTGTTGCTAACATTATTATTTATTTTTCATTTAATAGGATTTTTAATGATCTAGTTTTCCAATTAACAGGCCAAGTATGAGAGATGGTTTCATGGTTCATGTCCTATTGAATCACCATCTCCAGTGCAGTAAAGGCAAAAGGCGTACTCTGCTTCCAACTAGTTAAGTGAGGGAGATGAAAATAGTGAAAAACATACTATAATGGACATAATCTGTCAGAAGGAGGAGAGTCAATGCGTTGTCATCTCCACTGCTTCCTATCTGGAGGAAACCTATTCCCAGGAACACTATGTTCAGGGGTGTGTGGTGGGACAGAGAAGGGGTACAGCTGGAGGACAACTGCTGTACTTAGCACCCCTACCTCACAACTACTGCCCAGTAAAACTGAACAGATGTGCTTACTGGAATGGACAGTGATCTTTTCAGGATGAATTCCTGTAGGTTCCTGCTATTCATAGATTCATAGATATTTAGGTCAGAAGGGACCATTATGATCATCTAGTCTGACCTCCTGCACAATGCAGGCCACAGAACTTCACCCACCACTCCTAAAAAAGACCTCACACCTATATCTGTGCTATTGAAGTCCTCAAATTGTAGTTTGAAGACCTCAAGGAGCAGAGAATCCTCCAGCAAGTGACCCATGCCCCATGCTACAGAGGAAGGCGAAAAACCTCCAGGGCCTTCCAATCTGCCCTGGAGGAAAATTCCTTCCCGACCCCAAATATGGCGATCAGCTAAACCCTGAGCATATGGGCAAGATTCATCAGCCAGATACTACAGAAAATTCTTTCCCGGGTAACTTGGATCTTACCCCATCTAAAAACCCATCACAGGCCATTGGGCCTATTTACCATGAATATTTAATTACCAAAACCATGTTATCCCATCATACCATCTCCTCCATAAACTTATCGAGTTTAATCTTAAAGCAAGATAGATCTTTTGCCCCCACTACTTCCCTCGGAAGGCTATTCCAAAACTTCACTCCTCTGATGGTTAGAAACCTTCGTCTAATTTCTAATCTAAATTTCCTAGTGGCCAGTTTATATCCATTTGTTCTTGTGTCCACATTGGTACTGAGTTTAAATAATTCCTCTCCCTCTCTGGTATTTATCCCTCTGATATATTTATAGAGAGCAATCATATCTCCCCTCAACCTTCTTTTAGTTAGGCTAAACAAGCCAAGCTCCCTGAGTCTCCTTTCATAAGACAAGTTTTCCATTCCTCGGATCATCCTAGTAGCCCTTCTCTGTACCTGTTCCAGTTTGAATTCATCCTTCTTAAACATGGGAGACCAGAACTGCACACAGTATTCCAGGTGAGGTCTCACCAGTGCCTTATATAACGGTACTAAAACCTCCTTATCCCTACTGGAAATACCTCTCCTGATGCATCCCAAGACGACATTAGCTTTTTTCACAGCCATATCACATTGGCAGCTCATAGTCAACCTATGATCAACCAATACTCCAAGGTCCTTTTCCTCCTCCGTTACTTCTAGTTGATGCGTCCCTAGCTTATAACTAAAATTCTTGTTATTAATCCCTAAATGCATGACCTTACACTTCTCACTATTAAATTTCATCCTATTCCTATTACTCCAGTTTACAAGGTCATCCAGATCCTCCTGTAGGGTATCCCTGTCCTTCTCTAAATTAGCAATACCTCCCAGCTTTGTATCATCTGCAAACTTTATTAGCACACCCACTTTTTGTGCCAAGGTCAGTAATAAAAAGATTAAATAAGATTGGTCCCAAAACTGATCCTTGAGGAACTCCACTGGTAACCTCCCTCCAACTTGACAGTTCACCTTTCAGTAGGACCCGTTGTAGTCTCCCCTTTAACCAATTCCCTATCCACCTTTCAATTTTCCTATTGATGCCCATCTTATCCAATTTAACTAATAATTCCCCATGTGGCACAGTATCAAACGCCTTACTAAAATCTAAATAAATTAGATCCACTGCGTTTCCTTTATCAAAAAAATCTGTTACTCTCTCAAAGAAGGAAATCAGGTTGGTTTGGCACGATCTACCTTTTGTAAAACCATGTTGTATTTTGTCCCATTTACCATTGACTTCAATGTCCTTAACTACCTTCTCCTTCAAAATTTTTTCCAAGACCTTGCATACTACAGATGTCAAACTAACAGGCCTATAATTACTTGGATCACTTTTTTTCCCTTTCTTAAAAATAGGAACTATGTTAGCAATTCTCCAATCATATGGTACAACCCCTGAATTTACAGATTCATTAAAAATTCTTGCTAATGGGCTTGCAATTTCTTGTGCCAATTCTTTTAATATTCTTGGATGAAGATTATCTGGGCCCCCCGATTTAGCCCCATTAAGCTGTTTGAGTTTCGCTTCTACCTCAGATATGGTGATGTCTACCTCCATATCCTCATTCCCATTTATCATGCTACCATTATCCCTAAGATCCTCTTTAGTCTTATTAAAGACTGAGGCAAAGTATTTGTTTAGATATTGGGCCATGCCTAGATTATCCTTGACCTCCACTCCATCCTCAGTTTTTAGCGGTCCCACTTCTTCTTTCTTTGTTTTCTTCCTATTTATATGACTATAGAACCTTTTACTATTGGTTTTAATTCCCTTTGCAAGGTCCAACTCTACTTGACTTTTAGCCTGTCTCACTTTATCCCTACATATTCTGACCTCAATAAGGTAGCTTTCCTTACTGATCCCTCCCTTCTTCCACTCCCTATATGCTTTCTGCTTTTTCTTAATTACCTCTCTAAGATGCTTGCTCATCCAGCTTGGTCTACAACTCCTGCCTATGAATTTTTTCCCCTTTCTTGGGATGCAGGCTTCCGATAGCTTCTGCAGCTTTAATTTAAAATAATCCCAGGCCTCCTCTACCTTTAAACCCATAAATTCTTCAGTCCAATCCACTTCCCTAACTAATTTCCTTAATTTTTGAAAGTCAGCCCTTTTGAAATCAAAAACCCTAGTTGCAGATTTATTTTTGTTAATCCTTCCATTCAGTTTGAACTGAATTAGCTCATGATCACTTGAGCCAAGATTATCCCCTACAACCATTTCCTCTATGAGATCCTCATTACTCGCCAAGACCAAATCTAAAATGGCATCCCCTCTAGTCGGTTCAGCAACTACTTGTTGAAGGAATCCATCAGCTATCGCATCTAGGAAAATCTGAGCCCTATTATTATTACTAGCACTCATCCTCCAGTCTATATCTGGGAAGTTAAAGTCTCCCATGATCACACAGTTTCCATTAGTATTTACTTTATTAAAAACATTAAAAAGGGCTCTATCCATATCCAAATTAGATCCCGGCGGTCTATAGCACACCCCAAGCACTATCCCAGGGGAGGCTCTAATAGTTTTCTTCCCCAATTTAATTGTTGCCCAGACAGACTCAGTCATATCCATTTCATCGCTTCTTATTTCTTTACATTCTATCTCATCATTGATATACAGTGCTACTCCACCACCTTTACCTTTATTTCGGTCTTTCCTAAACAGCACATACCCTTCAATACCTGTAGCCCAGTCATGACGACTATTCCACCAGGTCTCTGTTATACCTATAATATCTGGTTTCACTTCCTGCACCAGTAACTCTAGTTCCTCCATTTTGTTACCTAGGCTCCTTGCATTAGTGTACAAACATCTTAATTTTTGCTGTTTGGCCTCACTCACATTCTGTACCCTATTAGGCACGGTTATTTTACTACCAGTATAACCTATTAGACTTGTATCTACACTGCCCTTCATATTCAATCTCTTCTGATGGGGGTTGCAGTGAAGGCCTGGCAAAGGCAGAGACATTAGCATCATTACCCCAACACCTGTCCCAGGGCTGTGAGGGTGGATTTCACCACCTCAATCACACCACTCTCCACCCATATGAAGCCCAATACTGGTGATATATATGCGCTGAATGAATTTCACCCAAAGTGACTTACTGGTTCAGAACCTCAAGTGCATAATCCATCACAGCAGTGCTGAAACGATGCCAGTTTACAGCAGCTCAGGATCTGGCACTTGTTTTGTTTTTTTCATTCAGCCAATTGATCTATGTCTGGATGATCTTGAATTAATTGGGCAAATAATAGGGAGATTGGGGAAAAGCTTTAGCACGAAGTTCTTCAGCAAACCATGAAATTCATTTCCATAACTGGGTGCCAATCTAGAGGAAGCAAAGTGTTTCACATTCCATTTTCACAAAAGGTTCAGGTCCCAATTTAGAAAAGCACATACACATGTATTTAAGTCCATTCCTGTTCAGCATAGCATGTAAGCAGGTACTTAAGTCCCCGTGAAGCTTATGCTTAAAGTTAAGCATGTGCTTAATGACCTCAATGAACTAACATTTTACATGAGATTTTTGAATAGTTTTGTTTCATGTTTGAACTTTGAAGCCCTAGTTTTTAGGGCAGGGTAATGAAAGTTAGCACCACTCTACTTTCCCAGCTGCCAATGAGTTTCCAAGAATTCAGACCTGGAGCTACTCCTGTGAAAAGGTGGTTAACCTTTAGTTTACTTCACAGAAATCAGAGATGTAAAATGTCTGTTAAGTCATCTGTTCCATGATCCTGCAAGTGCATGATTGCTATTCATGTATCTATATATTCTTTTTAATAGACGACAAGTTAGGTAACGTACTCATTTTTGCTATGAACAGTCTAACACATCTAATTTCTGTAATTTCTACCTATGGTTTTCCTCTTAAAGGTAATTTGTTTCCTTTCAAGTAATTATGAACAGTACATCCTTATGCACATTTAGCCAACGAAAAGACTGATAACTAACTAGTTTGATTCCACTCTTATCAACATTTTATGGAAATTTGAAGAGAAAACATCACACTGGGGCCTTTAGAGTTACTTTAAGTTGTTTTGAATAAATAACTGAGTCTCTTATCACTGTTATGATTAGAACAGCTAGACAAAATCCACTGCAATGTGCGATGCATCCATTTTTATTCTAAGACCCATCAAGGTCCTGTCTGTTCCATTTATTCTTACAGTGTTTAATGATATTTTTGCAGAGGTAAGTGAATAATATTTTGGAGATCTGCTTAAAACCTTTATTATATCAGAATAGTATTATTTGAACCAATACTGAGCAGGATCTGGTGTTTGGTGAAATATATTTTAATTAGATGTACCAAACACTACTCATTCACCATCAATTCATTTAGCAGGTTCATTTTCTATTACCTTTTCCATTTTGCATATTGGAAATGTATTCCTTTCCCAAATGCATTCCTTTTTTTTTTTTTTTTTTGGAAACACATTGAGGAACTATATGAGCTTTGAGTGAATAGGAACTTCAGAACCCCTTAGCCACTTAATATGGCCCCGATCTTGTGCAGTGTTTTTCGTGTGGGAGCAGGGGTCTGTCGCATCACAGCAACTGACAGGATCAAGGTCTAAATTACGATGCAGAATGCAGACTGTTTTGAAATGGTATGTAAAAAAAGCATTAACCAATAGAGCTGGTTGGGAATTTTTCAACAAAACATATTTTTTTTGTGTTGGAAAATGCTAATTTGTTGAATCAAAACTTTTTGAGGAAACATCAGTTTTGATGAAAATTTTGTTGGGAAGGTTCCTACAGGTCCAGGACGGACTTTCTGGTGAGAGTGCAGCCCAGACTAACCAAACGGCTTCTGGTTAGGAGACTCACATGGGATATGGGAGATCAAGCTTTAAGTTTCTTCTCTACCTGAATTGGAGTCAATCATTCTGTGGTCCAATGACTAGTTTATCCTTTATACAAGGTGGAACAGCTCTAACCAGAGAGACTGACTCTATAAACTTGTAGTTTGAGCACTACTCTCTGGTGTGTTATTTCATGAAAGGGGCTCAGTTCTGTTTCCATCAAAAGGAAAACAACTTTCAAAAACTTGACATTTTTTGTAAAGCAGAAATGTTGTTTCTGGGTCAGTCCCACTAACCTGTTTATTTCTTACTTTAGAAAAGTAATACTTGGAACTTACATAGCACCTTTCCTCCAAGGAGCTCAAAATCAGAGTACATTCTAAACATTCAGTAAGGCTCGTAATATTGCTTTGAAGTAGATAAATATCACTGTACCCACCCACTTGACAGACAGGCCAACAGATTCTCAGTGACTAGCCCAAGATCTGACAGCAAGCCTGTGGCAAATCTGGAAATATAACCCAGAGTCTGACTCCCACTCTTCTCACCTAACCACGAGGCCACACACGTTTCTATTGTAATACTTTGCATGTACATATAGTATTTTCTATCAGAAGATGTCAAAACACCTTACAAACATTGAAAAATTAAGTGCAAAACTCCCATTGTATTCAATAGGGGTGGGATTTTACCATAGGAGACTGGCATATAGTTGTAGACCCCATACTGCAAACCCTTCCTCGCATGAGTATTCTCTCCTGTTGGCTTCAGTGACCTCTATGTGACTTTTCCAAAGTCAGACAGGGTGACTGTGGCAGAGCTGAGAGTCAAATGTAGATCTTCAGATGCCCAATTCTGTATCTTAAAGCAAGGCCATGCTGCTTTGCTTTTATATTATATATTTATTTAGATACATAGTCTTGTACTTCCTTCTTGTTTTAAAATTCTACTGCAACCTGCTACTTTTGTGTACCTGTGATGAAGAACAGGCTACAAGTTCAAACACTGGCCATCCTGAATGATGTTGCAGGTAGAAGGAAGGTAATTAGAATTACAACACAGAGAGAGAGAGATGCATAAACATATTGTCCTTGTCAATAAATTACCAACCGGAATAACTTAACAAGAAAATACACTATATACCTATTTTCCTGTTCTATGATTAGCAATATGGTGGGAATAATTCTCTGGTACTCGAGCTACATTCTGTGTCCGTGGGATGGTAATGAGTCACACATGAGTGATTTCACAGAATAAAGAGTAAGATTAGATTACTCTTCTTAATAAAGTAACCATATTTTAGATGAGAACGATTTGTCCATTAATCAAGATTATTTATGTAGTGCCAAGCAGCCTCTTCTTTTTAAATATTCCACATTGAAAATACTGCAGCTTTCACACAAACCTTCCGAGCAAGTGAGTACATAAGTGAGCTTCTGTGTAAGATTTCTTTATCTGTTAATAGAAATATTCCAGCATTGGGTGTTAACCTGAAGCCAAACCTGGCCTTATGTTTACCTCTTTTAACGTGAAACAGGGCCTTAGATATTTCCCCTGAAAAATCTGTCAGTATAAAAGAGGAGGGGAAAACATTCTGGAGCACAGTGAATGAAAGATGTGGCTGAGACACTGAACTAGGATTCAGAAAATCTGGATTCTGACCCTGGCACTTTGTCTGATTTTGGGCAGGCTGGTGCCACATTGTGAACGCTTTAATCATATTGGTAGACCAATTACTCTTTGCATACTCCTATCTGAATAAAAGGGATAATAAAGCTTCAATACCTCCTAATGTTATGAGGATAAATTAATTAATGCATACAGTGCTCAGATGTTAAGGTGAAGAGCACAACAGAAAAGCTTACAGAATAATATATACAATAATGAGAAGTACCATTTCTCTGCAAAAATAATAGTTACATATTTATTGCCTTTCAATTATTCCCATAAAAATGTGTTCAGCTTACTAGTATAAACTGAAAAGACAAGGGCATGATTCTCTACTGCACTCAGTTTCCACTAGACACAACAAAGATGGAGCAATCTCAGATCTAATTACAAGTCCCTGATTCTTTGCCCCAGTCATGGCCCTGTTGCACATTAGAGCAGCCTGGTTGCTGCTCTAACTTGCTTCAGTTGGCAACTGTCTCTAAGGAGGCATCTGCTAACTGAGCATAGCTGAAATGTAATGTACTCCAGACACTTCTGCTCCCTGCACAATGGTGCACCTGCTATGTACTCCCTACCCTAGGAATATCCCTAGCAAAGAAGGTAGGGCTGGATTAGATCACCTCTGCATCACAATAGTAACCCAGAGAATCTGAGCTGTTTTTTTCTAATACCCATCTGCAAGCTCAGCCTGGGATCTGTGTTCATTTTGGCTCGGTTATCATCACCAATAATACAGATTCTGCAACGGGAACATAGTGAACAAGTTTGTTGGTGATGCAGGACTCAAAATAGTCCCGCTCATTTTCTTTTAGCTATACTGGATCTGCAGAGCTAAGTAAGTTAATCTGTTTATTCATTTCTGAATATTAGTGACATAATACCAGATTTTTTTCAGCATATCTGAAGTCAGTTCAGAGGTGTCCATCAATGGACACCTTCCATTTGGTCCAAAATCTACCAAGGCTTGTCTCATAATAAATTCGGTGTATATGTTAAAAGAGTTTGGGGACAAAATACACACTTGTCTCACACCCTCCCCAGTGGAAAACCATTCACTATCACTTTTTGCTATTCAGTCTATTGTTATCTCTGAAGACCTAGGAGCAGAGAAAAATAGTGAAAATAGTAAAAATAGTAAAAATATTACAACTTCTTTTTATTACTGAAGTAAGCAGCGATGCCTGTGAGTACCCATGGGGAAGAGATCTGTTTATTACAACTTTTACTTAATAACTTTTTCAGACCGTAACTACATTTAATAATTGTAGATGAAATGCTGGCTTTACGTTTAAAAAAAAATGTTGACAGAATATTTTTTTCCACATAGGGAACCTGCTTGCTTACATAATTCTAAATGTATGTAACAGTCCTCTCCCAATCAAGGTTTTGAAGTAGTAACACAGCAGCAATGGTTTACATCATATGCCTTTGGGTACTATCAGTTCTTTATCTCAGGACATAATTGAGATGGTCTACAATTTAAAAAAGGATGCAATCTCTGAAGACTCTAAATTAACCTCTGTCAGTATTGACAGGTAAGTGTCTGTCTGAAGATCTAGGTTTGTCAACTGCTTTGTCATCTCCCCTTAAAAGTCGTTTGCAATGTAGCCAGTCCACCTCCTGTCTCTATTAAACACATGGTAGATTGATGAGAGCTTAATTTCCAACCGGAAAGATAGGTTTAGCTATTATTCCTAATTTGGGTCAGATCTGTAAGTGATGTTCCAGCCAGACTGATATTTCTAGAGGATTTCTTCAGGGATGGCCTTATCAGTCAACTCTTCACTTTTATTTACTTTAGCAGTTGCTTTAAAAAATTCATTCCAACATCTGACTAAAGTCAAGAGAGAGGAGTAAATGTATCTGCTCTATCTCATTAGTTAACAGAGACATACAATGATTTGATATCATTTTCTTGATGTCAGACACTCTGTTATAATTAAGCACAGACCATCATCAATTTTCTGCCAAAGCGACCTGAAAAGTTGAAAGGTCTTTTGTGTTTAATAAAATCCAATCCAATTAAGATGAACATTTTGGGCCAAATTTTCTGCTGTTGTAAATAGTCCTAGCACCATTGAAGTCAATGGAACGTCAGATATTTACATCAACAGAGAATTTGCCCCATTATGTGTATGCCATTTATATTTTAATGACAAAAGCTGCAACTCAGGACTTTCTCCTCAATTACTGCTTTAATGCCACTAGTGAGAGCCAAGGAACTTCTGATGTAACTCATTTAATAAATGAGTGGCGTTGCTGTCTTAAAGGAAATAAAATATCCTGACTTTGACCAAAGTCACAAATATGTCCTGAGAATAGCAGACAGGGTATATTCCCACAGTAAGTTAGATAGGCTGGCGCACTCCTGACTGAAACACACCAGCTAATGTTATAAATTACAAGTTTTAAAATCCAATTGTGGAATGTCAAAGGGTGTGTATTTGTGTAGGCCCTGAGTCAGCAACGCACTTAAGCAAGTGCTTAAGCCTCGTAAAAGTCAATGGGATTTAAATATGTTTTTTGCTACATAAGGAAGCTTTGCTGAATTAGAGCCTTCAGGTCTAGTGTAACAGGGTATCTGAGAGATGGGACAAAGATTTTCCAAAGAGATTAATAATTTGTTTGGTTCCCAATTTGAGATGCCTTAAAAGATTTTCAGAGAATGAGAATTTGAGCTACCTAAAATTGCTAAAAAGAAAAGAAGGACTTGTGGCACCTTAGAGACTAACAAATTTATTTTAGCATAAGCTTTCGTGAGCTACAGCTCACTTCAATTGCTAGTCACTTTCGTATACATACACACACACACACACATATTTAAGCTTTATTTAAAATTTATATTTCTAGTTGTTTGGGAATTTATTATTAGCACTGCACCAGAAGCACAGCTGGTGGAAAGCAACGTGTCTGTACTGACCATGTCTGTACACTGATGTACACCAGCTGAGGATCTGTCTTCAAATATCTATTTCTGGCATAATAGGTGTGCATGATTTTTGGAAGGTGAATTTCTCCCAGAGAATTTCACATTTGAGTGCAAATGAGTATTAGCGCACACATTGAGAAATTCTGTGTCTATGTGCCCAATATGTACATGAAAATACTTGCTTATGTGCACAGATCCGGACACGATGGATGCTTCTTTTGAAGAAGCATTGATTGTCTCCATCCTTGAAAATTTAGTCCATAACATAGACTAGAAAAAGTCAAAAGCTCTAATGACTGGTTCTAATATTAAACCTAAATATTAGCTAGATAAGGACGAGCTAAATATATTTGTTTATGCTGTATATACTTTTATTTATGTGGGGTATTTCTGCATTTATGAAGACCATGACATGCGATGAAGGGAGCAAGTTACAGTAGGTGTCATAAAGCTAGCGTTGAAGAGAGAAGCTGCCCAACTGCAGAACAAAGTGTGTTGCCAAAATGCTACATCAGGTGAGTAGGTGAACAAAATGTGACTACCTGAAGAGAGGGGCTCAGCCCATGTCTATGGGGAAATGGGATAGGGTAGGTTGGGAAGCCCTCTACTTGTGAGAAATTTTAAAACTCTTTGGTCTCTAATCTAAGAAAACCTAAGTGTTTTAAAAGTCTTGCTAAAGTTAACAAGCAAAACATCATCATGGTTTCAGTTATCAGGTCTGATACTTCCCTTGTAAGCTTTTTTTCCCAACCATTGCTGTGTTTCACTTGTAATAGCTTCACAGGATTTAGGTGCTGTTTCTACTCCAGTAAATTTTCATCACTGAGGGGATGTCTTTTTTGAAGGCTCTCTGCAGAACACCTTGAGTAAAAAATGTTAAAGCACCTAAGTGAGCTAGGAGCATAAGTCCCATTTTGAAAAGTGTCTTTTCACTGATGGCCAGATTTTTAAAGGTTTTTTCAGTGCCCGAAGATGAATATAGACACTTAGTGGGATTCATGAAAGGGCTCGGGCACCTAACTTTCACTGATTTTAATGGGAATTGGATGCCTAGCCACTTTTGAAAATTTAACTAAGTGCATATTTGCATCTTTAGGCACTGAAATACCTCTAAAAGTCTGTCCTTTAGGAGCCTAAATCTCATCAAAAGTCAATATGGGACTTAGGCTCCAAGCCCAAGTTCACTTAGACACTTCTGAAAATGTTACTCCTTGTCAACTACCAGTGTAGCTGTACTACTGTTTGGAGCTGTGGTAGGAACTCTGGGATGCATGCCCAGAAGACGTTGTTATTAACACAACACAACATTATGTGTCCATATGGGGATAAGAGCAAGCCTGCTAAATTCAAATGGGGATGCACTGATTTGTGTTTACTTGACTTAGTTATTGTGAACATAGTTAAGTATAGTCATGGTAATAAGCATAGACAAACCCCAAAGGTAGATAAGGGCAAGGCCTATTAAAGTAACCAAGGCTAAACCTTGATTAGCTAAAATGGTGCAAACCCTGGCATATCCATGTGCGCACATAGATGAGTACTCTGCATCTACAGCAGTTGCTGACCACCAGTGGCTAAATTGGGGGTATGCCTGAATGTAAACTGGGCCTAAGTAATAAGGAGTATCCTACTGAACTCCTCAGTCTCAGATAAGAGACACTGTCCTTTTAATCTTGCAAAAGGTTTCTTTGTGTGCAAATATTCTCTTTTCCTCAATATATAGCAATAAATATTATTGTGGTAGCTGGCTTCACCACTAAAATATAGCAGCATTCTTCTGTGGCATATTGGCGAGATACAGCAGGCATGGCAGCTCTCAGAATTTGATTTAAAAGCAATTTTTGTTTAAAAAATTAGTCATTCAAAGAGCAATGATTTTGATGTCATTGCTTTCTTCTTGACACTTGGTGTCCATAGTGCAACCAGGATTTCAAGGGTGTCCAAGGCCAACTCTGCTCACGTGAATCCAAAAACTCATTGTTAACTTTACATGCTGGCATACTTGGCTGTCAAATCACTTTATCCTTCTCATTCCCCACAACCCCAATATCCCTGCACAGGAGAAGTCTGTAGTAGGTTGATTTTTCTGACTACTGTTCTGCTTATAGAGCTCTTTATCTGCTTAGGTGCCTGTTCTTTTCCACTGGTCTTTCTTATCATGCTGTAGCTTTTATTAACCACTTAGAAATATGACTGATATACATATGAATTTTGAGACTTTATCTGCTCATTTCCCTCTACCACTAGTGAGCATTATTTTAGATGAAAATGTTACGGCTGCAAGTTTTCACTTTCCCTTTGATTGTCAAACCATCCTACCTTTTACCTGGCATTGTCTTTGCCGGCCTGTCTAGGCCATCTCCAAAAAGAAAAAGGAGCATGTCATGTTTTCACCCAGATAACAAGACTTAAGCAAGGAAAGTTGGTTCCATCCTCACTTTCTGGAGAAACTGCTTATATTTGTGTCTCAAATTCTTGGGACTCTGTGCCAGCAGCTCAATGGCATTTTCCCTTGGGGCAGCATTTATCTTGGTTACTTGAGATTCTAAGTCCATCATCTGTTTTTTTCTGTGGACAAAGTTAATAAATAAATCTTCCTGCTGCTCAGGGTGGGATGTGCGGGCTGCATGTCTGTGGTATGGAGGGAGTGGAGCTATGGTGTGGGAAGCAGGGACGATACACACACCTGAGGGTATGCAGAAGGAACAGCCCTGAATGCAGGGACAGGGACTGGGATAGATCATTGCAAAGAAATTGTAAGAAGGGAAGGCTCCTAGCATGCTGCTCCCAACAGTCCATGCACTTTTGCAGGGGTCATTCACTGCATTTTAATCGATTTGCAGGACACCTGGAGTTTGAGATAAGTCGCTGATGTTGTTTAAATAAAAATAATAATTTGGTCCTAAACAGACACTTCCACAGAGTATGTCCCTCCTGCTTCTCACATTTTCAGGTTGGCAACTTGCAACAGGCCCGACCACTCCAGCACCAACATGCCTCGTGCAACATGTGGATCTGGTTGAAAAATGAAAGTTTTTGTGAATTTAAAAATAAGTTGCACATTTTTTGAAACTTCTTGCAAAACTGTTGAAAATTTGCAACCAGCTCTCACAACACATATCCATTCACCTGCCATCCATTACATTAAACATGTCCAAAGTTTACCTCAGCATAAAGTGATTCAGAAAAGCAGATGACACAACCCCTTGAAAATGCGCACTTCACTTAAGTGGCCCCATAACCATTGGGAAAGAGTTGTTGATCATTGTGTGGTGGGGGAGCTGCACTCCTTACCCCAAATATTACATATTCCTTTCCACATGGTAAAGCATCTGACATGTAAATCCTTGAAATGACTGTATATGACACACTTAGTGTGCCTTGTATTCCAGCGTTACAAAGGAATACGTGTTTCTGTGAGAGCTATTCATAGACTTTTCTATGATGCTCATACCTGAGCATTTCACAGTCATATGGGAATTTATCCTCACAGTGGGCTGGATCCTGCTCCTGTTCAATGTAATGGAAAAACTCTCATTGCTTTCACCAATGCGGGATTAAACCCAGTATCCTATGAGGTAGGGAATTTATTATCCTCAAAGGAAACTGAGGCAGAGAGATTAAGTGGCTGGATCCAGGTCACACTCAAAGTCTGTGTGTAAGGATCAGAACCCAGATTTCCTTAGCCCCAGTCCATTACCTTAACTAGAAGATCATCCTTCAAGAGTCAAGTTCTGCTTTTACATCAGATCTAAATCCCATTTCCAGTACATCTGCTCAAACCTGCATGAACAGGAAAGAGCCCATGAATCCTAATCTAGGCTAATAAATTTGCAACAAGGTTTAATCATGGGGAAACCGGGTTCACTTACATCCTTTCAATTTCCAGAAGCAACAACCCCATACAAACTGATTTTCAAAGAAAAAAAATATAAAAGTTTTAGTTATCGATGGACAAGGAAGAATCAAGTCTTATTTTAGTAGTGACATGGCATAGTTAATTACCAGTCCCCAAAGCAGTTCCATCTGACATAGTATATATGGTGGAAATCCCCAAACTGTAAGAATTATTGCTCCCACTGGAATGATTTCAAAACCCAAGACAATATTAGTTTTCATTTCTTTTCCCATCCCTTCTGCCTAGTCACAAGAGCCAAACAAGATATCATACACAAAACACTGAATAGATATTAAGGTTGTGACAAAAATAGACAAAAGCAAGCATATGCACAGTTAAGCAGGACACATACCATGTTCACCAGTACAATGACACAGTAAGTGAGGTGCTTTTAGAAAGAAACTCTAATGATTCCCTTTTTCTTTTCCTTCAGTACTTCTGAGTTTCTTATTTTCAAGGCTATAATGAACTCTTTGACCTGTAACAGGATCAACTCTTCTGGAGATAATCCAGTCCTAGTGTAACACCAGATGCACTTGATACCTATTAGTGTGGTTGGATTGGTTCTTTAAGAAGCAATCAGATCACTGTATAGTCTTGGAAATCTCCATAAAATTCAGATATTTTAAACTCTCGCAATGTTAGTGTATGTGATTGGTCAGAGCATACCCCTGGATCTGATCACGCCAGAAATCTATGGGAAGCCCAAATGTTGAGTTTAAGAAAATACGCTGTCCTGAAAACTAACACAAGCCTTTTTTAACATTTTGGAAAAATAGTAAACAGTATTCAGGAGAAAAATATATATTTTAAAACTTCATTAAGTCTGTAAAATGCTAGTTTAACACGCACTGGTTTTTGCTCTTTTTCATGTCAGCTAAGACAATGAAAGTAGATGATGACTCAGTTCCACTTTCTCGCTGTCTTGCACTAATATGATGCTGCAGTGTTTGGGTTGCAAGAACATTTCCATTTAAAATAAAAGGTTGTCACCGAAATGTTATAAACACCAATAAAAATGTTTTTAAGAAGTCCTTTATGAAAGGGATTTTTTAGTTTGTTTCAATAGTCATATAATAACCACTTTTCAAATCTTGCTTTTAAAACATCCAAAGGCAGCACCAGTCAGAGCAAGGCCCCAATCCTGCAAACACTTATGCACATGCTTAATTTTACCGTTGTGTGTTGCCCCATCCACCTACACACAGTAGTAAAGTTAAGGAGATACATAAGCATTTGCAGGACTTTGGCTTAAGAGCAATGAATCATAATCATCCAAGGGATATGAGGAAATACTTTTTTTTCTTTTTTTTTTTCATAAAAGCGTTGTAGTTTTGAAAAGTTTTAAATTTAAAAGTATAGCTTTATAAATTAAGACATGTCTATAGTTATACAAAATCAGCACATGAGAAAATAGCCCACTTAGTGGTGATTAGAGCCAGTCAAAAAATGGAAATGAAAATTTGTGAAAAAAATGAGAAAGTTATGAAATCATTTTCATTCCATGGATTTTGAATTTTATTATTATTACTATTTATTGCTATTTTATTTATTAAAAACTTGTATTGGAAGTGTTTAGTTTTGAAATATTCTGTTTATTAATTTTTTCATTTTTTTGGTTTTTCAGCTTTCCCTCCTTACTATCCCTCTCTCCCACCTACCTCTTTTATTCCCCTCGTTTCTCCTTTATTTTCCTTTTTCTGTTTTTCTGCTGGAAAAGGGAGGGATGGGGGAAGGAACAATGGAAAATATTATTTCCCCACTTTGATGAAAAAACAATAAAAGCAAAACATTTCTGTGTAAATTTCCAATTTAGAAAAAAATTCCAGGTTTTAACCAAATGTCACTTGGTTCTGAAAATTTCAACTATCTGTACTGCATATCTTTAGGGAGCAGCAATCTTCTTTAAATGTCTGGATAAAGCACATTTGGTAATTATCACTAGAATTTTTGATTAAATTATCACTTACTTCTCTGTGTTTCAGTCTTCCCCACTGTAAAATGGGAAAATTGTAGTTCCCTACTACTGAGGGCTTCTATGAAGCTTAAAAATTAATGTCAGTGCTGCAAATCCCATAAATGCCTATACATAAATTGACTGCTGTAGACTGATGAATGAGATCAATGTGAGAGAAGCAATACTGATTTAAAATGGTAGAGTGCAAAACTTCTGTGAAGAATTTCAAAATATATCTTTCATATTCAAGTGTAATTAATATTTGTACTAGAATTTATCTGAGCAGTCTGAACAGAAAGTAATTTCTTATCTGTGTTAACACTCAGTGAACATCATATTCACTTAATGGGAGCACAATGGGATCAGCTGTCTTGTCAAGTAAATCTATAGCATTAACACAGTGTTTTATCCTTATTTCTCAGGCTTTATGCACATAAAATTTTAATATATACAGTTTTCAGCAGAATGTTCTTGTGTCCATCAGTTACAAATGCATGGTTTCATCCATGGAGCAGTGAAGTACCTCAGTACCTTGAAATTATTGTGCATGGTTGCTTTCTAAATCCATTAAAAAGAGTATGAAAGTTAAAAGGTCTTCTACATAAATTCTGACAATCAGTGGCTGGGATGTGCTTCAGTAGATATTGTTGCTTATGCCATATTCCAGTTTTTTTCCTTGTTCCTGCGCAAGAAAAAGGCCTCTTGTGGAAGCTATTTTTAATAAAGGAACTAAACAATAGTTTTGTGTTCAGACAGTTGAGATGGTCTCAGTGTACTTTGTTTCATCATTATTACTGCTCGCAAGGAGTTCTATAGAGAAGCAGCATTGCCTAGTGAAGAGAGCACTTGACTGGGGGTCAGGGGACTTGGCTTCTGTTCTTGGTTTGCCACTAACCTGCTCTGATCACTAGTCAATCAGTTCCCCTTTCTGTGTGTCTGTTTCTATTACCACCCTTTGCCAATTTAGATTGGAGTGCTTTGTGCTTCTTACTATTAGCTGTACTAGGTGTTTGTACAGCCCAAGCACAATGGGCCACTGATCTCATTTGGGGGTCTTTAAGCATAATATTGGAATTGTTTGTTTTCTATTCCACTGAGGAATGTTCATGTATATTTTAAAATGAAGTCATTCCATCGATGTGGACAGATTAGAAAAGATGCTTCAAAGTTAATGTATCCTCTAACAAAGGTATCTGAACCATGTATACATAAATGTAGCCTCCTATCAACCTGGACGAAGCAGTATATTGGTGCCTTCTCCAGTGTAAAATTTTGAAAAATAGTGTATAAGGAGAGAAATTGTTCTTTTGAGATAAAAGTAAACAGGGCAGCTCCTTTTCTTGACATATCATTTCCATTTTGGATTTAGCAACCAGTGAACCATTTGAATATGTAGGGTCAAATTCTAACCTCGAATTTATCATGCAAAACTGCAGAGGATAAAACAGCTAGTGATAGCGAATTACAGACAGGGAATGACTGATTTCCTTTACAGAGGAGGCTGCTGTGGCTGCATTAGTGCTTTACAAACACTCAGGTACTTTAAGAGAAAAGAGGAAGTGTGCAGGAATCAGTGATTGACTGTGAAATAACTAAATGACCTTCAGTTAAATTCAGAGTATGTACCCTGGTGATCATCTGGATAGGGTTTCTCATTTTCAGTTTGAGTCCTTCCAAAATGTAAGTTACAGGAAGTTGTGCAGTCAGTGGTATGCCTACAGTGTGCAATGACCAGAGGGAGCACTGTTCTAGCGTGTAAAGAAGATATAACTAATTCCCACATAAAAGAACCCCAGTGAATTAGTTAATCTACATGTGACTGTAATAACATAAAGATCAGTGGATGGGTTTTATGCAGAAGAAGTGGACCACAATGAAGGATCAGTAGGTGCCTCATTTGCTAAAGCAAAGATTTACCAGGAGTGCAGAAAAGGAAGACAGAGGGACTCAGGTAGAATTGGTAGTAAATGTAACTGAGGATGCTTCATAGCCAAGAGAAGAGAAAACCAGGATGGCCTATGAAGAAGTGGTGCTGATATCATAGACAGCTCTTCTCCTGAGCAAAGTCCATTGTAAGACCCCATTTACTTCATGTCTATATTTAAGGAGAGCCTTAGTCCCTCCCCTCAAGAAGAGACAGCCTACAGGAAATCTGATGACAACTGAGGTTTAATCTGCAAGCCAGTAGTGCATTTGCAAGTATAGGGCAAGAGTGAAATCTTTGATGAACAAAGCTTCTATCAGAAGGAGAAGCTTCCTGGGGTTGCAGTGGATCTTCAGCATGAACATCAGACACCAAAGGGTATTATTATTTTTATTTATTTATGTCTGGCTTTCTAGTTGGTTTAGCTTTCTGATCCCATATACAGTCCATGGGGTGAAACTCCCATTGACTTAAATGGGGCCAGGATTTCACCCAGAGTGTTCATCTCCTAAGGGTTTAGGACAATTATATTTTTAAGGGCTCTAAGAGAACTTAAGCTGTGCACAGATCTTCTGCAGGCCCTCTGCACAGGGCTGAATTTCACCCTTAATTAGCAATAGTAGTGCCTCCCTGAGCTGCCTCAGAACACCCCCAGGTAATTAGCCCTGAAAAACTCAGACCATTGGCAGGCCACTGTGATGGGGGAATATATCAGGACTTCCTTTGGGACCACCAAAAGATTTGTGGAATTGATCACAATGCACTACAAATCAATGTGAACACTCAGTGTACTGGACCTGTACTCTGCTGCCCCACTCACTTCCTTCTCATTTTCACCCTGGCATACAGGGCTGTAATTAGACTTAACACTATGAAATGAAGCAAGTTTTCTGAACCAATCTTGATCCTCTCTCTACAAAAAGATCAATTGAAAAATTAAATACATAGTGTCCTTTCTGATGAGACCAATGCTTTTCGCTGGACTATCTGATTATCTCTTTCAGTACAAACAGTATAACATTCTTAATGAAATGCATTTATTTCAATATGTTGCAAGCCTACATACATTTTATCAATATTATAGATTTCAGTTGTCAGTATACATTAATTTTAATGTCAACTCTCCACTATAATCCCGAATTTTGGACTGAATAGCACTGCATCCTAGCAAATGTACATTATTCTTATTCCAGGATGAATGGCTATTGCAAGCAGTGAGTTGGCTTCAGTTCTCTATTCTTTTCATCAAAGAAGAGCAACTTTCTTTCTTTTCTTTTTTTTTTCAACACGCCATGTCCCTCAGGTATGTGTTTTAGTAAACACGTATTCAAAGGCAAGGCAAGAATAACTACAGTTTTCACTACTGTTATTACATGTCAAGATAATATTCTATAGACAGCTCCTTTTATAGTTGGCTGTGATAAATAGCTAAATCTAGATTTATCCTTTTTTAGCTGGGGGGAATTGCCTCACATCTGTTAAAAGATTATCACCTGATTAGAACATCTGAGATCAGAAACACTTTACATCAAGCTCTGGCCCCAACAACTCAAACACTCTGGGCTACATTCACAGAGTATAAAGCCAGCATGCTCACACCGAAGAGCTGAATACTTACATTTTAAGTGCCTAGTGAATAGATGACTGGAATTGTGGATTCTAGGGGAGGCAGGAGAGTGAGAGTGACTGATGAACTTTTGTGTGTGAGAGAGTTTCTGTTCACTGGAGAATGAAAAGCAGATCCAAGATTCTTTTGAAATTTACTGATTTTCCTGAAGTAAGCTATATGCTTTATGCCTTTTTAATGACTCTGATTTTTTTTCCAAGCAGCTACATTCAACTTAATGTTTACTTGCTACTTGAGGAAATATTAGTGGGAATAAATTGTTGCTAGGTTATCATGAAATGCATTCTGTCTCAGTACCACTGCAGTCAACAGTTTCATGTGATAAATGCAAGTGTTTTACAAGGAAAAAAATGTAAACTGTATTATTAACATACACTGTAACAAGAAAGGATATTATGCTCAAAACTGACCCAACTGCAGTATGTGATATCAAGCAGTGTTTAAGGTAATTATACTTAAACTAGAGAGAAGTCTAGAGAAAACACATGGGACTCCAAATCCCACCCTACTCTTTTTTTTTCTTTTCTTTTCTTTTTTTTTTTGCGGTGATGGTGGGAGATGGGTGGCGAAGAAGAGGGAAAGAATTCAGGTCTAGATGGGAGTTTTATAAATGGCTGTTATTGTTATGGTGTGATTAATCAAAATCCCCAATCCTCATTTTGCAGCCTTGTACTATCTGTAACTGAAATGGAATTATCTCAATCAAAGTTCAAAGATGCTGACTTGGTCCTTTAAATAAACAATTATTTATAAATTATGCACATTTCTCTACCTGGCTTAGATCTTCTACTTTGAACAATGACCAGAGTCATTTCACAATAACTTTCCAGTGTGGAAATCTTTCTACTCTGGTGAGGGCAATTATTAGCCTGTGGGAGTACAGGGTTTCATATAAACTGTACAGTTCTTGATAAATATTTCTCATTATCTTTGAAAAATACCTAGAAATGGATTATACGAATCCCTGCACTCCGACTCACGATTGTCCTTGAAATTTTCCATGTGCTCACAACTAGCATGGCTGTTTCAATATAAAGGCATGAGGATCTATTGCTCCAGCTAAAGGACCGAATCCATGAACTCAGAGGTTAGTAGCAGACTAAACCCTTTCCATGGTCCAGTCACTACGGGAGGAAAAGCACTGAGATTGGTATTAATGTGGATTACTTAAATGTCTGGTATCCTGCTTGGAGTACCAATCACTCAGATCAGAGAGCATGGGCCTATGTTTTGGAAATATAATGTGGTTTATTACACAGGAAGTCTGGGGAAACTTTGTCTCTTTAAACCATGTGAAAAGGAAATTGGTGAAGAGAAAAAATAGGAGAATGTAGAGTGAGAGATGAGAGGAGCTACATGTTGACAATTTAGCAATAAGGCTAGCTGAAAATTTTCCATGAAAACTTTTTCTGATGAAAATTTTGATTTTCAGTTAAACAAAGATTTTCTCAGAAAGTATCTGTTTTCTCATAAAATGTTCAATTTTTCCTCAGAAAAATAAAAACCAAAATTTTGAGGATTTTTTTTTCATTTTCATATAAATTTTCCACTGAGGCGGGGGGATGAGGAAACCTTTCCAAGTAGCTTGACTCAGGAACTCAGCTTCTTGGTTGCCAGAAAATGGTCCAGATTGGCTGTGCAGGGTGCCATCTCTGCACCCCCTACTCTTTTCAGAGAAGGCCACCACACCAGCCCTGAATAGGTGAATGTACAAGACAAGGTTGGAAGTGGGGCCAAGTCATCAGTGATTACGTAGATTTCCTATTTTATAAAACCTGGGAATGCCGAGCAGCAACAACTGTTATGGACAGGAATAGTGGCCCAGAGGGACCGTGTTTCAGCTCTGCAATCTGACCATGTACAGTGGTGAATTCCACTCTGCCAGTGAAGGTTGCTGTGCAAAGCCCAACTGAGCTTTGTTGCATGTTGTAGGTAGATCTAATTCAGATATCAAAGCCATTGCAAACAATGATCAAAAAGTTAAAGTAATAAAACTCAGTGTTTCCAATTTCTACTATTATGATTGACACAGTCTTTATTATTTGTTCCTTAAAAGATTTCCTTTTACTGTATCTGCACCTTGATCTTTGACTTAGTTAAAGTCTTTTGGGAACATGATCAATGAACGTTTGACTCTGTACCTTATTTCTCATGTTATTTTCCATGGATTATAACTTAATGGCTGGCATACTTTGAATTCCTTATCATGTTGTTTATATCCAATAAGTGACTCACCCTGGGTTTTTTTAAGTCAGCTTTTAAAAATACTGTGTTTGAACATCCGTCAAGGGATGGGGATTAGTTGAATAGACACAGGATGCCAGTATATTACAGTCTCTATTATCCTGTATACTGTAATTATCTTGATCCTCAAATGACTCTGCGACAGTTACAACCACTTTTGTAATCCATTGCTATCTACATACTACACAGACCACAGTGAGAGATTATGCCATACACTATCAAAGAAACTGAGGAACCACCTGATCAGCATCCTATGCAGCAAACAAGAAAACATCAAAAAGGAGCTCTCCAACCTGGAGACTCTCATAAATAACCAACCTTCCATACAAACCGACTTTACTAAAATAAGACAGGAGATCTACATTACACACTTCACCTCTCTACAAAGGAAAAAGGACTGTAAGCTGTCTAAAATCCTACCTGCCACATGGGATCACAACAGTTGTACCCCTAACTCACCCAGCAATATCGTCAATCTATCCAGCTACACACTCAGCCTGGCAGAAGAGTCTGTCCTATCTCGGTGACTCTCTTTCGCTCCGCCACCCCCACAAACATGATACAGTTCTGCAGTGATCTGGAAGCCTACTTTCGCTGTCTCCGACTCAAAGAATACTTTTAAGATAACACTGAACAACACACTGATACACAAATACCCTCCCACCAACAGCACAAGAAGAAGAACTCCACATGGACTCCTCCTGAGGGTCGAAATGACAGTCTGGACCTATACATAGAATGCTTCCGCTGATGTGCACAGGCAGAAATTGTGGAAAAACAACATCACTTGCCTCATAACCTAAGTTGTGCAGAATGCAATGCCATCCACAGCCTCAGAAACAACCCTGACATTATAATCAACAAGGCGGATAAAGGAGATGCCTTTGTCATCATGAACAGGTCTGACTACCAAAAGGAGGCTGCCAGACAACTCTCCAATACCAAATTCTACAGGCCACTTTCCTCAGATCCCACTGAGGAATAGACTAAGAAACTGCACCATCTACTCAGGACACTCCCTACACTAGCACAGGAACAAATCAACATACCCTTAAAGCCCCGACCGGGGATATTCTATCTACTACCCAAGATCCACAAACCCGGAAACCCTGGACACCCCATCATCTTGGGCATTGGCACTCTCACTGAAGGACTGTCTGGATATTTGGACTCTCCACTCAGGCCCTACACCACTAGCACTGCCAGCTATCTCCGTGACACCACTGATTTCCTGAGAAAACTACAATGCATTGGTGATCTTCCAGAAAACACCATCCTAGCCACCATGGATGTAGAGGCTCTCTACACAAACATCCCACACATAGATGGAATACAAGCTGTCAGGCACAGTATCCCTGATGATGCCACAGCACAACTGGTTGCTGAGTTCTGTAACTTTTATCCTCACGCACAATTATTTCAAATTTGGTGACAATAAGTACCTCCAGACCAATGGCACCGCTATGGGCACCCGCATGGCCCCACAATATGCCATGGCTTTTTATGGCTGACCTGGAACAACGCTTGCTCAGCTCTTGTCCACTCACACCCCTTCTCTACCTACATTACATTGATGACATCTTCATCATCTGAACCCATGGGAAGGAAACCCTGGAAGAACACCACCATGATTTCAACAGCTTCCACCCCACCATCAACCTCAGCCTGGACCAATCTACACGGGAAGTCCACTTCCTAGACATCATGGTGCAAATAATTGATGGTCACATTAACACCACCCTATACCGAAAACCCACCGACTGCTATGCCTACCTTAATGCCTCCAGCTTCCACCCCAGACACACCACACGATCCATTGTCTACAGCCAAGCACTGAGGTACAACCGCATTTGCTCCAACCCTTCAGACAGAGACCAACACCTACAAGATCTTCACCAAGCAATCTCAAAACCACGATACCCACATGAGGAAATAAGGAAACAGATCAACAGAGCCAGACGTGTACCCAGAAGCCTCCTGCTGCAAGACAAGCCCAAGAAAGAAACCAATAGAACTCCACTGGCCATCACATACAGTCTTCAGCTAAAACCTTTCCAATGCATCATCAGTGATCTATAACCCATCCTGGACAACAATCCCTCACTTTCACAGGCCTTGGGAGGCAGGCCAGTCCTTGCCCATGGACAACCTGCCAACCTGAAGCATATTCTCACCAGCAACTACACACCGCACCATAGTAACTCTAACTCAGGAACCAATCCATGCAACAAACCTCGATGCCAACTCTGCCCACATATCTCTGCCTACACCAGCAACACCATCACAGGACCTAACCAGATCAGCCACACTATCACCAGTTCAGTCACCTGCACGTCCACCAATTAATATGCATCATCATGTGCCAGCAATGCCCCTCTGCTATGTACATCAGGCAAACTGGACAGCCCTACGTAAAAGGATAAATGGACACAAATCAGATATGAGGAATGGCAATATACAAAAACCTGTAAGAGAACACTTCAACCTCCCTGGACACACAACAGCAGATTTAAAGGTAGCCATCCTGCAGCAAAAAAAAAAACTTCAGGACCAGACTTCAAAGAGAAACTGCTGAGCTTCAGTTCATTTGCAAATTTGACACCATCAGCTCAGGATTAAACAAAGACTGTGAACGGCTAGCCAGTTTCTCCTCCCTTGGTGTGCACACCTCACCTGCTAGAAGAAGGCCTCATCCTCCCTGATTGAACTAACCTCCTTATCCCTAGCCTGATTCTTTCTTACATATTTATACCTGCCTCTGGAAATTTCCACTACATGCATCCGACGAAGTGGGTATTCACTCACAAAAGCTCATGTTCCAATATGTCTGTTAGTCTATAAGGTGACACAGGACTCCTAACCACTTTTGCAGATTTGTTGTTACTGCAAATTCAAACATCTATTTTATTTGAATCTAAATTAAACTGATATATAACAAGGTTCTCCCCCCAACCCGCTAAGTCTTTTTTAAAAACACCCCTATCTGTAGATGATTAAAAAGCAGCAAAAAGACAATTTCAAACTTTATTTAAAGGATCAACTCATAAAAATTCATCTAATTTTGTGGCAGTGTAGGAAAATTGCTACCTAAATTTGTTTGAGGAAACGGATGAACTGCTAAGCAAAATTGGAGAGAATGTCACATCTCCGACAGGAAAGCAATCAGATATCAAGCAATAATTCCCATTACATATGCCAAGACAAAGTAAATACACTTGGCACCCCTAGCAAACGTTGCAAGGCATCAGTGATACTGTTACATGTTATTGCAGCTTGAGGTTTGCAGTAGTTTCCATGGCTGCTAGTTCCCATTCTTCACAGGAACCAACCTGAATCTGGAATCACCAGCACAGACAGCAGAAGGCGTATGGGTGGCCCTATTGTACAGGCCTAGCAAATGGTAGCAGCAAAAGCAATTCCTCAAACTAGTTCCCACAAGGAAGAGGAATAATAGTCACAAAGGCCACTCCAGCTCTCAGGCGTAGCTTTAGTAATGGCTTGCAATTTGGAGTGAAGATTCTTATACTCTATTGCTCACACCCACAGAACCACTCCACGTGCCAGGCCTGTTTGTTTAATCTTGGCAGGAACCCAGTCCCATGATGATAGGTGTGGTGCAAAAATCAGAAGAGAACGCTGCTGGTAGCAGACAATGCCTGATGAAGGAGTGCAAATAGGCCAAAGTCCACAAAACAGGGCTGTTCTCAACTTTCATGAAGAGTGGGCAGCCCTGGCAACTCTGCTTTGCTGTGTGTCCTGCCTCACAAAGGAGACAATGGAGTAGCAAATCATCCGCAAAAGAATAAGGCATCCACACACTCTTTTAGTATAGATCTTCATGGCAAGGGCACATCTAGCTCTTAATGATATTGTTTCGTGTTGCCATTACTTGTAATTTATTACTGCACTATGAAAGGTTACTCTTTACTCAGTATTAGTCCCTCAGTATGTCTACACTTACGGCGGCAGGAAGAGTACCTTCACTGCACGACCAGTTAGCACAGGTATAAACAGCAGTGAGGCCCTGCTAGTTCAGTAGAGTGGAATGCCCTACATGCCTGAATCTTAGGAAAAGTACTCCATATGGGCTCTCTACATGCCCAAGTAGTGCCTCCTATGTCTACACTGCTATTTTTAGCCATGTAGTGTCCTGCTGCCTCCCTACAGCCCGAGCCTTTCTCAGCCACAGTGAAAGACTCCAGTGGTGAAAGGCTGTGGCAGGGAGAGCCAGCAGGAAGAGGCTCCAGCAGGGAGGCTGCTGCCTCCCTGCAGGCGGAGCCTTTCAGTGCCTTTTGCAGCTACAAACCACGGTGAGTGTGGGTGCACCCTTCCTTTCACGATGGCATATTGCTACACATGCGCTACACGCCGCTGCAAGTGTTGCCATGCTCTTTATGCAGCATTTTGATGCCGTATCTAGTGTGAAAATACAATAAAAATAATTACACACAATATTGTGTCTCAAGACTGTGAGGCAACCAACAACAGCAAGGAAATTCCAAATTCATGTTGACTCCAGATCCTTAACATCTCCTGATGGGTCTGGGTCAAGACCTCCAGAGCCTACTGTTGTTACACACACACAGAGAGAGCATCTGCTGGTGTGTGCAATGTCCAGTGAGAGAACCTAAAGCCAGAGAGGTTAATTTTGACATTGAGGCAGATCCTAATCTCTTTGAAGTCAAGAGCAAAACGTTCATTGACCCCAGTGGGACCAAGATTTGGCCTCCTTGTCCTTGCTTTAGGGTTGCTACCTGCCAAGGTTTTCCCAAGACAGTCCTTTTTTTTTTTTTTTTGAGGTAGCTGTCCTGGAAAATCTGTAAGGGTGCTCAGTACTCACTACCAGCTATCCAGTTTTATGGGCTCAGGATATTCCTGGATGTCAAGGTTCCTTCCCCACTCTGAACTCTGAGGTACAGATGTGCGGACCTGCATGAAAGACCCCCTAAGCTTATTTTTACCAGCTTAGGTTAAACTTCCCCAAGGTACAAACTGTTTTACCTTATGTCCCTGGACCTTATGCTGCCACCACCAAAGTGTCTAACAAAAATAACAGGGGAAGTGCCCACTTGGAAACATCTCCCCCAGAAATATCCCCC
This sequence comes from Lepidochelys kempii, assembly GCF_965140285.1. Taxonomy (NCBI): domain Eukaryota; kingdom Metazoa; phylum Chordata; order Testudines; family Cheloniidae; genus Lepidochelys; species Lepidochelys kempii. The sequence goes on along the minus strand of NC_136385.1, from coordinate 32,693,414 downwards.
CAAGCACTACACCCCCTTTCCTGAGGAAGGCTTGATAAAAATCCTCACCAATTTGCATAGGTGAACACAGACCCAAACCCTTGGATCTTAAGAACAATGAAAAAGCAATCAGGCTCTTAAAAGAAGAATTTTAATTAAAGAAAAAGTAAAAGAATCACCTCTGCAAAATCAGGATGGTAAATACCTTATAGGGTAATCAGATTCAAAACATAGAGAATCCCTCTAGGCAAAACCTTAAGTTACAAAAAGACACAAAGACAGGAATATACATTCCATTCAGCACAACTTATTTTATCAGCCATTTAAGCAAAACAGAATCTAACGCATATCTAGCTAGATTGCTTATTAACCCTTTACAGGAGTTCTGACCTGCATTCCTGCTCTGGTCCCGCCAAAAGCTTCACACAGACAGAGAGGACCCTTTGTTTCCCCCACCCCCAGCTTTGAAAGCATCTTGTCTCCTCATTGGTCATTTTGGTTAGGTGCCAGCGAGGTTACCTTAGCTTCTTAACCCTTTACAGGTGAAAGGATTTAAAGGATTTAAAGGTGGTTAGCCTTCCCTTTATATTTATGACACTGGATGTCCCAGCTTTTTGTACCTCCAAGATGGCAAATATACCTTGCTTTTTTACCAGTTAGTATAACTTTAACATTAAATCTGTGGAAGGAACAGTGTTGTTGTTTCTTTTGTTTAATAAAAATGTATATTCAAAACAACTCCTTTTCCCCAACATTCACGCTTGCTTAGCACTTGGATCAGTGTACTACATGTTTAAAATACCATAATGATATCATACAAATAACCCTTTGCCTGCTCTTAAACCTTCAAAACTAAGAATTCAGTCTGAGGAGAATCTGCTACTGGGTTCAATGGCCATTAGTTAAAAATCCTTTATATAGCGAAAAAATTCACTTATATTTACAGACTGATCTATAGATTGTTTATCTACATTTATGAAATATAAGATTATGTACAGTAACTCTCTAAAAGATCCTTCAAAGATCTATTTTAGTCAACCAGGCATATCCATATTTAGAACTTTTTTGCGTGTGTCAAGTCAGAATTAAGGACCTCAGTCCACAGGCATGACTCCCTATGTCAGTGACAGACATAAGTATGACAAAGGCAGTACAATACCGTGATAAAGATCCTGGTTTTGCACATCTCATGCATGTGCAGTAAGGGAGTATATAGTCATGAAGCACACACATATCTTTCCTAACTTTGAAAGCTAAAATCCTCATAAGGATAAAGTTGCTATGCAAAAGGATTAGCCATTTTTCTAAAGTAAATACCCAGTGTTATTTTTAAGAATTAGAAGTAAACTCTCAGGAGTCCTCCCCTCCCCCATTCTCTGCATGTGAAGTAATAGCCACACACATACCTAGCCCACATGTTTCTTGTGCAACCAGCTGAACATAACATTAAAAGATCCAAAATCTGCATACAGCTGTGTTACAATTTGCACTTGTAAATCCCATTTTCCCAGTGTGCAGATATTAGATTTTTTAAAGTATACATGGAGATATAACTGCAAGGGGTGGGTACATATACATATGTACACACATGCAGGAGCCTGGAATGGAAAATTTACTCGTTAGTATCTTTTGAAATGAAAAATAAATCCACAGTATGGCTGATTTTTTTCATTTGAAAAACAAAACATTTTTAGCATTAGTGTAGCTCAAAAAAGCAAAATGTGTAGACTTTGTGGCTTAATTGGGTCTCATCACTTAAATGGTGATCCTCAAACTATTTGTATTTTTCAGATTTAGTAAGAAAATAAATAAACACACTATAATGCCAGGGACAGTGTGCTAAATTTCAGAACCAGAGCCTATTATTATGGTTCAGCAAATGAAAGTAAGCTTACAATGGTAACAGTGGCAAAAGCAAGCACTGCTGTAATAATAATATGCTTTCTGAATCACTCAACAAAGTTGTTGTTAGTTTTTCTGGAATATTTAAGTAGACTGGAAATGAAGCTTCTTCATCCCCAAATTAAACTATTATGACATTAAATCCTAGAAATTAATCCTATTGATTAGAAGATAGGGATAAGCCATGGTATCAGCCCCCTAATCTCGAAAGGGATGTTTTCATATTTGCAACTCCATTTTAAAGATCAAATGAATGAAACCCTAGAGTCATGCAGAGAGGCTGATCACTTCAAAGGGATTTTTAATTGAAAAATAAACATACATTGAGTCTAATTTGTATAAATTATTGTATCTGATGACGTATGGGGAAAAATGACACTTGTTAAGATAAACCATTTAGCTTCTAGATTTCAGCCACCATGGCCTAAACATTTTTCTGCTCTTACCATCTCTCCCAGTTAAGGAACACAAAGTGCATTATGTATCTATATGGCTGCATATATATGCATATATAATGCACTAAGCATTTAAGATGAGTTTATATTTACAATCCAACTTCAGAGAGTTCTTAAAAAGTAGGTCTACTTGCATTGCTTCTAATTGTGCAGTAGGTGGCAGTAGGTAGTGAAGAATATACAGTTTAAATCCCATCACATTTTTAGGGGAAGCTTTTGAAATAAATAAATAAATAAATAAATGGACAGGCATTTGCTGACCATGACTTATGAATTTATCAAATAGGAAGGAATTGTCAAACAGAATTTGTAAATTGTCATTACTAAACAGAAGCTTTTGCAAAGTACTAGGAAAATAAATTAAATGGATAATAAAGTAAAATGAAGACAAGTACAGTATATGTTTGTAATCACAATGTATGTAAGGACATGTATGGCAGCAAATTAAATCTAAGGTAATTCAGGAGAAGGTTCTACCGGGAGGCTTCGTAAATTGTGCTAATGCACTTTGTAAGTAGAAGCAGAAAACTTCCATGCTGAATTCCAGTCTTACCTGTTATTCACTGCACAATTAAATTTTTTTTCAACACCATTATTTTATGAAACCACCTTGAAAATGTTGAAATGAAAAACAATGGGAGGAGAGGGCTCAGATAACATGGTGATGGGTGAGATATAAGAACATAAACAGCCTACAACAGGATAATAGTACAGGAAGAAAAGCTGGTGACATGCTGGAAGGTCTCTGGCAGAGGCCTGAGTATGTGTTCCTTGCACATCCAAAGTTGGGAAGTTTTGCATGTATCAGGAATGCAGGCTTAGATTTTTAAAAAATGCCAAAGAAAACCATTTTACATTTAGTTCATTAATTATAGTTGTCTTGAAAATCTGTTTTGTACTGATTTGTATAAAAGTGCTCACCTCCCACAATTGGTCCCAGATTTTCGAAAGAGCTTAGCTCTGATTTCTCTATGCAAAGCAGCTAGAATTTTGGAAAGTGCCCAGCACCCAGTAGCTCCTGTCAAGAATACTTCATGGAGGTCACTAAACAGTAGCTGAGCTCTTTTGAAAAACACTACTAATTTAGGTGGGAGGAGCTGGATGCTGAGCTCTGCTGAGCATGCAACTATAGGGCCTGATTCTGTGGTCGTTATGCAAGTAAAACTCCCACTGAAGTCAAGGACTGCAAGTTCTAGCAGTTATTTTGGTTGAGATTTTTCATACAAACTCTATTCTGAAATACTTTACATAATTGAATAATAAGAAATTAATCAAGTTAAATAATAAAAAATGGTCACAATGTTATAAGATTCCATTTATAAAGGGTTAATCAGTACTTAATAGATGTTATGTGCATGTTACAGACATGAGCAACAGAATGTGTTATAGATGGTTATAAGAACATCACTAGAAGGAGTTCTAGATGCTTATAAACCACAGGTGAAATTCTGGCTAGAGTTGGTTGGGAATTTTGTGATTAAATATTATTTTTGTCAAAAAATGCTAATTTGTTGAAACCCAAACTTTTCCCAGACAAATTTCACAGTTGGTTTTGACAAATTTCTTGATTTTATAAAAAAACTGGAAGCAAATTTTGAAATTGTTGAAACATTTCATTTCTACATGTTTGAAATAAAAACTTTGGTTTTCTGTCCAAAATGACTTTTTGCTTAGAAATTTAAGCTTATATCAGTGCAATTTTCTTTTTAATTAAAGTCAATCAAAAGCAAAACAACATGTTTTGAAATTTCAAAACAATACATTTTGATTGACTCAAACTGAATTCATTTTTTAGATTTTGGGTTCATGAAATTTTCAACATTTTTTAATTTTGATTTTAATATGGGGATTTTTTATATCGTGACAATTTTCAATGGCCAGGATTTCACCCCCATGGTTAAAAGCAACCTAGTGACTTGTTGGACTCTATGAAAATTGACTAGCCATTTATTAATAATTTATTATCGCTTTATAAACTATTAATAAATAGAACCTTAATAACAAATACAGGGAATGATCCTGGACTCAGTAGCACTTTTGCCAGAGCAGGGACTGCAGAATTGGACCCCAAAATAACAATATTTTCATTAAAAAACCCATATTGTCCATCTAAACTACAATACAATCTTTGTCTCTACTAAACTGCTGACAGATATGGGCCTGATTCATTATTGCATTATTTCAGTTCTATGCTGTTATAACTCTAAGGATCTCAGAGAAGTTATACTGGTGTAAAACTGAAGTAATACTGTGGTGAATATGACCCTATATATTTCCCCTACTTTTTGCTGTTCCTTTGTACTGGATAAAACATATGTAACAAACACAATATTGTATTTCTTGCTCCGATAAGAAATTGAATATTAAACACCTCTGTAATAAATCTCCAATCATGCTGAACATATTTTTCAAAACATGTCACTGTTTGTATAAAATGATTCCTGTCCTTGTCTTTTCCTATACTTGTTTACAGTTTTTCTTTTGCCTTTGGAAATATTGAATACTTGTTTTCTGATTAAATTTTTTTTCCTCCTCTTCACTATAAGTAAAAAGACACCTTTTTGTGAACTGGTATATTTTTAGTTTTATTTGTAAGATTTTACCCTTGACAGTACTTTACTACAAATCTTAGAATGGACATCCTTGCCCTGAGTAATTTTATTCATTTTTAATTCACATTTTCAGACAGCTAAGACATCTTGAAACCAGCAAACACTTTCACAGATGATTCTAAAAAAGCCTCCAACATTTGGACACACACAAAAAAAGAAATGTCTTTTTTCACCTTTAGCTGCAGTACTGATTACCCTAACCAGTGTAGATTAGGAGCCAAATTTTGTCCCGAGGGGTAACTCCACTGACTTCAAGGATAGACCCCCAAGGATGAATTTGACCCTGTGAGTTTTGCTTTTTCAAATTGGGCATCTGTTTCAACTTCCCAAAATAAGCATCTAAAGATCTGATCCAACTCTCATTGAGGTCAGTAGAAAGATTCCTGCTGACTTCAACAGGCACTGCATCAGGCCGTAAATCAGAAAACAGTACAAATATAACATCATCCAGTGACAATACAAGTATAGTAAGTAACCTGACAAAAAAGCAGATCCATTGTATTGGTTATATATTCTTTCAGTGAAAACCTACTGAATTCAAACTGTATTAATAAAATCATTCCAATATATGGTCTATTTGCCTGTCTCATGAATCCTGTAAAGCCTATTGAAACTGACAGCCTATGTGTGACAATCTTATTGTAACCAACCCTACCACAGGATATCACTGCCCTTATTGTGGTCATTTCTAGGTGTGTGGTTTGGAAATGCTGCTATGGTGCCTCCTGGGAGCTGAATGTCTCATGCCCCCAACCAGACTGCTGCTCCCATAAATCACCTTGGTGACTCAGCAAGAGGGGAAATGTAGTCTGGCAAGGCAGCCCAGCCTATAGAAGAGACTAGGGGCATGAGGCACCCAAGTTAAAAGTCCCATGAAACACTGTGGTGATGTTTCCTCATCTAAATGTTCGATTTTGGCCAATATTATTTGATTTTTCACCAAAAATTGAAATTTTCTGGAGGGAGAAAAAAAATCCAACCAACTCTAATCGCCACAATAGTTCACGTTATCCTAACGTTGTGGTAGACACAACAGTGGCCACTGAAAAGATCACATAGTCCTTTTGTTTTTGTTTTTTGTGATAGAGGGAATTGTTCTGGAATCATTCTGTAAGAATGGGAGGTTCAACAGAGTTCAGTGGGAATTGAGGGAAGGACATTCAGTCAACCCCTTGTAGGAAGAGGCTATTTGAGACTTCACTCTTTAATATACACTATTCAGTGCTTTAGCTGCTAGGAGTTTCCTATGAGTGAACACTGAATTGGGAAGGAAAGGTTTGTGGTACCGGTTCATTTTCACAGCATTGCCAAACTCGCGTGTTCAAAAATCTCAAGAATGGCTTAAAATTGTGAGATTTTTAAAAATAATTTGAGCTCTTTTTCATCTGCCTTCTGGTTAGTGAGCCTTAGGGGCCATGCTTTAAGGATTTTTAATGCTCCATGAGAGCTAGAAACATACTACTATCCAATTTCAGATAGCTTTCTCTAACCTCTGTTTAAATTATAATTAGAATATGGGACACAACGTTTCTTATCACTAATATATGTCAGTCTATTCCTCTTTTTAATACAAATTACAAATGTGCATAGATATTCATCATAGGTGAGTCTGTATATGTTTTTGTTGTCTAGTTATACGACAGGCTCTGTATATAGTTTGGACCACTTGTGTCTGCCTCAGACTTGTTTAGGGGATAGATTGTGCTTGGTCTTCCTCTTTGCACGGTTGCAATGGACTGCTTCTCTTGTGGGGCACTCCGAAGGGATATCCCTGCCCAACTCTGCACTACTCTCTGAAGCATGACTAGCATGCAGAGCAGAATACGCTGACACTTTATTAAAGGGTGTCACTGTGTTCATATTCCCCTATATGCCAGGAAGCTCTGCACCTTCCCTTTCTCTGGGCTGTGCCAAAAGGGCACAAATGAGCCCTTAAAAATTGATTTATTGCCCCAACTACTGGCTTGGCTTCCTACTACCAGTGTTGCAATGAGCTGCTTGCTGTTCCACTCTTGTGCCTGCCTAACTTCAGACGTATGCTGTAGGCCTCCCTGCTTATTCAGCCAGGTACTGTCTTGTATCTATTCTTTTCAAATGCAAACAGACTGAAACAACTTAATTTTTCCTGGAAAAGCTATGTGATTGGGTGTATATATTTTGATCTGCTCAATAGTGAACATGAGTAAATAAACAAGGGAAACAATAAATGTAGCTCTCTTGTTTAATTAACATGAAACGTCTTTGTGGCATCCCTGCACAGATTAGAGCAGAATAAAGTACTTTAGAACATGTGATCTGCCTGTGCCTCTTCCATGGATATCAGAGGGAGTTCTGAAGTGGATGAACTTGAAAGCAGAGTATGACTTTGTTTGTATATGTTTAGACAAATGTGCAACAAGAGTTTAAGAACATTGTGGTGTTGTTAAGGGAGGGGTGGAGTCTAAAAGTTCAAAATTGGCCTAAATGTTTTGCACCTTTTTGTACTTTTAGAATCTTCTGCTCCAGCATGTGTAGAATTCTATGTGCAATTTTGAGTGTCTCTCTGCCTCCAATAGCTGTGATTTCTTGATCTGCCAGAGATAAGACATGGATCCAGTTCCCTGGTGAGTTAGAATGAGATTGGAACTGAATTTGGCCCAATATCTTCCTCCATGAAGTAGCCTTTAGTATCACTGATCATAGTGAAAGAGTTAGTTTCAGAAGATGGCTCCCAGGGCCCTGTCTAACAGGTGCTGAATGATGGCTGCCAAATTAGGAGTGTGGCACTGATAGAGAAGTGCACTGTCAGAACAGTCTTTGTGAAGGACAATGAGATCTGCAGTTTGAATGCTTTATATAAATAATTATTTATGACAGCCTCTTCCTTTGCACTGTGCTAGAGTAAACACAGATTGGGGCCTGGTAAATGATGCAGAATGCACCACATGAAGGGAGAGTGCATCTTCCTATACCCAGAAAGCCTCTCTAGCCACTCCCACACCGAGACATATTTGTGAATATTTGCATATTCATCAGGAAGAGGATGAGGAGTAGTATAACTGAGACTTGCTATCATGGTAGGTTTTTCCCTTTGCTCCAAGCTTTCCAAAAAGTACAAGATCAGGATTTGAGAGATTATTTTGATTATATAGACAGCCATTCAGGTGAAGAGAGGGATTTATTATTACTGATTACTTATTATTCAATAAGCAACCAAAGTGTTCTCAGCACTGCAGAGAGATATAAGAGGATGTTGTCCCTTGCTGTGAAGAGCATATAATATAAAAAGAGGAAGAGTCTGAGGACAGGGATAGAACATATAGGCAAAGAGAGATAGTGAACACAAATCTTGTTAGTTCTATGATTTACTTTATTTTTTTTATTTTGATGTAAACTATCTTCAGCTACCCCCCACATAGATATTAGTAGCTGCTTTTTAAATAAACTTTTTTAAAAAAACTTTGAATGATCCCCAAATGCCCTTCTAGCTACCCATCTATCCCTGAGTTGTTTATTATCCATTGCTAATATGGGTTCACATCATCCCTCTTGCACCCTCCCATCCCTTCCTGTTCCCCCTATCCCCACTCCCAATTCCCCAATCTTGGATTTTTGTCTAAGAAAAGGAAAAATAATATGAAAGTTCCCAAACCCCAGCTGTCTAAAGGTATAGTATTTTCCAGGTACAACTGTGGGTAGGGACAGGGGGTTAGCGTTAACTCTTTGTTGCTTAAAGTTTTGTATGCCTAACCTAAATGATGTGACCAAGGTCACACAATGTCTTGTGGCAGTGTGGGGAATTGAACCCCCATTTCCTATGTACCAGTCCAGTGCCTTAAACAGAAAATAATAAAATTGTCTAAGACTGTGCATTACATAAAGAAGCAGTTCAAAGCAGCCTAATAAACTAGTAGAGATTTAGCTGTAGTTCAGAGGTTCAGTGGGCCTTATTGTAGCATTGATTTTCAGGAACAACTGCACAATGAGTTCAGTGGTGGTTCTGCTTAAAAGCTGATGGTATGACATGGCCTGGTATAACTTGCTATGTTGTCTTTTAAAATATCTTCCAATGATCTTCCTGTATGAGACTATACGGTATTGTATATCAGCCAGCTCTAACCTCATCACATGCCTTTAATAACAGCTAGAGGCAGCATGTCTCCTGTACTGCTTTCGATTTCTTGTTGCCACATCTTGTATTTGCCAGCTCATGCCTCACAAAATGGAGGAGGGAAGTGTCCTCCCTAGCGCTTCAGTGATTTTGTTTCTTTTTTCTAACTTTGTCACCCATTGCTTTCAGCGCAATTTCACTTTTGAAAAGGTTTGTATTTTTAATTCTTTGAGAAATATTTAGTCAATAAATATGTTGACCAGAAATCCATAAACCACTTTTGTTCCGTATCAAATTCAGAAGACTGTACCTCACCCATCTGAGGATCTGTCATAATTAACTGAGAATGCCTTAATTTAATCAAGTCCAGTTCATTAGGCAAACATTTAAATTATTAATTTAAATCTAGGAAGTTCCACAGCATTTATAACAGTAACAAATACTAAAGCATCTTATTTTTAAAGCCTGATTCCTCATGTGCATAGAACTCGAAGTGCTTCTATAGCTACTGTTACTGGACATAAATATCTTTTTCTTTGCCAGTGTCTTACCTTAGTGGAGCCTTTTAAAGTACTCTATTCAAAACAGGTTATGAAATGAAAGTATGTGTTGGATTTAAAATTAAGCATACGGTGCCATATTCACCTTGTGATGTCATTCCATTAGCCTGAGTGGAGTTACATCAGGGATGAATTTGGCACAGGAAATTTAATGGTGTAGCATTTCATTCATTTTGCAGAACACTGTCATGATGCATAGTTACTTTGCATATATGTGGTAATTTAGTATTTTAGCAATTTCTGTTGATTTAGTGTTAAGAAAAATATATTTTTTTCATATGTTGGGCCAAATCCATCCCAGTTTATATTGGCTTCTGCCCACAAAATCCAGAGCCTAGGGCTCCCTACAGCAGTATATCCACTAGGGAAGGTTGTTGCAGTGCAAGATGAATGCAACCTCCCTTCTGGTGAGGGCAATAGAAGGGTCAGCACAGTCCCCAAGTGGACAGTAATGACTAGGGACGGGCATGGCCAAAGTGGTTGATGAGGGAATGCACTCCACGCACATAGGCTGCTACCTCTGCAGTCAAGGCTCCTGTGGATCTTTTTGTAGAAAATAAGCTCCCGATCCTGCAAGCAGCGTAAATTAAGCTTGAAATCAATGGGGCTTTGGGTAAGTAAAAGGAGGCCTCACACAATGGCACAGCTTGCAGAATTGGGTCCCACAGTTACCCTTTCCTGCTGGAAACCCCCCAGGCAGAATGGTGAAGCCATAACAGCTGTAGCAAAGATGTGCATGCACGCCAGTTCCCTTGAACTTAGTTGCCTAATTGAGATCATTTAAATGCTGAAAAGCAAAAACTTCGTTTAATGCAATGATAATATTAATTAAAATAAATCAGGAATGGCAAAAATTAAAGTTCCTGTGGTAATATTAACTCAGCCACAGTGCACATCACTTATATGTTCTAGAATATTTAACAATTTAAATAGATATTTTCGGAATAGAGTTGAGGGCCAGATTGTTAACCCCTTTGTCACAAGGACTAATACCTTATTCTAGAAATAGTCTCAATGAGGTCAATGAGAACAGCTGTGGGAGCAAGTTGTTTCTCAGTGTGGGTAAGGATATTATACTCAGGCCCTCCCTAAGAAACTGGACTAGAAGAAACTACAAATATGCAGACTGGGTCTGGGCACATTGGGGCTCATCCTGTATGCCTGTGCAAGGATGTGAGGAGGTGTGAAGCACCCCCTGCCCTGGCTGCCCATGTAATAGGTTGTTGTGTGGAGGGGAGCACACACTCCGCAGGGCTGCTATGTCCACTCCCTATGCATGTAACCTTTGCTGTAGGAAATGTATTGTATGCATTCCCTGATATTTTTTTTTTACCTGTGGAATCTTAACATTGCGTTCAAGTGTAGATCTTTACACTCAGTTTTGCTCATCCACTAACTATCATGAGGTAATGTGCAGTCCAATTTCTCTTCTATACGTTAATTATTTTTTGCAAAAATATATATTTATTTAAAAATATATATTTTCCATACTTTTTAAAAAATCTAAAACAGCAAGAAAAAATATGGCATGGAGTGCTGTAAAAATCATTAATAATTCTGTGTGGCTTGTATTTTTCTCAGTAGACATGATCTCTTTTGAATATTAAAAAAATATTTATTTAGTAATGAATATTTGACATCTCTTAAAACATAATTTGTGTAGAGTAAATTTGTTGCAAGGTTTTGTTGCAAATGATGTGCAAAACTGGGCCTCTGTCATCATTATTGTATCTGTTGTTGGAAGGAATGTACAATTGTAGCTGAAAGGAGCAATAGAGTAGAATATTGCATTTTGAGCTAAGGTAAAGGATGAGTAAGGGGCAATTTGTAGCTGAGTTGCCCAAAGAACAGACCAGGGAATGGCTTTTGTCTCTGAGAGTCACAATTCCCTCCCTGGTTTCCCTTGTTCTGGGGAGACGTGGTAAGCTACTTACTGCCTTTAGACAGCACCAGTTTATTTCCTCCTTCACCATGGTTCAGCTCACCAGGGCAGTGAGATAACAGAGTCAAGGTTCTACCCTTTTCCTACCCTATGCACTTGCCTGCGGAGGTGAGAAGAGGGAGTCAAAGCTTTGCAATGCCTGCTCTCCCCCAAGCTCTGCCCAGTGACCAAAGTATCACACCCAGGGGAGAAAAGGAGCGCCTTTACTGGCTAAGTGTGAATGGACTCTGGGACCCTCGGTTTTTTTGTTTGTTTGTTTGTTTTTGTTGTTGGTTTGGGGTTGTGTGTGTGGTTGGTTTTTTTTGTTTTGTTTTGTTTTGTTTTTTGTGGGCAATGCAGTAGAAGTGACTTTTCAGGAGCAATTTGAATGAGAGGAAGGTGGAGCCTTGACAAATAGATTTTGGAAGGTCACTCCAAGCATTAGATGCAACATGGCAGACAGCACAGCACCTCATGTGACAGAAGATCAAATTGATATCAAGGCTAACTTCACTGGTGGAGGAAAGTGTGCAGGAGCGAAAGTGACAGGAGACTAGCTAGAAGTATATGGGCCAGCAGGTGAAAGCAATGAAGCTACTCTGATTTACACCAGCTCAGGATCTAGCCCATAAGGAGGGTGATGTGTGAAATCAAATGGCACTGACCTTTGTCCATCCAGTGAAGCCAGCAGGAGAGTCATATGGATTTACTAAGTTCTAATTTTTTTCTTTTGTCTGCTTTTCACGGTGTTTTTTTTCCTTTGGTCACAGTACTTCCTAAAAAAACCAGCACAATTATTTTTGACCAAGGAAGCACTTTTAGGCTTGTAGACAAATGACTAATTTCATTTTTCTTTTGCAGTTAAGCACACACAAAAATAAGAATATAGAAATGCAGAAAACGTGCAGGGGTTTTATAACGTTTTATAAGCCTTGTTCTTCAATTAACTGGTTTAGATGATTCTGTTATTGAAAATGAGGCGCAGGCTAGAAAGCTTTCTGTGCGTTCTGTTTTTATCTAAGCTTATATTACTGGTATAATAATGCGCTGGTTTAGACACCCCTTTAATATTTTTTAATCCTCTCTGATAAAATTTCTGCCAAAGAAATATAAACAATTAATGAGAAAAAGTGTAGATGAGTTTGGAGAAGGGCAAAATATCACAAAAGTGATACTGGGCATTTATTTTTATTTGCATGGGCCAAACTTGTCAGGCCCGGTTGACTAAAGTTAGATTCCTAAATCCATATAAGTAAAGGTTGCCTGGCATTCAGAAGTGCTGAGCACTCACAAAACCCATTGGAAATCAGTGGCAGCTGCTGTTGCTCAGCACCTTTGAAAAGCAGTCCACTTTGATGTTGGTGCCTAAATAGGCTTTAAGTGTGCAGATTTGAACAGTTTGGCCATAGACTTTTAAACATGTTGTTCCATAAAAGTTATTCTGACACTTGCTAGAGTTAAGTAACTGGATTAGAGTCATACATCTAGTCTGAGATATGTGAAGTTTCTTTACTGGCTCAGAACTGAAATTTCCATGTCCCCCTTATTCTGTAGTATTTCTAAAGCAGTGATAATTCACAAGTGGGAATAATAATCTGAGAATAGTCACATCAGATACAAGTCAATTGTGTCAATTGTCCTTTCCACTTTCCATTCTCATTTATGAGAGTGTGACGAATAGCAGTTACAACTGATTTGTGAATTGTTTTAGGAAGAAAAAACTGCTGAGTTTGGTTCATTATCATAGAGCTGGAAGGGACCTCAAGAGGTCATCTGCATTCAAGGTAGGACAAAGTATTATCAGACCACTCCTGACAGGTGTAAGACTAATCTGCTGTTAAAAATCTCCAGTGATAGAGACTCCACAACCTCCCATGGCAATTTATTTAAGTGCTTAACCACCTTGACAGGAAGTTTTTCCTAATGTCCAAACTAAACTGCCCTTGCTGCAATATAAGCCCATTTCTTCTTTTCCTATCCTCAGAGGTTAAAGAGAACAATTTTTATCCATCCACCTTGTAACAACCTTTTATATACTTGAAAACTGTTATCATGTTCCCCCTCAGTCTTCTCTTCTCCAGACTAAACAAACCCATTTTTTTCAATCTTCCCTCATAGGTCATGTTTTCTAGACCAGTGGTTCTGAAAGCCGATCCACCACTTGTTCAGGGAAAGCCCCTGGCGCGCCAGACTGGTTTGTTTACCTGCCGCGTCCGCAGGTTCGGCCGATCGTGGCTCCCACTGGCCGCAGTTCGCCGCTCCAGGCCAATGGGGGCTGCGGGAAGTGGCGCAGGACAAGGGACTTGCTGGCCGCCCTTCCCACAGTCCCCATTGGCCTGGAGCGGCGAACCATGGCCAGCTGGAGCTGCGATCGGCCGAACCTGCAGATGCGGCAGGTAAACAAACCGGTCCAGCGCACCAGGGGCTTTCCCTGAACAAGCGGCAGACTGGCTTTGAGAACCACAGTTCTAGACCTTTAATTACTCTTGTTGCTCTTCTCTGGACTTTCTCTAATTTGTCCACATCTTTCCTGAAATGTGGCACCCAGAAATGGACGCAATACTCCAGTTGAGGCTTAGTCAATGCGGAGTAGAATGGAAGAATTACTTCTTGGGTCTTTCTTACAACAGTCCTGCTAATACATCCCAGAATGATGTTTGCTCTTTTTTGCAACAGTGTTACACTATTGACTCATCTTTGGCTTGTGATCCACTGTGACCCCCAGATCCCTTTCCACAATATTCCTTCCTAGGAAGTCATTTCCCATTTTGTATGTGTGCAACTGATTATTCCTTCCTAAGTGGAGTACTTTGCATTTGTCCTTATTGAATTTCATCCTATTTACTTCAAACCATTTCTCCAGTTTGTTCAGATCATTTTGAGTTTTAATCCTATCCTCCAAAGCACTTGCAACCTCTCCCAGCTTGGCATCATCTGCAAACTTTATAAATGTAATCTCTATGCCATTATCTAAATCACTGATGAAGATATTGTACACAACCATACCCAGAACTGATCCCTGCAGGAGCCCACTTGATATGCCCTTCCAGCTTGACTGTGAACCACTGAGAACTATTCTCTGGGAATGGTTTTCTAGCCAGTTATGCACCCACCTTAATAGTAGCTCCATCTAGGTTGTATTTCCCTAATTTGTTTATGAGAAGGTCCTGCGAGACAGTATCAAAAACCTTACTAAAGTCAAGATATCCCACATCTACTGCTTCCTCCCCATCCATAAGGCTTATTACCCTGTCAAAGAAAGCTATTAGGTAGGTTGGACATGATTTGTTCTTGACAAATCCATGCTCACTGTTACTTATTACCTTATTATCTTGTAGGTGTCTGCAAATTGATTGCTTAATTATTTGCTCTATTATCTTTCTGAGTACTCAAGTTAAGCTTATTGGTCTGTAATTCCTGGATTGTCCTTATTCCTCTTTTTATAGATTGGCCCTATATTTGCCCTTTTCCAGTCCTCTGGAATCTTACCCGTCTTCCATGATTTTTCAAAGATAATTGCTAATGGCTCAGCTATCCTCTCAGTCTCCACTACGATTTGTGGAGTCATATTCTTATTTGTGAATATAGTTTGTGAATTCCTAAAGTTGTACAAATTTTAGCATTAACAATTTTTGCCTCTAAATTTGTACTGGAAGTGGTATTCACAATTAATTGTTCTCTTTTAAAATGTTCACTCATCTAATCAGGGAGCAGAAATATTACCAGATGATTTAGCTGACCAACCATATGGCATTAATTATGAACAGCGTATAGGTGAAGCAGTCCATGATATGAAAATTATTTTGAAAATTATTTATTCACAATATTCAGTGAATATATATGAACAACGAAGACACTCAGAGAAAATCAGAATCATGATAAGAGACCAAATTTGTAACAAGTATCTCAACTAGCACTATCCTCCATCAAACATAACCTTTTAAAGGGAGATTTTCAAAAGTATCTAAGATGTTTAGGAACAGAAGCTCCACTGAAAATCACTGGAACCTGAGCTCCTAAATCCCTGAATGATCTGAAAATCTAACCTTTAATAATATTCCTTTGTTTCAGCTCTTTAAGGAACAATACCAAGAATATAATTTCACAATCGTCAACATTTTTTTAGAACTATGTGGAAAATAATAAGACTTAATTTAAGTGGTTTGGGGGCCCTTGACTCCTTTAGAGTTTGTCTACACAAAGAAGCTATTGCAAAATAAGCTAGGGTGTGAATTTAAAGGGCAATAGCTATTCTGGACTAGCTCCCCATATGGCACTTACTCTGCACCAAGGGTATGTCTATGCTGGAGCTGGAGGTGTAATCTGTATCTTGGGTAGACATACCCATGCTAGGTGTGACTGAGCCAGTGTGCTAAAAATAGATTGTAGCCACAGCAGCTGAAGTGGTGGGATGGGCTATTTGCCAAGTACACACCTAGGGTTTCAGACAGGAGCATATAGTGGCAGCTAGCCTGTTGCATCACTTGCATCAATGCGGCTACCCTTCTACTTACACTAACTCAATCAGAGCAAGCCCAGGTATGTCTGCCTGAGTGAGAAATTACACCTCTAACTCCATTGTTGACATACCCTTAGGGGTACACAGGAAAATGTAAGAAACCTGAGGCGGTGAGTCTGAGTCCAGGTCAACTGAGTCCAGGTCAGCTGGTACTACAGGGTTAAAAATAGCAGTGTGGATGTTACAGCTCAGGTTGGAGCTGTACATGTCCCTAAGAATGCCATTTTGTGGTTTAGCTTAATCCACTTCCATATGACTTAAGCTAAACCACTCAAAGTCACTCTTAGAGAGGTTTTAGAGTGTCCACATGGGGAGCTAGTGTGGAATAGCGATTGTGGAATTCCACAATCATTGATCTGGGCTGTTTCCAATTGTAGAAAAGCCCTTAGCCTCCGTTGAAAATCCCAGTCTAAATGTAACATTTCTCTTTAAACCGTTCAGTGCATACTACATGGTAAGTCCATTTTCATACTGCCTTTGTTTCAAAACACTTTGCAAACATTAAATAGACCTCACAAAAATTGTATAGAGTGAATAGTTATTTCATAATATTACACCAGTTTTACAGATGAATAAATTGAGTCACAGGGATATTTAAATGGCCTTGCTCATGGTTACACAGCAAGTCACTGTCAATCCCAGGAGTAGAACTAAAGAACCATGGCTACTAAAACTGTGTCCTAAACATTAGAGTACAATTTGTCTTCATAAGAAAGCATCATGTTTCGTGAAGGAGTACTACATTAATGTTTCTTCATGTTGCTGTATTACTAAGTGCTCATGATGTATTGAATAATGGAATACACCATTGTTGATAATGGATGGCTAAACCACAAGATGTGTCCTGGGGTGGCCTTAATTTTTCACAGGGGACTTTACGGGGGGAAAAAGAAAATATTTTTTTAAATTAATTTCTACAGTAAAGATCACCTCTTATTTAGTATACCAATATTTTCCTTATGTGGCCACAAAGCTCTCAGTTCTGCTCAGGGGAAAAGCCTTATGCTGAAAAGTAAAGAATCCCAGTTGTTCACTTAATGAAAGCTGCGTGCTCCACACTTTGTTTTTGAGTAATTTCTGTAGCAAACTCATGTGAGCTGCATGTCATGCTTGTAGTAATCAAGTCCAAAGTTTGAAATTGACTCACTTGTTTTTCATGGTGACAGGCTAAGGAAAAGGGGTTTTGACTTGATTCAAGCTGCTGCAAGGAAATGAAAAGAATGATTTAAAAACCACAAACACTCGGATGAAAGATTACAGATACTGAACAAAACTGTCCACAGTAAATTGTTGATTGGAGTATCTGTATTAGGTGATGTTTGTAGTCTTTACATGTAGAGCGATGGAAAACACAGATTATGGCAGTGAAAGTAGAACAACAATGGAGTCTGACGCTTTGTTTCCACTTTTCAAAGGCTTTTTTTTTTTTTGATAAGGCCCAGGAAATTGTTAGCGACATGCTGGTGGGAACCTATGGAAAAGAATACACACTATATCAATGGTGCAGTTCTTATCCCAAGAGCTGTGTTGGTGGGTGTGGGAATAGCATGCTTTCAGTGTGTGCTGTTGCAATGAGATAGTATTGAGAAACCAGGGCAGCGAACAGTACAGATTCAGTCTAGGGAACTAGGGGCTTTATTCAGCAGTAATGTGTGTAAGGACAGACAATGTAGCACTATATTTGGTTTAACAACAAAGAACTGTAAAAGGATTTGATAGTAAGGGATTGGCAGAAAGCTGAATATGTCTGCAATAAAATAAGGATCTTTTAAAAAGGTATTTAAGTGACATACTTATGACCTAAAAGAAGGTATTTAAAATTATTCATTATCTCTAATAGACATCATTATTTTACAGTGTGTTCATTTAACACAGGAGGAGCACTATTTAATAAAAGCTTCAGGAAGTATGTAATATGCCACAGTAATTTGAGAATAAGATGCAAGCAATTGCATGTGTGGAAAAGCAGATTTAATAATCAGTTAAACCTTAGTATGAATCATATTGACATTTTTGAGATCTACTGATGAAAATTGCTATAAAAGAACTAGATATTTTTTATTTTTATTCATTATTACTTAGAAGTGAATGAGAGCCCTTAAGACGCTCATAACTCTCCCCTATCCAGGGTTCATGCATACTGTTTTGGTACATAAATTACTGCAAGTTATGGCCCTAACTCAGCAAGATACTTAAGCACATCAATGATGCTACTCACATGCTTAAAGTTAAACACATGCTTAAGCACATGACTGAATTGGGGCCTATATCAGCTAGGAACAGCAAGCTACTATTTCTACAAAAGAGGAAGACTGTCTTGCTGACAGAAACAGTACTTATATTATTATGCAGTTCGACCACCTAAACCTATGTTCAGGGGGCACTTGTGCCCCAAGTGAACCTTACGTTACTTCGAAAATATGCAGCATGCCACCCTACCGCACCTGGACAAGGCTGTAGGATGTCAAGTGATCATGTATGCCAGTAAAAGTGCTGATGAGGGCAGGGATACAAGTCAGGACATTTAAAGTGGATATCTCTTCTAACCTTGTGCATGGAGACAAGTCAACCTTCCTCTAGCATAAAACTGGATTGATTTTTAAAAAATCATAAAGAAGTGAAGAACATCTATGGCAAGTTGTGAATGAAAGTAATTATTAATGGCTGGCACTTGATAGGTGCTGGAAAGAAGTTTCCATATTTTTTGATTCACCAGGCTAAAAAAGAATAAACAGGATGGTCATATATCTGATATAAGTCAAAAGAGTGTGGCATTCTCTAATCTTGCTGAAAATTAGCGTTAGGCTAAGAGAAGATATTCAGCTAACTCCTTCCACAAAGTGTAACTATTTCTGATCAGAGAAAACTTACAGTATCAATTTGATGGTTTTGTGACCTGCATGTCTTTCACTAGGGAGTGAAGAGAGGCATCTAAATTCATTGCAATATTTTTAAATGCCCTCAGGAATCCCTACTGTTGTATACTGAAGTACAATTATGTGTTCAACATTTTGAATGTTAAGTGAATGGCTACCACTGTGTCAATATTTTAAATTAATATTGTAGAAAGTGCAAGTTGCATTGTAAATCTATAGACAGTGCATTCCATACTACTTATGCCCCAAATAATATGGCATTGTCCTGATCCAAGGATAGCTTTTAGTGACCTTCAGCCAGCATGGCAGAAATTTTAACATTGAATCATTTGGTTGGTAAGATATATAAAAGCAAGAAATAGAAATGAAGATAAAATCCCCACCATTTCTACACACCAACTTTTAGAAAACAGGATGATAAGATTTAAAAGGCACATGAATATAATAAAATTGTCCTACCTGCAATTGCACATC
Organism: Lepidochelys kempii; assembly: GCF_965140285.1. Lineage (NCBI taxonomy): Eukaryota > Metazoa > Chordata > Testudines > Cheloniidae > Lepidochelys > Lepidochelys kempii. The sequence continues at coordinate 32,674,026 of NC_136385.1, read as the reverse complement.
TAAATGAAAACAAAAGGATATTAACTTAACCATGTTATATCCCACATGCATTCATAAAACATATCTTATAAAGACATTCTAATAATTCCCAGTGAATACACAGGCTATACCATGTACGTCATAATGCTATAGTGTCCTGGAGGACATTTGCTGTTCATCTTTATGCACTGAACAGGTTAAATAAAATTCATGGTAAAATTGTTGTTGTATTTTGTTTTGTTCTGTTATTTTTATTTTCATGGGCAAGGTTTAGATCAAGTAGAGTCGTCTTTGCAACATTTTTTCCTCTATTTCAGTGTAATATTTTTCTTTTTTTTAAAGCGGCTACACTTCAAAGATAATGCAAAATTGGAATTATGAATATCACTGCTTTGTAGTGAATGTATTGCAAGCTTCTTAAATAATTAAATTATGTGAGTTCGGAAAATGGAGTGTAATTAGTCAGTAAGGAGAAAACTCTAATGCTGCATAGGGTTTATACACTCCATGCAGAATATCTTTGAGCTTTACAGTGTTTGGGGTAATTTCTAATGCTGATGTGGTACAATCAACCATTATGTACCTTGTAACATAAGCACTAACTTGCTAATAAGCTATCTAACATGTCCAATGTTTAATTTTATTGCAATCAATTAGAGTCGTGGAATACTGTATTTGTGCTTCTGTTTCTGTTTATGTAATCAAAAGTTAGATATAAGGTGACAGATAACAAAACATTATTCAGATTAATATTAAGGTTGTGACACTAACAAAAATCAAGACATTCAAAATTGATGGGACTGGCTGGCTCACGTGCAGTCCCTTTACTTGTAAGTCAGTGATTCAAATTTAAACCGAGTCATTATTGACTGAAAGCTGTCATCATCTAATGGCCATCTAGATATAGAAACAAATGAACTGAACTCTGTCCAATTCCTAGTACTCTGATTACTCATCTCAAAAGCCACTTTCCCACTTAGCACTAACTAGCTCTTACCAGGTTAGATTTCTCAACCCAGAGGCCAAGGACTGACTGGAGTTAGGAAGACTACACAGCCCCTCTCATCCTTGTCACTAGAGATCAAGACAGAGGCACATAGATGGTGCACTCTGAAGAAACTTGCACTGCTGCTCCTGGACTGTTCATTTGAGCTTCTAGTGCTCTCAGTACAGCCATTTCACTAGCACTAAATTAAGCAGAGTACATAACTACGTGGTTAACTTCAAGCACCTGTGTAGTCCCTTTGAAATCTATGGGACTACTCACACACTTAAACTTACGTATGTGCTTAAATACCCTGCAGAATCAGGCCAGACAGTGAATGGCTTGGTTTTTTAAGTAATGTTTAATGGAAGGTTATAAAAAAGGTATTATTTATCTATAAGACTATTTCTTTAGGTAAACATGTTTAAGTCACTATTAAATACACAATATACAATTAGGGTTGGCTGAATAAATACAGAGCGTAGTCAATTTAAAAGTGTGGCTAACCTGAGTACGTTGTAGGAGTTTGCTCTTTGAGTTCCAGAAATCACTTATCTGAACATCGATCGATACAGGTCTCCAAAATCTCCCCTAAATCCCACATTAACTCCTAGGATCCCACAAACCACACGGCAGGGATCAAGAACATTTTAGATTGTGTCCTGTGTTTAGACATTTTTTAAATTTTTTTTGTTTGATGTTAGTGTTTCAACATTTGTCACTGTTTCATCTGACTCAGTAGTGAACCACTGACCTGCACAGTGTTAGGGGGCATATGCTTTTACAAGGAGTTTTGAATGAGATGTAAAACCAGTTATGATCATTAACCATCTGGTTGCACTTCAGCAAGATCCAGGATGAGAAGCCTGGATTTGTGGCCTAAATCAAGATTGGGGTTATTACTTTTATCTACTTTATCTCCTCTTTAAGGACACTAGGTAGTTACTAGGTGAGTGGGAAATTCTGATATGGATTAGAAACTGGACACTTCAGTGGGTCAGCGGGTGGGGGATAGCAGGGAACGTGCTGGTATTTGTATTAAAGCAATGACAGCTTGTATTTTATAGTTACATTATTCCCTGGTTTGAATATTATGTAACACAGTAACCAGAGCCTGTGGAAATCTGTAGTGTGCTGTTCTGTCCCTCCTGCCCAGAAAGCCCTGCCTTCCAAGATGGGGGGTGACCTTTTGCCTCTGCAGACTCATCCTTACAGAAGAACAGCCTGTTCACCCTGAGGATGAGGGAAGAAAAAAGGTGCCCCTTTTTTTCTCTCAATAACCCTCTCCTAGTGAGAATGAATAGCTTAGCCTGGAACACATCACAGTACAAAGTGATTGGGATTAATGTTGCTACTTTTAAAAGATTACTGGTGTCCAAAATTCAAACAAAATGTTTGGCTATATTCAGAAAGAGAGAGAGAATAATGCTGAAAATGTCCTAATTCCAATACAGTCATCTATATTGGCTCACCCTCGCCATGTATACTCTGATCAGCTTCATTACCTAATCCCAAATAGGATACAGCAGAGACAGAAAAGATCCAGAAAATGGCAATGAAATCAATAAGAGTGGGAAAACTTCCTTACAAGGAGAGATTTTAAAAAATGACAATTGAGAGAGGTCAATAAGAGGTAACAAATATCGGTGACACATAAAATAATTTATGGTCTGGAGAAGGTCAACAGAATGCTCCTATTTACCTTTTCTCTTTCTACAGCAACCAGGAGATAATTGATGAAAGGGCAACAAATGTAAAACTGATCAAAGAAAATGTTTTACACAATGCAGAATTAACTTGGGGTCTTGAAGGGAGGGATTACATTGCCTGCATTGCTTAACAGCAGGTTATTTTATTTTTGTTGTGGTATCATTTTTTTAAAACATGTAAGTAACATGTGCTGTGTGTCAGAGTGAGTGCTGCATAGTGATTAAAACAGTCTGGAGTCAGCAGTTCGAAGTTCTGTTGGTAGAGTTCTCTTTGGTGAGTCACATAACTTCCCACAGAGTTCAGTTTCCTCCTCTGTAAAATGAGGTACTTCCCCACCCACAAGTGTGTTGCACAGTTTAATTAGGGCATGCTGCAAGGCCTACCTTTCTGCCCTGCCAGCTGAAAAAGTTGGGATCTAATGAGGAATGATGATTCATGGGGGGTGGAGGTTTGGTGGGGTAAGTGCCACCTGTCAGGCTGTATTGGGGTTTCACTTTTTGCTGCAGGTTTTGCTTTGTTGTATTTTTACTTTAAATAATGTCAAATGTGCCCAGAGTAGCAGATGGACTTCTTTTAATGTGTTGTTAAAAATAACTATAATGAATTAATTAATGCTTGTAACTTTCTTAGAGCCTCCAATGGAAGGCACTGTAAAAGAGCATAGCATTATCATTCAAGTATTTATTAATGATTGCATATAAAATAAAAAATCTTTAAACACTTAAAAACAGAGAAATTAAGTTTATTTTTTTCTTAGTGTTTGCAAAAACACACACATTGTAAAATGACTTGTTCTTTTAAATTTATGTTAAACTGGTAGCAAAAAATACATATGGTTACATTCACTGCCGAAGATATGCTCTGTTGATCATCCTTTAGTGCATTTTGAATGATAGTTGGTCTATAGGGACCAGTGAAGACCTCCAATTAATTATTACTGGAGAACATGAAATCATAAACAAAATTCCTTGTAATAAATTTTTAAAATGAGATTGCATGTTTTATTTACAGTACTGGTCCATTTTGGGCTTTAAATCTATGAAAGAAAACAAACATGCTTTTTATCAAACTGAAATAAAAATATCAATAGTATTTCTTTCTTATCAAAGTAGGACACACAATATCTAAAGTGGACTTCTAAAACTCTGTGGGGAGAAAAGCCAGGGATCACTGAACTGGAAGAAGAGATTTACTTTTTCCTGTTTGTGGTAAGTGAACGATAAGAATATATAAGCAGTAGGGAAACACCAAATGCTTCAGAGCAATGAGATTACTTTGTAGCTTGTAAAGGTAGCTAATACTGTTTGACTGTGTTTTAGGGGAAGTTTATTTTTTAAAAGAGCTATTCTAAAAAAAAGGTAATTACCAAATTCTTTAGTAGCAGAAATTGATTTCTCTTTGGGTACAATAGCAATAATGCATAGGAGATCCTTCCTAGAGATGATTACTATTATTACAGTAGTGTTCAGAGGCCACAACTGAGATCAGGGCTCCATTGTGGTAGGTGCTGTACACATGCATAGTAAGAGACCATTCTTACCCCAAAGAGTTTACAATCTAAATAGACAACAGAGACAAAGAATGGGAGAAAGGAAGTATTATTTTCCCCATTTTACAGGTGGGGAACTGGGGCACAGAAAGATTAAGTGATTTGCCCAAGAGAGTCTGTGGCAGAGCCTGTAATTGAAGCCAGATCTCCAGAATTGCAGTCCAGTGCATTAACCGTAAGACCATCTCCTCTGAGCTAGTCTACAAAGCCATTCCCGTCTCCTTATTTAAACACTTCCTGAAGACCCATTTCTTCCATGACCCCAACAGGATGCTAACTGATTAAATCCTCCACCTGTTTGTTTTGTTTATCTAAGTGAACATGCCAAAGTGGGGGAGGAGAGTCAAACATTAAGAAAGAGGAGCATATGGACACTAGGGGTATGTCTACACTACCCACTGCATCGAAGTTGTTCATGTAGCTGAAGTTGTGTAACTTAGATCGTCCCCCCCGCCCCACACACACACAGTGTAGACCAGGGCTAGGACTGAGTCTTGTGAGTGATATGGGGTTAGACAAAGGGGTTGAAGTGGGGAATTAGGAAGGGAAAGGTAATGTGTTTATCTTAATTTTTTTTTAAAGGAACTAATAAAACAGGTGGCCATCCTCACCAGATCACTTTGCTTGGGTCTTATATCTCTTCACTCCACCCTCCATCTGTCATTAATGTGTGTCTTCACGTCAGTCAGAAGAGCGACTGCAGCTGGGATACATATACCCAATGCTAGCATTCATCCAGCTGACCTGGCTAAAAATAGCCGTGGAGATGCAACAGCATGGACTTCAGCGGGGGCTGGCAACACGAACAGGCACCCAGTGTTCCAGCCAGGCTTGTACAGTCCATGCCGCTGTGTCATCATTGCTATTTTTAGCCGTTCTAGCTAGATTAAAGCTAGCACGATATTGCCTACCTGAGCTGACTCTGAATCACGCCTCTGAGTGCACTGTAGACCTACATTTTGTCTTCTTGAATTGTAAACTCTTTGGGGCAGGGACTGTGTCACCCTTTGCGTTTGGAAAGTGACTAGCACATCACAGGGGCTACCTCAATTTATAGAGCAAATAATAGCAAATGGGATTACGGGGCTTCTTTCAACTAAATTCACAGAAATTCCCATAATCCCCCTTCTCCTCACCACGTCACATCAATTCCTCCCATCCCAAATCAATTCATCTACTTTCCCCTGCTCCATCAAACCAATTTATCCTCCTTTATCTCATCAGATCAATTCACCTCTTTTCTTCTACTTCATCTAGTAACTTTATATAGAGCCATTTTAAGGCTTAGGCACTATAGAACTATGGCTAGGGCCTCTGCTCCTGGATCACACGCTGACACCAGAATCTCAACTTTCATTAAAAAGAAAATATATTAGTCGCCATGGCTGCAAAGGAGCATTTGTAACAGGGTGTAACCAGTATCTGCCTGAGTCTGCAGCCAGCCTGAAACAGCCAGAGATGTGAACAGCCCTCCACATCTTTATTTAGAAACCTGCTGCTTGTGAAGAGTCCCACTGATACCACTTCAATAGAAGGCTGTAAGGGAGGTGGCCCTCCCTGGTGGCCCTCCCTCATCATAACTGTGCTGGGATGTTGTTAGCAAGGATATACACACACAAGGTATGCCTGCACTGCCAAAAAAAAGCTGTGGCAGCGAGTCTCAGAGCCTGGGGCTCACAAGGCTCCTGCTACAGAGCTAAAAGTAACAGTGTAACACCTTAAAAGTAACAGCTTAATCCTGCTCATTCTATGAGACCCAGCCTCCTCGCTGGGTTTCAGAGTCCGAGCTCCAGCCCTAGTGGGAACGTCTGCCCTGCTATTTTTAGCACCATAGCAGAAGTCACGCAAACCCAAGTCTGTAGACCCAGACTCTGAGACTCACTGCCACTTTATTTTTTTTTGGCAGAGTAGATGTACCCAAAGAGTCCTCTGCTAGAGTGAGTGGGGGTCTGAGTCATCTCTCCTCTGGGACGAGGCCTCAGCCCACCTAAGGACAGAGAGCAGTGAGCCAAGGATAGCGGTGGCCGGGCCTGCTCAAAGAGGAGCATTGGCAGGTCTCCCATGAGCCAATTAGACAAAATTGTGTCCATTGCCTGTACCACTGCTATCCCCAAGGAGAGGTGGGGGCACAGCATGGGGGTGTGGCAAAAGGGGGGTCCTATGTGAGGTATATCTAGGATCCCAAACTGCTTTAATCCAGCAGAGAGTTTGTCAAATTTATTTAACCCCTTTCTGCCCACTCCATCAAATCAATTCATCACCTTCCCCTTCATTTCCTCTTTGTAGGCTCCTCAGCATTGCTATGTAACTGTGGTGCCTGCTACAATGTCTGCCTGCTGTGGTGACTGCCTTCTCTTCATCCCTATCCCTCAGGCCTGGGGAAGAGCCACCAAGCAGATATATTCAGTTTTCCCTTCTACCCCACAGCCCTGGGAGCAGCATTTCTGAGATCTTTACTGTCCTTAGCCCTGAGGGCCAGTGCTGCCAGGACATTCACTTTCCCCACACCCCTAGCCTGGAAGAGTGGCATGTGGATCCTCACACACCCTCCAGGCCATTAGGGGTCTTCCTCTTTGCTCCCAAAAGGGGAAGGAGTGGAAGCTGCAATGTGGGCTCCCCTCACTCTTCCTGCTATGAGACTAGCATAGGGGGAAAGATGATTCCTAGTCACAGATCCTGCTCTGAAGCTGCACCAGCTTGGCTTTCTCGTCTCACCCCCATTATGAATTAAATGGCTTGCAGAAGAAGTGGTGGGTGGTTCTGGCTTCAGGCAGGGTAACCTTGGGCTCTGTGTGGTGGTTGGGGTCTGTGTTATGTTGGAGATCAGACTAAATGATCTAATGGTCCCTTCTGACCTTACAGTCTGTGTGGTTGTTGTCTTCTCTCACAATAATCACATCAGACCATGAAGTTCGAGAACAAATTCAGCAACTCATACAGTGTCCAATCTAAAAAGCTTCAATTTCCTTGCAATATTACATTCAAAAGTTTGGATAGGCTAAACATTCCACCAAGATTATCAGACTCACATATAAGGATGAGGATACAGCTGTTGCAAAACACACAAGACTGAACATTCACCAGTAAAGACAAAGATAATTTTAAAATGATCTAACTGATCACAGATCTAACTGAATACCTTGGCTTTGGAAAGATCTTTCTCATACAGGATCTGAAAGATGCAACAGAGAAGCTTGAATCAAGAAAATCTCCTGGGTGGTACCTCATCAATGGCAATATGATAAAGCATTTTTCCTCTACAAGGATCCAGCCTTTCACAAATCTCTTCCCAAAGCCTTCATCTACATTCAGCTATTTTCACAGTGACCTCTTTTGAGATTTTTGTTCAATTTTAGTCTGGCCTCCTCATCTCCAGGGTTCTGATCAACCTCAAATCAAACTTGATTCCTTTCCTTAATAAGATTTTAATGCCAGTATCATTTCAATATTAAATCTATTTCTTCCTTTTGCCTTTTGGGATGCTCTTCTTTGCTGATTTCAGCACTACAGATTCAAAATCTTTCTCAAGGTTCTTCCATAGGTGTTTGAGAAATACTATTCTCACGCACGTCTGTGAAATAGGACCAATCAACCTAATAACCTAATAAACCTAATAAAAGTTTCACCTATTTATCAGCTGGGATCTCACTATCTTCCTATTCCAACAAGTGAGTACAGGTTGAGGATCACTTCCAACATCCTCTAAAACATTCCATGTGCAGTTTATGGACATGCTCCTGTTCACCAGAGGTACATCTAATGCTGACTATGTTCCAGACGATCTTGGCATATACAAACCTATGAATGACTGGACCAGTTTGTTCCTTTTTCTGGAGTTCCTACTCTGCTCCTTTCCACAATGTACAGCCCAAAGGTGCTGGAGGTGACTAACTCCTGAATAATTGGATAGCTATTATTCTTCTAAAAACTCTGGGTGCTGTTGGTGCCCAAGTCATAAAGAGATTTCTCCAAGGAAATGCAGTGCTCGGTTGTACCTATCAGGCACACACTCCTGTGTGGAGACAGTATGGAGCCACACCACCCCAAAGGAAGCACTGGGAAACCAATTGCCTCTGGGAACATAGAGGCAGTGATCCGACGACTGCACCTCTTTATGGGGTACCACTGACTACTCCCTGAGCAGCTGAACAGCTCTATGCCCCTTCTCACACCTCCTATTGCACACCCAAATAAACAACAGGTAACATCTGGCACTAAAATGGTCAAACTGTTCATGTGCATCCATCCATTGATAGTTTGTCCTCTTGACATTAATCTCAGTTACTTCTGCATCTTTGCCCTTCTTAAATTAGTATGCATCACCTGTCTTCCTTGATCTGATACAACAGAATAAAAAAAACATTGAGAGAACTCAGTGGCTCTGAGAATTTCAAGGCAATGGCTAAGTAGACCACCAGTAAGGACTTTAATTTTGTGTTTATATGTTAGTTATCAGAGGGTGGGAAGGAGGCAGATTTTAAATCATTAGGCTACTGCACAGCTAATGTTCACGCTTGATCTCATCACCATTTCCCTCCTCTCCAACTCTTTTACTATTTCCTACTGTTTGCTATACCAACTGTTGTGTCATGACTAACTGTTGTGTCATGTCTTAACTCAAATTGTGAGCTCTTTGGGGCAAGGTCTGTGTATCTATCTAGTGCAATAGGGCCCAGATCCTGCGAGGGTCTCAAGATGCTGGTATAATCCATATAATTAATAATAACTGCATACTATGCTATATTACTGTACCTTATGGAGATCTGCAAGGGAATTTGATGGGCATTTCTTGATCCACTGGGATATCTTAATTTATCCATGGCTTTATTTGGTTCCTGGATGCTTTAAGAAGAATGGGTTGCTCTTGGCATTTTCTTTCTTTCTATATCGAGTGGATCTTTTCTTCATCTGTTTCTGTATCTCTAATCCTTACAGTGAAAATGCTATAAATATCCTTTGTTTACAAAAATGCATGGCAGACTGACAGTGCATGAAAGGTACTGCTGTGTAGGTCCAACCAGAGATGGGAACACTATGATTGGTTCATCTCTCTAGCAAAGGCAACACCCATGGACGTTTCTGCAGATCAAAGGGCCTTGTGTTCATAAATTTGGTTTACTGGCAGTCCCAGTTCAGATTATGAACTGTCACTTTTGTTGCTACTGCTGCCGGTCAAAAATGAGAGAAAGCCATGAGAGTGGGAGAGTTCTTATGGTCCTAACATCAGAGCAATATCCCCAAAGACCAGAAAAATGCCCCAAAGACCTCCAGAGTGAAAAAGCAGATTGTCTTTAAGAAACACGCCCAGCGCTAAGAATAGTATCGGAAAGGAAAACTGTAAAAGGCTGAGGACAGGAGCAACTGAGGCCAACACATATTTCAGTATTTCTTTTAGAAGAGTTACAATATTCTCGTGTAAAGTTATTGTGCCTTTGACAGAATTATTCAGTCGTGGCTGTTTTTTCTTCTTTTAGCCTTGCATACTGATTGCTATTGAACAGGAGCCTACAATACAAACTGTGCTAGGACTGATGTCTGATCTACATTTTTAATTGCATTGTTGTCTGTGCCATCTCTTTAACACCCTTATAATTCCAGCAAGAAAGGAGAGAATAAAACAATCAAATTACCCTGGGTACATGTCCTACAGTGGCCCTTTGTAGTACCTTGGACCAGTCAGAGCTGCAACATGCAGACTCAATTATTTCCTGGTCTTTCTCCAAAAAAACTAATGTATGTCCCCAAACCCTAATATTGAAAGTTAGGGTAATCTCTAGAGTCAGACACCCTAAGAATACTAATCAGCAGAATTTAGCCCTTCACATATGTTGTAATTTGTTTTACATCCTCCTGTGAAAGTTAAAAATGAAGAAATATTAAATAAGAAGTGAGCAATTTGCAGTACTCTGCTTCTAAGTGCATCTACCTATGTCTGTGTGCTGTGAGTGGATGAACCTGGATGTGTACAAGGAGACATGAATACACATGGCAATCAGCTAATGTTGATTGAGTTGTCAAGATTAGTATAATTTATTTGCATTATTCTGGTGTTGTCAAGTGAAGCTGTGCAAAAATATTCACCAAAAGTGAAATTCATGAGTTAAAACTTCACATTTAAAAAAAAAAATCCAAACACTACTTTTCTCATCGCAGTTTTGGAAACAATTGCCATTATATAAAAATGTTTGTTTTATCATCACTAAGCTCTCACTTGCTTTACTAAAAGTGGGAAAGTTTTCACAGACTGAGTCAGACTATGAACAAATCAAAATTAAGTTGCTTAACAAGATTCAAAAAGGGATTGGACATTTTTCTGGAAATCATAACTATTCAGAATTATCATATGATGAAAAAAATTTAAAAGGTGTAAGATATTAAATCTCATGCTTCAGGGTTTAAGCCAATCTCTAACTATTAGAGATCAGGATGAGACCTAATGTACGGGGCAGATTGCTCCACACCTGCTTACTTTAGGGTTCTTATACATTCCTCTACGATATTTGGTACTGGCCATTGTTGGAGACAGGATACTGGACTGATGGACTTTTGGTATAATCCAGTATGGCAATTCCTATTATCTGTGTTCAGATTATTTTTAGTCCCTGGCACATATAGAGGGTATGTGGGACCACACACCTTCTGGTAGTGCCAAAAAGGATTGGTACCCTCTTAGCAGCTGACCAGCTCTGCAGACAGGTGAGGAGGTAAAGGGTGGAGACATGGCATGATCCTTTCCTTTTGGGATGATTTGTGAATGGTGCAACAGTCACTGTGCTTGCTCAGTCCTTTCATAAAAAAGGATTGGCCCCCTGGCACGGTATTCCCTCTCCCCAAAGTTGCACCCAGGCATACAACCAAGGACAATTTAACCAACTCTGAAAAATGATGTGAAGAGTGGACAACATGCCCAATTGAATCCATAATGTGAAACAAGCAAGTTTGTCAGTGCTCCTTTCCAAGCACAGTGTTGATGCTCTTTTCCACATTCTGGTTATGGAACATACAGAGTCTCATCCTTGTGTCTCTGGTGCCTTTGAAACCATCCACCACCAGTTTTCTTGAGACCCTTCCTTCTTTGGCTCCCAAGACACTCTCCTTTCTTGGTTCTCCTCCTGTTTTGCTGACTGCTTATGCAGACTTACCTTCGATGGTAGTGGTTCTTCCTCCTGCCTCCCCCTCTCTATAGGTCTTCCCTGGGAATATGTCGTCCATGGTCTCTTCTATTTTTGCTTCTACACTTACCCCATAAAATGATAAGAGGTTCCGTACTGTGTCAGACCATGGTCCATCTTGCCTAGTATCCTGTCCCTGACAGGAGCCCATATGAGATCTTGTGGAGGAGTGTACAGATTAGAGCAATTATGGAGTGATCTACCCCATCTTTCACTCTAGGCTTCTGATAATCAGAGGTTGAGAGTCGCCCTGAGCGTAGGGTTGTGGCCCTGATCATCTCGGCTAATAGCAATTGATGGACTATCACCCATGAACTTAGTTGGTTTTTTTAAACCCAGTTATATTTTTGGCCATCACAACATCCCATGGCAATGAGTTCCATCGGTTAGTTATGTGTTGTGTGTGGGTGATCTCAGCTGCTCTCTGGTTCTCTGTTATCGTCTGTCTGATGTCCACTGTAAAATCCACCTCTCCACCATGACCGTCCTCTTTTACACAGACTCTAATCTCTTCCTGTCTGTCTGATATTTCTTTGTGGATGTCCTGCCCCTTCTTTAAAACAAAATTGGAAAAAAAACAAATTTAGTATTCATCCTCCTAAGATTTCTCCTCTCCTTGCACTCTCTGTCATAGAGGATAGTTCCACTATCCGCCATGAGACTGAAGCCCCAAAGGAATTATCCCTCTGTCCTTTCCCAGGAATCCCTCCAGGAAACCAAGATGCAGCCTCATATTCTGAGCTGAGCCTAAAGACAGAGTCTAGCCTTAAGTCCTTATTAGTAATAATTACAAAATAGTTAATAACTGCAAGCATTCTACTTACTGAATAGCTGCACAAAGATCAATAGGAGAAAGATCAGAACTGAGCCTTTCTGGTCCTATCTTTGTGGCTTATGAACTTCAGGACAAACTTACAAAGCAGGGTGCAATGGCACCGTCCACACAAACCCATATCTGCAAGGTAATAAACAGAAGTGGCCATTTGCATGCATGCATCTGAATCTTCGTGGAGTGACTAAGATCAGGCTGGAGGTTACACATAGCCTGGCATGCTTTACTGGTCATTTGAAAAGTTGGCACATAAAAGAGACCACACCATATGTGCTAGCCACTGAGGGGCTGGCCACACCCCTAGCTAGCACCTCAGACCCCCTTAATGTCATAGAGTTCTGGCCAGCTGGGATCTCTTCACTCTCCAGAGTGCTAGGTACAGTGCTTGATCTGATGCATGTTTGGAAAGAAGGGGCTCCCTCCACTCTCACCTCCAGCATACCTGCATGGCACAGGAGCGGTTTTGTCCCTTAAGTATCATGGGTGGGATTTTGAAAAGCTCTTGGCTTACCTCTTGGGTGTTTTACCAGTGCGTGCATTGGGAGCAGAGTTAGGCCAAGGCTAAGTGCTTTTGAAAATCTCACACTAAGGAATCATGCATCCCTTTATCATTCAATTTGAAATTATTACTGTAATTTACTTTCAACATTTTTACTGGGGAAAAATGTTAACTATCAGATTATTTCTTTCAAAAATACATTTTTAAAAGTCATGCTTTTTTGGGGGGAAGGGAGAAATAAAATGGAAAAAATATTCCTTTGTTGTAAACAGTTGTTTTATAAAAGTAAACAAATAATGAATTCTTGAAGTGCTCAGCCATCACCGTTTGAACGTCTGTGGCAGCATCTGAAAGACAAAAAGGGAAATAATTGATTAGTGGATTTTGTTTGATCTGTTCAGGGATCAAAGGGACAAAAACTGACTGCAGGGATGAAACGGGGGAGAATTGCTTTCTGTACTGAGTTAGTTATCTGGTTATTCATATGCTCTTATTGTGTGTTAAAGTTGCATGTGCCTGACCCTCTGTCAGCCTGAGGGAGAAAAGTACAGTGTACAGTCATTTTGAAAGGTCCTTATTAATCATAGCTGAAGAATGTCATTTTAAAGTGTATAGATAAGAGCATCCTGGGACTATTTTTCTTCCTGTCCTTAACAGAGCTGACACACAGTTGCCTGTATTCATAATTGTGGGCCCAACTCAGGCCATATAGGCCCCAATCCTACAAAAACATACATGTGCTTGACTTTCAACATGTGAGTAGACTCTGGGTCTTAGCCATCATACCCTGCTGGAATGATCAGACATCTTACAGTGCCCACTAAATACTGTGGGTGTAAAACGGTGCCTGCATTTACTTATACATTATAAGCACTAAAAAAAAAATCCCAGGTTTTGAAAATCTGGCCCATTGTGTGCATATCTTAGTATGATATATTTATAAAATAATTAAACTGAAAACAATCATAGCTATATCATGCTATTTCCATGTATGATATTTTGGCTGTTGATTGCTTTTTGGTTGTGTTACGTATTATGTGTACACTGTAGTAAGTTACATATTATACCTCTATTGTAATGTAGATATCAAAGTACACTATACTGTACATTATATTATTAAACACATTACACTGATTACCTAGGAAAACAGACATAAATAATATCATGCTTCAGCCTTTAACATGTCTGTTCCTTCCACTTGCCATAATCTGAATCGGTACCAGATATGTGGAGTTATCCTTAGAGCAGAAGGGGTATTGTCTGTCTCCTATTGCTACCATGAAAATGCTATCTTCCAAGTCCTCTTTGTCCTCAGCAGTAACAGCTCCTTTATGTTTCCCCTTCAAGTCCAGGTCCCTGAATACTAATCCAGCTAATTGATATGAATTCACATATAGCACATTAGTATTATTGTAGGTAAGAAAATTATGGTACATAGTACATTTTATATTAGGGCTATCCACAGAGGCTAATATCTTGGTTTGTTTTGTGGAGGTTGGGAATTCAGCTACTTGAGAGGCTTCATTCTGGGGGAAAAAACTATATAAGGCCTAAGCTTGGTAGCCCTTTCAGTGAGTTCTCCAGAAGATAAAAATGTGGGGGACTTATTTGGTTCTGGAAGCAAAACAAGCTTCTAATGTTGTCTTGTTGCCTAGTAGCTCAGCCGAGCCGAGCCGAGCCGAGCCGAGCCATGGATGAAAAAAAATTGTGTGTGGAGATCCATGCCTTCATCCTCTGTTCCCTCCTCACGTCTTTCCAAACCTGCAAGATGTAGGGTCTAACCAAGGCCATCATGTGTCCCTAGTCACTGCCAAGGAGGAAGTTCGCTTTAAATCCCTACAGGTACTGGGAGAGACTTCAAGAGAAACAACTTTATTTAAACAAGTGTTTGAGGAGATTAAGAGCACTTCCTGAAAGAGTTAGGGCCGGCAAAGGGCAGAAGACCCATAATGAAAGGGTTGTTTCCTCCTCATTCATTTGGTGTGAAGGGACTTCACGCTCTACCAGGCAGGCTGGAGCACTGCACACTTTGTGTGAGTGGGGTGGGAGGGTGACGGTAGGGAATGAAAATGTATGTTGAACAAAAATCAGGTACAATATTTGCCTTCTGAAAATGTAGCAGGAATTAGTTTTTTTTCTTATGAAGGAGGAGTTGCATTGGAATTCTGACTTAAAGAACTGTCCTCCTCTACATACTGCATTGTAAGCAGTATTATTAATTATCTAATACTAATATCTTTAGCATTAAAGATGTACAGTAGTTAATAACGTTATCTGAGGGCCTGCACCCACTCCCATTAAAGTTAGTTGCAAAATTCCAGTTGACTTCAATGAGAGCAGACTCAGGCCCTGAACTAGAAGAAAATTTAAGTGCAGTACTTATAGAGATTATGAATACTCCTCTTCATGCTTACCATGTCATCTCATAGCCATTTTCATGATTTTGTCTCATGTCCATTTACTTACTAAACTAAACTGAGACCAAATGGATGGTTCACCTCTTAAGTAGCTGTGAGAGCTGATAAAAAATATATATTTCAAAATATTTCAACAAAAAGGGGACACACATTTCAAAGAAGTTTTTAAATGAAATGTTCCCCATTTTTGATTAGTTCTTACTATTCGTTTCTCTTTGTCCTTTCCTGTTTTTAAAAAAATCTGTCTTTTTTTTGCAGTGTATTTCTCTGACCCAAGAGAAAACTTTTACTGGCCTGAATATTTCCTAGTTACCAGTTTTGATTCCTGTCTACTCAAAGCTTGTATTTACTCTTTCCATATTACTTGGAGAAATAGCCTGTTCCCATGGAAGTCAACAGAAATTTTATGGGATTGGGCCAAAATATATATAAGAAATCTTTTAGATGTCTACATATCTCCAGTGTTTCGTTTAAGCTACTCAAGTAGCTACTATAGAAATCAAATAGCTTAGTTTTCTGCATCACTTTTTGATTTTCAGAAAATCATTCTAGTCCCTCAGTTTAGTGAATTAATTTTCAAATAACAGCTTTGTACTATAACTACTGAACCCAACTCTGCACTGTACTCTTGAAGGATTCATTCAAGTACTCTGCAGTCCTAGTGATCCATTCCCTTCATCTCACATTGCCAGTATCACTTTGGTCCTAGAATAATTTAGACACCATTTGTATTACAAGATTTCCATACATAACATACACACCTGGCATGTTCTGCTTTCTCCCCTTTCCCATTTCTCAGTTGTTTCTTTATTTCACCTTTCCTTCTGACAGGCCTTCAATGCTCCTCTCAAGACTGGGACACTATCACTCTCTCTCTCTCTCTCTTGACTTTCAAACCTGGTCCATTTTTTCCCTATAATTGTCTTTGTAGTTCCAAATTCACCAATTTCCCTTTCAGTTCTGATACAAATACTCATCCAAACTCATTGATGTCACTGTCCCCAGCAATAGTTGCGCAACACATTTAACAAAGATGACACACAATAATTGTTCTTTTAAAAAATTAACTCATTTTAAAGATATTCACTCTCTTTCTACAAGGGGCGATTACTCTGTAACATCCTGCATGACTGTAACATTCTCAGCAATATCACTGTTTATCCAGAACTGTTCATATATTTAGTCATATGATGAAATAATATTGGCCAGGAACAGATCCCAGAGGGAAGTTAGGCAGAGGCCAGCACCACTGAGTTTCTTGTAAAGTCTAAGGCCAAGAATGAAACTTTAAAGAACACTTAGTTTTACATTAACAACCTTTCAACTCCAACACCACTTCTTTTTACATGGCCTGGCTTCAGTCCTATCGCAAAGCCTAATTTCCATGGGAATTACTAGTGGCCTTGACTTGACATTTAATTAGGTAAATGCAATATTGAACTTCCGTAATCAGCATGACTAATGTTTTACAGTTGCTTTTCTCAGTACATTTCACTAAAACCAATTCACCAATCTGTTGTAGTAGCCAGGCAAGGTACTAACAAACTTCAAAAAGACTTTATTTTTTAAAGTGAAAACCTCTTTACCAAGCTGCTGCTGCACCCTCAAAAAGAAAAGGAGGACTGGTGGCACCTTAGAGACGAAGAAATTTATTTGAGCATAAGCTTTCATGAGCTATAGCTCACTTCATCGACTAACATGGCTGCTACTCTGAAACCTGCACCCTCAGTAGCTCTCCCTCAGCCCCTTCAACTCCTCTCCCCTCCTTCCTGTTTCCTGTCCTTTCAGACTCCCAACAGCCAGTCCTCCCAATTCTAATAATTACAAGCAACATCTAAACACCACATTCCCTCCTCTCTTAAGAAACTCTCCCAATTACAATAAACATTGTTGTTCTAACCACAGGAAAAAATAGGAAACAAGGCACTATACTGTTGACAGAAATATTACACTAAAACACTATAGATACTACATAACATAGTCTCTAGTCCAGACAGGTGGTCGTCTGGGTCTGACAGGCCATCGCTCAAGCCCTGGTTCCAGTACAATGTCTTGTTGTGTTGATACTACGGTGAAGTCATCCAATGCAGACTGGGTGTTGGCATAATCTCCTCTTGGTGCATAGGCAGGTGCAAGATAAGAAGCATTCCATACCCACCCATCAGAAAGTCAATAGGTGTAAGGTCCCTTCTTTTCTATGATTTTAAGAGGAGCTGTGAATTTACGGTCCCCTTTGCGTAAAATTCCAGGTTTTCATATTCTAATGAAGGAACCACACTGAAACTTTGGTTCCTTAGCACCCTGCCGCTTGTCTGTGAAAGCCTTATACTTTGCTTGGTTCTGTTCAACTGTTTTTCTCACATCATCCTTGGTTGGGGCCTCAGGTCGTGCCTTTAACAATTCAGCAATGTTCAGTTTAGTATTCATCTGTTTCCCATGCAATAACTCTGCGGGTAATCTTTGTGTTGTGGCATGTCATGTAGCCAGTATGCTTGCAAGAAATCAGTAGTGAAGGTTATCGACAATCGCCCTTCCAGTTTAGCTGTTTGCAAACTCTCTTTCAAACTTCTGTTAAACCGTTCAATTTCCCCATTGGCTTGAGGGTAGTATAGGGATAACCTTCTGTGTAAAATGTTCCTCTCTGCTAGAAAAGTTTCAAACTCCAGGGAAGTAAATTGACTACCATTATCTGAAACCAGTTCTTTGGGGTTACCATCCCTGCTAAAAACTGAAGAGAGGAACTTAATTACTGTAGCAGAAGAGATTTGCGATGTAAATGCTACCTCAGGCCATTTACTGAAATAGTCTATTAATGTGATGGCATAACGACAGTCAATTGGAGCAGTATCAAAGAGTCCTACAATGTCAATCGCCATTTTTTCCCATGCAGATTCAGGAAGAGGAACAGGCTGTAATGGAGGGGTACATGTCACTGCTGTCTTATCATGCATTTGGCAAGTGACACAGGATTTTATGACAGGTTTCAGAGTGCTTCAGTTTGAGAGTCCATCCCTGGCCACCAATACAGATCCCGTAGTCGTTGTTTGGTTTTGACAATTCCTTGATGAGTATTGTGTGCCAGGTGTATGAGTTTTGACTGTAATTATTCTGGCACAAGTAGCCGGGGTGTACCTCGTAGCACACAGCCATCAAGCAAAGAAAGTTCATCCCAAACTCTAAAATAAGGCAGCAAAACTGGGTCACGGTTTTTAGGGTTACTGGGTCATCTCTTTGTCAGAAATTCCCATAGGTTTTGTTGAATTGGACACTCTGAACAAGCAGCTTGAAATTGTTCTCTTGTAACTGCAGTAAAAGTGCTTGTAATAAGCACAACTATTACATCCTCATCCTCCGGTGGACCATCCGATGAAGGCAAAGGCAGGCGAGAAAGGCAATCAACTACCACATTTTCGTTTCCAGGCTTATATTCCAGTTCATAATTGAAAGAAAGTAGTCTTGCAGACCATCTAGCAATACAATATCCTGCTCTTCCCAGTCCTTTCATGGTGAGCAACATCGTCAAAGGGCTGTGGTCTGTGCGCAACTTGAATGTGCGGCTCCACAGGTAAGTTCTCCATTTTTCAGTTGCCAAGACACAAGCAAGTGCTTCTTTTTCAACTGTAGAATATTTTCTCTCAGCATTCATTAGTGTCTTTGAAGCAAATGCAACAGTCCTCTCTGTGTTGTCCTCATGAAGTTGTGTGAGGACAGCCCAAGTCCATAATCAGAAGCATTTGTGGGCAATGCGGGACTGAATAATGCAAGTACTGGACTATGTACAATCAAGTCTTTCACTGTTTTGAAACTAGCTTGTGCATCCATTGTCCACACTAACGTTAAACTTCCCCATAGTGATTCTCGTAACGGTTCAATGACAGAAGCATAATTGGGAATGAATTTTGCATACCAGGAGGTAAGACCCAAGAAGGAACGTAAGGTTTGCAAATCTTTTGGAGGAGGAGCATTTGAAATTGCCAGGATATGAGCTGGATCAGGTTTTAGTTCAGCCTGTGAAATTGTATGCCCCAGAAAGGAGAGTTCAGTTTTTCTAAATTTGCATTTGGACCTATTGAGCTTGAGGCCTGATTTGCTGATGCAGTTTACTACAGACTGCAGGTTGTTGTCATGCTCCTCCAAAGTATTTCCAAACATGATAATATCATCCAAATAGCACTGAACTCCATGTTGATTCTTCAAAATCAATGACATCATTTTTTGGAAGGCACTTGGGGCTGATGCAAGACCGAATGGAACACGTTTAAAACGGAATAGTCCCTCATGTGTAATAAATGCTGTGAGGTCTCTGCTATCTTCATACAACATAACCTGGTGGTATGCGCACTGCAAATCAAGAGTAGAAAACATATTTGCTCCATGGAGTTTGGCAAATACTTCTTCTATGTGAGGAAGAGGATGGCTGTCAATCACAATAGCTTTATTTGGCTCCCTTAAGTCCACACAAATGTGAATGCCTCCACCCTTCTTCTGCATCACTACTATAGGTGAAACCCATTCCAAGGAGTTAATCTTTTCAATAATGTCCTCTTGAACAAGTTTTTTAAGTTCCTCTGAAACAGCTTCCCTGACTGAAAATGATAAGCACTGTAATTTCTATCATACAGGCATCACATTGTTCTGCATTTTAACTTTATGCAGAAACCCATAAGCACAGCTGAGGTTCTTCTCAACCTGGTGTGTGTACCACAAGAGTGCTTTGCTGAGGAAGATCAATTTGTCCATTAACTACCCTGAGATTTTAAGTAGCCAATAAATCTCTGCCAAGGATAGAAGTTCCTTTGTGGACAATGTAGAACTCTGCAGTTACACAGCAATCACCAAAAGCAACTATTGCTGGCAGGCAGCCACGTACTGGAATATGGTTTTTCAAATAGTACACCAAGTGAAGCTTGGGTTCAGTAAGAGGCACATCTTTAAAGTAATGCAAATAAATGGAATCAGGTAGTATAGATACTGCTGAGCCAGTGTCCCACATTAGCTGAATAGAGTGTGATTTCCCTGAGGGTATGGCAGAAATGTTTACCGTGCACTTTATTTGTTCTGGAATATGTGCAGTAGTGATTTTGTCCATGCTCAGCACAGTAACATCTGGTATTGTAACTGCATGCACCTGTTGATTGAACTGGCTCCTGCGACATACTTCAGCAAAATGCCCAATTATTGCACTGAGCTCCTTTTGCCGGACATTGTGTGTAGCTTGCAAGGTGTTGTGAGGATCCACAGTGAAAGCATGTGTTTACTGTATTTTGAATTTGCTGATTTGGTGGTTTTTCATTAGTTTTACTCTTGTAATTGTTTGTCTGCAGCTATAGTGAACTTTTCTGCAAAGGAGTCACAGCCTGGACTGTGCCTTTTTTATCCATGCTCATTATTTTGGCTTCAGCTGTAGCTGACTCAATCTGGGTAGCAATGGTTATTGCTTTTTCTAGTGTAAGTTGTGGTTCTAGAAGTAAACGCTCTCTTACACAAAGCCTGGTTGTTTTCTCAAGGAGCTGGTCTCTAATCATCTCATCTGCCATATTCCCAAAGTCACAAGTTACAATCAGACTCCTCAGGGAAGCAATATACTGCATTATAGTCTCCCCTGGTTTCTGCTTACGCTGGTGAAATCTGTAGTGATTAGCTACTACATTCACTCTTGGTACAAAAAAGTTCTTTAATGCAGTGAGTGCAGTCTCATATTTATCGTCTGCAAGGGGAAAAGTGTAAAATATATGCTGCCCTTCTGCTCCAAGGCAGTGGATTAGCAGTGCATGCTTTCTTACTTCAGAAATCTCTGTAGCATTGTTCCAAGCAGATAATTCTCAAACATATGGATCCAGGCAGTAAAAGCAATTGGAGGCTCACCTGGGCTTTGCAGAAAGGGTGCAGGTGGGATCAAAGGCAGAAGATCCATCCTCGTTGCCAAAATGTTGTAGTAGCCAGGCAAGGTACTAACAAACTTCAACAGGACTTTATTTTTTAAAGTGAAAACCTCTTTACCAAGCTGCTGCTGCACCCTCAGTAGCTCTCGCTCAGTCAACTCTTCCCCCCTCCTTCCTGTTTCCTGTCCTTTCAGACTCCCAACAGCCAGTGCTCCCAATTCTAATAATTAGAAGCAACATCTAAACACTACACAATCACAATTTATTACCCTTGTCAGCAGTCAAAGCAGACACCAAAGACTGACATGGCAAGGAGAATGAGCTACCTTCTCATTCCCAAAGGTGGTTCCTTGAGGCATGTTGGCTTGGTGATGTGGAGAATTTGTGCTCCACCCACCTATGCATTATTGCCCATCCTGTGGATAATTAGAGAGCATCAGTGTACAGGTCAGTCAACTGGGGCACTATTCACAGACAGTGGTACATTTTAAATGGTTAAAGTATCTGTATTGATAAGATAAAGCGTGATAAAAAAATGCATATAAAGCCCCAGGTTTATTGTGCTCTCAAAAAATGTATAAAACATTTACAAACACCAGCCCCCCATACTTCTACTATAGGTCAGAGGAGATGCTACCTATACCCCATTGCCAGTCCTTTCCCACTAAATATACAAGTCATTGGGAACACAGTGTTTGTACAGCTTTAGTTTACAGTTTTTCAAAACGGATTGAGCTCATAAAAAGACCAAAAAATGCTCGAATTTAGTCTCAATTTATAACAGTGCCAAGTGGAGTCCTCTCCTTTAGCGCTTCATTCTTGTTTATCCCCAGTTCCTGGAGCAGAGGAGTCGCTCTTCCTCTGTGATCAAAGATTTGGGGCTTTGTGGAAATGTTTGTTTATTCCTTCTGAGACAAATCCTCACTCATTCAGTTGTCAGCCAAAAAACTACTCTTGACGCTTATTCTGCATAGGAACTGCCTGAACAGCTGTTTGATGCAGACTGCCAGATCTACTCATAAAACTCACTGGTAGATGGAAGTCAGAGGAACTTCTAAACTCTCTTGTGCCAGAACACACTCAACATATCTCAAGAGATCTTTCCCCATTTCCCCTTCTCAAAAGGCTTCATAAGGGTAAGTAGATGAGATTCAGAGATTTTGCCTGTCTGGTCAAAAGGTCAGGTTAATCCCCCTCTCACTGTAAGCAGGCTTTGCCAAATTTTCTCTGTTTAGTGAATCTCATAACAGTCAAAGCTTCTTGTGCAGCGCTGGCAGCTTGTGAGCCAGATTCTCAGATGGCTTCGCTCTGGGGCTTCCCTGACGCTATGCTGATTTACACCAGCTGCAAATCTCACTTCTCACCTGAAATTTTGGAGGAAGGACAAGAGTGACTCAAGTTCTGATGCAGGGTGAAAGGAAGATTCTCTTTATTCTATCCCTGAATTCTTCTTACCTCTGTAGCAGAACTAGTTGGAAAATGGAAAACATTTTACATCATTTTTCACTCTTCCCTTCCTTCTCTATTTTTTCCCATCAGAATTCTATTTTAGTGAGAAATATCCAGTCAGTTCTACTCTGCAGCAACATCATCAGAAGCAAGACTTCAGACAGAACTGAGTGGGAAGGGGAGGGTTCTGTATGTATCTATCTAATCATACACCTTGTCAAGGTTCCTTCCCCACTCTGAACTCTAGGGTACAGATGTGGGGACCTGCATGAAAGACCCCCTAAGCTTATTCTTACCAGCTTAGGTTAAAAACTTCCTTAAGGTACAAACTTTGCCTTGTCCTTGAACCCTATGCTGCCACCACCAAGCGTGTTAAACAAAGAACAGGGAAAGAGCCCACTTGGAGACGTCTTCCCCTCAAAAATATCCCCCAAGCCCGACACCCCCTTTCCTGGGGAAGGCTTGATAAAAATCCTCACCAATTTGCATAGGTGAACACAGACCCAAACCCTTGGATCTTAAGAACAATGAAAAAAGCAATCAGGATCTTAAAAGAAGAATTTTAATTGAAGAAAAAGTAAAAGAATCTCCTCTGTAAAATCAGGATGGTAAATACCTTACAGGGTAATCAGATTCAAAACATAGAGAACCCCTCTAGGCAAAACCTTAAGTTACAAAAAGACACAAAAACAGGGATATACATTCCATTCAGCACATCTTATTTACCAGCCATTTAAACAAAAGGAAATCTAACGCATTTGTAGCTAGATTACTTACTAACAAGTTCTAATACTTCATTCCTGTTCTGTTCCCAGCAAAAGCATCACACAGACAGACCCTTTGTCGTCATTGTCCCCCCCGCCCCCGCCTCCAGCTTTGAAAATATCTTGTCTCCTCATTGGTCATTTTGGTCAGGTGCCAGTGAAGTTATCTTAGCTTCTTAACCCTTTACAGGTGAAAGGGTTTTGCCTCTGGCCAGGAGGGATTTTATAGTTCTGTATACAGAAAGGTGGTACCCTTCCCTTTATATTTATGACACACCTAAGCATTGATTCTGTGCTTACATCTTACCCTTTAATCTTTATGTTCTAACTAAAGAATAATAGATAATACTTTAATATCTAACCCTTCTCCTGAGGTGGTCTCTCGGCTAAAGCATACGACTGAGAATCAGGGGACCTGGGCTCTAGTCCTAGCTTTGCTACTGACTTGTTGTGTAATGTTGCACAAATCATTTAATTTCTCCACAATTCAGGTTCTCTGACTGTGAAATAGGGGTAACATTACAACCCACTCCTTCCCCACACCTGCCTTTGTATAGCACTTCTGAGATCTGTGGAAGCAAAGTATGCAAAGTGCTACATAAGTATTATTAACTATTAATGTCAAAGCACATCACAAAGATTAAATAATTCTCATATATCCCTATGGACTAGGTAAGCATTTTGAGCTCAAATTCACAGACAATAATAAAACATAGCTCTTATATAGCATTTTTCATCAGTAAATCTCAAAGCACTTTGCAAGGGAGGTCAGTATCATTGTCCCCATTTTACGGGTGAGGAAATTGAGAAACAGAGAAGGTAATCGACTTGTCAAGGTCACACTTCAAGTCATTGATAGTTCCATGTCTAGAACATAGGACTCCTGATACCCAGTTTGCCCCTGTAACCTACAGATTTTGCTCCCTCCCTAGGGTTGGGAACTTCTTCCCAAAGTAACAAGGTTCTTTCTTTCTTTCCCCCATCCCCAGTCTTTCCTTGCTCCTCATATTTATTTCTATGGGAATTTTATGATTATTTGTAACTGTAAAGTAGCCAAGAGTTTCTGAGCCTTCCATCCACAGGGTCAGAAGGTCCCTATCAGAGTAATGTAACCTTCTGTAGCCACTAGTGATTTATGTTAATATAATCCTGGAACTAACAAGAAATATAAAATCCATGGTGCGTACAGAAAGAAAAGGAGTCATAGGTAAAAGTGTTCTCTTGGAATTTAACATTGCCGTATGACACAGGAAAAATAATTGGGCCCTACTTAAAGGTGTGAGTAAAACCTCCTTGCCAGTTGTCCATGGATATTAGCCTAATCTCAGTTATTCAAAGAGGTGTTAGCATGTACCCTGGGGATTTGATGAAAACGGGAATATATTTTTCCCCCATCCCTCCTCAGCAAAAAAAAAATCAACCCGTTACCTGTGCTATGGTATGTACATCCAGGCACCACTGAATTAAATGTGAGTTGACTGAAAAGAGGGTTCCAGTAGTTTTGTTCTCCAGGCCACTGCAGTGTAATTAGAGTCTCTCTCTGGTAGACAGAAAGATATGACCCAGATCCAGCCCTGAATGCTCTCATTGTACATAGTACCAATAGGGATAGCCGCCTCTTTCTGGATAAATAATTGTTTGCTGTAAGGGAAAGAGGGTTTGGAACCATTTTATGGAGAAAAAGTCAGCTCTTCTTAATTCAGGTCAAAGATCAGTTTCCATTACGAGCCTGGCTTTGTCTCCCTTCTCTCTTAAAATGCTAAATAACAGATTCAAATTTGGTATGTGAGAGCTAAGGCTGAGGTAAACATTTTCTATAATATGTTAAGTAAATCAGATAAGGGGTTAATAAGTTATGGGATGTTAAAAAGATAGATGTTCAGAGTCCAAAAAGTCTTTTATTACAATGTAGCATGAAAATGAAATGTAGGAAGGAAATAAAATATAGTTTACTGGATTCATCTAGCTGATATCTAGGGCACAGGACAAAATTTGAGTTGATTAAACTCTGCTATAAAATTGTTAGTAACATAAACAAGTACTTTATTGACTTTATACTCTATGAAGGGCTAATATATTCTATTTGGATAATAGCATATTGTATTTGATTATACAAATATGTGTAATATGCAGAGCAATAAGACACAGACTCCGCTGTACTCTGGTTAAGGCCAGAGATGGAATACCCTATGTGAAGCAGAAGTTCATTACTCAAATCTGAACTGAAGTTATTTGTCACTGGACCAAAAATAAAAGTAGCTGCTTTGCACTCTTGACCCAACAGCAGTAGCTTACTGCATACGTTGTTTATTCACTGAAAATATTTATACAGGGGTAGGCGTACCGGAGGGGAGAACTGAAACCTTGTGGTAGAAGAAGGGTAAATCACATTCTTTATCTGAAATATTTGCCAAGCAAGAAAGAGCCAGATTTACTTCATCCTCTCAAGTGGTCCACAGTTCTCCTTCTCAACCTTCTCCTCCATTCTTCCTTTTTCCTCTAATAAGAATTTAAAATCCACACACCATGTTGGGATACTATTATGAGGGTGTCTTTTTAATCCCTCTTTAGGCATCTGAGACTGGTATTAACGCCATCAGCATACTCCAATCTCATAAATTCCACACTGTAAAATATACTGTTTTCTTTAAAATACACATGTATTTTACTCTAGATTGCCAAACTCCACCCGAAACATTTCTTATTCAATCTTCAAACAAACATGTAATTTTTCAAACATCACAATGAGCTCCTTATTTCTGAACCCTGTAGAAATCTCAGTAGGATACACTGGAATTTCCCTTTAATTAGGCCTTCTAATAGAAATGTCAAAGGGAAACACAGTTACCTTAAAGCATAACAGAAAATTAACAATTTGTTTAACTACCATATTTCTCCAAAACAGCTTCTTTTTGATGTTGGGAGGCCACGTAAATCACGCCACATCGCCAGGAAAAAGGGGCAGCTTTGGTGCCACTTTCAAATTGAGTCAAATGGACAAATGTAAGCAAGCTTCTTGTCTCTCTATTTTTTCCTGTGCTTAGCATGAAGCTGTGACTTTTAGGAAGTGGCAACAGTGATATTTCGTGCACATTAAATGCTAGTGCATATTAAATGCAACAGTTCAGCCTCCAAACTGCATGCTTAGATTTCTAATAGAAACGTTTTTCAAGCAATGCACCGGAAATAATTATACAGAAATGTGTATTTAAGAGAAATAATTTAGTACAAAATGAAAAAAACACACAACATCTTGATACATAGCAGCCCCAAATGGATAATTTTAACTTTGCTATTTAAAGTTCAACTGGGATGTTTAAGCAGGGAAGGAAGTCAAAGAGGTTCCAGAATGAGGTTGTTATTACGGTGGTGGTGTATGTCTTGTTTAAACCCCACTACAAAGACACATTTGTGTTTTATTTCCATCTGTTTGTTATGAGACAGACTATGACACCTTTACACACATTGAGTAGAACCTTTCTTCACAAGTAGCCCATTGACTTCAGTGGGGTCCTCAAGGTACAAGGTACTATTCAATGTGAGTAATGGTGTGGCAATCTATCTCTATGTCCCTATTAACCTTTCCCCCTGGGAATCTCCCTCAATGGCTACCATTGATGCAACTCCACTGGTAGTAGCAATGGAGGGGAAATCTAGCAAAGATAAGGCTACAGATGTCCCCACGCACATTAGCTACTGTTTTGTCTAGATCTGCGCATATTAAATCCCAGTGCTTTGCCTACATGTTTGTGCCCACTGATGGAGCTGCACAGTGGGAAATGTTGAGGGTAGAGATACATAATGTCGACAAGGCTTATGAGTCCAAAGTCAGACTTGGTGTAAGAAAGAAAGGCTCTCTTTAGCTGTGAATGGGTGAAGATGACATGGTGTAAATAGGCTAATGAGATGTTACATTTCATCTGAGAAAGTGAGAGAATCCTTCTGAGAGCAACCATCAATAATACTGATAAGATTTAGTTGTACTGATTATTCTAAATGGAACTTAGAAACATAGATAAAAATAACAATTTTAGGCCTTTACTATGAAAGAAGACATCATAGAAGTGCAAAATAATTTAACGTTCATAGCAGACCACCCTTCAGACACATGTGGCATATTAAATGCAACAGTTAGTAACATGAACAAGTACTTGTTTATTGCTGTAGGTGCTTGCGTTGGACTCCCCACCCTGTGGCAATGTTTTTGGTTAAAACCTGATCAATAGAATTGGTAACCTACGATGAAGTTAATTTCAGCAAACCTGACACGACAGAAGACATTTAAAGCCATGCCCTTTTGTGGTTGAGCTCATTTCCATCTTCTGGTTTTTCATCATGAACCTTAGTCCTCTCCTTCTCTGGTGACAAATCTAGGTATCTCTTAAATTGTTTTATATCCCTGACTATATTCCCCATTCCTGGTAGCTTGTGACTGCTGTTTATTTTCCTTTACATGAAATCATCTTGATTTAAATCTGTAAAATTCTAGGAATCCCCTACCTGACTTTAAAAAAAGCCACCTGTTTCCAGCTACCTCGTGACTAAAAAATCCAATGAAGTATCTGCCATTGCAGATCTACCTGTGGCACACAGCCATTGCCAGGTTCCAAAATTAACCAGGAACCGAAAACGTGTTCTTCTTCAAGTTTAAAACACATTTTAAAAAGTACTTTATAATCCCCAAATATCAGTCTAATGTGTATGCAGGCTTTAAAATGGCAAATAAATACATTATACAACAAAATAAACACAAGATGCCTGATTCTCACTTACGCTACACCACTCTGGCAAGATAAAGAGACCTTAAAATATGAGTCAATTACATTTGCATCTAGTCTGAGGCCTCTTTACCCTACATAACTGTATAATGCGGGTTTAACATGAGAATCAGGGTCTAGAGAGTTTCTTCTGCCTGCCTGCCGTTTTCTGAGATCAGGTTCCTGCGTTTTCCCTGATTGTTTGAGGACATCCGGCCATCAAGTGTAGGGAAATGCTGTTGTTTTCCTCATCATCAGTTTTCCTATATTAGCTCTGGTACTTTGACCTTAACATTCAGCATATGCTTGAGGAATCAGCCCCTGTCTGGCTGAAAGGAGGCAGCCTTTTGGGTTGGAGTTCTGTTTTTCTTTCAGTGCCCTCCTCCCCATGGCTTTTTCTTTCCTCCCTTCCTCTAGGCCCTGATCCTGCAACATCTTGCTCATTGGTGCCTCAAGCCACAGTGTATCTACCAGCTCTCCCTATAGGGACAGCAATCTGCCTCTGGAAGTTACAGGGCTTGGAGTCTTAATATTTGTCCAGTGTTTTGGATGCTTGGATAAAAGATGCTGTATTAGTGCAAACTGTTTCCATTTTACTCTGGGGTGAAAGTAACTTAAGGGACTTACCGATACACAGGGCCGGGGTCCTGAGCAGATGGGTGGGAGGGGGGTCCCCTCGGGTGGAAGGGGCAGGGCCTTTAAATCCCCAAGCCCTTTACATCGCTGCCACTACCCTGGGGCTCCAATGGCGATTTAAAGGGCCCAGGGCTCCGGCTGTGGTAGCTCTGGTGGCAGGACTTTGGGTGCTGCCGGGAGCCCCAGGCACTTTAAATCACCGCCGGAGCTACCGGCAGCGGGGGCTCTAGAGGCAATTTAAAGGGACCAGGGCTCTGGGCGCTGCTGGGAGCCCCGGGCACTTTAAATCACCACTGGAGCCCTGGGGCTGCCGGACACCGCTGCTATCCTGGAGCTCTGGCAGCGATTTAAAGGGCCTGGGGCTCCGGCTGCAGAAGCACCCGCCAGGAACCACAGGATGTTTAAATCACCGCTGGAGCCCCATAGTAGCTGCACAGCGGCTGGGAGGCCCGGGGCTCTGGTGGTGATTTGAAGGTGATTTTAAAACTAAGCTTCCATCTTTTTTACCCCTGTAATACATTCATCTTTTTTCTGGCAGTTCACTGAGGGTGAAAAATTGTGGACACAGTTCACCGTGAGCAAAAATTGTCCCACAAAAATGAAGGTTTGAAAATCAGGCTTCTACATCCATTGATTACCATAAGGCGCAATGTAATATAGTAGGTGAGTGCAGACCATCGTTATAAACGTCAAGGTCTATGGTAGGTACAAAAGCCAATATTATATCCATTAAAGGGGCTTGATTATTTAAAGGCATTTACACTGTTGGTTGTTTTACACAGGTTATTTACACTGTTGATTAAATTGCTTGCAAAGCAGTCAGATTTCCATACACAAGTAGTCTAACAGAAATATTATGCAGCCAGCAATCTGCCAGTTGTCTGTTAACAGAGACAGAGGGTAAGCCACTTACTACTGTTTTTACACAATGAATCATTTTTGTAAAAAATGTAGCAGTCTAATGAAAATTCAAATGTATTGCTTTCCCAGATTCAAACAGAAAACCAGGCACTTCATATACTCTGTAAATAAGCCTTGTTTGCCATCATGTATCAGCTAACAAGCAATTTCAGTTTTACATGCAAATTTCAAATAAAATTCTTCAAATGAAAACAGGTAGTTTCATTATGCCTCCATAAACAGACACTTTCAAAATATTTAGACATCTGTATATAATACTGTTTAAACTGTTTGTTCTAAAGCATAAATAGGCATCTCAGTGTTTGAGTTACTGCCTGATATGTTTCTCATTTAAGGAGAAAACATAAAAAATAATTGGAATAACCAGAGCCAGGAACAATGCTTACACAGCATGTCAGCATCTTTTATTGTGTCTTAAAGTAAATGCCACAATTGTTGGATTACTAATCCTCTAGTACTAGACATTTTTAACTCTGTACAGAATGAAGCCAAAACAAATGGTATACATAGTGGGTAAAATGCAGCCTGGTGAAGGGGGTACACAGTGTATCTGCAGAATTGTGGGCAGACTGGCTATTCAGAAATGTTGGCCTCATTGAATTCAAGGTCTCTGTGCCAGACCCATATAAGGCGACACAAAGGTTATTGGCCTTGGTGAGGGGCTGGACAGGAGTCGGGGAGAGAGCATAGGATTGCTAACCTAAGAGAACAAGGAGTCCGGTGGCACCTTAAAGACTAACAGATTTATTTGGGCATAAGCTTTCATGGGTAAAAAATCCACTTCTTCAGATGCATGGAGTGAAAATTACAGATGCAGGCATTATATTGACACATGAAAAGAAGGGAGTTACCTCACAAGTGGAGAAGCAGTGTTGACAGGGCCAATACAATCAGGTGGATGTAGTCCACTCCCAATAACGGATGTGGCGGAGTCAATTCCAGGAGAGGTAAAGTTGCTTTTGTAGTGAGCCAGCCATTCCTAGTCCCTATTCAAGCCGAAATTAATGGTGTCAAATCTGCAAATGAATTTTAGTTCTGCAGTTTCTCTTTGAAGTCTGTTTCTGAAGTTTTTTTGTTCAAATATGGCTACTTTTAAATCTATTATAGAATGTTCAGGAAGATTGAAGTGTTCTCCTACTGGCTTTTTTTTTTTTTTTGTATTCCCATTCCTGCTGTCCAATTTGTGTCCATTTATTCTTTATTCTACCTAAGAGAAGGATTCCTAATCCATATATAGCACCGCATTCTGACCACAATGCTCACTATCGTGCCTTATAGCAAGCCCGTCTCTCCCTATTAGCAAAGCCATAGCATAGGCTTACCTTACAATTTCCTCTTTTATAGCATGATAGAAATTTTTGCTATACTTGCCACTGTCTCTGTGGATAGACTGAGCCCAATCCAGCTAATTAAAGAGAGATGTGCTATACCTGGGCATATATAGGGCTGCTAGTGGGCAGCTGAAGCGGGAAGACCTGAGACAGGCTGAACCCTGGGGAGGGAAAGCCACAGTGGAGTGGAGCTAGCTCCAGTGGTGGGTCCCTGGAGCAAGAGACCAGGGAAGCAGCCCTGTGGCCACTGCTCCAGCAAGCGAGCAGAGCTGGCTGAAGCTGGGAGGCTGCCAGGAGCTGGAGTGCCAGAGACCCCTGTGAGGGGTGGCCCTGAAGCCTGGGATTCTGACTGAGTTAAGACGGTATTCTTGTTTGTTTGTTAACCTCTGCTATGAAAATAAACCCCCTTGACTGAAACCGGGTGCGGTCGCGCATGCTCTGGAGCCAGGGAAAAGCGATAACCTTGGTGACAGTCACTAATGTTACTAGCTGATTTTTTTTTAATATTCAATTAATAAACAGTTGTCCAAGGACAATGCAGGATGAATGTCTAAAAATGTGAAAGACAGATCATGTCATTTTAAGCATAAATACTTACCTGCTGGAAAAGCACCTAATAATGCAATGCGTGCTACAAGCCACATGTGTACCACATAGGTATGTGAAAGTGGGATGGTGTGATGACAGTGCTGAATCAAGTAGACACTTAGAGCTCAATCCACTGAAGTTAAGGGAGAATCTTTCCATTTACTTTGTTGGGAGCTGGATGAGGGCATGATAATATGGTAATTGGCAGAAATATTGTAGATCTCAACCATTTTATACATTTATGCAAGACCATAATCAACTTAAATATCACATTTCTGTCTTAAAATTTTTGGCTACTGCGATTACAAGCAATAGTTTTATCTCCTTTTCAGTTTGTTTACTTTGTGCATTTAACAACGCTTTGTGTGTAGTCAGTTCCCACTGTATTGTAAGTTTGTGTTTGTGCGAGTCTTTCACACAGCATCTGGGAAGAGAGAAACATTGAAAAAAATAGGTAAATGTGATTGCAAACCCACAGAAATAGGCACAGGGACTCAAAATAGTCACATTAGTTGAAACTGCTTTTGATGCAGTGCTAAAAACTGACTATACTGTAAGTTGACTGTCGCTTTAAAATATAGCAGAACTATCCAACAGTTCATGTTAATTATACGAGCCTTTTACAAACAGTTTGCTCTAACATTATCATGAGAGACGAAGTCATGGCCCAAA
Source organism: Lepidochelys kempii (assembly GCF_965140285.1). Classification (NCBI taxonomy): domain Eukaryota; kingdom Metazoa; phylum Chordata; order Testudines; family Cheloniidae; genus Lepidochelys; species Lepidochelys kempii. Next base: position 32,641,883 of record NC_136385.1, on the reverse strand, counting down.
ACTCCCATTGAGTTAAAGACAGTCCTGATTTCATCAAGTATCTGCAATGTTGCATTTTTGTCTTTTTTAGCAACAGAAGGATTAGCTTTGAGGTCTAATCCCTGAGACCCAAGTTCAGCATCACACGTAAGCAGAAGTCCATCCCTATTCAGCAAAGCACTCAAACATTTGTTTAAAGTTAATCACATATTTAAGTGCTTTTCTGAATCAAGGTCCATGTAAGGAATAACTACACTACCTTGAACAGATTTACATCCTGGAAGGTTTCTGTTGAAACCTTCATTCTTTTAACCCTCATCAATATTTGTGGGGTAATGTTATACCATGCAAGCATGTATGTTGTGATAACTCATGAACAAGTAGCCCTCCAACTATGCTGTTTTAGAACAGAATCACCGAGGCACATATATGCAATTCAGTGAAAAAAAATTAATTTAGCATGAAAAAACATATTTCTGAATCAAAAAAGAATGTAGGGTGCATATGTACCCCACACATATTGCACTGTTATCCTGAATTTTTAGTGGTTCTATGTACACATTCGCATCTATTGAGAGTATCTTGTATTGTAATAGTTAGCATATGCTAATTGATAATGCATTGTAGGGACAGTGGTTGCTGTATACAGTCACCCTAAAATAGGAGCTATTCCAAGGAGGTTGGTCCCTTCAAATCCAGGCTTGTTAGGTATCCTCAACACAGAGTGGACAGGTGCTGGCTCTCTTTGGCTAACACTCTTGAAGGGGATTTTCTATCTAGGTATTGTGCTCCAAATGCTGTAGACTCAGGACACTCATGAGAGGATTTTCTGTGTTGCACACTTCGTGATGGCAAACAAACGGGTATGATATTCTGCTTCTGATCTTATTAAAATGATTTGCAACTCAAAGTGAATCATGTGATGATGACATATTGGATGATAATGACTTTCTGCCAGATTGAGTCAAGAGTTGCTCTGAAAAGGAAAACCATGTTTCCATTGACTATTCTTCAAGCTCATCTTCAGACAATGAGTTATAAGACTGGAAGATATATAGTTGGGGTTAACCTTTTCACCAACATTCTGCTTGCTGAAGATCTATTCAATGAAAATTTTACCCGGTTGGAACATTCCAATGAAACAAGTCAGCTATACCCAATAAGATGCATCCACATCGCAGCAGAAAAATTTGTCATCAGGGTTTGGTTTCCTATGTTCCAAAGAAGGGCAAGTTGGTAATAATACTATTGACAATGCATCATGACAAGCTTGTAGAAGGAGACAAAAAGAAACCCCCATAATTCTCCACTACAATAACACTAAAAGTGGTGTCAATAATGTGGAACATCTTGCAAGAATGTATTCCTGCAGGCATAAGAGGGGGGAAGGGATAGCTCAGTGGTTTGAGCATTGACCTGCTAAACCGAAGATTGTGAGTTCAATCCTTGAGGGGGCCATTTAGGGGGTTCTGGGGCAAAATTGGGGATTGGTCCTGCTTTGAGCAGGGGGTTGGACTGGATGACCTCCTGAGGTCCCTTCCAACCCTGATATTCTATGAAAAAAAAATAGGTGGTTCCTTTCTTCCATACGCTTGATGTTGATGGCATTGCAATTTGCATCATTTGGGTCAGCAACAGTCCTGCTTGGCATCACGCTTAACCAAAGAAGGCACTTGTTCCTCATCAATCTAAAATAATTACTCGTAGATGCACATATAACGAGACAAATTCTTGATACCGATTATCTCACCATGCCATTCAAAGCAGCATTCTCGTCACTTGGCTACCATCAAAAACCAGCCACCGCGGGAGTACCTAGAAAACTCGGCAGTGAACACTGCCATATTTGACCATTGTCATCTGGCCAGAAGAGCCACACGCAATGTGGAGACTGCAATGAATTTCTATACACTGACCACTCCACAATAATACTGATGTGTGGAAATTGCATATAGGCTCACACTGAATGAGACTCCTGCTAATTTTTTCAAGTTGCTTGTTAAATAAAGTTTTTTTCACCTAAAACATTAAGGGGTTGTTCTTTGTTTCTGAATGCATTTGGGAGACAAAAGTCCCCCACAACACAGTTAATGTAACTTTTTTCTTGACACTGTGAATGAAGATTAAAATAGGTAAATTGATAACCAAGCAACTACTTGAAAACTGAGGACCAGTCTGCTTGGAGAGGAGATAAAATCACAGCACTTTTTGTAACAGTAGGGTTTTGCTCTGATCTTCTTAACTAAAGTCTGCCTGCCTGTCTCTCTCTCTTTTCTTCAGTGTGTTATGTACTAGTTGACTGTCATTCTTCACCACAGAGGCTACTGTATGTTTATGGAGCCAAATCATGTAATATACAATCTATATGGGCTATTCAATGGAATTTATTCCTGAGCACCAAATTCAAAATATTCATCCTTAGTAGTCCAGACTCTTTCATGAAGAACAGTACTACATAAAAAGCATTTTTTTATAATTAATAAGTTTGTGATGAACATCAAGTCTCTTGCAATTTTCCTTCATTTACCAAATGAATAAATAAATTAGGTTTTAATATCCATTTAACTATGAGTTAAAATGTTTCCTGATAACAGCAGTGACATGGCAATATTACTAGTACTGAAATGTATTTTACCATGCTCACTATATCTGTTCTGTATTTTGTTGATCAAATATCTCTGCAACTCTTCCTTAGTTACCTAAGACCATTTAGTTAAATTCTTCACATGCACAGTTAATTAGTAATTCTTGACATGGTATTTTGTGATTCTTGTGCTTCTGCTACTAAACAGAGATCTGACGCGAACATTTTAATAGACAGCTCAGTCACTGCCTTTTGCCCTAGTTAACAGTGGAACACTGTGTGGGAGCAATGTACTTCATGCAAGTTAATAGTAATTATTTGATCACAGTGGAGTTATCGCACATCAGCTATGTGTGGGATAAAACAGCATTCTTGGCTGTATTGTTCTATGATCAGATCTCTTATAGGAGTGTAGCTTTTGGAATGTTATTCACAGAATGGCTATTAGCATGGTCTCTCTTGGGCTGTCTCACAGTGTCTGTTTTGCTAGGGAATCAGAGCCGGTCCAGTATGATTTTCTTCTATTACACACATGACCTACAGCTCTCACATGTTTTGGTGGCACAGCAGTGCTGAGGCTCACTTGATGATAATCATGTGATTATTCAAAATGTTATGCGATCCCTCCTTTTATCTTCTTTAAAGCACCTTATGGCACTACACAAATAATTGAAAATAAATCAGAATATTTACATGGTAACTGCCAATGAACAATGAAGAAACAAACCTATAAATTGTATTAATTACAAGGATAAATACTTAAGCGCATGTAATGTATACAAAATATCCAGGGATGAATAACCATGGGCATTGTGCTAGGAGAAATACTGTCCTGTGTTCGGGTTAGACTCATAGCTTTTGAGGCCAGAAGAGGCCATCATGATCATCTAGTTTGACCTCCTGCACATTGTAGGCCACAGAACGTTACTCATCCTTTCCTGTAACAGGCCCATAATTCTGGCTAGGTTACTGAAGTCCTCAAATCTTGATTTAAGTATTTCAAGTTACAGAGAATCCACCATTTACTCTAGTTCAAATAAGCAAGTGACCTGTGTCCCATGCTGCAGAAGAGGGTGAAAAAAACCCAGGGTCTCTGCCAATCTGACCTGGGAAAAAATTCCTGACACCAAATATGATGATCAGTTAGATTCTGAGCTGGACAGCTGGGAAAAAAAAATCTCTGTAATAACTCATAGACCTTCCCATCTAGTTTTCCATCTACAGTCATGGGAGATATTTGCTAAAAGCAGTCGCAGATAGGCGACTCTCATCATACCATACCATCCATACACTTATCAAGCTCAGTCTTGAAACAAGTTAGGTTTTTTACCCCTACTACTCCAGTTGGAAGGATTTTCCAGAACTTCACTCCTCTGAAGATAGAAACCTTCATCTAATTTCTAGCCTAAACTTATAGATGACTAGTTCCTATCCATTTGTTCTTGATATTTTATTATTCGCAAATATGGATCAAAGCTACCTCTGGGTTTAGGATTGATGGACAGGATTCCCAGGCCTGTCAACCTAACAACCATATGCTCCTCTGGCCATGTTCAATCCATCTGCATCCCAGAAGCTTCAGGATAGTGGAAAGCGAGGGGAGTATGTATGACTATAGGGTCCATTATGTAGAATTAAGAACACAGTCATGTGACTCCCAGGATGCTCTACAGGGGAGACCATCCTGGGAGATGCAGTCCAGCTGAGGAGCCCAACCACTAGGAAGGAGAGGGGCATGAAGCATTCAAACTTCAGCTCCCATGTGGCACTGCAGTACTTTAGGCTGATGCTGTTTAATACAGAACTAACCCAGAATGAAACATTTCACTTCAATTTTAGGGAGGGAAAAATAAAAAAAAATCAGTAAAACTGAAATTTTGCCATGGAACATTCCAGTTATACAGAAACTTCATTGTCCATTGAAAAATCATTTTGACAGAAAATTCCCAACCAGCTCTGTTGAAGACCATATTAAATGACATGCAAACCCCAAAATGAACACTACAAGCAGACCAATAGCAAACCAGACAAAAATAGGGAAGGTTTAGAGAGCTGTGGAAAGGCCAAAATAAAAAAATATATACATTAAGGTTGAGGGGGCCTCATCCTTAAAAATTTGACATGCCAAGCCGACTCCCTGTATATTATAAGATTTCAAAGTAACTCCTGTTTGCAGTGCATCCCCACCCAACACACATTCTTGCTTTCCTGTACCTGAACCTGTTAGGAAGCAGGAATTGTGCAAACAAATTGACGTGTGCCCAGTGAGGCTCTCCATACATTAATATGTTCTAAACTGAACTCCAATTTTTTAAAATTCTTACATCACTAGTTTTATATGTATTTATCCGACTGGGATCTCCCAGCACAGAGCCATGCTGCACAAGCTGGGGGAAATAAAAATGGGAGAAGTATCTGGTTGGGCACGGTTAAACACAGTACAGTGTCCCTTTACTGTGGAGAGGAAAGGGGCTTGTGATGCTGATCTGAAACTTCATTAAACCAAATAAAATTTCAGGCTCTCTCTTTTCCTGTCCATTTCACTATTGCTAGGCAGGCAGAAGGGCAGTATCACATTTTTTGTGATATTGGGAGGGGTGGCACGGATGGTTTTTGTGATACATATCTCTCTTTGAATGGAGACTCCATATGATAGCTGAGAATATAGTCAATTTCCAGTTGAATTGCCTCCCAGTCCTGTAAGCATATTTCAGCCAATTTATGGTGTAGCAGAAACTCAGCTGGGTCTTGAGGTCCACAGTAGCACAAATCTGCTTGGTCCACCTTCATAGCTAACCAGACCTCTCCCTTCAGTAATACATAGAGGGATGACTATTCTCAGAAACATCTCTCTGACATAGATTGCTGGATCTCCTCCACGGCAGTAGAAAGTCACCTTTCTTTTCCATTCTGGTATTTGAAAAATGCTATGTTCTACAAATGTTGGCTGCCTTTAATAGGGAAACTGAAAATTTGTAACATAGCTCCTTGAAGGAACTGACACACATGACCCACCCCTCCCCGAGACACTAAGAAAATTTTATTTTTTTTAAAACACTATTCCATGTATCTTACCATTAGTAGTGTCTGCTCCTTCCTCATGGTCTGCAAGAGTTGTCTAAGAACTAAGGAGAGTCTAACAGCCACATTCCTGGGATGCTGAAAAATATCAACATTATGGGCTTATACAGCAAAGTTAAGTTACTGAGATGGATTTCTTGGCTTCTTCCAAAGAAAAAAGATATATAGTGCTTCCCTTGTCTTCGATTTGGCAGCTCCCAAGAGGAAATTCATTCCAACAGGAGAGTAGGAGCAGTACCCCAGAGACAGCAGAGGCAGACAAGGACCCTGGAGGAGCTGCTCATTGGCACAGATAGGAGGAACCAGGAGCAGTTTGAGTCCCTCAGGGCACATGAAGATTGGGCTCTTCATCAGGAAGAAAGACTATGAACCAGTTCATGAAGCAGGAGGCACACTATAGGGAATGGGAGTATTCCCTAATGAAGGGTCTGATAAAACTGGTGGCCAAATACGTTCATGGCCCACTTGCTTCCATGGCCAATGCACTTGTTCATCAACCACCACCATCTCCTCTTCTTCTGGTTGCTGCCCAGCATGCTATTGAAGCAGAGAGCCCAACACCCTAGGAATGACCAGGAAAAGCCTGCAGGACTCCCACAACCAAAACCTCCACCAGCACCCAAAACCCCTCGCAAGTAGATCTCCTTGAGTGTTTAAGAGGGGAACAGTATATCTACAGGAGTTTCTGAACCCACCAAGTACCTGCCACCTAACCCAGCAGAGGAGACATCCCCATTTGTCCCCAAGAATAATTCCCCCACCCTTGTCAGGTGGAAGGCAAGGAGACAGGTTCAGAGATATTAACATTTGGCCATTGTTCATGGATTCAGTCCCATTATGTTTGTTTACATTTATTTTTTAAAATATTTTACTTACTTGTTCCATATAGTACTTTTAATAAATATTATAGTTTCCTTGACTTGTGTGTAGATCCTCCTCCTAAGTATGATGAACCTAAGATGTTTTTCAGGTTCAGGGTTGGGCCCCACAATTCATTGCATGAGAATTGGAGTGGTGTAACTGTCAAGTGTCATCATATTGTAAACATGTTTCTGTCTGACCCACCTTTCCGCTGTTTCCCATGTTTGTATTCATGAATCTGCCTCTATGGCCTGCTAAGAATTGCAGAATAAGTGAATAATAACATTTTTGGCTCACGTATGCACTTGCCCCTTTCGGTGGGCAAAGTATTTGGGTATGACTGCCACTGATGGCCCCTACATATTTAGGAAATCCCAGCCTCTCAAATCCAGCTATTATTTCTGGAACTTTTCTTATGGCAATCATCCCTGGGTAGATCACAGTATTCACTGTCTCACAAACCTGCATAACCAAGGTTTGTAACAAACCTTGTCTGGTGTTACCAGCTTCCACAGGGCAATAGCAACCCACTTCTGCACTTGTATGACTTCCCTGACTCGAGCATTCTGACATAACAATAACGCTGGTGGGGATGCAGGTATATGCATGTCCACAACATTATACCCACGTCCATTAAAATGTATGTGGCTAATTACGGCGGGTATAGGGAATATGCACAAGCATGTATACAGCATGTATGTACACTGCATATTGCTGCAGTCATAGACTTAATTACTGTGCCTAAATATGGTGCTAACTTTTCACAGAACCAGCAAAATAGTAAATGCAGAACTGTCTGCTGAAAGACAGATAAAACATTTTCACAGTATACAACAACATTTACTTATTCAGCTAATTTTGTAGTCTTGTTTTTAAAAGTCCTTAAAAGTTTCATTCAAAGTTGTGGAATTCAAATAACATACAGAGAAACTGATTGGTGAACTTAAATAATATAAAGTCACATGGGCATCTACACATATGCACATGCTCGCGCACACACACACGGAATTCTGCCTCCATCTAAATCAGTGGGAATTTTGCTATTGACGTCAATGGAGCCTTGAAGTCAGTGGGAATGGGAAAGCACTCAGTGCCTCTTGAAAGCATTCAGGACCTTGCAAGGTGTGGTCTATAGTGAATACATATCTAGTAGATTATCTATTCTAAAATGTTTCTAATAATGTTACTGCTTTTCAGGGAAATACATTTTAGTCATTATCAGGATATCAGACTTCCTTTGTGAATCATCATTACAATTAATTATTTTGTAAACCCCCCAAATTAATGTAAATCATCTGCCAGAAGAAAAGAGAGTGTACGTGAACCACTTGTGCTTTTGCAACAGAACTCAAACATCTATCTGAACAGCATTTCCATCAATGTAACTGTTCCTTATTTTCTCTGATACATATACCAACATTTCAGCCGGAGTCTACAGGAAAGAATCTCATTTACAGCTGCCTGAGAAATACTTAATTTACTTTTTAATGAAGTTCATTACTTAAGACTTTACATGGAACAATATTGCTGGGAGCTGGAGCCTGACCCTACTTTGCCTTTTCTTTCTTCACATATTTGCTTTTATCATGCCAGTTTTACTCAAGTGACACTGAATTATGAAGATTTTTCAGCTTTTTTTTTTTTTGGAAGGAGCTTATCAGTTGTAAGACATAGATTTTGAATGTAGACTTTGATGTAACAGCCCCAGTGCCTTTCTTTTTTATTTGGGGCATTAAGTTCAATCACATATTCAAATTATCTGTTCAGGGCTTTAGCTAGAATTTTTCAAAAACGAAAATAGTGAAGGTGGGTTTTTTTAGAACACTTTCATTGATGTTTCATATGTTTTAGGAATTTGACTCAAGTCCAGCACTATCCTTTTTTTCAACTGCAGTAATTAAGTGTATTGCTGTGGTTGGTGCTCTCATTCCTCTGTAGGTGTTTCAAATGCAAACTGGTTAAGAAAAACAATCAGTCTTGTCAAGAAAAAGTTGCCTTGTGATACAACAGCTGGAAGAATGTTTGGTCTATTTTGTTCTTGACTGAATAAAATCCGGCACTGAAAAAGAACTACAACGAGGAATTCTCTCTCCTGGAAAAATATGGTAAGTCCAACATTGACATTTACTGACCAACGTAATGAAAAGCAAATTACAACAATCTTTGTGACAGCTGTTGTGCTTCATGTAAAATCAGCTGCATAATTTCTTTATGTTTAAGGTGCTGGAAAAACAACAACAAAAAAATATTTTAGCAGAACCACCACATATGATTCCCGATTAAAGAATACATTTGGCCATTAAACCTTTTAACCAGATTTTTGGGAGCTGTTCACTGAGCACAGTTAACATGATAAGATAGCTGAGCCTTTTAAAAAGAAATTTCAAAGCAGATGGAAGAGCTGTGTGAGTCTGGAGATATTCTCTTTCCACTTAAAGCTTTCCAAGCAAACTCAAAGCCTCGCCAGTTTGCCTCCAAAGTCCCCAGTTGGGAAAATACGATCTTTTTAAAAAAAAGTCTCCTGGCATTATAGCCAGACAGTTATTTTTTAAACTTAGAAAACATAATCAAACGTCATTTAAATCGTTCATGAAGATAAAAGGAACACAAGGGGAAGTGGAGTAACAGCCAGTAAGTAAAAACCAAAACCAAGGTGGCAATCTAACCACAGAACAGTGGCACTGTTATTGTAGTCACCAAAGTCTGAAACACTTCAGAAGGATTTACTGTAGTTACTGTTGCTATTGTTGCTGGCAAATGTTTTTGGGCTTGACATTTATTCTCTCATAGTTTTCCATGCCAGACCTTTCCAGTCCTTTTCCATCCCTTGTTATTCCTCCAGACTTCTGAAAATGGCCATATTTATAAAGCTTTTTATATTAAAACAAGAACTAGTTTTAAAAAATAGTTTGATTTTCAAGGGTCAGGTTCCAGTAGAGTTGCTCGTGTTGAGTAGTCTCTTACTCCACAAATAATAGTCTATTGGGAGTCAGTGTGACTGCTCATGATAGTAACTGGAGTAAGGGTATCAGAATCTGGCCATGAATGCATGGGACTGGAATAGAGAAAGACTGAAACATGCCAGAGCAAAGAGAAACATTAGAGAGGAACTAGAGGTAGAACTTTCCACCTCAACTTCCTACCTCAAACTTAGGGGGTTCAGATGAAAACGGAGCACGGGCCACGACCGCCCCTGATTCTGCTTTTGAAAACCACAAAATCCAAGTAATAACATTTTGCAAAACCAAAGCATGGCTTCCTCGGCTCATCTCTACTAACGGATAAATATGAAATACAAACAACTATACTGTCATGCCTAACTTAAGGAGGAGAATACATACAACTATTCATTTTAAAAAGTCAGAAAGCCAGTGATGCTGCAAACAGGAGTGAAAGCAATTTTAAAGATACGACGTAATCACTGTTCCCTCTAAGCTGTGCGCGTGTGTGTGCTCACACAGAACCTAAACCTAAACACGGCGAAATACCGCACGCATGAAAATTTGCACTGAAGCACAGCAGTTTGCACAGAAGAAATGTTTTGCACACACGGCCTGTCAAAAATTAGAGGGAACATTGGATATAATATATTCAAAAAGTTGGTAATTGAAAACTGCAGGGTTTATTGTTGTTTGTTGTTTGTAGAATGGGAGGTTTTCTATTAATATACTATCCATTCTAGGTGCGCTGCAGAAGTAGTGCTTTTCCATGTGCTAATATGTTAGTGTTGTTTTTTACTGTCAGAGCTGCAGTGACCACATCTCAACTTTCATTAGTGATTCAATATTTTATTGGAGTTAAAATAATAGTTGTCCACATTTTGGCAAGAGAATACACAGAGCTTTCGGCCCATTGCTCAAGCATTTGCAGTGACATCAACAGAGAAGGACATAGCAGCTGCAGCTTTTTGGACATCAAAAGTGTCAGCATCAGAAGGAGCAGCAGCCTGAGCAGACTGTACTGATGGCACTTCTTTCTTGCTTTGCCTTGAAAAAACTGTTACTTTCGTTTGACTGTCCGAGCTCTTCCAGGCCATTTCTGCATACAGTGGTTGCCATTAAAAAGCCAACATGTCGTGACAGTTCTCATACAATGGTACCTGAGTTACCACAGTTATTTCCTATCCTAACTATCAGGCAGGAGTTCTTCAACATTTACATACACATCTTAGTGGTTAACTCTCAAGATCAGGGTCTGATTTAGCATTATTCATTATTAAACCATATTGTTTAAGGTAAAAACAATGTATATCAGCATCTATTTCACTATTAACAAGCATCCATTAATATTTTTAGTTATGAAGTGGTATTTAATTTATCCAACAGTAAGCACATGTTTATGTATAAATGGCGAGATTTCGTTTCAAATGCTTGCTCTATGTTAAATCTTAAGTAATTGTTAAAATCATATTTATTGCACTATGACTACTGTGTATCTAAGATACTTGTCTTATTTAGTTATTAAATGTTAAATATTTCATCACTTTATTATTATACAATGTCCAGTATTATTAGAGTTGTCTTAAGTCTATATTTAATCTTTATTTAAGACTTTATGTAGGACACAGGGTAAAACTGCCTAAGTGACTTTAAGTGACTTAGGAATCTAAGGGCCATATTTTAAAAGATATTTAGGTGCCTAAAGATACAGATAGGTGCCTACTATGAATCTCAAAAATGCCTGACTCCCATTGAAATCAATCATTTTTGAAAATCCCATTTTCAAAAGTGACTTAGGCATTTAGAAGCCTAAGTCTTATTGATTTTCAAGCATTATCATCAGCTTCTTCTTTAACAGATAGATTCTATATGCCCTTCAATGGTGTTGCATAGGCTGCAGAATAAAATTAAGCCTGTTAATGGTGTGCATTTTGTTGTTGCAGGTGCTAAAATATCCAGGATAAAATTTGGCCCCACTGAAGTGAGTGAGAGCTTTGCCATTAGTATGCAAGCATAGAATGCCTCAACATTTTAAAATAACATTTTGAAAATAGGAAGGGTAATAATTCCAGAATACTACCATTCAACTGAGAAATTCCTAAGGGCCCTCTTCCATTAATGAGATTTTACCCCTACCACAAGTCCTAAGTGCCTAAATCTTGCCACAGGTACAGCATGAAATGGTAAAGAGCTAAAAGCAGGAGTTCACCAAGTGTACAAATGATTTGCTTGTCACAAATCTGTTACTGCAAAAATCCGGAATGTGTTCATCTGACACAGATGACTACAAAACTAGTTGGCTGACAGTCTAACCTGAAGCTCTCGAGAAAGCTTCTGTGGAAACATGTGTTGCTAGTCTATATAATTCTGATATAATGACCTTACTTGGTGTGAACTGTACTAGGATTGTTACAAATATATTTGTAATAACCAAGATTTCTCACATGTGTGTGTGTGTTAATTCTTTGTGACCCCCCACAAATGAGGGCTGAAGAAGTAATGTATGAGGAATGAGGATGATTCTTGGGGATCTCTGACTGTGATTAATAGGATGTCAGGAATGTTTGTGACACCTTCTTAGTCTATAACTATGTCTCTTTTCTTCTGGGACACTCAGCTATTTGTTATCTGCATAAAATGTTGGCTCAGTTTACCGATTAAATATGGCCAAAAAAATGATAAAGGTAAAAATACCACAGGCAAAAATGTTTGCAGGTCTGGTTTTGATTTATGTTTTGTCAAATAATTATTAGATTAATGTGGTAGCAAGTGCGTTACAAGTAAATTCTTTATGCAACTGATGGACTCCCATTTTTAGCCACTTCCAATTTGAAAAGTTAAGCGTTTCTAAATCTTCTGGCACAGGCTAACTGCAAGGCTGCAATTATGAATATAAAGAGTGTTTTTGTATTATTCAATGCCCGTCCAAACTCACCTATTAGAAAATCAGAAAGAGAAAGGGGCTATAATAAGCCTTAGGCTTAGTGTTCAAGTCTTTCCCCAATGAAAGTCTTTCAGTCTCTTTAAAAAAATAAAGCAGAGACAGAAATAAAACAAAAGCAGATCTGTAGTGCTGCAGAACATCTCAAAAACCTCGCTTCATTGCTTTATTAAAGTTCTGAACAGGTTCAATACAAAGGGTTTCCTTGCCCTTTCTCAGATGAATAAGCCTTTCACAATCTGTTTAGTAAGTGGAAAGGGGGAAGGGTAGTTAATGTACAACAACAGCAGCAACAACAATGCAAGAAAGATTCTATTCATGGGGGGGGAGGGTGGAAGAGACTTGAGGGATTGATGAGGTTTTAGTTCAGAATTCAAGAGAGTGCTCTAACCAGGTCCAGACCTATCTTGTAGCTTGAAAGCTTTTTTGTCTCCAGCGAATTGATGTAGTTTGGGACCTAAAACTTACTTGCAGCTAATGCAATTACAAAGAGCCTTAAAATGAGAGTTGGTAACATATTTTAGTACTTATTGTATTTTTCTCTTCATCTAGTTTAATTTTTCTATGTCTAAGACAATTCCATGAAGAATAGCATACACGTATTCAGTCCAGCCTCGCAAAAATGTTAGGGGAATAGTACCTGGCTGACCTTTTTCTTACCTGCTTTAAAGACACAAAAATCTGACGCAAATATCACATTTGCACTAACCAAATCAACACTAAATGCTCTGTGAAGTGGATTAAATGTGTTTTTGTAGCTGAATACAGCTTTCTTTGAGTTCCTTTTTGGGGCACGTTGCCTTTGGCTACACTGAGCATACGTTTTACATTTGCCAGAGTATTTTGTGATTCTGAAGTTCCTTGTGAAGACAGTATCTAGTCTGTCTGTTTCTAAGCAAACAGAAAATAAAAAGCCAGCACACAGTTCTTTAAACAAGGAATTTGACCCACCACCACCTTAGGAACAGAGATAAATTGCATGGAATTGGCAGCTAAGGTAAATTTTTTATGAAATTCAGAACATGAATGTAAGAGTTCAACAAGATAATAATAGACCATTTTACTTCCTCAAATACTGTGGAAACACTAATTAACTAATCTTACAACACTTTGGTAAAGTACAATTCCACCCTGGAAAATGACTTTAGGAAAATAGCATTGTGGGGTTCCACATTCATTGTGTCTCGCTGATTCCTGTTGTGTTGCATGGGCAGAGGCATACAACAAATCCTGGCTAGGGTAAAATAGGAACAGGTATATCAAGGTACATTACTCACAGAGGAAGTGACTCTCTGCCTAACTCATCCCTGTCCAGGACTTCAGAACTTCCTGTACTTGCACAGAGTCAGAGAGAGAGGCACAAAGGAAGTTCCTAGGAAGGGTAGGCAATATACAGTCACTTCAGTTTCTGAATCAAATGGGCTCTTTTTAATGTTTTTTTCTAATAACTGTGAAACCAGCACAGCAACCTGTGTGTTCTGTGGAATCTGGGACTGTCAAGCATGGTATTTCTAAGCCAACTTTGTAGAAACAGGTTAATTAATCATGGCAATTTGCAATCCTATTGTTTGAACTATACAGCAGGTAGCATAGTAGCAGGCCGTACACGGAAGTGTGATTGCTGCCAATGTTGCTACTTATTCTGCACTGCTAGGACACCAAGGAAAAGCTATCTGCTATTTGTATGAGATGACCTGGACTTAGTAAGCTGGTGACATGGTTAAAAACACACCATTCATTGTTAATTTCTTTACATGTTTCTCTGGACTAGGCTGCACGGTGCTAATGGCCGGCACAATGCAATATGACATAACACTATTGTTGTGGTCTAAAAGAAGCTTTAAAGCATACCATTTGCACATTGTCTTTTTGCTATCGATTGCTTTCTAATAACCTAATAACACTCCCAAACCACATCTCTTACCAGTGTAGATACTAATATGTCCACACTACCTACAAACTTTGTATCTGTTTGGCATCAACAAAAATTATTATATATTTCATTACTCTGGCACTTTCCAGTTAGAAAATCACAACCCTAATGTTAACTTTTTATAACACCATAGATGCTGCTAGTATAATTACACAGAGGGCCTCTCATTTCACAAGTTAACCATAATCAAATTATTATATTTTACTAATTCAAGTGACTAATTATTGTGATTTTCATTGTCAAGCTCTTACCTTTGTGATAAGCACATACTTTTTTTTAGTTTAATTTCAATCCTGTATTATAAACATATTTGTGATTCTTTTCATGAATTATGTTTATATTGTTTTTTCCTGCATCAAGAAACATAATGCTGTCTTTTCATTCTATGACATCACATTCAGAAACACTGTGCCCTTTAGCCTAACAGGATACTAAACTATATTGAAATGTATAGAATTGATTACAGAGATGGAAGAATTTATTTCAGAAAAATTTAAACCAGTGCAAAGTTTGTGGATTCAGAACTTTTGTTGGATGGACACATTTTTTGGGGTTAAAATTTCATTAAAATGTAATTTATTGGGAAGCAATTTAGACCATTCGAGAAATGAGTGGCAATTTAGATCCATCTGACCCTAGACCTAGCTTAACCTTCATTCTCATTCTTATGCAAAGTCAATGAGACTGTTAGTGGAGTAAGGTACTACTCAATGACTGACAGATACATTGTGTTTTAAGGATCTGCCCAAGCAAATTTTGAATTCACTTTCTGCGAACTTGCTTTGTAGTGAAATTCAGTCATTTGATTGATCACGGGAAGCGACGTTCAAAGGAAGGGTGAACATGACCAACAGTGAATTCATTTAAAAATTCACATGAAACATTTTGGAAAAATTTTGCATTATTTACCCAGTGCTAAAAGATTCTAATTTTACTATGTCTAATTCACAGAGGAGTTTCATGGTACTAGAGAGGATATTACGCAGAGCTCCTTGAGAAGGCCTGAAGTAAACTAGTTAATTATCATAGTATAATACATTTTAATACGTTGTGTTGTGTTTTCTTGTGGCTCTACTGTTGCGTGTTAGCTCAAGTCCGGACAACTTTTCTCAGCTCTGTCCCTATATATTGTCCATGTCCTGCTGCATGTTTATTTAGTATTTTGTTAAGGACTGAATCCTACAAGCCACTGAAAGAAGCTTGGGAGTCAAAGCACCAGCACTCAACATTTCCTCAGAGCCCATGCAAGGTGGCTTCTGCATAATACAGAGAAATGAACATGACACTCAGCAGTGGGAGAACACCTCTACCCTTGCCCTAAACTGAGCACTGGTGAGTTAGCGATTCAAAGGGCACGATAGGAGGCAATGTAGGATTTTGAGAAGGAACAGAGGTTTAGGTATAGTTCAGTAAATGCAGATGGTGTGCCCAGAATTTGCAGATGCTCTTGCTGCAAACCAGAAGCAGTGCACTCAAGGGTGTTTAAGAGCTGCACTTGAAATAGAGAACAAGAGGAGCCATGAGGACCACACACTGATACAGGAATGTGTCCGATGAGTATAAGAAAATGACAGGTTTCAGAGTAACAGCCGTGTTAGTCTGTATTCGCAAAAAGAAAAGGAGTACTTGTGGCACCTTAGAGACTAACCAATTTATTTGAGCATGAGCTTTCGTGAGCTACAGCTCACTTCATCGGATGCATACCGTGGAAATGGCATTTCTTACAGTCAGCTGCTTGGTGCCTCATGACCTAAAATATTGTAATTTTCAAACGGAAGCTTGGTAAGCATCTTTTACCACCTAGCCCATTTATTTTTAGTCCATGGAATTTCATGTTGTTATTTAGAGGCACTATTTTCATGCCACTTTCTTTAAGGTGATACCAGCATTTCAATCCTTTAAGTATGTCTCACACATGTGCATCGCTCCAATGACAGTAAGTGCAGTATTTATAACTCTGTAAGAAAAATGTTTCTCTGGACTAAAAATTGGTCAAATTGCTAAAAAAGCAAATGGTCAAACCAGGAACATATTTTTTAAAAATGTTAAACATGTCTGGCCATTTACATGAAAAGAGCTTAAAAATATGTTCTGATGTCTTTCGACTTTTTCCTCGCCTTTCTTTTTCTGAATTCCACAACTGTCAATGCTTCTGTTTATCAAAATGAAACCTATAATAGGACTGAGCCTCCATTGTCTTGCACATGCTGTAGTCATGTATATGTGCACAAAGTGAAGGAAAAATGGGTGTGCTGTGTTGCCAGATCAGGATAATACAAAGTTTGAAAATAGATATATACACAAAATACAAGACTGGGGAGAATCAGACCAGTCATCTTAACTGTGGATTTTTCTGGAGGCCATTTTGTTTGAGGAGTTAAATGCTTAGCCTCATAAATATATAAATAAAATTTACCAGTCAACATAGAAATTCAACTAGCTTATCCTTTACCATAACAATTATTAATAATAAAAAACTAATGATTTATTACTCACCCATAGAAAAAGGAACACCTGTCATGGGCAAGTCGAATTTTGGAAGATTGTGGTTGAGTTATTTCCTAAATCTATGGGGAGTGCTTTGTACAAAACCCAGTGTAAGCAAGAACTTTTTTATCATTATTTTTATGCTACTAACTTAGCATGTATGCAAGGCAGCCAAATTGACACAATAAACTTAATAATAGAAACGTGCTCTAACTCCAAATGTAAACTGACTACCAAAAAAGAATCATGAAATTATAAAATAGACAAAAATAGGAAACAAAATTAATAAGTGAACAGGGAATCCAGAGCAGAGTAAATTAACCTCGCTGTTTTACTCTATGTTCTACTAGAATCTTCAAAACAGTATTTTTGGCAGTATCCAGTGGGCAACAGTGGCTGTTATTGAGTAGGCTAACCACCTTTAAATCCCTCCTGGCCAGAGGAAAAACCCTTTCACCTGTAAAGGGTTAAGAAGCTAAATATAACTTCTCTGACACCTGACCAAAATGACCAATGAGGAGACAAGATACTTTCAAATCTGGGCGGGGGGGGCGACAAAGGGTTCTGTCTGTCTGTGTGTTTTTTTCGCCGGGACCAGAGCAGGAATGCAGGTCAGAACTCCTGTAAAGGGCTAATAAGCAATCTAGTTAGATATGCGTTAGATTCTGTTTTGTTTAAATGGCTGATAAAATAAGTTGTGCTGAATGGAATGTATATTCCTGTTTTTGTGTCTTTTTGTAACTTAAGGTTTTGCCTAGAGGAATTCTCTATGTTTTGAATCTGATTACCCTGTAAGGTATTTACAATCCTGATTACAGAGGTGATTCTTTTACTTTTTCTTCAATTAAAATTCTTTTTTTAAGAACTGATTGCTTTTTCATTGTTCTTAAGATCCAAGGGTTTGGGTCTGTGTTCATCTATGCAAATTGGTGAGGATTTTTATCAAGCCTTCCCCAGGAAAGGGGGTGTAGGGTTTGGGAGGATTTTTGGGGGAAGGACGTTTCCAAGCGGGCTCTTTCCCCGTTATATATTTGTTAGACGCTTGGTGGTGGCAGCAATAAAGTCCAGGGGCAAAATGTAAAATAGTTTGTACCTTGGGGAAGTTTTAACCTAAGCTGGTAAAAATAAGCTTAGGGGGTTTTTCATGCAGGTCCCCACATCTGTACCCTAGAGTTCAGAGTGGGGAAGGAACCTTGACAATCCAGTGGGCAACAGTGGCTGTTATTAAGCATGACAATGTAATTTTCCATTAAGAAACCATACTTGCTTATTTTTTGACAGAGTACCATCGAGTTCCCTAATAAAATGGTTTTAATCAAATGTTTGTGAATATTTTCAGAATGTGACAAATGATAGTGTGATGCAAAAGGAACAAAGAGGAAGAAATGTTACTTGAAAGAAAAGCAAAGAAACTTCACCATGGGGGAAATCTTGCCCCATAGAAGTCTCCACATGGAGTTTTGCTATTCACTTCAATGCAGTGAGGATTTCACCCAATATTTTGATCCTAAAATAATTAAGGGATGTAGCTTTGCAACACTGACACAGTGCTAAAGGGAGGGCAATACTGAAGTGTTCAGTGAATTGTTTGTCACATGGCCATTCTAAAGACTGTGCTGTCAGCAGATGTAGCAAACAGAATTGGCATTTAAATTAAACATGAAAGGCCAGATCCTGAGACCTGTTAGTCTGTTTATGGTACAGCCAGCAGACCTAACCTTGGCCTAACTCACAAACTGAGGATTATCCTAGTTTCCATACTCAGGCGAAACTCCCATGGAGTTCACAGTCAGTGGGAGCAGTTGCAAAGCAATGGGAGACCACTCCAATCTGGCCCACTGCCTGTTGTCACTCAGCAAAAAGATAGTATAGTTGCTGCCCCATTTCAAGACTTTGTTGTTGCTATCGCTATCTTATTGCTCCAGGTTGACCCTCTAAACCAGCCAAATCACATGATGAGGAATTTCCAAGGGCACCAACACCTTTGTCATTTCTGAAGATGAAACCAGACTCCTTGCCCAGCTCCAAACCTTCATACCCTGACCTGCTGTGTGTCTGTGTATAAGTTTTAAATGGGTGTGGGACTGTCTGTGTGTTGCACTTTCCCTCCCTAGCTTCACTCCATAAGCCAAAGATGGCTGCCATGGTACCTCTGTGAAATTGTGAATGTGTCAGACTTCTGAGCTACGTATGGATTTTGCAAGCTGATCTGTGAAACATTTTGGGTTCTTGAAATTTCACAGACACGTAAGTTCTAAAAGGTTAAAAAGGAAAAAAATATAAAATGAACTGGCAAAAAAATAATACATGACTTCATGAAAGATTTTTCAGCCATTTTGCCCAGCTCTAACTGTTGGATCTGGTTGGAAAATGGATTTTTTTTCCATGAAAATTTGACAAAACCAAAAACCAAAATTATTGTAATTTAAATTTCCCACAGAAAATTTCAAGTTTTTCATCAAAAACCTGAAAACGTCCTGCTTTTCATTTTCTGATGAAAAAGCAAACTTTTTTGAGGAAAGCAGATAGTTTCTGTGAAATTTTTCATTTTGCCAAAACCCCAGGTTTTTTTCCAGAAAAAACTTGGAGCAGAAAATTTTGTATAAGCCCCACTAAATATCTCAATGAAATACTTTTGGGGAAGAAGTTAGCAGAATAAAACAACAAGTGTCCTGTTCATTACATCAGCAGCTGATTTTTCGAGGCACTCATGCTTGCTCCATTAAGTTGAGCAATGGAAATGATGGATCTGCTGACTCAAGCGGGTTAATGTTGACAATGAACAATTATTATTTTTGACAAGAATACCAAAGGGTTTCAAGATGACTGTTCTAACTGAAAGCAGATTATGAGTTGAGTTTTATTACTAACTGTCAAGCATAGCTGTCAGGCATATAAAAGTGTGATATAAAGGAAGATCATTTTATTATAGTAGGAGACAAAGCAGAGATCGAATGATGACCTTTCTTGTGGTAGTTTTTTCAATTACCCACAGGAAGAAAGAGGCAGAGCCCCCAGCATCTTAAAAAGGGAGAAGAGGAGAGAAAACATCCGGAAGAGGACATTTCCCTCCAGATAGAAAACAGTGACAGCACATAGCACAATGTGATCTTAATGAAGTCAGGATTTGTGTTTGGCTGTGGGTGCTAGTGTTTGACTTCAGTGTCTTTTCTTGTTGATACAGTAGGATTGTACGAGGGGGTGATGGGACCCTCTCATTAGCCTCCTAGGGAGTAGTTCTCAGGGACTGAGATAATCACAAATGCAAATGATGTTTTAAAGTGGGCTTTAGTGGGGCTGGCTTTCCCATGGTCTGTCAGTACATGTTGTAAAACAAACTTACCTTGATGTTAGAGCTGTTGGTCTTTGTTAGGGCTACCTGAAGGACCACAATACTGCAGATAGAGATGGAAAATGAGAATAGAGCATTGAGTCTGTTCTTCTTGCTACTCTCTGGTCAACTGTGTTAACAGCTCGACAGGTTCCAACTGCCACAGGAAATAGTGTCATAGAATCATGACAACCACAAGGGTCACCTAGTCTAACCCCCTGCCAACATGCAGGGTTTGCTGTGTCTAAACCATTCAAGACAGATGGTTATTCAGCCTCCTTTTGAAAACCTCCTGTGAAGGTGCTTCCACAACCTCCCTAGGCAGTCCGTTCCATTGTCCTACTATTCTTACAGTTCAGAAGTTTTTTTCTAAGATTTAATCTAAATCTGCTATGCTGTCATTTGAACACATTGCTTCTTGTCCTTCCCCCTGTAGCTAGAGAGAACAACTTGTCTCTATCTTTCTTATGGCAGCCTTTCAAGTATTTGAAGTCCACTATCAGGTCCCCCCTTAATCTCCTCTTTTCCAAACGAAACATACCCAGTTCCTTCAGCTTTTGCTCATATGGTTTGCATTCTATCCCTTTGATCATCATTGTTGCTTGCCTCTGGATCTTTTCCAGTTTCTCTACATCCTTTCTATTAATTGGTGACTAAAATTGGTGTCCTTTCCTTTGTAGAAGGGACCAGCTTCCTCTTTGGCATCTCTTAAAGGCATCATAATCTATGTAATAGGGGATTCATCACATTTGTAGATTAACCAAAGAGCAGTTCTGATCTTAAATCCCAGATCTAAAGGCCTGGGAAGTTTGAGTCTAGACCCTAACTTCACTGCTGACCTCTACCTGAATAATGGGCAGAAGCAGAATGCTGGAGCAGAACAATCCTAAATTTTACTGAAGGATCTGAACTTTGCTATTTGCCCATCCTAACTGTATACAAGAGGGAAGACAGCTATGTCCTTACCTGAATGAATCTGGAGAAAGTAAACAATTCTGAAGGCAAAACAGTGCAGCATGGCACGGAGGAGCCAAAGGCTGGTTCTGCAGAGATATTCAGGACCTTACTTTATCTGTCATGTCATACTAGCTGCTGACACTTCCTGACTCATATCCAATACCCTGCCAGGGAACATAATCTTGTTTCCCTGAAAAGGTTTTTCTCCATTGATAGAATAAGTTCTGACCCTGTTTCTATTGACTGGGCAGTCCTGTGGAAAGCTTCATTTGGGCCTACACTTTGAAAGCAAAGGGTAAAATCCTGGTACTTACCCCCATTGACTTCAGTGGGCCAGGATTTCACCTAAAGTCACCAAATAAAAGGAAAAAAGGAAAGCAAATAAAATGACTTCCTAGCCCAGCAAGCAGACACAAGGAAGGTAGGCAAAGCTTTTAGAAACTTTTAGAAGCTGTGTGGCTCAGCAGAGCACAGTGAAAGAGTTGAAGTGCACATTAGCTTCAGCCGACTATCTTATTTCCCTCACAGACAAGACTTTTTAAACAAGGACTGATTTTATTAAAAAATGAAATGAGGTGTCAGATGAGAAAATAACAGAAAAAAATAGCAGGAATGGACAGAAGAGAAAAAGAGAGGCAAAAGGGGAGGTGCCTTAGTGCAAAGATGAAGAGAATTTTGAAAGTTTTACGTTCTTTTTTTAGTCCTTCCTTCACCTCACACTATCTTCTTTGCACTTCTTTCAAGTAACATTTCTTCCTCTTTGTTCCTTTTGCATCACACTACCCCAGAACTCAGCTGAGCCACCAGGCAAAGCACTTATACTAGACGTGGCTATTTTGGCTGGTGAAGTATTGTCATATATGTTGCATGGAAATGTCTTGCAACATATGGACCATCTGTTACACTCTCCTTGTTTGGGGGGTGAGTTTTCCAGACATTTATGTATTTAATTTGAAGAATAAGTAAAGAACCGTTTCATGGAATTGCTGACATCTCTGACGTTTTACAAGGGAACTTCCCAATTATGCATAGAGAAAATGAATAGCCAAAATAAACAAAGGAAAGGAAGATGGTTTATAAATGGTACATTTATATTGAATTTGTGCCTTTGCAAAAATGTCAAAATTACTACAGTGTGAGCTGAAGGTGCCTGTCTGATGCCAGCCTTCCTGTTAATTCTTCTGGAGAAAATCACTGCACTTTCACAAAGGTTTTTTTTTTTAAATTGCATGCTCAGGAAAACTTCCGTTTGTCTATCTGAATTCATAAAAGATCGGCTTTAAGTTTACATGCTGTTGTAGCTCTTGGAGAATTTGTTGTCTGCGTATGTACGTAATCTCATCGCATGCATGTACAACTGGTGGAATTCTGACTGTCTTGACTGACCCACACACAGCACTCAGTGCTCTGCTGTGCCTAGTCTCAACTGGGTGCAACAGAGTTGGGGAGCTGCAAAGGAGTCAGTTGCATCTCCCCTATCCTGAGGGCAGCCAAGGTCAGTTCAGCCCCCAGCATAATTTAGAAGTGCTTCAGTAACACTCCCAAGGATATCCTGGCGCAGTGGACTTCATGGGGCCACCTGCCTGCCAGGAATGACTGAAACACAGCATGCTCCAGCCACTTTTCCTCCTGCCCCGGCCTGGCTTCTGTGCAGGGGGCATATGTAGGGCCAG
The DNA here is from genome assembly GCF_965140285.1 of Lepidochelys kempii. Classification (NCBI taxonomy): domain Eukaryota; kingdom Metazoa; phylum Chordata; order Testudines; family Cheloniidae; genus Lepidochelys; species Lepidochelys kempii. Next base: position 32,619,117 of record NC_136385.1, on the reverse strand, counting down.
CCTCCCGGGCTTTACACCATCCCAGGATACTTCACACACATAAGGGTTCCCCCTATAACAGCTCAAAGGGCTTGAGAGTAAGTCTACAGTATGTGCAAGCTTGGAGAGAAATATCACTAGACTCTTTGCCCAAAGAAGTGAGCTGTAGCTCACAAAAGCTTATGCTCAAATAAATTTGTTCGTCTCTAAGGTGCCACAAGTACTCCTTTTCTTTTTGAGATTACAGTTGAACAGCAGTCAAGAATTCATAATACCTCTTGCTGCTTTTTTTTTTTGTCCGTGATCATTTGCTAATCAGTCTATCTTTAAATTGTATGCTGAATTTTGCCTCCATTTCACTCTCGCAAATGATGGTCAGCTTTGTCCTCTCTCTTGTCCTCAGTCCATGAGAGCCATGTAATGGTGTATTGCCTAATCTAAAATGTGCAGTGTAAACACTTTTGCAGCAATAAGAAGTTGTGTTAAAATGCAATACTGGCAGAAGGGGTGAAAGTTTTCTGAAAGGAATAAACTGATTCTGAACAGTAAATTTAAAGCTTTGCATTCCTTCTCATTTCAGAACTCACCCATGTATCTGATTATTCTTTGAGACAAAGGATGCTGCTGCATGGAATGCCTTTGCATTTGGCTGCATGTCATTAGTAATGATAGAAAGCAGAGCACATGCTGTTCACCAGTGTGCTGTAGATACAGGGCTTTTGGATTATGACACAGAAGATGGTCAGATATTGTTGCTTCTTGCCAGTTGGCACTGGAGTTGTTTGTCACAGGCCTGAAGGACACGTAGGACAACCTGTCTGGGAGATCCTGTTGAACAATATACTTTCAATGTTGCTGATAACTTTTTCCAAAAGATCAAAATTAATGCATGTAGGAGGAAGACAGGGAGCAGAGAGGCAGCAGGAGGTTCAGAGACTTCACACAGATAGTTCCGCCTTCTGATCCCCAGGATCTATGGGTGAACGCTGTGCCTCATTCCATGGTGTGGTGGGTTTGTCTCCTTTAATGAAAAAAATTGAGAGAAAGTCCTCAAGGAAAAACTTTATAGTCTTCCTTTACACACTATCAGAGATTTTACCTCATAAGGCGATGATCAGGCCCTTAATAAAGATATCAGCTTTTGCTGATAATAATGTCCTCTCCCTCCCTCTCAGCTCATATATATGTGTGGGTACACACACACAAACTTTCTGAGGAAAGTCATGGTATATAGGGGAAATTATGTGACTAATTAAGCAAAGAATAGTATATACTCCAGCAGACGGAATACATCTTTTTATTTAATGAAGTTTTTTTGGGGTCATTTTTTTTTAACCACCAACTTGCTGCAATTAGGAGGTTGTTGGAGAGATATCAATTGAGATTTGGGGACTGCTTTCTGAAGATGTTTTGAATTAACAACTAATTGGTAGCTTTCTTTGATAACTGTTTTATTGTTGGGTTCAGCTAGATGAAAATCGACCACAAAGGGAACTCAATTTTGTTTGTCATTAACTTTAACTCTGTTTCACAGATGATTTACATATATGATATTTTCCCAATTTTTGTACCACTCTTGAACTCCAGCTAGCAGCCGTTGGACTGATGTAGTGTCATTTTCCATGTATTTATATTACTTAAAATATCCTGTGTTACATTAAGATGGGTTTGTACAAAAGGGTGAAAAAAGCAGTAAGAAGACCAAAATGGGAGTTCTTGCAATTTATGACAGACTAGGAAATGAGTGGCCCTGAGGACTACATTTATTTCATCCCAAGTTATGCTTGAGCGTTGTGGTCAAAGGAAAGCAGACATACACTATGGGTATGTAGCTGTACTTTTGGGGAAGACGTTGTACATGTACCACATAAATTAAAAAGAATAAATTTGGTGCTGAATCTGCAAACCCTTGTTCATCTGAATTATGCCATTGACTAGGACTCTCTCCTGTAAATAAGGAACTGTAGGATCAAGCCTATGAATCATGTGAGTTAGGACTGGCAGGATGGAACTCTCAGAGACAGCAGAGAGGACATCTCACTAATGATAATGCAAAGAGACCTGGGCATACGGCACCTGATTCAAAGCCCACAGAAAGACTCCCATTGACTTCAATGAGCTTTGGACCAGGCCCATGGGAAGTAAGAGAAAACAGCCTTTTTGGCGGGATTAGACTCTTACAGGAGGGCACATTTGATATTTGTCTGGAATTAATTAAAGAAGTGATTAGCACAGACAAAAGCAGGTGTGTATGGGGTCAGTTGCTGTAGAAAAATGAACATTCAGATATTTTTGTTCAGGATTTGAGTTTGTGTGGCCAGCCATTCAGCAGTGGACTGAGTATTCAGAACTGGTTTCTTCCTTTCAGGCTGCAGCTGAATTGCAGTTCTATTTAGCAGAGAAGAGAGGGTTAGCATCTTGATGGAGAACACCATTTGTGCACTGGTGTCGGGAATCTGGGCCACTCTGTTGTGATTCATTTAGGAGTACAATAGAATTCACTTATGTGGTACCTTGATAAACAATATAGTCAGTGATCCCTACTTCAAATACTTACTAACCCTGCAACCACAGGGGTGCTCCACTTCTCTGGGCCCTTCAGTGGAACCATATAGCCTGAGCATACCACTCGTGTGGAAAAATTGACAGGGGAACTGATACAGTGCACTGCATTTCACTCGTCAGTGAATACATGGCACACCTAGGCTATTTATAAAAAGAAAAGGAGTACTTGTGGCACCTTAGAGACTAACCAATTTATTAGAGCATAAGCTTTCGTGAGCTACAGCTCACAATTGGTTAGTCTCTAAGGTGCCACAAGTACTCCTTTTCTTTTTGCGAATACAGACTAACACGGCTGTTACTCTGAAACCTGTCACTAGGCTATTTATGTGACCTGTTGGGTGCTGTCTGCAAGCCAGTTTATAATTGTGATTTGGTGTCATTAACTTCCTAGTTTACAAACCACTGCTTCACTTTAGGTTGCTTCTCTGCTGTATTTTAGTTGTTTAAATTGTAGTTCTACTCCAAAAAGTATCGATGTAAAAATGTAATCTTCTCACTTAACAGATGTGCCTCACAAATGTATTCAGAGTCATAGGCATTGCTGACTGGGGTGACTCAGATATGTTTTTAGTTCTTTTTGGCTATGATTGCACACCTAAGAGAATGAGCTGGGTTCTGTTACTTCATGTATCATCAGCAGAATTGCACAATTGCTCACTAATATCCAGTCAGTAACACGTTTGCAATGGAAGGACTGGAGTTGTACAAATGCCACTGATGGCATAATTTGGATTACAGGACACTTTTTCTCTGGTGAGGCTGTGCAAGAAGGAAAGAATCCAGCTTGACCCAGATCCCATTTGAATCTGCAGCTCGGGCAGTTAGACAATAAATCTTTTAAGTTGAAAGCTGAGCAGATATGTTTTAGAAATTGCTGAGAGGCAATAACCACGGATTACTCCCATGCCATGTTCACAGCCACTTTTCAGAGATGAACTGTTAATTAAATGGTTAGCTTCTATTATATATATTTTAATATATTTCAAACTTTTGTAAAATAGATATTTTTAACAGTCATTCATTAAAGTAAATGTTTCCCAGGGGGAAAAAGTGCCTTTGATAATTGGGGTGATTATGTAAATTGTTTGCAGTGAAACTTGGAGTTAAGCAAAGCTCATCTGGTTTTGAGTTGCCATATAAACTCGAAATTAGGACCTTGTTTTTTTGAAAATGTTGCCAGTGTTACATATATAACTGTGCTCATTTAATGTACCAATCATAGTAGTATCTAAGTCATGTGCACAGTTAAGAAAAGTAATATTTTGTTTCAAAGGACCATACATACAATATTCCTGTTGTTTTCATCATTTTCTGAGGCGATTGTCACAGTTCAGGGCAGCTGCATCTCTGTTCCCTTTCTGTGGTGCCTCAAGGGTGTCCATTCTAGGTTCCTGGCTCCTCAACTGTCACCTCTGTTGGGTGGAGTTACACGTCTCTCTGGGGTTTTTCCAGGTTGCACGTTTCATACTGTGATATCCCCAGCAAGCCAGACTGCCTAAATAGGTCAGCATCTGTGCTTTGCTTTCTCTCCAAAGACTATGAACAGCTGTTACAGTCACCAGGCACAAGCTCTTTATAAGCAAGCACATTTGTTCTTAAGGTGAAAGCATTACAAACAAACAAACCAATAAAGGTTTCTATATGCATGGTAAAAGCTTACAAGAGGTCATCCATAGGTAGGCCAAAGTCCTTCCAACACCTTCCGGTAAGGATTGCCCCTCCCTACCCCCACCTTGGATAGAAGGTTTGCTGGATCAAAAAAAAGGGCCCCGAGTCAGTTTAAACTCAGGCTATTTATTCAAAAGTCCTTTCATTGTCCAGATTCAACTAGTATAGAAACTCTCCAGGTGGTGGTATGTCTCTGGAGATGTTACAACCTATGTGAATTTGCCTTATCACCTCCCCTTCCCCCCCCCCCCCACACACACTATTCTTAGTTCCTTGAGGAACTGTGGTCACCCTCCTCCCTGGAATTACATGCAATCCCTGGCATACAATGATACGTAAACATAATACAGGAAATTGCTCTATCTGTCACAGGGGTCATTTGTTCCTAGGCAAAGACCATGACAGCTAGTCTGTAGTTGTCATTATCGATGGAGAGTTTAACTAAACAAAGGTGCACGGCATTGTTCCCGCAGTTGGCAAAAAAATATGGGATCATCCTGATCTGTGGTGATAGGGAGTTCCAGAGCTGAGGAAACGCCATGCAAACCACCTGCCAAGAGTTTATCTTGTGGGCTATCACCCACACCATCCCTGTTAATCACACTGCCCCATGGAGAAAAAAGAGGCCTCTCAGATCACCAACCTACTGAGGGCGATAAAGGTTTTCACCAAAAGGCCTCTTTTAAAGAGCAGAGTGACTAGCTATGATAAGAAATAATACATAATAATAGCTATAAAGAACAAAAGGCACTTCTGAATAATACTTCTATCAAGTGTTTAAAAGATTAAGATTTAGGGCAAAAGTCTGAACCTCGTGTCCATGTTAACAATCTGAACAGGGTTAATTAGGCCATTACTTTATAATTAAACGTCTTTAATTGTTTAAAGAAAAGCTTGGATTCTGGAGTCCAGTTCCGGGAAAAGGGTAAATTTCTGGCGTGCATGGGACCATGCATGCAGGTTATGGTTCCGCATTCTCATAGTACGACATATAGGCTGAAACTTGAACAAGGGAGAATGGATTAAGTCCCTTGGAACTCCAAAGTAGAGACCACTCAGGGAAGAGGAGTAAGTGCCCATCATGACCTTTGGGGGCCTGACTGTGAGGAATGAGCAACGCCTTCACACTGTGACTATCTAGGTTTTGTCACTAAAATTATCATTTCCACAGCACTAGCACAATAACTTTGTATGAAGCTTCACTGAGAGGGTCTAGGGTGTTGACAGAGGTCAGTGTCTACTGGGTTCAGCTTGCTGGAAAATATTTGTTTCCACCACGGTGTGCCAGTTAAGCAGACTGTAGTCTATTGTTGCATAAGGATACAAAATAGCAGGTAAACACAGTGTGTAGAAACTGTAGTGAAACCAGAGCTTTTTTTTCAACTCATTTATCAAAGCACATATTAAGGCAGGTAAAATAATAATAAATCTTGAGCAAAAAAAGAGTATTTTAATAAATAAAGGATTTTTTTTAAAAAAATCAACGCAGATGTGCTGGATTTTTGCCTCCTCTTGTTTTAACCCATGACTGATACATAGGCTGGAGTTTAAAGACTCAAAACTCCTTATAGTAGTTGATTCTCGGGGGCTATTACCTTAAATGTAAATGCTTAACACAGATATTGTGAAGGTGGGTTTTAGAAAGGAGACACCTAATTTGTCAGCAATACAAGACAGTCTGTTCATACAGTAGGTTAGAAAAGTGAAGAATGTTAGAAATCAGAGATTCACAAAAGCCTCCCAGAATTGGCTGTGAATGGAGTCTCCCATTGTGAGTAATTATAAGAAACACACTGGGTAAGAGCCTGTGATGGACTGAAAATCAGAGCTGCTCCTTTAGTTCAACAGGCAGAGCACTTACCTGTGATGCTATTTTCTGAAGGGTCTACATGGGTTAGGCACCTAATTCCTCGTGCCTTTCAATGGGAGTTGAGCACCTAACTGCCTTAGGTGCTTTTGAAAATCCCTCCACCAATTTCTAGTCTCACAATCAACTTCTGCTTGTGAACAGATTATACTGGAGATTCTGTCAAGGTTGGCCGGTCAAAAGTTTAACCTGCCTTTTTTTCCCCCTATCAGCAAAGATAATCACCAAAGGTCACCCATAAGTCTTATGGGGCCTCAACAGGGCAAAGTCCTTCCAATCTTTTCTTTCTGCAGATGATCACAGTTATCTTTTTTTCCAATTATGTTATTTCTTAAGGAAATAAAAACATGAAAGAAAAATATACCAGTCAGGAGGTCCACACTCATAAACAACCCTACAATAATAAACCAATGTGCCCACCTGAATAGGGGGGAAAAAACCAAATTGACATCAAAACGAGATTTCAGTTTCCGTCTTCCAGAGATTTATTGTCCAGCACATCAAAGACCAAGGACATTTTTTAAGTTCTGAAAAGCAAAAACCATAGGGGGTATCCCTTTAATTGCCCCAAATGCCTGTTTGTTGAAGAAGGTGTATAACGGCCTCTCCTGGTGGCTATGAATGATCCTCCGACTCATCATGGACTGTTAGATAGGAGGTGCTGCTTGATAAAATACTACATAGAATCATAGAATATCAGGGTTGGAAGGGACCTCAGGAGGTCATCTAGTCCAACCCCCTGCTCAAAAGCAGGACCAATCCCCAATTAAATCATCCCAGCCAAGGCTTTTTCAAGCCTGACCTTAAAAACTTCTAAGGAAGGAGATTCCACCACCTCCCTAGGCAACGCATTCCAGTGTTTCACCACCCTCCTAGTGAAAAAGTTTTTCCTAATATCCAACCTAAATCTCCCCCACTGCAACTTGAGACCATTACTCCTTGTCCTGTCCTCTTCTACCACTGAGAATAGTCTAGAACCATCCTCTCTGGAACCATCTCTCAGGTAGTTGAAAGCAGCTATCAAATCCCCCCTCATTCTTCTCTTCTGCAGACTAAACAATCCCAGTTCCCTCAGCCTCTCCTCATAAGTCATGTGTTCCAGACCCCTAATCATTTTTGTTGCCCTTCGCTGTACTCTCTCCAATTTATCCACATCCTTCTTGTAGTGTGGGGCCCAAAATTGGACACAGTACTCCAGATGAGGCCTCACCAATGTCGAATAGAGGGGGACAATCACGTCCCTCGATCTGCTCGCTATGCCCCTACTTATACATCCCAAAATGCCATTGGCCTTCTTGGCAACAAGGGCACACTGCTGACTCATATCCAGCTTCTCGTCCACTGTCACCCCTAGGTCCTTTTCCGCAGAACTGCTGCCTAGCCATTCGGTCCCTAGTCTATAGCTGTGCATTGGGTTCTTCCGTCCTAAGTGCAGGACCCTGCACTTATCCTTATTGAACCTCATCAGATTTCTTTTGGCCCAATCCTCCAATTTGTCTAGGTCCCTCTGTATCCTATCCCTGCCCTCCAGCGTATCTACCACTCCTCCCAGTTTAGTATCATCTGCAAATTTGCTGAGAGTGCAATCCACACCATCCTCCAGATCATTTATGAAGATATTGAACAAAACCGGCCCCAGGACCGACCCCTGGGGCACTCCACTTGACACCGGCTGCCAACTAGACGTGGAGCCATTGATCACTACCCGTTGAGCCCGACAATCTAGCCAACTTTCTACCCACCTTATAGTGCATTTATCCAGCCCAAACGTCTTTAACTTGCTGACAAGAATACTGTGGGAGACAGTGTCAAAAGCTTTGCTAAAGTCAAGAAACAATACATCCACTGCTTTCCCTTCATCCACAAAACCAGTAATCTCATCATAGAAGGTGATTAGATTAGTCAGGCATGACCTTCCCTTGGTGAATCCGTGCTGACTGTTCCTGATCACTTTCCTCTCATGTAAGTGCTTCAGGATTGATTCTTTGAGGACCTGCTCCATGATTTTTCCGGGGACTGAGGTGAGGCTGACTGGCCTGTAGTTCCCAGGATCCTCCTTCTTCCCTTTTTTAAAGATTGGCACTATATTAGCCTTTTTCCAGTCATCCGGGACTTCCCCCGTTCGCCACGAGTTTTTAAAGATAATGGCCAATGGCTCTGCAATCACAGCCGCCAATTCCTTCAGCACTCTTGGATGCAACTCGTCCGGCCCCATGGACTTGTGCACGTCCAGCTTTTCTAAATAGTCCCTAACCACTTCTTTCTCCACAGAGGGCTGGCCATCTATTCCCCATGTTGTGATGCCCAGCGCAGCAGCCTGGGAGCTGACCTTGTTAGTGAAGACAGAGGCAAAAAAAGCATTGAGTACATTAGCTTTTTCCACATCCTCTGTCACTAGGTTGCCTCCCTCATTCATTAAGGGGCCCACACTTTCCTTGGCTTTCTTCTTGTTGCCAACATACCTGAAGAAACCCTTCTTGTTACTCTTAACATCTCTCGCTAGTTGCAGCTCCAGGTGCGATTTGGCCCTCCTGATTTCATTCCTACATGCCCAAGCAATATTTTTATACTCTTCCCTGGTCATATGTCCACCCTTCCACTTCTTGTAAGCTTCTTTTTTATGTTTAAGATCTGCTAGGATTTCACCGTTAAGCCAAGCTGGTCGCCTGCCATATTTACTATTCTTTCGACACATCGGGATGGTTTGTCCCTGTAACCTCAACAGGGATTCCTTGAAATACAGCCAGCTCTCCTGGACTCCTTTCCCCTTCATGTTAGTCCCCCAGGGGATCCAACCCATCCGTTCCCTGAGGGAGTTGAAGTCTGCTTTCCTGAAGTCCAGGGTCCGTATCCTGCTGCCTACCTTTCTTCCCTGTGTCAGGATCCTGAACTCAACCAACTCATGGTCACTGCCTCCCAGATTCCCATCCACTTTTGCTTCCCCTACTAATTCTTCCTGGTTTGTGAGCAGCAGGTCAAGAAAAGCTCCCCCCCTAGTTGGCTCCTCTAGCACTTGCACCAGGAAATTGTCCCCTACGCTTTCCAAAAACTTCCTGGATTGTCTATGCACTGCTGTATTGCTCTCCCAGCAGATATCAGGAAAATCATCATCATCAACGTTTAAAAATTGTTCCAATTAAAGTGAAACAAACAAAACATCACAGCTGCAGGTGATAATTCACATGAGGTATATTAAACATTAGAACTGTTGCAGTCTTCACAAGTGATTGTGAAAAGGCCTGTTATTATACTCAGTGAATAGTGCTCAGGCTTATGAGAGCTTTTTTAATTCAACTGATTTATTTCCATTTTTGTTCTTTAAATATGTACCGCAGCAGTTCACTGTCTGCTGCACTATGTTTTTTCCATTCGATTCTATGTTTCCCCACTTCCCACCCACTGTCATTTTTTTAAATTGTGGCTGCTACACAAGTGTCCACTATTGATTTATTTACTAACTTAAGACCTGAGCCTGCAGTCATCGCACAAGGCGATTGTGGCTTTAGCCCATGGAGACGTGGAGGGTGAAAGGACAATACAGCATTTAGAGCCCACAGAAGGTTTCTGGATGACTTGTCCACAGTATTGCCAGTCCCAAATGTTCAAAACCTCATGAGTCAGTCTTTCCCCAAATAATGAGATTGGATTAAATGTATGAGATATTAAAACTAATAAAATTAGGGTTCTCTATTTGCTTTGAGCTCTTAGAATTCATGTTTTCAAGCTGTTCTCTACAACCATCAGCACGAGATTTTTTTTTTTAGTGAAACTTGAGATTCTCACACAATCACATGCCTCCAGAGGTCAGTACTTTTGGCAAACACTACATATTCTGAAGGTCATGATAAAATCATTAGAGTTGGTAACACTGTATCTAGAATTCTTCTTAGTGTTCTGGGGAGTGTACACTGGAGATCTTTTAAAAGTATGGAGTAAGTGTTTTCTCCTTTGTGCTGAGTCCTGGTTCCATCACCACCCTGCATCCAGTGGCTAGTTCCACCACCATCCTGGAGCAGCCCACATTAGTGTGATTGTGACTGGCCTTTTCACAAGAGGGTAGGAGGGGAAAAGGCCATTATAAATCATTTCTCCAACTTACACACTAATTCAGAGTCATCCATGATAAGGACCACAAGCAAAATCCCTGTTGATTTCAGGGTGCATTTGCTTGAGTAAGGACTGCAAGATCAAACTCAGACTTGGGAACCACTTTTACTGCCTCAGTCACTAGAGGTTACTGGGAAGTGTCAGTTCCCCAGCAACTAACGCATTCTCGCCTGCTGCTGTTTAATGGAAATGTGAGAAGCTGAAGGAATCTGGGGTTCTCAATTTCTTTCAGATCCTTTCAAAAAAAAGAAAACAAAAAAGCCAGATGTTTCACAAAACATTTTAAGAACTTTATTTAAAAAACATTTTCTTTTTAAATGGAATTTACACCAAATACAATTAAACATGTTTTTCTAACTAAACACACTAGTTTATATCTTGTGGCAGGGAAAATAAATATGTAAAAATAAAAACAAGCTGAGACTCAGAGCTAACCGCTCATGAGTTGGCTTGAGTTGGATCTGCTGCTGGAGCGTCACTCACTCTCTCCTGTAATCTCAGACCTTTCTCTGCTGCCAAATCCACTCTTCCAGAATCACCTTGACCTAGAGGGACTAATAGGGTAATGTAGTCTTTATTCTCCATTCATTGCTTGGCTTATTTTTAGAGACAACCACCAAGAGCTTAGTTTAGGTTGGGTTTCTGCCCTCTGTGGAACAATTTATGTTGCATTCGCTCCCAGAAGAGTAATCAAATGATAACATTTTTTGGATACAATTGATCAGGGTGGGATTTATTCCATAGTCTAAAGGGGAATGTCTCTGAAGCCCACTTCCAAGTGTCTCTCCATCCTCAAGTGTCTCCCCCCCACTGGCAGTCAGTGTTTTGAGGACAATACTAGGGGAATTCCCACCAGAAGACTTGCAGGAGAACTTGAAAGAGAAGACTAATGTCTTGTTTCATGGTGTGGATGCTGCTCCAATTCTGAGAAGTATATCCCAAAATTCCACTTTGAAGTCTCAATCCCACTTGCCCTCTGTTCATTCTCAAAGCCAGCATCCATCATACACACTCTTAGTCATGAGCTAATATGGTGGAAACCCATGTGTAGATTATAAAAACAGAATCTTCAATGCAGGCGTTCCTCATAGCATGACACAGCCATCCCCTACGCAAGGACATTGGGTGACAACTGTGACTTGTATCATTTTGTATACAAGAAGCCAGACTGGTTTTGTACATTTCATTATGAGCTTCTTCAGAGACACAGTCTTAAACAGTGCAGAAAAGAAGTCGTATAAAATAAGATGTACAAAGCAATCTAACCTTCCTTTGCACTCAAAAGTCCTTTTCTTTTTTATTCTATTTTCAACCGTAGTAATAGCTATATTTCTTAAACCAAAGATAGTTTTACTTTTCTTGTTCTCACATAAACATGTTGCATAGTAAGTAGACTTAGCTGTGGATCCTAATGTGCATCATGATAATAATGAACAAGTACAGTGGAAAGTTTCTGATGAAGTCAACATGCTCTTGTGTTGGCTTGAGTCAAATTACAAACATCAGCTGATTCTCAATTCCTAATGTAAGGTTGGATTCAGATGGCACTGTGCTCAATTTATTGAGGTTCAGTCTCAGATGTCTGCAACTCTACATTATGCCACAAGTATCATTTATCTCAGTTAGACAGTACAAAAACTGTCTGTGTTTATCATAAAGCTTATAATGGAAACAAGTTCAAGTACAACTGAAGATTCAAATATGCCCTTTCTTTATAAGGTTCTTTACTAGAACACTTTCATGGAAAACTACTATATTTTACCTTAGTTCCAAACAGTATAGAACTGCCCGCATTATAACAAACTTCTTTATACTTGACTCATAAGATGGTGATATGAAGATGATGCACTACAGATATACATGTAGTTTTACATTTCCACTTCCTTGTCAATAACTTTTTAGCTTATTTGCATTCGTGTTGTCTCTCTGTACAAGCATCTCTAGTACAAAGCTGACGCTTTCTTTGATTGGATTCTATTGTGCTGTCATGCCTGGTTTACAACATAATAATCTCATGGACACTTACAATTATGAACGTCTTATGAGTATTCACGAACACGTTAAAGATGTTCAGGTGGCAAATTAGCTGCGCATCTCAACAATCTGCACTTACAGTAAATACCCTGCTTTTAGAGAAGTAGCTATCCTCTAAAAGTCAGTAGTTGTTTTGGAAGCACTTTGTCACATTTATGAAGAACTGCGTCACGTTTATGGCACATAGTGTCATGATAAGTTGTCTAAAGTGCCTGTTAGCTTCTCTCAGAAACTGAACAAAAATGTACACCAGAAGATAAGCTAATATAGTAACATTAGGTGTTCAGAGGCTGCCTTTTTTTTCTTTTCCCCAAGACTTGAGCTATATCTTTCAACTTTCCTCCCTTGCCCTGTTTCATTACGGCAGTGCAATTCAGTAGAAAAGGGCCCATTTTAATTTTGCACTATGAAAAGTTATAGATAAAGACATTTGAAAAAGTCAATAACTTTTAACAGCTTTTTTTAAAAAAATAAAAGGAATGCAGCTGTTCTAACATAGGAGATACTGATTAGTTCTTTTTTTCATACAAACCACAAAGAGGTAAAAGAATTTGTATTATTTTAACTACTCATTCATATTTAATACGAATTCCAACTATGTATTCATGTTATTTCTTTGGGCACCTTCAAAATGCCAGCAGGTATCTGAGTAACTTGAACTAATGGTGGTCTATGTCCGGTGCCGAAAGAAATAACCTGAAAATGGCTTTTTGCATCTACTTATCGTGTAGTCATGTTTCATAGCTAAGAAGAAAAAAGAAACCCAGAAATATAAGAAGTGAGAAGACGAGCAAAGTGAAAATGTAAACATTTTGGCTAAGGATTTTTGTCTATCATACTTTTTCTGTCAGCTCCTTCTCATACCTATTCTGGTTCTGCCAAAAGAGATATGATGTGTTCAGTACAAAGAGTAATGGAAACTCACATACAATAGGGCAGCATTTCCCAAAGGGTGGGCCACTTCTCCCTGGGCTGTGTGAAAAGGCCTCTCAATTGGAATTTCAGCATTCCTTTTTTTAAAAAAGTCACTCTCTAAATGTTATGGTTGCAAAGAAAACCTTGCAAGTGTGACCCATCTATAACCAATGCAGAAATGCCTGCCTGAGTTTGCAGATAGCTTGATAAAGCTCTGAGGTGTGAACGGTTCCAGCCATTCAAAGGTGTTAGCTCTGAAACCAATGATGATACTTTCCTTAGCAACAACGTTGCCTATTTCACTGTTCATCAAAACATATAAGAAATGAGAGAAAGTTACTTTCGGATGAATGTCTACACAACCTAGTCTGAGTGACCACTCATTTTGGGTGGTCTTTTAAGAATTTGTGGCAAGTTTTATAAGGTACCAAGATTGACTTCGTTGTCCTGAAGATGAGCTCCATTTTCTAAAGTTTGGAAAATACTACACAAGGGCCTCTCCTGCAAAGCTGCTAGTCCATGAACCATTCCCAGGCTACATAGTAGAGAGACTGCTCCCTAATGTGATGGGATACTACACATGCCAGAATTCTCCATATAATACTGCTTTGAGCATTATATGATCTAGATGGTACATGGTATGAGTCCCAAATATGAGTCATGGATTCTTCCTGACTAATTCCCATAAGCTTTACTTTCTCTGAGCAGCTCTGTATTGCCTGATATTGGAGATGGTATTTTTGGTTGGTAGCCTCTCTCATGACCTTTCCACTGGCTAGACTAGCTCCCTGTCCAGCCAGCATCTGCGCTTATTTAAGGCTTGTGCTCTTTGAGGTGACCTCACATAATTTCTTCCAGTAAGGTCACATGGAGCTGTGAATCCTGAGCACACAAGTCTGTTCAGCTGGCATTTGCTAATGAGAGAACCAATGACTAATTTCGGGAGCAATCCCAAAAGATATTTTCCAGCAAGTCTTTTACCTAAGTAAATTAATAAACAAAATCAGCTTCGCTCCCTCTACTGCTGAAGGAGAAACAATAAAGAAAGATTTATTATGTAGGAAGACTTCCAGGTCTAGCCTGTGAGTAACAAAGACTGCAACACAAACAATTGGAGTTTAAATGATGCTTTATTTAAGCTTTCTCCTCTGCCCTCTCTACTAACCCACTTCTGTGCCCTCTATGCATCTTATTGATAGGCACCTGTCTCCCTATTAACACCTTGTTAAAGCACACACCTGCTGTGGTTTTACTTAATCCCAGTCCACTACAGCCATTAACCCCCTACATTTCATTATGAGGCACTCACCACAATAGCAGCACTGAGCAGAGCTCATTAACTGGTTGCACAGCCACGGAAAATTGGTTTTGTAGGGGTGTCTCCTTTCGATTCAGATTCCTTCTTTAAATAATTAATTTGTATTAAATATTTTCCTAGAAAAAAATAAATTAATGCCCATGCATTAAATCCAGCTGAAACAGCACAATGTTCAGACAGAACAGATTAATACAGAGCCATGCAATACATATTTACAAATGGGAAGAAGGGCAGTCTTTCAATGAAACCCCAGAACTAGGGCTCAGGAGACATGGATTCTATTCTGGGATCTGCCACACATTTGCTGGGGGATGTGGGCAAGTTGAGTAATCTAATTTTGCCTCAGTTTCCTCCTCTAAAAAAATCAATGTATGTGCTCAGACTGTAATTAGTACTATAACACGCATGCATAATAATAAGGGAGAATGTACAAAGGAAAGTGTTAGATTTTACAGCACTAACTACAGGGAAATAGAGACAAGAAGGAGCAAAGTTCATCTATACCATCACAACAGAAAATTGGCATGAGCATCTGACAATATTAATATAGGGTTCAGATGCCAAATTTCAGAGTAACAGCCGTAATAGTCTGTCTTTGCAAAAAGAAAAGGAGTACTTGTGGCACCTTAGAGACTAACCAATTTATTTGATCGAAAGCTCATGCTCAAATAAATTGGTTAGTCTCTAAGGTGCCACAAGTACTCCTTTTCTAGATGCCACATTGTTGTTGCAACTCTTCAGCAGCTTCATCTCACCATGACCTTTTCAAAAACAATTATATCTTGATGTCATTTGATTTGGAAGAAGAGTTGGACAGGGCATAGAGATTTGCCCATGTACTGTAATCCACCATTTGATCATCATTCCCCCACATCTGCCTCTCAGGTGAATAGGAGCCCTCATCTTGCTTCAGATCAGGAATGCATCTCTTTGGTATATGGCTACATAAAACCATCTAATGATCTTTTTTGAGAAAATCTTTCAAGAAGGAATATAATACAGGACAGAGTAAGCTGCATCCATAAATATGATCTTTGATTTGCTGCAAACTAGATTAAATAGTCACATCAGTCCACAAATCAGCTCTGTAATTTTCTTATTCAAAGCCCTTGCAGATGGGTACTTTGCTATGTAATTGCTTTTTCATTGCCCCTTTTTCATGGAATATTGCTTTCTTTGGTCAAGCCACAGAAGACACTAGTAAAAAGAAAAGGAGGACTTGTGGCACCTTAGAGACTAACATGTTGCACTTGTGCATTTCACAAGGCACATTTCAGGCAGAGATATCCTGTTGAACATGTGCAACAGGACTGACTGTATGAGAAGCTCAGAAGACCCAGGATTTTAATTGTTAACATTAGTAGTGCTTACTCCTAAATTTAGCCTCCAGGTTAGGTAAACCTTGTGTTTTTAAGACTCTAACCTTGCCTTTGTGAAAGAAAAAGGTGTGTTTTGGACACCTTAGCTGATATGTTAACACATGTTGGAATTCTAGTAGAGACAAGGCAGCTGTAGTATTTTTAACATGTGTTAACTGCTTGAAGTAAATCCTAGTGGAGAGCCTGCATTTTAGCTTGACCATCCAGCATGTGTTAAAACTATGACTGCGTTGTCTATATTAAAATGGAACATGTTATTTAATATATGTTAAAATACACCCTTTTCCCTTGTGTGGACATGCCAAGATGCCTTGATGCCATGATTCCCTCTTTATAGGGTTCTAACACCAAAACCCCTCATCATCTACCTTCCTTCTCATGACTGATACTTGTGTTGCAAATGAGCCTGTGTATTAAAATAAACGCATCTCTGATGACTTATTCGTGTTGTTCCTTTCTCTCCATCTGCTAATCTAGGAGTGTATCTGATATTCCTGAAAAACCATATATATTCATATGCAGCGTAAAGTCCAGCTAATGAGGTGTTTATATAAAGAGTAAAAAGCCATTCCTCATTCACTGAGGAGAAATGACAGTAGATTGGATTCAATGAGGAAAACTTACCACATAAACATAGGTCAGCTGCTCTTTAGTCTCATGATCATGGTCTAGATAAATACATGAAAAATCCAACAAGGAACACAAAACCAGAGACGGGGGGTTTCCTTTAAACAAACTAGGATGAAGCTCACGAGAAAGGTTTCCAGCACACCATGTCAATCCATTCTAACATGCATCTGGAAGAGAAGAAAATGGAGGAAAATAGCTGAGATAACACATTTATTAACTATTCTGAGTACAGGGAAAATGCTGCAATTCCTCACCTAGGGACTCACCTAATGGCCATTGAAGTCAATGGAAAGGCTCCCATTGATTTCAGTGGACTGTGGACAGAGCTCTCAGAGTGGCAACAGGTGCTATATGCCATTGTGTGGTAATTCTTACTAAACATTAACTTTTAAGAGCAATCATGTCTACATACCTTCCCCATACGTTAGTATTATTATTTGAACATTTAGATTACTGCAGCACCTAAGAGTCCCAATCAGATTGTGCCCCATAGGCACTGTACAACTATATAATAAATGACAGTCCCTGCTCCCAACGAGCTTAAACATAGGGCTTGACTCTCCATGCCACTGCGTCTTTGGTGTCACTCTGATGGTGTAAAGAGGTCACACAGGGAGCAGAATTACCCCAAGGGAAACCCTCCTCTCTCCTCCATCCCGGACACTGGTGTAGAGCCAGAAGAATGGTCTCCTTCCCAGTCTTCGGAGTATCGAGGTAGAGGTAGGGAGGACGTGTGGGTAGACTACATTGCCTACTAGTTGTTCTCTTTTACCATGACTACTCGGGGGCAATGGGCAGATCAAGTGCAATTTAGAGCCTTGAGGCTGCTCTCATTTCCACTGGGTGCGAGGCAGGTATATTAATGCCAGATTAAACAAGATCCTGAGAACTCTTACCTCCCATTTAATTCAGAAGAAGTTGATGACATTCACAGAATAAGGCTTTTAAAACATGCTCGTACTGTAAAATTGCTAATTGTAACCAAATATACTATACATTTTTAGAGTAGGGAAAATTATGCCTCTGTTTAAATTGGGAATTTTTGTATTTGTTTACTGATCCCATAAATTTCTATTTTCACACTTTGTCATCGTGAGACTCAACGGTAATTCTGTGTGTGTACGTTAAATATATTTAACTCATGAATTTATTAAAATGAGTCCATCCATATATTTTCACATACTGTAGTTAAAGTTCCATATAATGCCCATGATTTAGCAGAGCATGGCTTTAAAAGAAAACGTGCTCATATTCAAGGGAAAATAAAGAGTTAATAGTTTAGGAATTGTTATTCTTTTCTACATATTTCCATAAAAATTGTCCCAATGAAAAAGCTAATAGACCAATAGCAATGAAGACACTTACATATGTAAATATGTTCCAGAGAAAGAGTTAAAGTGCTTTATAATATAAATTTGCTTTCAGTGCCAATATAATTAGATTGTAACAAGCAAACCCCTGCAACATAACAGTGAAAATTTGAAAATTTGATTCTGCCTGGCAAACAACCAAGTCCCTGCGTGTGCACAAACCTGACATTAATAAGCTACAAGAGATTACATGATTTAGAAAAGAAGCACTTGGTGTTACAAAATCAAATAATAGATCTCTAGGCTATAATTAGGAGAATTGGGATTCAACAATGAAGTCATAATAATGTAATTTAGCTGTAAGTAACAGAGCCATGGAGTCACATTAGGAGGTGTGATCACATCTTTCAGCAAAGCTCTGCTGTGCAGACTTATTGCTGCTCAGTTTAGTCTAGTTCACAGCAACCTGTTGGCACAAAGCTTAGGCTGACAGCCTCTTGTTCTCTGGGGGCAGTATGGCAAAGTGCCACCCATGCATTTTATTTCAGTCTTGTGACTTTTAAGTCAAAACAATAAAATTATATATACTGAGTACAGAGTTGCTTGCGAATATTTGGATAAATTACTGCACAGCGTGGCTTTAGGGGTCGTTTAAGAACAAATATAAAAAACAAAACAAAAGCAAAATAAACAGTTAAAGCAGTGTGTTAGGCTTCTACTAGGCTTACGAACATCTAGTTATTCCATCTGGGTATTTTTGTTTTGTTCTCTGTTTTTTAAGAAATTTTCTGTTATTAAGAAATTAGACAAAACAGCTCCAGGTTATGAGCACTTTACAAACTGTAGGCCTGATTCTCCATTCCCCTATACTTTTTGCAATCATTTACCCCATGTTATCCACCCACTTTGCACTGGCATAAATGATGACACAAGGTGCAGGGCATCAGAGGATCAGGCCCACATAACAATCATATCTCCTAATCCTGAAACCCCAGCACCATCTGCACACATCTTTAGAGTACTTGTGGCACCTTAGAGACTAACCAATTTATTTGAGCGTTAGTCTCTAAGGTGCCACAAGTACTCCTTTTCTTTTTGCAAATACAGACTAACACGGCTGTTACTCTGAAACCCATCTTTAGAGTGTTTCACACCACACAGCAACATGATCCCATAATTTAGGACAGGAAGTGAAGGCTAGCCTATCCAGCTGAAATGCAGGGGAAGTTTAGATAGGCAGTTTGCATTACCCAAATGGGCATTTGGCCCATATACCAAACTTAACACCCCAACTCTTGCCAAAAGTCTCATTGTATAGAAATTCAGGCTACCCAAACTTGTGCCATAAAGAGTTACTTCAATATGGCACTACACCTTTTTGAGGCTGATGGCACGAGTCTCTCTCTCTTCATCCATACGCTGCAAAGCATATCCTATTAGTGTTCCTTGGGCCTGTTACTAACTTCAGGCTATTTGGTAAATTTTAGCCAGCTCTGTTTCTTTGGCTTATATTATATGCGTGTTGTAACTAATAAACTAAATAAACCACATTCATTTTCTGAGTTCCCTATGCAGTTGCTGGTACCTCATTACAAGTAAAGCACTATCTACTCATTTGCTGGTTATTGCCTGGTTAACTATGACGCATACAACAGGTGAGATGCCAAGTTATTTTAATTTCCCTTACAGGATACTTATTTTATAACTTTGAGTCTAGATCAGAAGTGTGACTTCCCCAAAGCTCAAGAATACTTAACTCTCCAGGGTTTTACTTTTGGGTTCATTATAGATATTGGGAGTCAGACACTAATTTTGCATCCCGATTAATCCAAACTGTGAATTTTGGGCAAAGGTTTTTTTTTGTCGGAGCTCATTTCTCCTTCTGATTTCAAAAGCTGCTGCCTCTGAGTCCAATAACACTTCCATCTCTTCCCCAAACTTTGGCAAAGTTCACAAACTTCTGCCTTCTGATCCCACCCAGAGTTCTTATGTAAAACTGTCAGTGCAAAGGCTTGTTATTTTAACCAGATACAAATTGTTTATTTCACCTGTAGTTCTTGTTAACTCTGTTTCATATTTAATTGTATTTTCATCTAATTACCATTCATTTTATTAGAGCTTTAGGGTTTTGTCAGCTTTTGTTTTGATAACATTTTGATTTGTTTCAAACTGCCCCTTTGTTTCATTTTCTTTCCCAATCATTTTGATTTATGGTCCTTGCCTCCTAATTCTTTTATGTTTTAAATTATCTGTTTGTTTTATTTCCTTTATTTGCATAGTACTTACTTTTCATGACCTTTTTGTTGCTGCAGCTGCTGTTGATTCTGGACTGCTGACTTTTTCTCCTGCTCACCAGCCAGCAGGCACAAAGTGAAAGTAAAACAAGTCCCTGAGAAGACAGGGGTCCAATCACAAAATCCTTTCCAATGTGTATTTTAATTATTTCTTTTTATTATTCTTTAATGACACAAAGTCAATGAAGTGTCTTTGAGTAGAAGTTAAAGTGATTTTTTAAAAAGAAGCATACTGTAGTAACTCTGTATCTAGAGTAGGTTATTGAGGGGCTTTTAAAGAATATATGTGAGTGACTTGATTTAGGGTTGTCTAATCCACTAGTGATCCTTCTGAGGTTAAAGAAGTTTACTGCTGATGCTAATACGGGAATAATAAATCTCAGAGCTGTTTCTGGAGGCTCTTAGACACAGAGGACAGAGACAATTATTAGTGGACCGTCTCGCTGCCGATGTGAAATCTTTTCTCATTGTATGTCTAAAAATGAATAATTTTGCATCAAGTGAAGTTTTACACATCAAGCATCTGAACAACATTCAGCCTTTCATTATGGATCACCATATAACCTTGGCATCTGATATCTCATTATCACATCGGTGTTGTTCTAATTTCCTAACAAATTCATGGATTGTACATCTTTTATGAGCAGTCTCTCATATAGTCTGTTAATAAAATGATAACCTAATACCATAGCTGTGCTCATGTCTTCTCCTTTGAGACCCAGATTTACCTTTGGTTCACAAAAGCTAGTATTAGCTGAGGGTTTGCCTGCTAAATTACTGACACCCAGAAGCAATGAATCATGAAATTGATGACACTTCTTACTGGAGAAATTAACCTTACATCAGTTAAAACTACTCTCACTATTGTTTGTACTTTGCCAGGATATAAGAAGGGTGTGTATCAAATCAACTCTCTTTATTAAAACAAACCTTGAAATATCCATGTGAATTTGCAACCAACTGTTGAAGTCTGCAGCAGCACATTCATTAATCATACACTGCTGAGGTGCTTCCTTCCAGAAAATAAATTTAGTCATTGCTTCTGCCAATGGCAGAGGTGTGTGTGTGTATACCATTCCAGAAAAAAAATGCACAAGCAGCCCAAAACAAAACAACCTCCTCTCCATCTTGTTTGCAAGATATGCATATCCCACAGAACAAAACTTGAACACTGTTCAAACAGAAAAGTGTATAATTTAGCCAAAGGGCAGCAGTAACTTAGATGCCAGCAAGTTACATGGTTTTACATAATTCTCAAAGCAGAAAGACGTGCCGCATTCCAATACTGCACACATATTTTAATGTAAAACTGAACATTTCCCTCACGTATTCAGGCTTTTAAATACATTTCATTTTAGGTGTCCCCAATATTAAGATGATCTGGTTTTCTTCCTCCCTTAACATAAGCTGTCAGAAACCAAAATAATATGAAGACACAATTTCCTTTCCCTTCTTCATTGTTCCATTTATAAGAATGGCTTGAGGAAGTTCTCTGACAGCTGCAGGAGAAGGGTCTGCAGTCAACCTGCTGATTTTACCCACATGGGGTTGGTTTGTCCCATGTGGTGTTCTCCCATGGCTACTATGTGCTGGATATCAGATACTGCTAAATGATACATTTTTTTAAGTAAGTGTATCCAGTAGATCAGTGTTTCCCAAACTTGGGACACTACTTGTTCAGGGAAAGCCCCTGCTGGGCTGGGCCGGTTTGCTTCCCGCAGCCCCCATTGGCCTGCAGCGGCGAACCGCGGCCAGTGGGAGCCGCGATTGGCCAAACCTGCAGATGCGGCAGGTAAACAAACCGGCCCGGCCAGCCAGGGGCTTTCCCTGAACAAGCGGCGTCCCAAGTTTGGGAAACACGGCACTAGATAATGCCTTAGCTGTAAGCATCCATGCTGGGTTACATTTTCAGGGATAGTTGCTCAGGTGGTGTAAATCAGTGTAACCCCACTGACATCAGTGCAGTTATGCTGATTTACACCAGCTGAGGCTCTGGCCCTCATGGTTCATCATGGAGATAGAGCTATTTGATTATTGGTTAGAAGACCAGACACAGAACCAAGGTGACCGTGCTCTTTCTCAAGTTCTACCATAGACTTGGCAAACCTCAGTCACTGTTCCCCAGTAGATATGCCCGTGTATAAACATGGTGTTTATCTGTCCTGGTAAGAGACAGAATGTTTGTAAAGCTCTAAAACTGTAAGACTCCAGTCCAAATGCAAGGCACATTTCTGTAGCAATGTATAGCATATACATAAAGAAAAGAACACCCATCACCACTCTACCAAAAGAAAGCGTTACATTGCCCACACACTTCTCCACCGGGGGGGGGGGGGGAGAAAAAAAGAGAGTGACCAAACCACACGTGACAGATGTTAGTCACGTCATTGAATGCACTACTGAAAGATAGATACTATGGTGATGAGGAAGGTATAAAACCCTATATGGAACTGAATAATTGTACGTGGAAATTTTTGTTACATTGTGAATAGGAAGCACAAGCCTTAATCCCCATGTATCATACCGCAAAGCCACCAGAATATACAGTAATCATTGTGAAATTATTGGAGTTTTCCAGGGTTGGAAGGGGCATAAGAATCTAGTCACACAGATGTAGAGAATAACCTTTTATTGGCTTTTGTAGATCAGTCTTGTTTCATTGACACTGCCAGTGTGCGCGCTCTCAGGGCCAAGTCCAAAACCCATTCCAGTCAGAAGGTTCTTTCTATTGGGCTCTGGATGAGGCCTTTATTCAGCACTATGCCAATCACACACAGGCTGTCTGACTTCTGGTCTCAAGTGTTTTGTTGCCACTGGCTAGTTTGTGTCCACACTGCTGCTGTGTATTAAATCCTGATCCTGTTCCAGTGCTGGATTGTTTCATCGCTATGCTGCCACTGTGATTCTGGTACTGCTTGCTTGGTTCTGTCTTGCACTGCGCCACTGGATGATGTCTTGCTTTTGTCAATCCTCAGCCTGCCTGAATTCCGATCCTGCCTCTGCTGTTTGGTTTTACATTGGCTGCCTTATGCTGTTCTCCTGCCATGCCATGTACAATATTACTGGAGCGTGAGCGCTCATCTCACTCTCTCCAGGTTCCATGACTCACTCTTACATGATTTTCACAATTCGTCTCTATTTCATTATCATGTAGGTGACACTGTTACTGGAGGCTAAATACTCAGATTCTGGGTGCTATTGCTGCTGATGTCATATTTTTCTTTTTATTCACATCATCCTAGTAGAAGAGGTAACTGCTCTGTTTGGCCGGGCTCATATCCTTTATGTCTTTTTGTCCAACATTCAGTTTATAAACTAATCACATCACCTGTCCTCTTCATCAACTGAACAATGGGTACAGTATATGTTGAGTGAAATATACATTTGACTGATTCAAACAAATGACGTGATTGTAGATTAATAGCCAGATCCTTCCACCCTTACTCACATTTCATAGTATCTTACTCCACAAGTAGCACACTGAAGAAAACTGGATTGCTCACAGCAATAGAAATGAGTAAAGGTGGAAGAAACTGCCCTGGGGCGGGGGGGGGGGGGGGGATGGGGGAAGGGGAGAGGGAGATTTTCAGAAATGCTCAGCATCTTTTCATGCACCTACATAGGGACAGGATTCTGAAAAGCACTCAGTACCAAGTAGCTCCCACTGTGACACCTATGGCTTGATTTTCGGGAGAACGCAGCATAATCTGCTACCTGGGAGCAGAGCTCTTTGGAAAATCCCACCCCAGTTGAGAGTGTATTACCCAGCCGCAGTTGGGAGTGCTGAGCTCTTTTGAAAAATCTGGCCTTTAGTGACCCAGGAAAAAGAGAGGCACCCTTTACCATTCTTTAACTTAGCCTTGAGTCTCCAGCTTTTTAGTTGGTGGGGCTGCTCCATACCTAATTTCCAGACTGAGTGGGGAGCGACACTTCACCCAAGCAATGAAACTGGTGAAATCTACTTTTCTGCTAAGTTCAGAAACAGACGAGATGTTTTATAAAACAAAGCCCTGAAGAGGATTGAGATGTACACTGTGTAACAGTGAAGTACTTGAAATGCCCTCCGGCACTCTCTGTGCAGCCAGTGCCATGGCTAGAAATTTGCTAAACACATAAACTAGACCACATAGGGGTTCAAGACAAAAAGTCAGAGTTACATTGTGTAGTGGGAAGTTCTGATGACCAGTTGGTCTAGTGGTCAGCTCATGAGTTTATGGTTTCTGCCAAGGGCCCCAGCTGCAGCCTCAATCATTCCCGCATGCTCCTATTGTTCCTCCAGAGTCTAGTCAATACAGAGAGCTGGAGATGGGGCAAGGTGGAGGGTTCCAGCCTAAGGCCCTAGGGAGTCATCAAAGGTGTCCACCCCAGTTGCTGAGCTACCCCAAATTATGTTTCCTTCCAGATAGGGTGACCAGAGTGCAAGTGTGAAAAATCGGGACGGGGGGAATAGGAGCCCATATAAAAAAAATCCCCAAATATCGGCACTGTCCCTATAAAATCAGGACATCTGGTCACCATAGCTCCAGATCACTTCCTACCACTCTGGAGCTCCTCAGTTTGGGGTGGAGATCATTGTCTTAGCAGACTCTCCTCAGTCTCTTAGTGTATGTCTGCACGGCAATTAAACCCCCACAGCTGGGGCTGAGGCTACGGTGCTGTAAAATGGTAGTGTAGATGTTCGGGATCAAGCTGGAGCCTGATCTCTGGGATCTCATGAGGGTCCCAGAGCCCAGGCTCCAGCCTTAGCCAGAATGTCTACACTGCAATTTCACAGCCCCACAGCCCAAGCCCCAGTCAGCTGACACAGGCCAGCCACAGGTGTTTAATTGCCATGCAGACATACCCTTTGTGTCCTGTTCGGTCAATCAACCAAAAGAGGTGGGGGAAGGTGGGGAATCCAAGTTCCTGCTGCTAGACCAGCTTCACACCGCTGCTGGGACTCCTGGCACAGCTCTCTGCATCAGCCTTGTTCCTGGTGTCATATGCAGCACATGCCCCTTCTCCTGGGCTACCAATGTCCTTTTAAACTGTTCTTCTGCTGAAAACAGTGACGCTGTTACGTGGCTGGGCCTCCCTAAGCTCTATTGCTCTAGTCTCTCTCATGTTTCAGTGTGGGAGCCTGTAAACCCTGTCACATGTATTTAAACCCCAGGAGCAACAAGCAGCCTTCTGGGCATCATTCTTTGTGGCCAGCATCTGGGTTTTTGATGCCCTCTTGCTTTGCAAAAGCCAAAAGTTTATTCAGTCTCATTGTGTGAGGCCTTGTGGTGCAAGTGCATATAAGGTGGGTCATCTGTTTCCTGAGCACACTTAGCCTGGGGCATAAGTCTATTAATATGGCAGATTGAAACCATCCTGATCCAGACTTTATAAATTCCTGGCTGTAGAGCAAGGCAGGCATAAATCAGAGCCATGTGTGTCATCTTTTAAGAATATCTGTGTATTATGAGAGCGACGTCTCAGTTGGGTAATTCTAATGTCACCCCCTATAGGGCATCTTTCATTTGTAGACACTGTGAATGGAGAAGCATGAGTTCTTATTCCTCACTAGTTAGGCAGCTGCTAAAGCACACATTTTGAGTTCTCCGGGGAAAGAGTCCCAGCAACTTTTGGCTATAGACTCAGCTGAGTTGGGGAACTGCACAACCACAGCAATATTAATGGTGATAGTTCACTGTGACTTCAGTTGTCCCTAACAGTGTGTGGACAGGGATTGCCTCATTCCAACCCCCTGCTAGGGAAACCATATTTCCCAAAGAGAAAACAGGACACCGCATGAGGATAGCCCAAGCCTTCCCCCCATCACATACCTCAGGTGGGGCTGGCCCCAGCTGCACGCCCAAGCCCTCTTTCCCCTGCAGGACTGACGTCACTGAGCCCTGCCTGCCGCAGGCGTTGGCATCGCTGGGGTTGGCATCGCTGCTGGCTCAAGCCCTGCCTGGTCCCCCACATGAGCTCTGCGTCCCACCCTGTGCAGGGCTGGCGTCACCACTTGACACTCCCACCCTCCCACCCCCAGCATGTTGCTCCACATCCCACCTTTTTGACAAAAATGGGCATTTGTCCAGCTTGCTCTTGCTGACTTGATCAGTTGTCAAGAGCAAATGAGACAAACGCCCACTTTTGCCAAAAAAGTCGGGCTGGCCAGGACAGGACTTAACAGTCCTGCCAAAATGGGATGTGTGGTCACCTACTCCTGTGGGCACATGCGCACGCTCACACACACACACTTACTCTCACTCAATCTGGCCCTATAGAAAGCCAGGCTTACGAAGTTTCAGGAGGAAACCCATGTTTCCAGCCACTGTCCATTTCTCCTACTGCGAATAGTCCTTGTCTAGACCCAAATTTAATATATTTTTATTTAGTGCTTTAGAAACAGCTCATCACTACCCAACATGCCATCTTTTGACCCCCTTGGCTGAATGCATGACTTGGTCTGGTGGATTTACATATTTTTAAAATAAAAAAATGTTGACAAAGCGATGGCCTAAAAATGGACTGTCACTGGCCCAAAGAAAAGTGGTCTGGGCCTTATGGAGGCCCAGGAGAGCTGTTATGCCCAGAGGATGCATGAAGCAGCAGTGTGTGTGTGTGTTTTACTCCTCCTAATCTCAATGCCATGCTAATTTGGAACACTAATGATAAAATGTAGGTGTCAGTATAGACAACTACAGTATTTAACTGCTGATCTTCTTAGTAGACAGATCCAACCAGTGCAGCCCAATATATCCTGCACCAGAAAACACATTCCAAAGACATAAGGCGTCACATTTTATCTAGCAGATAATTAATACATAGACTCACTGGGACCACAGATTGAAACCACAGCAGGAAGTCCTTTCGGGTGTCTCATGGATCCAGAAGAATTATTGAGAATTACTATTGAGAATTAGTTCCCCTGAAATTCCTCCTCTAGCCTCAAAGGACAACTGTAGCAGGTTACCCATCTTTTTTTACCTCCTTCCTGTCTTCAGGATTAACCCACCTTGTGCACATCTGGTTTATGCAGTGATTATTATTTCTTATTTTTTCAAGTGCCCAAAAGCATGCCAGGCTTCTCACATGTGACTACGTGGCGGCTACTGGGTCCTTTACTGCTGCATAAACACAACTCAGAATCTGGTCCTAAAGGCCTAAGGGCCACTCTCGCTAGTCAGTCATAAGACTCCACTGATTTCAGTGGGAGTGGATCAAGCCCTAAATGCCTCACTCCTCATTCTTGGTCTCTCGTATCTCTGGCAGTCTATCTGCTTCAAAATAAACACACCTCCTGTAACCCAGTTATACAGTCCAAAGTAAAGCTCTACACACAAAAGCACCTACTGCATATGGCAAAGCGCCTCTGTAAATCTCAGTATGGACGCACTGTTCTACCCCACTCTTTTTCAGAATGGTAATTACTTCAGTTTTCAAAATACTCGTAAAACTGTCATATGACGAACTGAGCTACTATACCATTAGTCAAAAGTAATTTTATGTATACATTATTTAAATTTAATCTCTGATTATCTCTCCATCGGCACAATGTTTTTCCGCACAGGATAATTCTTTTCTTTTTTCGGGAATTGCAGCATGATCAATAAATGAATAAAGACTCATAGCAGCATATTTCACCACTTCTGCTGTGACGCATTCCTGTCAGAAAACTTGGAAATCACAATAGTCCCAGTGGCCCTACTGTTCTGCATTAAAAATAACTAAAGGCGCTGCTTGTATTTTTTTCAAAACATGAAATACCTCAGATGAGATACAAAATCATTCAACAGAGCTTCCAAGTGTTCGACATTAGCTCTTTCCATAACGTTGCTTCCACGAGGAGGACTTATCACAGACGCTTTAATATTTTGTAAACCCCGTTTTCAGATTTAAATTCATGACAGGTAGCTTACTTGCGTAAAGCAAAGATGCAAAAATAAAGTTTAAACAGCCATACACTACTACTATCATTTAGCTGAAGTGACACACAGCATGACACAAAAGTTGCTGTAATACAGTAATTGAGAAGCAAATTCACCCTGCTGTACTGATGAAAAAAGTAAAAGTATTTATTTGAACATTTAATAGCTCATTAAATATGTATCGGCCTGATTTTCAGAGGTGCTGAGCATCCACAAAGCCTAGTGGAAACTGTGGGAGCTAGAGGTACGCAGCAGCTCTGAAAATCAGATCATGTACACACAGCAATAGCTATCACAGTGGAAATGGACAGAAATCTCTCTCTCTCGCAGCCAACCAAATTATGGCTGTCTCTGGGTTTTTCTGGGGGAAGAGCATAAGAGTCCCTCCCTCATCTAGGGTTGAACCTGCAAATACAAAAGCATGTGCACAATTTTATGCACAAGTAGTTGCGCTGAGCTCAGTAGGCTTGGGCTGGGGTCGCCGGTCACCTTGAGCCCTGCCTACACCCCGTGCGAGGCTGGGGTTGGCGTCACTACTCGCCCGAGCCCTGCCTGGCCCCCACCTGAGCTCTGCCTACTGCCCTGCGTGGGGCTGGCATCGCCACTTGCCCCTCCTGCACGTTCCTCTGCACCCCCCTTTTTTGACCAAAGTGAATGTTTGTCCCACTTGCTCTTGGGCTTAAAAAAGGGACTGTCCTGGCCAAAACGGGACAGAAGGTGATAGTGCAGTGGAGGACATAGTGCACCTATTTACAAAAACGTATCCTGTGGTGCATGCATTTGCCCCAGGATCCCCTGAGGCAGTGTTTGCCTTTTCCCTGGGCAATTGTCATGCCTCCTGACATCCTCCCCCACCCCCATTTAGACTCCCTCCTGACATCCTCTCTCCCTCCTGACATCCTCCCCACCCCCACTCTCCTGTTCCATCCCTTCTGCAACAGTGTGCAGAATCCAAACACATCAAGCGGCTGAAAATGAAGGCATCTACTGTTAAGATTTCCCTGGTTCAGTCTGAACAAAGAAAACCATTATTTATCACCAACATATGCCCCCTAAACGGCACCCCTCATCCTTTCTTTTTTTTTTAAAAATGTATATTAATTCTGGAGCAAGTATCTGTGTTCAGGAAAGATTAGGACCTGGTCACTTAGGAAAGCATAGTCCTCTTTTCTCCTAAAACACAGTAGGTGGCTGTAATGCACAGCCAGTTGATGAATTCACAAGAAATAACTTATTGAATGACTTTTTTATTTCCTGTTCATGAATTGTCTGTGAACAGGCTACAAAATGCTTCAGTTTATTTGTCACTCTTCAGCAAACAGATCTTGGTCTGCAGATCATTATTTAAATTGTTCAGTGAGGGACCAGATACAATACCATATGATTTAACTCAGCAGCACCACACAGATTTTGACTGTACAAGACAAAATTCACTTTCAGGACCCAGTTATGTAACTCACACTGAGTAGTACCTTAACACACAGATAGTGTCATTGCTATCAGGGAGATAGTATATGTAGTAAGAATAGTACAAATCAGTAACTATTCAAACTAAAAATTCAGCTTGGTCAGCATCTGGAGTAGTAATGCACTTGAACATTCATAGGACGCAGTGTGAGAAGATTGCAAAGAAGTCAGAATCAGGTTTTGTTTTTGAAGCTGAATGAATATTCATGGACATAGTTCTTTCCATTATTCACACAAATCACCTACAGGGTGAGTTCCTTCTTCCCATAACCTGACCAGAGACTCTAAGAATTAGTTTAATTCTGTCTGTATTACAGCTCTTTTGTGAGTCTTTCTAAGTAGGGATGCCTATTGTGTCAAATTAAATTTATTTCTCTGAGGAGCTCAATCTAGGCTTGAATCCTGGTGCCTGAAGTTCTGTATAAAGAGGATTTGGGTTATTTCCCCCCAATATTAGGCCATAGGACACATACACCGGTGTTCCCTTGACAGGACTTTCATTTGTAAGATTTCTGTTGAAAGTTCAAAAATACAAAGAGAGAGTGACGGACAAAAGGCATAACATTCTGGGGGATTCAGAACCAGCCTGCTGTGTTTGTTGTGTTGTGCTCAGGCACCTGTTGAGATGCTTTCATTGAACACAGGTCTGTTCTGTAGAGGACATGCTTGCTCCTTATTATGTCTATGAAATAATTCTAATAATGGAACTCTTTCTCCTTACCATTCTTTCCCCCCTCCACTAGAACATGCTGCATCATTGTTGTGAAGTTGTTCATGACTACTAGACCGCTGGCATTGATGTCATGTTTATTTTTAGAATGAGACAGAAATTGGTTTTATTTTAAACGTACAAAGAATGACAGACTCTGCAAACAAATAGGTCCACATTCACAAAGGATATCACACTAAGAAAGCAGTGGGAGTTAGGTGCCAAAGTACCTTTATGAATCTGGGCCATGGTGTCAGATTTATGGGCCTATCAACTTTTGTTATGTGACACTAAGCTTTTGTCCACACCGCTCTGATGGCGTGCTGCAGCTCTCTTACGATTCTAGGTTTTTGTTAGGTGTGAGGTATCAGACTGAGAGTCCTGTAGACCAAACATTTACCAAGATGACCCACCAACTGTATTTTGTCTTTTTTGCAACATACATATATATGCACCCTCCACCCCAGTACCACAACCTTAATCCTGGCCTGATGTGGAGTGGAAGCCCAAGGGTGGGAGGAGCTGGGGGTTGGCAGCTTGTGTCCCACAGGGCTGGGCCCAGCTCCCCACTCCTGGTATTGTGACCTAGCACATGGGGTCTAAGCATCACTCACATTAGGCCCAGACACCCGTCTCTCATGACAGAGAGGCAGCTGGGCCTAATTTGAGTGAGTGGTGTTGCTGCGACCTAGCTCACATGGTTATGGTGCCCTTCAAGTTTGACCCAACTGAAACGGTGGCTGTGTGCCAGGCGACAACACCCAGAATGATGAGCTGGGCCCAGACCTGCGGCACAGCAGATGCCACTTCTGGGTGAGTGTGGTACAGGCTCACTCTCCAATACACAGCTCTAGCACCTCCCCTCTGCACTGGGCCGGGAGAAGCATGTTTGCCAGGGCCCTGCAACTTACTGATGGGTGACAACCCACTGCTTGGGAAACACTGCTGTAGGCTGAGTTCATTTCACTATTTAACTACAGAACAGCCACCGCAGAGCAAGCAGTGGTACAAGTCCTTCAATCCTGTCCTCGACCGATGACCTCTAGGGGTGAAACTGTAGTTCATGATAGCCCTGCTTGTGTGGACCATAAACCAAGGCCCCTTGGATTTAAAGGCATGCACTTCTACTACTTCAACTAGAGGACTGGCTTAGTTCAGAGGCAATAGCAGATTGATAAACCACTTTATGTGGTCTAGCCATTAGGGAGGGACAAAGATGCATATTGGGTTCATGTGGATTATACAGTCTTTGGCCTCATTATTGACACTGTCATCAAAGACACTTTAACTTCATCTGAGATGTTTGTGTTATAAGGTGGATACTTAGAGCTGAACTAGGGTCAAAAGCTACTGAAAAAGGTGTCATCTTTCGGTTGCACCCCACTCCAGCCACATTCAAATCAGCAACGTAGGTATGAAAGACTGCATAACCTATTGGTTACTCTCTGAATCATCCTGTCTTCCACTTATTTATATTGATTAAAATATTCTAATCAACAGTCTCAAAGTCATGTACAAAATGAGTAATTAGCAAAATGCTCATGGTATTGGCCAGAAAAAGGATTGTCCCACACATCGGCTCCAGACACCCTCTTGAACCTCTTTATATACAAGGAATGCAATGATGATAGATTCCTATGTGTGGTCCCAAGAGCCATCTGCCTATGAGCTATATCACAGAAGTGATAGATGAGTATATTCAAAGCACTGGGAGTATCAAGTTTTATATCTAAGATATCCAAGAATCTCTGATTTTAAGAGTATCTTCTCTACTTTTCAAAAGAGGACTCCATAGAAAAGAAGACAAACAAGACATCAACATTCCCCAAACTAATATTTTCAAGTTTTAAAAGTGAACATGAATGAACAGCTGTGATGTGTGCAAGACAGCCGGGCATTTGCCTGACACTAATGAACAGAGTTCCCAATAACATTTATTTCCTGCACTGCATATAGCCATTGAGAGCTAATACAGTAATGGTGGGCCAGTGGCATAAATTAAAACCTAAAGATGTACAGCTTTCAGTCTCCCTTTCCTTCTGTCACTTATTTTGTACTGTATGAATGAGATATTACTTTCCTGTTTCTCTGAGATGTTGGTTCACTAGGGCAGCGTGAGCAGACTCAATTTCACTGAAAGTAATGGAGTGAGATTATCCAGAATTATTTCCAGTGGGCTGAATTTGTGCATCCCTTCTGTTATGAGAATATAAGTAAACAGCTAAATACCTTTATTGAAAGCTGA
The DNA here is from genome assembly GCF_965140285.1 of Lepidochelys kempii. NCBI lineage: Eukaryota > Metazoa > Chordata > Testudines > Cheloniidae > Lepidochelys > Lepidochelys kempii. Next base: position 32,586,729 of record NC_136385.1, on the reverse strand, counting down.
GAATCTTAATACAAGTCACCTCTTCATTTTTTCTTGATCAGGATAGCATTTTGTTTTTAAAACATGCTCAATTAACTCATCCAGCATTTGGTCCAGTCAGAAACAGTTGATTTAAGTGAGATAAACTGGGCATCTGTTTGGAAAAAAATGATTATCCAAAATATGCCTTTCATCATTATAAAATGAACTGTGCTCTCTCCACATTTAAAAACATATGTCACTAAACAGCATATTTTCCTTTGAAAGCAGAAAGAGTAGAAAATAATAAATTTGAGACTGAACCAAGAAAGAACTGAGAGGAAACTAAGTAACCAGTGTGTTACTGGTTTAATGTACTGGAACAGGAACTTGACATTTTTCAGAAGATTACCACCTTTGTCAAGATGGAATATAAATTGTATTGAATTAGAGCAACTTAAACTCAATAAAAAACCCAAACACTGCAGCATGTGTGTGTGTGGGTTTGTACTTGTGCTAATAAAATACAGGTTGAACCTCTCTAGTCCGGCACCCACAGGACCTGACTCGTGCTGAACCAGAGAATTTTCCAAATCATGGGAGGTCAATGCAGAGTGCCAGTGGGTCTCCATAGGCACGGGAAGTAGAGGTGTGGGGGTTGCTGCAGCACTCCCAGGCTTTGTGCTCAGCGTGGCTGGACCACCCGGGGGCCCTGCTACCACCCAGGGTCCTGGCCACCGGCCCCACGCCCAGGGGCTCCAATGCTGGACCTAGGTCCCAGCCGCCGGACCCAGGTCCTCCCTATCCCTCTCAGAGCTTGAACGCCATGAATCAGCTGTTTGCAGTGTTCCGGAAGCGCTGGGAGGGAGGAGAAGGAGTTGGTAAGCATGGGGCTGCCAGCGCATGAGAGGTACGGGGGGAGGGGAGCCTAGGGGGGAGCTTGGCACCGGTGGATGCTCTGCACCCACTAATCTTTCCCCATGGGTGCTCCAGCTCCGGAGCACCCATGGAGTCAGTGCCTATGCCAGACCATGGGTGTTGCCATACCAGAAAGTGCTGGATTAGAGAGGTTCAACCCGTACTACTGTGCATAGCCACTGATTTGTTTTAGGAAAGGAATAAAATCAGTTCCATTTACAAAAGTTTGTGTTTTTTAAATAAAGTATGTGTAAAAATTAGAGATCTGTTTAATAAGTAAGAGGTAATGTTCATAGCAGAGAAGAATACAAGGCAATAAATGGCTTTTGCAGGTGATGAAACACTGAAGAGATGCTGTAGCAATCCATAACCTCTGAAGCTGTTTATTGCAAGTGTGGACATCATTGCTATGTTGCCAGAAAAAGAGTTAAGAAGAAACAACCAATTGTAGTACTAGGAAGGAAACAAGAGGGGTGTTTGGGGTTTGAAATGGGGTTTGAAAGTTCAAAGCTGCTATAGTCTCAGGTTGATATCACATTAGCTGATTAATCTGTCAATCAAAGTACTGTTATAGGTAAACATTGTCAACTGGGCCTCACGCCGGCCGCCACCTGTATGGGCACATACATGGATCTATAATATGTAGGTGCAGACATTTGTATGTGCTGTGAACTGGTGCTGAACTTTTTCAAGTGCACTTGTAGGTGCTGATAGCCAGAAAGCACAACTTTGCAAGCGTATAAGTGGAAGTCAGGGGCTGACTATTTAACCCAAAATTGTGGACTGTACTTTGAGGGCATGTACTGTGTTTGAATCTGAATACTTATAGTGCCAAAAAGAACCCATTGCCTGTTGTGAAAAGATATTTTATTTTTCAGAATGGTTAAATTCTTCACTCATAGAATAAAATATATTCTCATATATACATGTGCATAATGCATCCATGAGGACTGCACAGAACTCCACTGAAGCTCATGCACTATCCAAACTGCCCATTTGCAAGTAATAAAGGAAAATTTGTGAATAACCTGTGGTAACATATGAACAGTTCTTCTAATTTGAGTAACACAGATGTAGCATGTGCCAATTTAGAAACTACATAAAGCCAAAAAGCTTTCAGAACCAATTCAACTCTTTTGTGAAGTCATGGAAATGTTTTAGTTTTAGATGTAGCATAGCAATGTACTGTGTATAAAGAGGAATGGGAGCTAACCAATCTATCAGGAAAGCAGACATGAAGAAAGTTTCCTAATGTTCTTCATACAATCCAGATTCAGAAATGCTAAGGGAAAAAAGAAAGAAAGGAAGGATATAATAATAGACTTACATTCAACCAAATAAAATCATTTTGATATGACTGAAGAGAAACAGTGAGCAAAAAATGCCCTTGGGTCCACAGTCTGTTTATCCACTGCATATTATACCTTTTCATCACAATTACCTAAATATTTGTATTTCTGTAATGTATGGAATTCATTACATAGTTTTGCAATGAAATTATCACACTGTGGCTGGGACATCTGCACCCTGTCATATATCATTCTATTCATTTCTAGTTAATTTAATCCTAATATCTGCCTACATGACAAGACAGATGTTCAGCTATACTGTAGCTTCCATAGTTTTCTGCCTTGAAGAAACTTTAAGCCATTGAAAGAAATGACACCTTTCAAACAGACATTTTATGGTTTTGCAAAGTACATGTTTGAGCATTTTGTTTTTGTTTAGATAGCTTGTACCACAAAATAGCCATTTTTTAAGATTAACTCCTAAAATTAATTGATCTGAACATCCTTCATCTAATTTACACTGCATCTTTTCTTTAAAAACATGTGCTGCATTTGGGAACATATCAACTATTGCAATTAAATTAACCCAGAACTCTCCTGTTTGGTGACTAGCCTAGAGAATATTCAGTGGTGATACTAGTGAAGCTTGGACTTAAACTGTCTCCATACGTACGTTATACTGCACAACCTTCTTTTGATAAAAAGCTTATATGGAAAACCAGCATGCCTGTACACAACTGGATTGCCAATTTTCTTCCCTAACAATCAAGAGGTGATCATTTCCTATACGGTTAGCAGTTGTCCTTAGTATTGGCATGTCCAATGAATGAATGTGCAACTCAATAGCAGATTTTTCTATTTGTGCCCAAAAGGTATTTATTAGCAGCAATGTCGCATCATCTCACTCAGTCTGTTATTAATTGTATATATGGTACCTAGCAAGATACCAATGTAGAAAAGAAGTGTAGTGGTTACAAATCTAAGACATCAATGTAGTAAGACACTTCTTCATCTCGTGTCCTTCCACCACAATCATAGGTTTTTCCAGTGTTGGGCACATGATGTAGCCTGGTCTGTAGCCCTGGCAAGACCTTTCCCGGTGCACAGTTTGTCCAGAAGCCAGCAGACCAACAGATATTCCATGGTTTGTGTTTTCCCGCAGTCACATAGCCCCATTTCTACATATTGAATTTTGAGCTGCCAACTCTTGTTTGGAATTTAAACACTACCAGGTTGACAAATCCTTCTACATGCCTGCAGGAAGGCAGTGTCAATATGCATTCTGATGTCCTTATCAAGTATTTCAAGGCGCATGCACCACATTTTCAGATGTGTAGCCATCAGTGATATTTAACGAGGTTCCATTGCAGGAAGCTTTTCCTCTATTTGCGAGGGCTAATTGCTATGGTGTATCCATGTAGTGGATGTCTGGTATCTTCAACCTGTTGTAATCATTCAATTTTGCTTGTGATCACTCTCCTGACACCTGGTGGAGCGATTCTAGGAAGCACATAAAAGCTGTTCACATTCACTGATTTTAGACATCCTGTGATGTAGTGGCAGCTATCTTTCAGCACAGGGTCTAGCTGAACTTTCCCACACTGGGCATGAGTATTTGGCCATTGAATGGCAAAGTGCAAGTGCAGTGGCTCTTAGTGTTGCTAGGTTCATCCCCCATTTTGAATTTGTAAGTTTCCTAAGTATGTTGTTCCATGTGCTAACTTTGCCTGTTGTCTTCTCCGCATGTGCCTTGAAGAAGAATGTGTAGTCTAGCATCGCTCCAAGGTAAACAGGATTCCAAGAGTCAGCAAGTGAAACCCGATTCCAGATGATGTTGAGTTGTCTACTGGTCTCACCATTCCAAAGACAGAAGAGACTCATTTGCGTTTTGACTGGGTTGGTATGCAACTGGTTCTCAGTGTAATAGACTGAGGGCCCAGGCAGTGTCAATGTTAGCATAACTTCAGTCTGGGCAAGATCTTTGACTTGGGCAGCAGTTCATAGGTTGTCAGTATAGATAAAACTTCTTGTGCTCAGATAGATCCATTGATCATGTATGAAGATGTTGAAAAGTACTGGGGAAAATACGCTCCCATGTGGTAGGCTGTTTTTCTGTTGTAGCCATCAGCTCTGCTTTGCACATAGTTGAACATAAAAACATTGGTTCTCTAATAGAGATTGTATCAGTTGTATTAAGTGGTGATCTTTGCTCATGTTGTATATTTTGGTGAAGAGCTTTTGGTGATTTACTGTGTCATATGTTACTGATGGGTCGACAAACACAACACCTGTTATCATACCCTTTTCAAAGCCATCTTTGATATAGTGAGTGATGGTCAGCACTTGACTGGTGCATGACTTGCCTGGGTGGAATCCTACTTCCTCTGGGTTTAGAAAGCTTTTCAGCAAGTGGTCATGAAGATTAGGATGATACATTCATACAGTTTGTAGAGGGGATATAGCAGTAATACAGGACAATTATTTGTCACACTTGTCTTCAAGGAAAGCATCCCAGTATGCAAAAGAAGACTTGTGTGATGGACATAGCAGGTAGTTTTCATTTCTACTGGTAGCTCTGTGCTGGAGGCCTCATTGTGCAACACTTATTCATGTAACTAATTGCACTGAAGTCATGTGAGTGACTTTGCAGGATAGGGATCTATAACTGAATGGGCCAAATTTTCCTCTCAGTAACACTTATGAAAAGCCATGTGACCGAGGACAATATTGAGATTGTACAGGTTCAAATTTTTGTTGTGCGAGGTTTCTAGATATATGGACTTTGTCTATTCTGGAGAGAAGATAAAAATCTTTCTAAATTATATTCTTGATATTACATTAAAAATCATGAGGTCACAAAATAAATCTTGTGGTAACATTTTGGCACCTAATGGACAATAGTTTGCACCTCTCAACTAGCACACCATTTGGCATAATTCAGTAATGTTGGTCAATCGTTATTGCAAGGAAACCCAGGACTCGAACAGCAAGGATGTTGCAGGTCAGTATTATATTACATGGCATGAGCTGTGCTGCAAACTTTACATGTTTTCAGCGCAGACTGAGGACTCTAGCTGGTGCTACTAATCTCTAATGCTCATTCTCAAACAAAATTCCACCAGAATACATTAGTAGCAATTAAATAAATAACATCCTATGCAAAAGGCAGCACATTTAAGTGCACTTACTGAACAGTTTGGGTAAGTGGGCATTCACCAAAACACACTCTCCCTTGTGCTTTATTATAGTGTTAACTATTTTCCAAGGTCTTGAAAGTAAATACAGTATTAAATTCCATGACTGCATGTACTGTAGGCTTCCAGATAAACCCCAAGCAAATTATATTCCAGCTTCTGAGCTGGATAACAGCTATAGATTACATAATAGACACCTAAACAGAGACAAAAATAAATTGATTTTGAATATTAATTAACTGAAAACAACAACAGCTTTTCCAGTATCTGGATGATACCATCTATGAGGGGAAATTGTCCAGTTCATTTCTAAGCACCTTTGGCAGCTGCAGGTTTGAGGGGGAACAGATCTGAAATCACTTCTGGGACCTGGCTTCCCATGGGGTAGCACATTGTAACTTGCCAAGCCACTGGACTGGTTTTTTGTAGTGTTTTCAGACTGGAGCCTCCACAGTATTCCTACTTAGATAAAATGTTTAAGAATATTAATAGCATTGTAGCTTTTCAGAAATAAGGCAACCTTCTGACTGTCTTCCTTTCCGCTGAGACCCATTCCTTGCAGTTAAACCTTTTTCCAGTTGTTTTCCACATTTCCAAAGAGTTTGAAATTTTATGGGGCTTTTAATTGCCCCATTCTTCCACTCAGGGTATTTTCTTAGTTTGTCTTTACTCCTGGTATCATATGCTGTTCAGTGATTATGGTGCCTTCAAGAGCTCTGCTTTTTCAGTGTTCAGTTTCACTGCCTTTGCACAGCAAGAGCTTTCACCATCCCTCCCAGACTCTTTGTCTGGGAAGCTCAGCCCTTAAAGGCACAGTCCCTAATACCACAGTTGTGCTCTGAATTGGTCAGCAATTCAAAAGGACAAAAATCCTGAATATAGGTAATTTTTTGGTATCTTTACAGTGAATAATTTTGCATACAGTTCCCTACCATGGTCTCCATTAGAAAAGTCCTCATTTGCCAACAGTTACCAACTAGTTCAGTGTATTTCCATACACTTTGAATAGGAACTAACTGTGGTATCTCTTGACAAATGTTGGGTCTGATTTTTCATTCCTTGCTTATCCAAAACTCTGATTTAAGGTAATAGGAGTTTTGACTATACAGGCATTGGCCTTCGGCTTTATAACAGTGATGACTATAGGTAAGGTATCAAAAGTAAAACTTCAATAGCAGTTTTATTGTCAAGCAATAATCACACATCTCAGTTTTTGATTATATCTCCCCACTGGAAAAACATAAGGGGATGACTATAACAAGAACTAAATTAAATTTCAATCCAGAATGGCTGAACACTGGCATTACACCGAATACATCTGAGAGATTTTACATTTCTAATACGGAATGGATTTATGTGGGCAGTAGGCCTAACACTCTTGGGAGATATAAAACAATAGCCTAGGCTCTGGGACCTTTTGTGGCGCTTTCGGGTTATTTGTCTATTTAAATGTATTTGTCCAGACTATATACTTTAAACCCTTAAAGAACTGAAAGTTCCTGTCTAAGGCTACTTCTTAGGACTCCCCAAAAGGACCCAGGAGGACAATTGAGCTGTTTCATGACAACATGTAACAAGATGGTTGAATTAGAAACATATGTGTTGAAGAAAAAGTGTGACAGAGACTTGGTTATAGCTAGACATCAAGTGGAAGATTAAATTAGTGAATTAGGATAATGAGTTTATAGGAAGGACAGGAAAATTAAAAAGAGATAACACTGCAGAATCTGCACAGGGACCTTCAAGTAGGAAAGGTAACAGTTCATTCAGTTGGGTGGTCTGACTTGCAAATTAGAGCCTACGTACTGAATAATGCTAAGTTTTTTTTATTTTCTACGCAGTTCAGGAATTTTAAAGGATTATGCTAGACTTGGGATTTTTTGTAGGGGTGGTTTATATATGTTGCTCTATTGTTTGGGTGGCAAAGATGATACCTGGTATTGAGTCTGTTTAAATAAACCAGGCATCACAATTATTGAGGTCCAGCTGAATTGGAGGTTGTGACAATTCTGAGCTTTAAGCGAGTTTTAGGATCTGAACAGCTGTTTAGCCAGGGCCAACAGCCATTATAAGGCATGTTGGAAAAGTGCTGCTTTAGTGTTAGATGGCAGTTGTCTCTACCTGAGTTATTCCTTGCAGACAGTGCAGTGTTTTTGCCTTCAGTACTGTCGAAGATGAAAAAAGTTTGCAGTGTTTCAAAGTTACAAAGTGAGTCAAAAACATTTTTATTCCTTAATCCTTAATTGCTTTTGTTCCTGTACCTGTTTCAGAAGAGGTTTGAAGTATATTTAGATTTGCAACTATTTACTGGAGTTGCTTTTATATGTAGACTGAAAAGGGAAAGTTTGGTTTCAAGGGACACAAGCAAATATATGAATTGCTCTAGTCATCTTCAATTAATTTCTGTACAGAGAGCACTGGACTCCTAAACTTAACTCTGGATGAGGTACTAAGACAAACAAATCAGTGTGGTCATTAAAAAAGGTAAGATTTGCAATTATGTTTCTCAGAGTTCACAGGGGTCTTTTCTTTTCAAAAAACTTTATAATATAATTGTGTTTTTCCTGAAATCTGTGTTGTTTTATTCTTTCATGCATGCTTTATAGTTTGTGTACCGTGCCTGAGCTAGGAACCTAAAAGTATAAACTCCTGAATCCCATTCCTAACCTGTAATTGATTCATTGTGTGATATGAGCAAGACGCTTAGGCCCAGATCTCCAAAAGTTTTTAGGCACCTAATTTCCATTAATTTCAGTGGAAGCTAGGTGCTTAAATGCCTTTGAACATCTGGGCCTTAGCTTCTATTTGACTCAGTTTACCCATCGGGTAACACTGATATTTCTTACCTGCTTCACACAGGTGGTGAGATTAAATTAAACAATGTTTGTAATGTAGTTTGAGATCGTCATAAGCAAGGTATTAAGGTCCTGATTTTCAACAGTATGTAAGCACTTAAAGATGCAAATAGGTACCCAGTGGGATTTTCAAAAACACTGAGGTGTCTAACTCCCACAATGGGAGTCAGCTGCCTAAGTATTTTGAAAATCCCTCTGGGTGCCTATCTGCATCTGTAGGTGCCTAAATGCCTTTGAAAATCTGGTCCTAAGTGCATATAATATATTTTAAGCAAATACACAAACAATTAAAAGGACAGTGTCAAAATGGCATGTCTGTTCCAAATATACTACCAAGTTTCTGGAGTTTCACTGATATAAACACAGAGTGAAACAGAGAAGTGATTTTGACGAAGTGAGCTGTAGCTCACGAAAGCTCATGCTCAAATAAATTGGTTAGTCTCTAAGGTGCCACAAGTACTCCTTTTCTTTTTGCGAATACAGACTAACACGGCTGTTCCTCTGAAACCAGTGATATTTAAAGTTCTCATTCAACCTTCTTAATTCTGTTGTTTCAGCACTGAGTAATTAAAACAAAACTCATTATTTAGTGTAAATCCCACAGGATAAGCAAATCTGAGTGCAGCCACACCATTTAGATTTTTAACTGTTCAGTGGAAAAATAATCACAGATGTAAAGCGTGGAGCACATTTTCTACTATAATCTGCAACTATAAAGGGTCCTATATAATTTGACAGTGTTCGTTCAAATGTCTATATGTTACAGCCATGCATTTGGGCCTTGTTCGTTAAGGTGCTAGAAACTCTTTAATCTAACTGAAGTCAATGAGAACTGAGGGCCCGATCCTGTGAAGATTATCCATTGACAATTGTAAATAAATTAAATCCAGCAAGTTTACAACTAAAGCCATGAGAAATCTTTGTCATGAACCTCACTGGGTTTCAAGCTTTGTTCTCTGCAATGCAACCCAGGGATTCTTGAAGCTGAGACCAGATTCAAGTGAACCTGAGCTGATAGATGGTTTTGATATGAAAATATGTGAAGCACATTGTTATAAACGTTTCCATGCCAGGCCAGCTGTAATTTAGATTGAAAGTTCCTCACCGCAGAGAGTTTGTCTTTATAAGAGTTTGTAAATCACATAGGACTATGCAGTCCCAACAGTGACTGGAACTTTTAGATGCTTTAGCAATATGAATACTCAATGATGATGATCATAATGCAACAATTTTAGTTGAGCTTCTTTTTGATTTGTTCAAAACTGAAAGTTAAGTGAAATTCAGGTGTCGATTGAAGAAAAAGTTCACATGGCTACAAATAAAAATTCTTGAGCTTTGCACAGATCTCCATAAAACAACAAACAGGGGTAGAGAGACTGAAAAACCCATAGGGCCTGTTCTACAGCAAATCAGCCAGTCAACTACTGACTGGCTCATAGAAACTACCTGGAACTATGGAGTGATGGGCTGGAGCTGCAGGTACAGAGGTACTGTTCCTTATTACCAAGCGAAAGAAACCTTTCTCTGTGAAAGCCGTGGAATAGTGAAGTAGGCACTCCCTACTTGCTCTTGGCCAGTGAAGAAGTCTGTGACTCTCTTTAGCCAAATAAATATAGCAATTGAGCTCTTGGAATCACACTGAGTGACTCCACAGATATAGTTTCTCTCCTGGGTGATCAATAAGCCAAGGAAGAGTTTTCAGTTTGGCCATGGCCCAAAGTTACTGTAACCTGCCTCAATGACAGCAAGTTTCCATTAGTTATCCAGAAATAAGGGGGGAAAGAGGCTATGAAACCTCAAAATGTTAATTTCTATCTCTCTGGGTGGGACTGGGTGTGAGAAAGCCGGTGACTATGGGCAAGAAGGAGGATTTCCCAGTCACTTGGGGACCCCCACAATAAAACAGCACTCTTGAATGTGCCTGGCTAGTGCCTGAGTGTGCAAGCCACTCAGAAAAGAATGGACAAGAGCAGGCAAACCACAGAGGGCATGCTGCACTCTCCAAAGGAGTGGTGCAGTTGGCAAGCTCTGCCTGCAAACCAGGAGCTCCAGGAAACATTGTACTCAAGGTGGGCCTGTATTTTCATGGCATAATCCTGAAAGTGAAACTCTATATTATTCTAACCCTCTCTACTCCTCTCCACAAGCCCAAAATATGAATGAGGGCTGCCATGGTACTTTCCATCAAATTCTGAATGTGCACACTTTCAAAAATGCAAAATTTTGAGCTCTAGGAAGTGGAGTTAACAAACTAATCAGTGGAAAAGAACCGGGCCTTAGCATTTCATCGCCTAAACTCATGGAGTTTAAATGACTACCCACAAAATGACAGTGCCCCTAAAACCTGAAGTTTCCACACCAGCAACACAAACCATTCTTTCTCTGTCTTTATATTTAAGTCATTAGGGAACTTTGAATGCATCAATTTGTTGCTTTGATAGCACAGTGTAGCTGTTAAATTTATTTAGTTTACACTTGGTTATTAAAATCAACTGGCTCTCTTTTCCTGTCCTTTGAGGGAGCTCATGGTGTAATGGGCAAAATGTCAGTAATAATTAAGAAATATAGTGGTACAAACCCCAAAAGAAGAAATATATTTTTATAAATAACTCCCAGTGGAAAACCATAAGAAATGATACACTTGGTCTCAAAATGCTTAGGGCCTTCTCTAAATAGATCATATTGCTATATTTTTTTCAAATGTGCATGACTCAAGGTGCACATTCTGCTTGCAACTTATAAAAAAGATATAGCAGTTATGCGGGAGATAGGGAAATATAATGTGCAGTGAATTTAGGTGCCCAACAAAGGACTTACCACTAAATCAACCATCTTACTCCTTGTTTAACTACATTGTAATACAATGAATGTCACAATTTTTTTTTTCCTAATAGCCCAAAGCATCATTTTGTTTTGCTGGCCTTGTGCGTATTACCTTCCTCACTTCTTTCCCTTTGCATTTCCCTTTATTTGGACCTCTTGGATTAGATTTTTTTTTCTTTTGACTTTCTTTCTGCTGCACAGAGCCCCAATCTTTTCAGTGGGTGTACTTCATACATGAATATTCTTAACAAGTAGTAATATGAATGAAATAGCCAGTCATCTTTTGGCATATCAACTACAGGTGCAGTAGTTATAACAATACCTTATGTGTCTTCTGATCTGAAGATATTGCCATTTATTAGCTAGAATGAGTTAATCTGTTTCGCTTACCTTCAAACCAACTCAGCATCATGTGTTAAATGGTGACTGAAGCCCAAACACTACTGGGTACAAGTTTCTCTGAGGAAACAATGAAAAAGAGGAGCAGAGGAAAGTGGAGAGATCCAGTAAAAACTGAAGTGAAAAGCAGAATAGCGAATGTGTAAAAAGGCACAAAGATGGGAAGAAGAGAGAATTTCTAAAGAAAAAATTTAATACATTAAATATTCCACATTAATATAGGACACTCACCTTTTGCCAGACAGCTTTTGCTTCTGCGGGGTGATGTGCTCTCCTGATATGTAGAAGAAGCTTCCTTTAATTAGAAAAAAAGTTTTGATAACACTAAGCATCCTTGGGAAAAAAGGCAAGGATTTAAATCACAGGGAAAAAGTTTCAGTGTGAACTAATTATACAATATTTGGAAACTTGAAAAGTAGTTTGTGAGGATCTCAGAACCTCAAACTCCAAGAAATCAGTCCATTTATCATTATTATACATTACCGTAGGAATAACTAACCATTTTACACATGACCTTGCCTTCGACCCTTAAGTAAACACTATATTATCCTACAGTAATGGCCCAATGTACAACAGCACACCGTAGTCTTACTACAGTATTGTAAGTAATACATGATAAAGCATATGCCTCTCAAGAGACTCAGATGAAATCTTTTCACTGAATCATACTTTGCACTTTGGCAGCACTTTCTATGCATCTCAAAGTAGTTTAGCAGCATCATTTAAACCTCACGACCCCAATTTTTTAGATTGGGATACTGAAGTAAAAGAAGGTTAAGGAACTTACCCAAGGTTACATAAGAAATCCATAGCAACATGGAATTAGAACCCAGCTCTTTTGAAGCTCAGTCTCATGAACGAGCCACAAGACTATCCATCTTCCCTAGAAACAAATGGTTGATTTGGTCAAGTGAGGATTATTTTTGTTCTGATAACAAAGCTCTGAGTGTACAAGAAGTGCAATAAAACAACATAAACTAGCAATGCTGACTTGCTGTTTATGGCACTTATTATAACACACTTTAAAGTAGAACAGGCAACACAAAAGGTTGAAAGCCACAGATTCAGGAACAAACTTGGTGTCCTTCAGACAACGAAGGTCAGAGCACATAATGGAGTAGTCACACTCAACCTCCTCGGGGAGATGCATTTGATACACCACGTTTTGGTGCTATTTGCTTGCCCGTCATGGAGTTATACTAAATACTGTTGTGAAGCTGCCTTTTGCCCAGCTTCCAAATGGGAGATAAAATACTGATGACTGTAATCACAAAGATGACTGCAGAAATCATCTATTCCATGCAGTGTCCCTCTTATTAACAAAGACCGCAAGTTACCGGGGACTCGGGAGCCTCGTCTAAAACTAATTCTATTTTAAAATAATCTTCTGCCCCAAGAGATATTCTATGCTATTGGAAAGTGACCAAGTAAAAATCCTGGAATAGAGCCCCCACATTAAGAAGGTAGATAGGTGAATAAAAACAGACCAGCATACACTAGCAATTTTGTATAAATGGAACTCAAAGAAAATACATTACTAGTTCCACCTGTCAATAACTCTTTAAAATACAGTTGGTCTCAATGTTGGCATGTACAAATATAAAGCACAAATTTCATGTCATGATCAATTTTGCTCCCTAACCTCAGGGTTTTGATAAACAACAAATTAAACACATTACATTATTGCTATTGGCAACATTTCGCTTTTTGATCTAATGGTGGGTTTCAGCATAGATATTTTGCATCCCCTATATGTAAGCCAAAATTTTTAAAAGTAACGAGGGATTTGATTACCTCATTTTTTGGATGTCCATCCAGAAACATATTTTAAAAATAAGGCCCCTTTAAGGTGTCTCCAGTTGGGCACCCAAAATTTAAGGTATCCAAAATTACTCGCCAATTTTGAAAATCTTGGCCAATGTGTCACTAGAACGTCCATCCATGGAGGAAGAATGGAAATGAAGCTGATATCTATTGTGAAAATCTGAGATCTGAGAACTGATTTCCTATATATGGTGTTACATTGGTGGCAGCATGGCCCCATATGTTGTGCCTATGATAAATTGCACAGTTCTTATTGGGATTGTGAATCATTCCTACAAATGATAAAAGTGATATTTAACAGAGACTACAGTACATCTCACTGAGGCATGGTATCAGTGGTGGATTAATGGACCCACAGGGCTCATGTGCAGGGAACCTGGCCAATTTGGGGGCCCTTGCAGGAATGCCTGAACCTGTGTAGAAGTGCGGGGGGGGGGGGGGCACCGGCACTGGAACTGTGGTCCCTCCCCTTGCTTCTCCTCTTCCCTCATGGCTCCCCCCTACTCCTCCTCTTTGCTCCAGGGCCCCACTCTCTAGCCAAGCCACAAGCCAGAGCTGGACCATGGTAACAGCCTCCCAGGTAGCCCAGGCTGCTGTGGAAAGCCCTGGACTCTCCACCTGCCCTGGCCGGGGCACCAGGGTGCCCAAGAGCAGACCTGGCAAATATTCCCTCCCACCCCCAAGGCGTACCACCCAGGGCAGGTGGAGGGTCCAGTTCTCCCCACAGCAGCCTGGACTCCCTGGGTGTCTCTTACTATGGCCTGGCTCTGGTTTCTGGCCTGGCCAGGGGGCAGGGCCTCAGGAGGAAGAGCAGGAGCAAGGGCCCCGTGGCAAGGGGGTTTAAGGCCCACATCAGCCCCCTTCTGGAAAGAGGCTGGTGCTCTTAGTAGGGGCTGCGCCACAAAGCACAGCCCCTCCCGCCACCGCTCCGTACCTGCCTGAAGCTACTACACCCATGTTAAAAAGTGGGCTGGCATGGCTCTTCCACATTTAAAAGTCAGGGGGGCATGGCGCCCCTGGCTCTCCCAGTGCGGTGCCCCGGGGCCCCGGGTGTGGGGGGGCCTAAATGTTCCTTGTGCCCAGGGTCCCAGTAAATCTTAAGCTGCCTCTGTGTGATATTGCATATTCAAACAGACTTTTCAAATATATCACTTGAAAACTACTATACATGGGATTCTTTAGACAAATTGAACTTGAAGATCATGAAGAAGTCAATGTGAGTTTTGCCCAAGTCAGGATTGCAGGATTTAGCCCATACAATTAAAAAATCTTATTGCGATCTCACTTGCACTTGTGTTAACCAGACATAAGCCCACGGAACTGAAGGGAGTTGCACCAATATAAAGCTGGTGTAACTGAAAAAGAGTATCTAGCCCTAAGTTTTTTGGCTTACTGTCTGTGGCCTGCCTTAGGAGCACATATTAACTCTACCCAAACTGGCACTGAGAGCTAGAAAAAACAACATTGAAATTTAGTGATTTGACTGAACTTTACGGGTGGTTGTCTGCCTCTTTTGGCCCCTTACAGCAAAATGCTGACAGTATCAGAAGGACCATGGCAGTCAGAGCAGGGATTTAAAAATTGGCTATATATGTAAGGAGAGCATAAATGATAGGAGGAACCATTTAATTCTTCAGCAATTTAATGAAAACAGACTACCCTCACACAGATCCCACCTGGGGTTGAAAGTTGTTTTGCTCAACCTTCCCACTATTCCTCCCAGTCCTACTTTAGAGGTATATTATTCTACAGAGGTGGGATAGGCATAAAGCTGTGTTGAGGATGTTACTAGCTCTGACCAGGATGAAAGCACAAGTATAACATCATTCCTTTTGGCTGTCCAGACCTTCTTCTGCCCTATTCCCTTCACACACTTAAAGGAAGGAGGGTTAAACTTAGGGAGAAATGTTCTTAGGAAAGAAGTCAGAGCTGTATTTATAGATAAATTTAGTGGTATAAGCAACAGAGGAAAATCCTAGTCTCTGTGCAAAGATCACTGCATGGAGTTGAGGGAAAGAAGTCATTCTTTCACCAGCTCATGGAGTAGCATCAGAGCATCAGGATAGCAGTGTCCATTCAAATCTGAGGCAGTCCTTCTTGTATGGAGAGGGAATGGCTGGTGGATCCATGGATCCCCTTGATCCACCCTCTCTGTCCCTTCCCCCCTCTCCCCCCTCCCCCCCCCCGCCAATATTTCCTGTATTTTTATGAGGAGGAAGATTCCACTGAGCTATCCTCCATGACATTCAGTTGCTACAGGCCCCTTCACAAGCCCCCAAATCCCACCCCTTCCTCCACTCTACACAGTAGAATTATACTGGCTCCCCTGCCTTAAGGGCTTTCCAGGCCCTCAGAGTACTAGGATTTCTTCTCAGCTTGAACTAACAACTCTTTGACACTATGATTGTTGACTCATCCCTTCACCTTTCTTAGGCACATAAACTGAGTACCATACAATTTACAGGAGGTGGGTTGTTCAGCTCAACCCTTAAAGAGCAAAGCAAAGATACTATAGTGCTTTTTGTAAGAACAGGGCTTTTCCTGGAGGATTTAGCTAAAATTTCCCCCCTCTTGTGTTTTGTGGCCCTGATTCAGAAAAACACTTAAGCATATGCTTAACTTCAAACATGTGCGTAAACCATTGACTTTATGATCTTTAGGAGGACATAAACATGTGTTAAAGTTGAGCACCTGATGAATAGAGATGGATTTAGGCACATGCTTAGAAACGTTTTGCTGAATAGGTCTTCAGTAGGACTTAAACATCTGCTTAAAGCTAAGCACATGCTTATGTGGTTTACTGAATTGGAGCCTGTGCTGTGTGTCAGTTGTGTGCCATGACTCATCCCAGAAGTGATTGTGTTTTAGCAGTGGTGGACATATATCCCAGACCGTAGTACATGAAGTTCAGGAAGTGCACTGGGAATAAACAGAATGAAAGCCACCGTGTCAATATAAATTATTATGAAAATTTAAAAAAAAAAAAACTTCACCACACAACTCTAATCTGGGCATTACAAAACAAATATTGTAATGATACAAGTATTTCTTAAAGAAATAAGTTAACAATTTAGTTTAAAAGATAAAGTCACTGCATTAGATTCAGGACAGATACATGCTGCCTACACCTTAGCCTGGAGTCTCAGCTGATGTGTATTGAAAAAAAATATTTATCAGGTCTAGGTTGTTTTTCCAGTGCTCAGAGAAACTGAGACATGAAAATGGAATTTTTAGCCAGTAACTCATACATTTAGATTCCTGGTTTTTAGGTTTTGGAAAAAATGCACCTAGTTGTTTTCTTATTACAGTACTGCTGGTTTTGTTCACCGGTCCATGTTTTCCTTGGAATGTAGTGAAGTGGAATGTTTTAAATTATGGGGTTTTACTTTTTGCCATCCAATGTCTACTAAATAAGTCCATCATCTAATTCTAAAATTGTGAAGCAGCAAAGATACACTTGTAGCCAACAAGGCATGCATTTTTATTCCAGGAAAGTACACTTCTGTTCTAAATTTACTGCAAAAGCTACAGAGACAAAAGAAAGGCTCATTGCCAAATTGCTTCTTTATACTGATACTCTAGGGCTTTTCAAATACCCTAGCTAAATACTGTAGATTACTGAGAAGTTTTACTTTAGGACTATAATCGATAGTATCAGTTGCTAAGCAGTAAATTGAAACTGTGGAACAAATGAAGGCATTAGATACTTTCACAAATATTAATCAAAGTTATATTTTAGACTTCAGTTATAAACAGTTTTTGAAATATGAGCCATAAATTAGATTAAAGGGTTATAGCTATAATCCCTGCCACTGCAACCCACTGCATATTACCCACACACACACACACACACACACAACTATCACCATTGGCTGCTGCCTGGATCTGCTGTACAGATCATGTTCTGATAGCCAAGTTAACAGTGTATTGCCCCAAGAGAGTTGGATTTGGAGTTTAGTTTGCATACGCATTTTAGTATTGGAATTATAAGATGAAATTTATTTGAAGCTCTGGAGCCTTTTCCCACAAGATTCTTTATCTTCAGCAGGGGAAGTCTGGCCTTGTAGTTAAGACACTGGTGAGGACTAAGGAAATGTGGGTCCAGTTTCCAACCCTGTTGAACAAATGGGCACAACACAATCTTTTTGTACATCAGTTCCTCATCTCTAAAATGGGCATAATACTACTCGACCTTTTTTCTCCTACCCTTTTTCTCTATTTAGATTGTAAGCAATTTGGGGAAGGGACTGCCCTTTATTATGTATATGTACAACGCCCTACATGATGGGGGTCCCAATCTTAGTTGAGCCTCTAGTGCTACTGTAATGAAAACAATAATAATTGCTTTTTCCTACTTAACAAACAAAATACACACACCCTACTCTTTCCAATAAGCCAAGGATCACACTGCCTGGTATCATCTGCCCTTCCAAAGGGGCAGGAGAGTGGGTGAAGGCTTAGCATTCTACTCTTGTGCTTCTATATCTTCAGGAGAAGGACACCTGACAGACCCATTGTGCCTAATTTAGATTTGAGGCCACCCATCCATCTTTCCTAATAGCAGCCAGCAGGCTATCACCCATCTCTGATTCCTCAGGTTGCCACCTACTAAGACTACTACACCCACCTACTTTGGAGATGGCCAGAAATACTGAGAACAGTCTTATCAATGTATATTAGCAATTCTGGCCAGAGCCAGAAAAAAATGTATTTGAACAAAATAGGTTCCATTCTGGTGTGATTCTAAAAATCTTGGCCACATTTAGGAATATTACCTTAATCATCCTTACTCATAATGCTTACGCTGAAAAATCTGTAGGAACAGTACAGCTCCCTGATTTTCAGCCACACAGATCTGGCATAAGTTAAAGCTGCAGGGGAGCCCTAAGTGTACAGAGGTGTCTTATGGGTAAAGAAAATGTTCATGTTCTTCTCTGCCATTGGGATTGATGGGAATTTCAAGGAGGATTTATTATTGTTGCACCATTTCGGAAATGGTGCAAGTGGGGAAATCTCCAGGTGGATATAATGGTCTCCTGATCAAACAAGATGTTACTGACACATGTGGATTTGCTTTCTTGTCACAGGAAAATCAACCTAGCAAACTTCTTTCCTACCCCGAGTCCTTTTGAACACTTAAAGTATGAGTGGGGGTTGTCCTGGTAGCCGTAGACTGGCACACAGGCCTTGTTTTAAGAAGCTGTTGAATATTCCCCTACACCATCCTCTCTGCCTTCCCCGCAGGCAAGAACTTCTGACCAGTACTGGAATAACAACATTCCCCAGTGTTAGTTTCATGTTTCTGTTATACACTTATCAAGCTGTTTCTATTATATACTTTATTGCCAAACCCCAGCATTCAAAAATCATGACTCAGGCCCCCAAACTCATGAGATTGTCTTAAAAATCATGAACTCTTACAAAATAATATTTTTTAGGCAGGTTTTAATTTTAGTCTTTTAGCCTTTTGAGAAAAGCTGCCTCTCTGCAAATTGTGTGTGATCATTCCAGGATCAAAATTCAAACTGAAATGCACATGCAAAAATGAGAACCCTCGCCGCTGGAGGCTCACTAGGGGGACTCCTTTGGTCCTCTCCTAACCTCTGGACTGGAGGACCAGCCATCCCAACCTTCTCCACCCTCCTCCCTTATAAATCCTCTCCCTTTCTCGCAACTCTGCCTCCTCCCCCACTCACATTCCCCTTCCATTTCCCCTCTGGCATCCCTATTCCCCTGCACCTTCCTCAATCTCCTCCTGCTGCTCTTCAGTCAGCCTCCTATACTCCATATTCCCCTGACACCTCTCAGCCTCCCTCCTGCATGCCACTTTCCCCAGGAGCCTGCTCAGTCATGCTTGGCCCCCAACATTCTTATTAATCATTTCCGGCTGTCTCTTGTTTAGCACATTCCCCTGTCCAGCCCCCTAAACATCGAGTTCAGGATGTACACTTCTTCCCTGAAGACAGCCTGGTTTCAGCCTCTGAAAACAGTGGGAGGTGGCAGCCATCTTTACTAGATGCAGCCCTGTTTCCACATGCAAAATCTGTAGAGAATGACAGCTGTCTTGGCTGAGGACAGTGTGGCATTAGCTTTATTAAAAGTAATTGGAGATGGCAGGATTTTGAACAAGGGTAATGTTAAAAGTTTTGAAGCTAGAAATTTGAGATCATGTGAGACTTAAAAAAAAATCTCATGACATTTGTGATAAAATCAGAAGAGTTGACAACATTGTATATAAAGAAAGCCAATCATAATCCTATTTCTGCTGAAAGTCACATTTCAGAAGTGTCCAGGGAATTAATTGTTGAAAGATGGCTAGGACTATAGAATGGCTATAGAATAACTATAACTTCCTTTATAACTTTTCTTTTTCTCTTTTAACTTTCTTCCATAGTCTTTGGTAAATCTAGAACGCATTGTATCGCTTCTGTACATATTACAACATTTCCTAGTCACATTATGGTTGCAGGAAGATATTAACTATTTTATACAGCTCAGACTGTATAGTAGCATTTCTGAATCATTTTCTGGTTTAGCAGACTATATCTTTTTAACATAGACTTTATCTTGTAATAAATGTATCTTTGTTTCTCATGAGAGCGAGGTTTTGGGTCACACTTTTTTTGTGTTCACATCCTATGACAGCATTTACTATAGTGGTACTTTGCGTAGTATCTAAAAATATGGAAAGCTAAATTGGAAAGTTAGTAGCTCCTTTTCAATAGTGCTTCAGCAGGTGACATTCCTCTGAAAGCAAATTATGGAATGAAGATGCATGTGGATAGGCATCAGCCAAAGCCTTTGATCCTACACTATGAACCAGGCTTGTAGATGGCTGCACCTCTGCTGAGCCCTACTGACTTCAATAAGCACATTGATTCCCAGTGCAGGATTGGAGCCTATGGAAGAAAAGGTGTAATGTTCAGGGTAATTGGTTGTACTCACAATACCAGCAGTAGCATCTCTTAAGATTCCTTTATGTGTGGGTGGGTGTATATGTATATGTATGTATGTACACACACACATATACATTTATATACATATATTATATATTATATACTGTATACACATACACACACACACATATATATACACACACACACTTCTGGTAAAAAAAATTTCAGTTCTTGCTAAAAATGTTTGTTTTTTAGTTTATGAAGAAATTTTATTTTACTAAAAAATCTATTTGTTTAACTGAAAATGGCTTTTTTATTTTTCAGTTTCATTTGTTAATGAAAATCCAAAAAAAATCACTGGAAATTTTGAAAAAAACCTGATTTTTCCCCTAAAATTTTGTGAAAAATAATTGGTATTTTTTTGGCCAGCTCTAGTCACAAGGAAATTTGCTCTAATGTACATGAAGGCCTCGGGCTCACCTCCTCAAAGAGTATATTTACAAATCACAGTCACTTCTGCCCCAAACCTATTTTAAAACTAACAAAAGAATTCAAAATCTTAACTGCAACAGTCCAAGCCTGTTAATGAATAGCCTTTTTGGACTATCCCTATCCTATTCCTAGTCCCTATTCCTATCCCAGGAAATAGCCATCATTCAACCTTGCTTGAGTTATTTGCCTGACAGTTTTGCTTCCACTGACACACTCCCATTGTCCTTTTTTCCCCATACACATCTTGCACATTTTTGCACTAGTTGGGCAGTTCTCCTTTGCCACATTTCTGCCCCATTACTCAGTGCACCCCCTGTTTCACAGTCAGCTCAGATATTATCTGCAACTTACCTGAAAGTTCAGTGTTTGAAATCCCAGCTATTAGACGGTCTCTTATGCATTCTACCTTACTGCAACCAGTGTCACAATGCTCTGCTTGTTCATTTAGGCATTGTAGAAAGGCTTCCATGCTTTTTTCAGGCCTCTGTGCCCTTTGCTAAAAGCACTTCCATCCATGTAATAAATTCCTTTTTGTAATGAAATAGAAGTACTCAAGTACGAATGAAAGAAATTGACACACGAATACCTTTAGCTTCATTCCCCATTGCATAACTTAATGAAGTGACCTATACTTTGCCACTGATTGTATTAAGTTTTCTTGTGGCTCAGAATCCGGTGAAGTGCTCCTTCTACTGGGGCCATTTGACAGATTTATCAAGCCTAAAGTCCTGTGGAGAGCTGAATTTCAATATTTTCTATTCCTCTTATTTCTGCTGGTTGAGGCCAGTTCTGATACCATCTCAGGAGACACTAGTAAAGAGTCACAAAAAGGATCACATTACTCTGACATTGAACAAGGTTATTTCTTCATTGTCAAGCTTCTGTCTAGAACCTTTCCCAGGGTTCCTACTAGAGAATAAAATAAATAGCATAGATATCTTCACATAAGCCCTTACTCTGATCAGCAGAAAATGCTTTCTCCCTTTGGTGAGTTATCACACTCCTCCCTTCTCCCTGCTTCCCTCCCCTCCCCCCTTCCTCCCCCAACTCAAATAGCTGAGCTCTTTAAAAATTAAAATATTTTTTTCATTCTCTCCTAAGCTGAGATCTTTTCCTGGCAAGATGAAGGGTGAAGTCAATTTTTATAGCCAAGTTACCAAACAAACTAAAAATATATGAGTTTATAACGGAAAACCTGACCCAATCTTAAATATAATGGAGCAAACGTGCTGCTATAATAATTTCTCTTGCGCACACTGAAACTAAGCAATGTTAATTATTAATCAAAAGTGAAGCACCCATTTGAAACACTTTTCAGAGAGATGTACACATGTAATTTCCTGCCACTATATATTGTTGTATTTCAATACTGCCATTCGATGACTACAACACTTATAGTAGTGTAACTGTGAGGAAATTATTCAGAGACCGTACATACAACACACAATATACAAAACTCAGCAAAGTGAGCTAATCAGTTGTGCAGTCTTCCTTTGTTTGTGAGTGCACTCTCCTCCTGATGTCTATGGATTTTTTCCCCACCCCCCAAGAATTCCATATTAACATGTATCAGAGGGGCAGCCGTGTTAGTCTGGATCTGTAAAACCAGCAAAGAGTACTGTGGCACCTTATAAACTAACAGACGTATGGAAGCATAAGCTTTCGTGGGTGAATACCCACTTCATCGGGGTATTCACCCACGAAAGCTTATGCTCCAATACATCTGTTAGTCTATAAGGTGCCACAGGACTCTTTGCCGCTTTTACATATTAACATGAGCAGCTGTGCTTTATTTTGAGCACTTGAGTGACCTGATTTAGAAAATGAGCACCAAAGTCAATGACAGTCTGAAGACACTGTGCTGAAGAGCAGCTAAAGAATACAGCTTTTAAAACACACAATGGGACAAAGTCATGGCTGGTGAAAATCCATTGATTTCAGTGAAGTTACACTAGCGATTAACTTGGTCCATTTTGTTTCCAATGGTTTTCCCCCCCTCTAATGGTGCACTCTTAAGTAATGGATTCACTACATTTATTATATTTCCCTCTTTCAGGCTATATGTATTTACCTGGAAAAATCACCATGATAAGTGATTGCTCTTTTCTAAATTATCTAGGTAGAGTATGTGAAAAATCCATGCATCATGCGAAAACCTTAGTTAATGAAATCTATAACCCAGACTCTAAATTGTCCACAGGTGTGGTACATAGTCAAAGCAGTAAAATTACAGTCCTAAATTTGTCTCATGTCATATTGTTTTATTTTCTTATTTTGATCTTTGTCTTCAGTATGGAATAAAGTACCATTTTCTGTTCTCATTACAACTTTAAGGTTACCACAAGCATGAATCAATGGTATGCTCCTTTCAGTCCTCATTATAGCCTTTGACATGAGAACGAGTTTTTACAGAACTGAATGTCGGCAACATTCTGATTCTCATTGAATATTCTTATTAATCCATTCTTAGGACAAAGATTATAATGAGAAAGAATTGTAATGAGAAAGTACAGCTATTAATTATTTTATTTCTCATGGCAATGTTGGATTTTAACAAGAATGGAAATCGCTCTTTTATTGTTCTTACATTCTCAAGATTTTTACAAGGATAGAAAAATATTCAGAATTAATTTATTCTTGTAATAAAACTGTAATAAGATGGTAACCCCCCCCACATTAATTCATTCTTCTGACAGGTATAAAGGCCCAATCCTGTGAACTCCCATAAGTGTGAACAGAAGCTGAGGACATAGCTTCTTGCAGAATAGGGCCCTGAGATTTTATCAGCTATCAAAAACACAAAATGAATTGTCACAGAAAATTTTAGCGCTAAAAATAAATAGAAAACACTATAGTTTAAAGTTTATAGCCAGGTGAAAATGTCATAAAACATGTCAGATGCCATATATTTGTCCTACAATGCTCTTTCTGGGCTCAACAGCCATAAATATATTTCATCTCAGCATGAATGTCACATTTGGTTCACATTTTAGTTTGTCAGCTGTCAGTGAGCATTTAGAGTGCTTCTGGTCACAGGAGTAATTCTGGTTTCTAAATGGAGGGGATGCATTATGGAATCTAAGAGTTCAGGGTTAACTTTAGAGATGGTGAGACTTGCCACAATCAGTGTTGGGCTCAATCCAGAATAAAGTATATATAGCTTTCAGGGATAGGCCCACTCTTGAAGGTATATAGGCTTGGCGCACAGCAACTGTCAGCCTTCTGAGCAACGGGGAAAGAAAGAAAAAACATCTTCTGTAGGAGGACAGCTCCAGGTCTTTTCCATTCCACAACTTCCTCTACAGAATATGGTCCTCTTCTCTCCTTGCCAAACAACTGTTATCTCCCCTTAGGGGAGGAGGGGATGGAGAACAAGGGGCTTCCTACTTGGTCCTCTGCTTTTTATTTTAAATATAAATATAAAATGTCATAAATATAAAGGGAAGGCTAACAACCTTTACATCCCTCCTGGCCAGAGGAAAAACCCTTTCACCTGTAAAGGGTTAAGAAGCTAAGATAACCTCACTGGCACCTGACCAAAATGATCAATAAGGAGACAAGATACTTTCAAAGCTGGCAGGGGGGTGGGGGGGCAGGAACAAAGGGTCCTCTCTGTCTGTGTAATGCTTTTGCCGGGACCAGAGCAGGAATGCAGGTCAGAACTCCTGTAAAGGGCTAATAAGCAATCTAGTTAGATATGCGTTAGATTCTGTTTTGTTTAAATGGCTGATAAAATAAGTTGTGCTGAATGGAATGTATATTCCTGTTTTTGTGTCTTTTTGTAACTTAAGGTTTTACCTAGAGGGATTCTCTATGTTTTGAATCTGATTACCCTGTAAGGTATTTACCATCCTGATTTTACAGAGGTGATTCTTTTACTTTTTCTTTAATTAAAATTCTTTTTTTAAGAACCTGATTGCTTTTTCATTGTTCTTAAGATCCAAGGGTTTGGGTCTGTGTTTACCTATGCAAATTGGTGAGGATTTTTATCAAGCCTTCCCCAGAAAAGGGGGTGTAGGGCTTGGGGGGATTTTGAGGGGAAAGACATTTCCAAGTGGGCTCTTTCCCTGTTCTTTGTGTAACACTTTAGTGGTGGCAGCTTTTAACCTAAGCTGGTAAGAATAAGCTTAGGGGGTCTTTCATGCAGGTCCCCACATCTGTACCCTAGAGTTCAGAGTGGGGAAGGAACCTCGGCAGACCCATAACATTGTTTCAGTGTGGAGGCTGCTGAAGGAGTCTTGTCCCTGTTCCCTCATCACTGGTGTGGGGGAGGTTATATGAGTCAAGAACACCTGCTTCCTCCCCAATCACTTTTTTGTGGAAAAATCTGAAGATAGGAACCCCCTTCACACCCTGTCTGAGTTGTGAACTCTGAACATTAAAGGAGATTATTGTTTACAACCTGCTTAGAAAAACATGACCCACGCTTCACACACAATGTGCTTGTTTCCCAGTTTTACAACACTAGGCATCTTTCTATTTATGCCAGATGGAATGAGGTCTGCAGTAGCTAGTCTCAAAATAATGAACTTTGTTAATTTCAGTGTATACCATTACTGATGGGAAGTGATAAAGTGTCACAAAATGTAATATGTATGCAGTGGCATAATGTGATGATGCATGTGACAAATGCAACACATTGCCAATGTGATAATCATATTCCAGGCAAATACCTGCTTAGCCTTTTACTGGTCCCACAGGCAAAACTCCTATTGCCTTCACTAGGATATATGTGTATGTGAAGGACACAGTATAGGATCCAGGGATGGCTAAACCAATAAAAATACTTATTTCTATATATCTGCAAAATACAAGTATTTAATGATAAATGCCAGTCCGCTCATATCCAGCTAGCAGTTAGAGCTGAGAGATATGGTATAGAAATTACAAGCTGCTTTCCCTAGAAAGCCTTTATTAAATTGGATCCTTGACGCTCCTTCAGACACTGATTTAGTCATATTACCAAAGAATCCCTCACACTTTCCTATTTGTGAACAACACAGTGTTCATGCAAATATTATGCAGTTAGTTTACTTGAGTTGTGCAATAAGGTGTTTCTAGTGCAAATAGAAACATGACATACTTTGTAAAACCCTTTAGAGATGAAGAGTGCCTTAAAAGTGCTAAGTATTCTTATCCTATCTGAACTCAGAACCCCTCCCTCCTCTAAAATAAGTGCCAAGCAATGATGTAATAAGTCACATAGCTGAATAAAAAACAAGTAGGTAATCCACTCTGCAGACCTCAGGTGACAGTTTCTTTAATCCCAGAGACAGGTAATCTCCCTGGCATTAGGTTGGTGTTTTTTTGTTTGATTGGGTTTTTCTTGTTTTGTTTTTTTACAGAAATTTGAAGCCACTGGTTTCATCACTGTTTATCTTGGGAAAGGAACACACCGGCTATCGGATGGTGAATTCTAACATCTAAGCCTAAACTCTGGTAAAGACATCATGCCAGAAAAATAAATGAAGCAGACATTGCAAAGAAACTATAAAATTAGGATTTTTTTAAAAAGCTTTCCAAGATTCTGGCCTTCCTTCAATGTTTCCCCATTCAAGCTGGGGAAACAAATCACCAAAAATTCATTTGAAATTTGTTAAAGTCATTTCACTTACATTTTCTCAGTTGCACCATCAGACTTCAATGAAGACCCTGATCCTACATTAAGTGAGCAGGTAGGTGTTCATGTCTACACAGAATACCAGCACAGTTTTCACTTCAGGATCAGGACCTAAGTAGCAAGCTTCAGGAAATAGGTTGGCCTTGTAGTGAAGGCACCGGATGGGAGTCAAGACATTTGGGTTCCATTCCTGGCTCTGGCACAGACTTACAGTGTGACTTTGGGTAAGTCACATAGGCATCCACCCAGCTAAGCATGCACTTAACATTGTTAATTTTAAGTATGTGTTTATGTACAGTGACAAAGAATAGAAAATCGTGTCTTTAAATGCTTTGCTCAGTTAGGCCACAATTCTCGGGGCCTGTCCAATGTCCACTGAACTCAATGGAAGTCTCTCCTTTAATTTCAGGGGGCATTGATTGGGCCATCTGTGCCTCAGTTCCCCATCTGTAAAATGGGGACAATACTAATTTTTCTTTCTTGATTTTTGTCTGCCTTGACTATTAGGTCTGTAAATTTCACAAGACGGGGATTTTGTCTCACTAGGGTATGTGCAGCACCTACCTCAATACAGTCCTCATCTCAGTTGAGGGCTCTAAGTGCTATTGTGATAACAATAATAATAATAAAACAATAATAATTAGTTAGATAAAAATAGAATAAACAAGAAATAACCATTGAATCTTTAAATAATTTTACTTTGACTTCATTCATGGCCATTTGGTGTTATTTTCATGACAATTCTAGCAAGCTAGTTGACTGACTTGATGTTCATCCAGCTAATTTGGAATTTTAGCCAATTCCCACTGAAATGAATGAAAGCCTTCAAGGCACCTTAAGCATATATTACAATATATTTGCAGTATTTCAAATTCCTTATCATCAGTAATCACAGTGGAAACCTGATTCTAAGAATTTCTCTCATCCAGTGAGGAAACAGAAGTCTACCATGTGACCCACATGATCAAAACAGCTCAAATGTCCAAATTTGAGTGTTGAATACTTGCAATGAACTGCTCACAAACAAGCTACAGAACAAGAATTATTTGCAGAGGTTACTTAATTGCTAATACATTCAAGAAAATTACATTTCAAGACCAGCAAAAGTGACAAGATTCATAGAATAAATTACTTGTAATGGACAACTCGCACTGCTTGCATCCACTCCAGACATTTTTCACAGTCTCTCCAGTTCTGAACACTGACTATGGTCAGCGAGCCAAATTCATCCCTTGAATTACTCCATTGACTACAATATTAAGGGACTTCTGTGGAGATACACCAAGGATGAATTTAGTCCCAGTATCTTTTCATATCCTCTATACTTAGTAAAAGTATCATGTGAAAGCATTAAGCAAAGTGCTTTCTCACAGTATTGTAGAACTAACTAGGATGGACCAGAAGAAGGCAAAGAAAGTCACTGGGGAGGATGCAAAGGAAAAATTGGGACAGGTAAAATCTTAGAAAGAGTAGCAAAAACAGAAGCCAAAAGAAGATGAGAAACTTTTTTGTTTAGAAGAAAAGTGGTGTTTTAAATACAGATTTCAAACGAGAAATTAAAATTTAAACACTGTAAGTGCCTCAGAGAGTCAGGCTCAAAAGTAGTCCCTTAATGGGACTCCAGCACAGCCTTTATTATTTAATGTGAAGAAGGAAAGGATTTGTCATTAAAGTTTAAAAATAATCAAAATAAAAATCCTTTTTGTTTTTGTGGGCTGACACTGTTATTAAGTACCATTGGGTGTCTATGAACCGGGAGTCATTTCTTGTGTGTGACAGAAGTCTGATCCAAATCCAAAGTTAAGCTACTTTTGGCCTTTTTGATGCCTATAATTTTTGGATCAATTACGCTGGACTATATATTTGAGCGATTTGCTCTCTTAGCTGCACTTCACATTTACAGCCTTCACACTTATAATCTGTACACTAGCTGCTGTGGACTTGCTGGTTCTGGAATTTGATATAGCAATGGTATTTGAGGTAATTGAATTAAAATGGGGTCAACTGGAAGAGCCCGGGCTCTGGGTAGCATAACAAACCCAGTCAACCCATAATACTAAACATTCTTGTATTAGGGCTTGTCTACATGGTAAGTGAGGGCGCGACAAGCCAGGGTGTAAATCTACTAGCTTGCCACACACCAGCTGGCCGTGGTGACTCTGCTATGGCACACTAAGAGTTCCATAGTGCAGTGTGACATAGTGCTGTTGATTAGTCCTTAGATTGTCACACTCGCTGCAAAGGCCTGGGGAAATACCTGAATCAATGTACACTCTTTCCATCACCATCTTCCGATGGGGCTGCTCTGGCCCCTGAAGGATCCCCTACAGGAGTATTGAGGAAGGCGGCCATTTCCCATTTCCCTTCCTTGCACTCTTCCTGAGATTTAATCTGGGCCAGAATAAATACAGTGGGTGAAATTATTATAATATAGGGACAATATGTCCAACCATAAGGGAGAATTGAAATCAAGTGGGAGGTCTGCCAGGGTCTGCCAGAGTAAGGACCTTAGGAATTAGCCCTTAAAGATGAAGAACTAGCCCTCCAGCACCCAAGTGGTTATTTAGTGGGTGCCTCATAAAATAGTTCTACAAGTCCTGTAACCATTCCTATGACAGTAATTATTAGTAAGTAAAAATAAAACATTGGCCAGAGTGCTTAATCCCTACACAAGTTTTAATACGTTGCTTTGATGAGTGTCGGTATTTTCCAACAACAAAATTGTGCATTTCTCTCATTATGGGTGGAACTATTCTCACAACATTGCTACTTACTTTGATGAGGAAAAGTTGTTTGAAAATTAAATCTGTGAGTAAATGCACTGTGGTGTACACAGTTCATAGCTCTCATAAATTTAGCACACAGGAATTTATTTCAGCAGCTACAGCTTTCAGTAGTTCATCAGTTTTGTTTTGCATGAATGTAATTTACCTTTCAACCACCAACGTCTTACAGTACAGGTCTTGTATTTAAACAAAACTGGTACTGTAACAGTACTCACATCATGCTTCTGAGGGTGAAAAAACCTGATATTTTTTCCAAACTTTTCCAAGCAGTTAAATAGAAATGTAAATGTATGTTTCTGTACATTTTTAAAGCAATGTTAACATTTTGGTAGTACAAGGCTAGTAAAATTATACCTATGATCATACAACTGCTATTATTTATTAATATAATGATGGATAAGCTTTTTCTTTTCTTTTTTTAACCCCAGGAGAAGGAAGGGACATTGAAACACTGTGGCATTGTATTTCATGATCTCAGTTCTAAAGGGAAAAGACATTTTGTGGCCTAATATGAAGTAAATCATTGAAATTCAAAGATGATCTTGTCAGCCAGAGATGGCCAGACACGGGGGGGGGCGGGGCGGAGAATATTTTAGTTTACACAAATGCAGAGGTCTGGATCTCAGTTTGGTTATATCAACAATATATCACCAATGGAAATTTTGCCTTACTTTGGTATGTAGAATTTGGACAGATTTCTGCCAAGAGTGTTTAAGTCTTTTTGTTATAAAATACAGGATCCAATCCAGATTCCATTAAAGTTAAAAGGATTTTTGGCATAGATTTCAGTGAAAGTAGCCTAGGGTTCCTAAGCATGACAGCAGAGATGAGGGAGAAGCCATCTGACTGTACAGTAACTCCTCACTTAACATCCTCTCACTTAGTATTGTTTCGATCTTACGTCCCTGCTCAATTACAGAACATGCTCCATTTAAAGCTGTGCAATGCTTTGCTATAACGTTGTTTTGCTGCCTGCTTTGTCCACAGCTGGCAGCCCCCCTATCTGGTCCCTTATGCTCCCCAACCCCCCACCCCAGTGCCTCCTGCTAGCTGGCAGACCCCGCGGATCAGTGCCTTTCCCCCTCATCCCCCCACCTCCTGCCCATGGCAATCAGCTGGCTTGCAGTGTTCAGGAGGGAGGGGGGAGGAGAAAGGACGCGGCACGCCTTCCCCCCTCCCTCCCCTGCCCGCCACAATCAGGTGGCATGCGGTGTTCAGGAGGCAGGGAAGGGAGGGAGAGTCTGCGCGCCCTGTCCTTGCTCCTCCCACTCCCTCCTGCCTCCTGAACACCGCAAGCCAGCTGATTGCTGCCAGCAGGAGGCGGGGAGGGAGGGGGGAAGAGCGAGGACGCAGCCTGTGGAGTAAAGGGGGAGGAGGCAGGGAAGAAGAGTGGGGTTAAGAGTGGAGGCTTGGGGGAAGGGATGGAGTGGGTGGGTCCAGGGTTGAGCCCCTCCCGGCCCTGGTGCTTGCAGAGTAGGGGAAGCTGCCCCTGCTGGTGCACAACGTGCTTCTCCTAGCCTACAGCACCTTCAGCCTCCTTGCCTGCCTCGTTGTCTGCAGTGCCAGTGGGCTGTGCCTGTGGGGGGTAAGGCGGGGGAACCTCCCAACTATAGTACAGTACTGTACTGTATGGCAAAAAAAAATTCCCTGGAACCTAACCCCCCCGCCATTTACATTCATTCTTATGGGGAAACTGGATTCGCTTAACATCGTTTCACTTAAAGTCACATTTTTCAGGAACATAACTACAAAGTGAAGTGAGGATTTACTGTATATATATACAATACAATAATTCCATCCCAAATACTATATGAGCTTCAGGGGTGTGTTTCTTGATGCATTTTGCTTTCCTGACTCCTTTCTGTTTACAATAACTGATTTATACTATAGTTGGTGTTACACCTTTCTATTTACTACAGTTGATTTACTCTGCTCTGTAGTTTATACCAATCATGGAATACTGTCAAAATAGAGTAAATCATATAACTTTATATGGTATTTTACAAGCAGGAAAACTATTCAGGTAAACTGATAGGAATGGGAGCTAAAGCCCTGTGTTGTGATTTCTAGCACCGTTACTGGGGTTGCCAAAGAACCTGAAGTTCAAAATGAATTCCAAACAGCTCCCATGGATTCTTAAAATTTTAGTAAAATAGGAAGCCAAACTTTTGATAGCTTTATTAGCACATATAATTCAAAATAAGCTGTGATATGTTTTTTTAATACTTCAAGGCTATCTTTTAATGTCAACTTAATTCCCTGTAAGATATTATTAGGCTTCCTAAAGAGTCAAACGTCAATGCTAGTGAGTAGCTGGACTGATATTTTTGCAAGAATGAAGTGGGTATTTGTTAGCCGGATTAGAAGTTATTTCTCTAATTCACATTCCAGTAATGCATGCCCATTCCCAGTGTCTTCTTAAGATGCTTAGCTTCTCCAGTGATCATGGTCATATAAGTATCAAGGTAAGTTGGTATGGAATAGAAAGACAGACAAGATTACATCATTGGGGCTTAACATAAAATATGTGCAGCTAATCCTTGTTACATTATTGAGATTCCCTTTATGCAGCATTTTCTCCTACATTTATATCTCCCAAGAATTTCATTTTGAAATGTATTGCAAATACCACCTATTACCCTCCCATATTATCTCTATCACACAAGTATCCATTGATTTAAAAAAAATAAATAAAGTAGCTCACAAATGTGATCACAATAGGAACAATATGGTAATGTGAAAAATAATATGAAAAATGTTTTATTATGACAACAACTACACTTAGCAAGTTAAAAATATCCCTGTTTCATCATAGACTAGTAGGAAAATCTGTCAAGTGTCTTGCACTTACCAAAAGCATCCTTTTGTAGAACCTGGACTTATAGCAAGGATAAGAGTCTTAGAAAGGAGAAAATATTTGGACATTTTTTTCCTTTTACAGCATTAAAAGGTTATTAAATTGCCACAATGCCAGTAGTGAAGTAATCACCGAAAAAAATAATTCTTTAAGGGAGTAAAACACCTTGACAAGCAAAATGTATAAACCTGTTACAAGACATATAGGGTCATTCTTAGCGAAATGCAAGGCAAAAGCCTTTTAAGAGAGTACTTTTCCTGCTATCTTGCAGAATAGTGCAACTAGGCTGCGTCAATGCAGGTTGATGAGGGCAGAACAGTTAGCTACACCTGTTCCCTAACTAACCTTTCAACCAAAGTTCCATTGGTGAGAGGCGACTGTTTCAATTAATATTGTTTGGAGACTGCCAGCCACTGATTCCTCCACTCCCATTGTAAATGCCCTATGATTTCTGGGACTGTGCTAGAGTTCATTAATATAACTTGATTAATTATAGTACATTTTACAGGATGCTGAGTCATAATGTAACATACTGCTCAATGCATGAAAATGTGACAAAATGTGGTTTTAGGATGTTGGCAAAACATAGTGAATAATTAAAGAACGCCAGACAGTCACTGCGGAAGGAAGATATTATTTACAGATTTGTCAATAAATTTGTTCATCTACAGATTGCAGAAATGGTGCCAAACATTTTTTTCTTTTGATAGAATTTTGCTTTTTTGTCATAAAACAGAATTGTATTTGACGTCTCTACGCTATTCTAAGTAAGCAATACTTGCTACAGATGCCCAACAGCAAAACCTGTTTTAGGAGAGCCACAACCTGTCCAGAGTGCCACAGCCTCCCTCAGTCTTTCTGAGGGGTTTAGATATTATCGGGGTGTAAAAGCTGTAGCTTGGAATAAAGGCACCAAGCAAAAAAGCATAATTTGACCAAAAATGCAGCAGCTTGGGAACTCAGCAACACAGACTACAAATTTCAGAGTAGCGGCCGTGTTAGTCTGTATTCGCAAAAAGAAAAGGAGTACTTGTGGCACCTTAGAGACTGACCAATTTATTTGAGCATAAGCTTTCGTGAGCTACAGCTCACTTCATCGGTCACTTTGGATGGGCTATTACCAGCAGGAGAGTGAGATTGTGTGGGGGGAGGGGTGGAGGGTGAGAGAACCTGGATTTGTGCAGGAAATGGCCCACCTTGATTATCATGCACATTGTGAAGAGAGTTGTCACTTTGGATGGGCTATCACCAGCAGGAGAGTGAGTTTGTGTGTGGGGGGGGTGGAGGGTGAGAGAACCTGGATTTGTGCTGGAAATGGCCCAACTTGATGATCATGCACATTGTGAAGAGAGTTGTCACTTTGGATGGGCTATCACCAGCAGGAGAGTGAGTTTGTGTGGGGGGGGGGAGGTGGAGGGTGAGAAAACCTGGATTTGTGCTGGAAATGGCCCAACTTGATGATCACTTTAGATAAGCTATTACCAGCAGGACAGTGGGGTGGGAGGAGGTATTGTTTCATGATATCTGTGTGTATATAGAAAAGGAGTACTTGTGGCACCTTAGAGACTAACCAATTTATTAGAGCATAAGCTTTCGTGAGCTACAGCTCACTTGCATCTGATGAAGTGAGCTGTAGCTCACGAAAGCTCATGCTCTAATAAATTGGTTAGTCTCTAAGGTGCCACAAGTACTCCTTTTCTTTTTGCGAATACAGACTAACACGGCTGTTACTCTGAAACCTGTGTGTATATAATGTCTGCTGCAGTTTCCACGGTATGCATCCGATGAAGTGAGCTGTAGCTCACGAAAGCTCATGCTCAAATAAATTGGTTAGTCTCTAAGGTGCCACAAGTACTCCTTTTCTTTTTACAGACTACAAAGAGCACAATGCTGTACTGGCTCTCTATGCCATCCCCTTTGGGCAAAGAGGCCATAAAGCTGACATGCTCAACCACTGAGGATTTAGCTGACCGTATCTGCCCTCCACATAGGTCCCAGAATAGGGACCATATCAGAGGCATGGAAAGATCACTGCCATATCCAGCAGCCTCCAGCCCCCATATCAGTCCCTGTGGGATATTGACAGCCAGTTGCAAATTCCAGCTGCTCTGATTTGTGCCAGAGCCAAACTGACCCCCCAACCATCCCCAGAATCAGCACAGAGGGAAGCATAAATGTGGCACAGAGTCCTCTTTTCTCACATCCTTTCAGCCTTGCATTGACTGGAACATAGCCAGTCTCAAGCATCAGGTCCTATATAAGTCACAGAGTCACGTGCAAACATGGTGTATTAACTAAAGTTTTCCATCAAAACACTTTTCTGATGGAAAACTCAAGTTTTACTGGAATACCATTTTCAGAGAAAGAACCTCCTTTTCTCAAAAACCCTTGGGTTTTTTCATCAAAAAACCTGAAAATTGGAATAGAAAAAATGTTTCAGTTTTTGGCTAATAATTTTTCATTTGCCAGCAGTTTCTGGCTTTTATATAAAAGCACAACATTTTCTGCTGATAATTGCAAAAAAAAAGAGATAATTTTCATCAAAATTTTCCATAGGTTAAAAACGCGACATTTTCCAACTAGCTCTGGGATTGACTCTTTCTTTATTGTTTCTCCCAACCATACAAGTCTCAGTTATATCACAAGTCTTTGTGAATTTTGTAATAATGGATCTTCATAGGGGCTATGAATGTCCAAGTACAGAGAAAAATAGCAGGATTTTGTACTCATAGTCCACATACAAAATGTATTGATGCGAAGCAATGTGTTTTAAATTGTAGATATGATATTTGACATTCTACTTGTGCATGTGCCACCTTCATAATTCAGGATGGACTGAAAGCTGAACTGGTGTCTGTGCCTTTATGAGGCCCAGTCTCCGTGGAAATCCTGACCAGTCCACACAAGAGATCCACTTCCTAGACACTACGGTGCTAATAAGCGATGGTCACATAAACACCACCCTATACTGGAAACCTACTGACCACTATGCCTACCTAGATGCCTGCAGCTTTCATCCAGACCACACCACATGATCCATTGCCTACAGCCAAGCTCTACGATACAACCGCATTTGCTCTAACCCCTCAGACAGAGACAAACACCTACAAGATCTCTATCAAGCATTCTTACAACTACAATACCCACCTGCTGAAGTGAAGAAACAGATTGACGGAGCCAGAAGAGTACCCAGAAGTTACCTACTACAGGACAGGCCCAACAAAGAAAATAACAGAACGCCACTAGCCATCACCTTCAGCCCCCAACTAAAACCTCTCCAACCTATCCTGAAGGATGACCCATCACTCTCACAGATCTTGGGAGACAGGCCAGTCCTTGCTTACAGACAGTCCCCCAACCTGAAGCAAATACTCACCAGTAACCACACACCACACAACAAAACCACTAACCCAGGAACCTATCCTTGCAACAAAGCCCGTTGCCCACTCTGTCCACATATCTATTCAAGGGATACCATCATAATCACATCAGCCACATCATCAGGGGCTCATTCACCTGCACATCTATCAATGTGATATATGTCATCATGTGCCAGCAATTCCCCTCTGCCATGTACATTGGCCAAACTGGACAGTCTCTACGTAAAAGAATAAATGGACACAAATCAGACGTCAAGAATTATAACATTCAAAAACCAGTCAGAGAACACTTCAATCTCTTTGGTCACTCGATTACAGACCTAAAAGTGGCAATTCTTCAACAAAAAAACTTCAAAACAGACTCCAATGAGAGACTGCTGAACTGGAATTAATTTGCAAACAGGATACAATAATAAAAACTGCGAGTGGATGGGTCATTACACAAAGTAAAACTATTTCCCTATGTTTATTTCTCCCCCCCCCCCGCCCCATTCCTCAGACGTTCTTGTCAGCTGCTGGAAATGGCCCACCTTGATTATCACTCCAAAAGGTTTTTCCCCCCCACTCTCCTGCTGGTAATAGCTCACCTTACCTGATCACTCTCGTTACAGTGTGTATGGTAACACCCATTGTTTCATGTTCTCTGTGTATATAAATCTCCCCACTGTATTTTCCACTGAATGAATCCAATGAAGTGAGCTGTAGCTCACGAAAGCTTATGCTCAAATAAATTTGTTAGTCTCTAAGGTGCCACAAGTCCTCCTTTTCTTTTTGCATCATAGCAATGAAGGGCCTGCAAGGTGGGACTAGACTGTGCGTCCGAGAAGCCCTATTTGATAGTGTTCCACACTCATGAAGAGGAGCAAAATTAGGGTCATGAGGTTTTGCACAACGTGCAAAGTAAATGGGTTTAAAAGGTTACCAAATCACAATGGCAGCAGTTTACATCACGTTTGAATGGATGTAATTGCCCACACAAGGTGCAAAGCAATGGTGAACCAAAATCAGGATGATGCCATTCTCAGGGAACAGTATCCCATATCTGGCACTCCTTCAACAGCTTACAGAACCCAGAAGTCTCCAACTGCTTTAAAGTCCTTGAATCATATGTTTGAGGTGACAGGATTCCTTCAATTCAACCTACTGTGCTTCAGAACAATTTTGAGGAGCAAAGCCCTTGCACACAAGCTTTGCTGCAGTTCTCAGTGGTAATCTAGGTGTGTTTCCTCATCCCCAAAGTAGTTTTTTCACAAGACTTTCATGTGTATGTATGTGTGTGTGAGAGAGAGAGAGAGAGAACGAAAGGCCATACTGGATCAGACCAGCGGTCCCTCTAGCCCAGTATCCTGTCTTCTGACCGTAGCCAGTGCCCGATGCTTCAAAGGGAATAAATGGAACAGGGCAATTACTGAGTGATCCATCGCCTGTCATGCACTCCCAGCATCTGGCAGTCAAAGGTTTAGGGTCATCCAAAGCATGGAGTTGCATGCCTGATCATCTTGGCTAATAGCCATTGATGGACCTATCCTCCATGAACATATCTAATTCTTTTTGAACCCAGTTATACTTTTGGGCTTCACAACATCCCCTGGCAATATGTTCCACAGGGTGACTGTGTGTTGTGTGAAGAAATACTTCCTTTTGTTTATTTTAAACCTGCTGCTTACTAATTTCATTGGGTGACCCCAGGTTCTTGTGCTATAAGAAGGGGTAAATAACACTTCCTTATTCACTTTCTCCACACCATTCATGATTTTATAGCCCGCTATCATATCCCCCCTTAGTCATCTCTTTTCTAAGATGAATAGTCACAGTCATTTAAATCTCTCCTCATATGAAGCTGTTCTATAACCTTAATCATTGTTGAGAACACAAAGCACAAACTGATTCCAGCATGCACATTTGACCTAAAATCTGGCTACCAGCATAATTAATTCTTTAGTGAATCCTCACATCTTTCTTATGGAATTACAGTTTTGTAATCAGGAACTTATGTGGTTTATCCCTAAATAATTTCTGTGAAATACAGTAAGGACTATTTCAGGCTTCATTATCTTCCTGAGCAAGAATAAACATTGACCATCATTAGTGAAAGGCCTGGATGTTACTCCATGAAAATGTTTTTAAAACATAAAGAATTTCTTTACATTTTTCTAGCAAAGTAAGTTACAAAATAAAATCCATCAGTTTTTTTGTTTCTTTGTTTGTTTAACTGAAATTCAGTAAAAACAGAGGCTGAAAAAGGTATTAGATTCCACTCCGTTTCTTACAGTTTAGATGCAAGACACAAATTTAAATAATTATGGTTGCATTTAGAAAACATGCATACAGGCAAGCTCACTTACTAAATCTACTTGTAAGATCAGTATCTGGCTCATTATTTATTGCTTTGATTTTTTGCACTTTTTTCTTTTAACACAATACAAATGGTAACCAAATTGTGTATTAACTCACATAAATACTATTCTTAAAGTTATCAGAGGCATATAGCACATAAAGTAATTGCCTTAAAGGTATTTTTCTTGTGCAATTTAAAAGGATTACCTCTCTTTAAAAATGTGATATTACAAATGAAGCTTGTTTGTTTAAAGTTCTATTTAAAATTAAACTATATTTGTGTGCACAAATATACTATAAGGGGGCTAAAATCTGGCAAATAAATCCCAGTGTATTCTGAGAAACGGAAATTATCCATTCCTGTATTATGATTAACGGTTAAAATCCATTCTCTACTGCTCCCCATGTTTCAGAAAGAACAGAAGCTTTTGTTTTCCTGACAAAAAGAAAAAGGCACATCTCTCTTTACAGTGAATGCATTAGAATAGAATGGGGGGCAGGGGGCTTCCACTCTGTCGTCACAAAGCCATAGAAATTTGGATTAAAAGCACCCAGGTCAGACCAAAGGATAAGTTAAATCCATGAGCTATGTTTATGAGAACATCAGCAATACCGGGAATATAAACAAAAAATATGGTTGATTAAAATATATTTTGCTGAGATATGTATTAACTTGTGTGGTGCGCTGTAAATGTGGATTAAAATATGTAACAAGTAGTTGCACTGAGTCACAAGTGCATAAACTTTAAATTGCCTTTTAAAAGATTGTCACATAAGAAAGATTTTAAGGGCCTGATCTAAGTCTTTACATTGCCTTGAATCGGAGCTGGGACAAGCTCTAAATGAATGGGATCCTGATAAAATGCCATCATTTCAATAAGGAACATGATCCTAATATCACCCTATTCCGGGCAACAAGATCTCTGGTTTACAGAGTGCCTGATGGTGCATGGATCTAATGTCAGTGTTTCAGAACCTGCCATTCAGTTCAACTGTGTACTACAAAACTAAACTTGCCCAGAGGACTATGGAGAATTTTTCAAATCTAAGAGAAAAAAAAAACAAAACTAAATTCAATCGCTTCTGAAAGAGTCAGACAGCATGAGAGCAAGCCTACTTCCCCAAGTGAAGAAAAAGCTATTGTGGGGGTCTCTTGGCACCAACAAAGAAGAGGTCTTTTTCTTTTTCTTTTTTTAACTGATTCATTTCACATTTTTATTTAGGCTTCACACTTTTCCTGGGGCCTCTGGGCTCCTGTCCAGGCCAAGATACTCCATGATTGACTTTGATTTTCTGAGGTAAATGATCTGTTGCTTTCGGACCAGTGAAAGGAGGGGTGGGGAGGGAAGCGGCTCAGTATGGCCTCGATTTGGCTTCTGCCTCCCTGACATTGTACACACTAATGCAATGTGAAGTAGGACGTCTAAATAGCCTGTCAAACTTTTTTGATGTTAGCGAACCCACAGATGGGATTCATTTCCACACTGTTCGAAAAACGTAAACGATACAAGGACATTAAAGAGCATTAAACTACTTGATGACATTTTGGTCACATTAATGAAAAGTGGCATTTATAAACTAAGGAAAAAAATAAGGGGAAGAGAAGGGAAGCGAGAAGTGGGAGAGGAATTAAAATCAATCAAAACCCCAAAGGGACTTGGGCAGTCTCTGGACATTATCAAAGAAATTAGGACTTTAAAATGAAATAAACCCCAAAATGAACTTTATATGTGTGCATCTGTATGGAAAGGCCCCTGGTCGGCCAGTGAGTCCTAAGGAAACAGATGAGCTGCTCAGTTAGGGGCACATTGTGACACATTTACTCATGTTGAACAGTATCTTCCTCCACAAGGAATCCCATTGAAGTCAGTGAATAAGGTATCCAAACCCAGCCCTCAGTATCAGTCCCTGCTCAGCTAGGGCCTGATCCAGGCCCTATGAACATCTATGGAAAGACTCCCAAATGGCGTCAGTGGGCCGTTCAGTATTGGTTCTACCATACAAGTCAAAAGAGACGATAACTCAGAGCAACAAAATATCATGTGCAGCAAAGTTTTCAGGCCCAGTCATGCTGCATTTACAACCCATTAGGATTATTCAGATGAGTAAAACGGCAGGACTGGACCCTGCCTGTGTAACTACCAGGTAGGGGTATACATTTGCCGGGTTGCCTGCTAGGGCAGCAGAGGCCCTGGAGCCGGCTGTGCCAGGACCCCAGTTTTGCAGGGAAGAAGTCGACAGGAGACAAGCTGTTCTGGCTACAGTACTGCCACGAGCAGCAGCGGAAGCGTATTTTTTCCAGCATTTGTGGTCACATTAATTGCTAATGACAAAGGCAACCTTCACTCTGTGTGGTTTCCTGCCTATATTTGGATCCTTTACAAGGCCTCCCTTTCCCCTTACCCCTCCCTCCCCTGCCTCCCCCCCCACCCCCGGTCCCTGATAGGAAATGCAATCTGAGATGTGCGAAAAAACAGTGCGCATATTGTCGTTTAATTGGCCCCTCACTCGGGCGCATCGGGCCCCAGCGCGTGTGCTGTAGGGTGTCTGCTCCACAACAGGAAAGAATAAACCCAGACTCAAATCATAGGAAATTCATCAAATATGCTTCTTAGAGTTCTGTCTTTCAAGGTCTGTTTCCCTGCCATATGATCTCTATAAACCAAATTACTGCTGGCCTGAGTACAAGACTGGAGGCGCCTGGGGCTAACATATAATGAATGCCAAATGCATGTGACAATAGACTGATCATGGAGAAGAATGGAAATTTTTTAAGTAGTTCTTTTATTTCATTTATAAAAAACAAACTGACTACACTTAATACATTTAAAAGGAGCCAATCATTTCCCTTCAGTTCCAGACCTGTGTAACAAACCTTTTATATCAACCCCATTAAATTGGTAGGACATAAGATCCTTTGGCATGAGACTGAATAGGGTATAAACTAAAAATAAAATAACATCAAAAATACAAAGCTCATTTTAGGTTGGGAGGAAAAGATACATTATTGAATTAGTTCTATTTTTCCTTATGTAAGTCTTTGTAAAAAGATTGTTCCCTTTACTAAATGCAACAAGAGGCTATATGCCCTTCTGCTGGAATTCATCATCTCAGAACTGCTGGACTGTGAAAGAAAGAAAGAAAGAAAGAAAGAAAGAAAGAAAGAAAGAAAGAAAGAAAGAAAGAAAGAAAGAAAGAAAGAAAGAAAGAAAGAAAGAATAGATTAACGTGTGATGAATTATTTTGTCAATTTGTGCAATAAACTGGATTTTTTTTTTTACCCTGTGTTTGCCAATTACTTTAAATAACCTAACAACTTCAAGCGTTGCTATTGCAGGATCACAGGAAATGTAAAATCTCCCAAAGAAAAAATATTACCCTCTCAACTATATGCAGAAAGGTAATTAATATTGCTGTTTAGGTTTTAGAAAATATTGCACTTAGAACTGCAAGTCAACTAGCGGACCATCTATAACCTATAACTGCTTCCATATTCACAGACATCAGCAATCTCACAGTTACAAAAAAGTAATAATACGTCCATATTAATGGATCATAGTTTGTCCTTTGGGGAGTATATCTTTTAAAGGACCAAAGCAGCAATAATAGTTACTTTAAAATCTCTAACTGCTGTAATTGTTTTATATGAATTACAGTGCTAGTAGTAATTAATGATGAATGTTTTGTATATGGTAAGTATTTTATTGATACAGCCAAAGAAAAAAATAGCCTGCTTTTTAAGTTGACATTAAAAAAAGAAGTTGCAGTGTGAAGGTTTGGAACCGGTTAAATACAAGATTATTTTAACCACATTTCAGTGAGGACATGCAATATAGCCCATGAGGTCATGCAATTCAGCAGAAGGCTTATTTTCCCCTCTCCACAGGGTTTTTTTTTTTTTTTTTAGGTTAGAAAGAAACAAAAGCAAAATGTCAGGAATACCTCTTTTGACATATTTTAATCAAAATATCCATTCGGGATACAAAGTTGTATCCCTCATGAACCCTGTTGAAAGCACCTGTAGACATGCTAACATGCAACCCTCCTGCTCCAGTTGAAAAGTGGTGGGTGTGCTGGGTGCACCAGGAATGCACAAAGAGCCTCAATCATTGCACCTGAAAGTTGTTCCATGAGGCCAGACCCCTGTGCCTGTGTGGAGAAATTTACAGGATTGGGGCCGTAATTTGAAAAACTGGGAATGGTACTGAGTTTATTATCACATAGCAAAGCAGCTTGACAGTGCTTTACGTAAGCGTATGATAGCATTTGTTATGTGGGCCAGATTGCGTGCTCATGTCAGTGTAAATGAGGAATAATAACTTCACTGAAGTCAATGGCATGTGAGAGGGGCCAGAATCATTATTTGCAGAGGTTTTTTAGACACTGTTATGCAATATGCTCTGGGCTAAAGTCTGGCCTGTGAGTTAGCACAGGAAATTTTTTAATTTTTCCTAAAAATATTTTGTCTCTATTTTCAAGTTACACAAGTGTGAAGATCAATTCAAATTCAGTTTCAGGCACTCGCTCACTCTCACATATAACTAACTGGGACAAAATAATAAAACCCAGAAAGGCATTAGTTTGTATAGAATTTTTGTCAAATATTTAATTTTGGAGAATGATTTTTCTACATATGCACCACACAGCATGGATGCCAAAAAATATGGATGCCAAAATATGCATTTACATGAAAGACTAATGGTTCTGGTGTAGTAGCCATTACAGTCTTTTGTGCCAAAAATTCACTTTTTTCATATGACAGTTTAACATCAACAAATAATACATTTGTTTAAAAAATACTAGATTTATAGTTATGGTATATGATGTTCCTTAATGTAGCAAGAGAGTAATATCTTATGATGGACAGTTATATGCAAGCTGGTTTGAGTTCATACACCTAGCATTCTCCCATTTGTACAGCTTTGTGTCTTTTTCCCAAAGCGCTTGTCTAGTCTATTTGGAAATGTTAATGCTTAAAGCTTCTGTTGCTGTCTCTGGTAGTATGTTCTGTGCATTAATTACCCTTTGTATGAAGACATTTCTCTTAAGCTCCCTTAGTGCCTGACCACATAGCTTCAGTTTATGATGTCTTGTTTTTAGCCTGTTATCCTTCTGAACAGATTTAGGTAGACATTGACCCCCCAGTCTCCCAGCTTTAGAATAGTTCAAGATTCAAACCATTTCTGCATCTGGCCACTATCTTTAGTGCAATGAACCTAAGCCCATACCTATGAAGGTTGAAGATTCAGAAGTCTGGAGCTTTTATGCAAATGAGCCAGCAAACTTAAGTGGCATATTGAATGAACAGGCATTTCATTATTCACTTAAATATCCAGATAAGAGAAGGTACTACTGTCAAGGATGAAGCATGGAGCCTTCTTGTTGCTCCATAACCTGGACTCGGTGGAAGACTGTAATAAGGTTGCAGGGATGCCACCCACCCTGTTTAGTGAATGGGAGACTTGATTGGATCTGCAAGGTGCTGGACAGATCAGTATGAAAGGGTGAGTGAAAGCAGGAGTAAGCCCCCCATCCCCATGTGCACTTTGCTACCCATTGGCCAGCCAGAGAAAATGGAAGCCGATTAGCTCCCTGCTCCCCACCATCATTAATTTAAACTCTTTCCCAAGTATTGACTGGATCACCTTTATGTGCATGTTTCTTGATGCCCTCAAAGAATTCTAATAGATTGGTGAGGCATGACTTCCCCTACAAAAACCATGTTGCCTCTTCCTGCTTCTAATGTACTTAACAAAATTTACTATTGTTTTTGCATCTTTAGCAAGTTTCTTCTCAGATTCTTTCTTAGCTGCCTTATTATACTTTTACATTTTACTTGCCAGAGTTTGTGCTCCTTCCTATTTTCCTCATTTGGAGTTGACTTCCAAATTTAAAGAAATGCCTTTAAATCTTACTCTCCACTTTGCTTTATCATGTGCTAAAATGGGTTCCATTCCCTTGCTCTGCCACAGACTTCCTGTGTGTCTTGGGGCCAGATACACAAAGGGGTCTGACACTCAGCACTGTAATGCCTAACTTTAGGTGTCCTGTCTAAAGTAATTGGACCAAAAAGAGAGACTGGGAGAATGATTCTATAGCCCAGTGGTCAGAGAGAGGGAGAGTTCAGGTTTTGGTCCCTGTTGCACAGAATATTTAAGTATTCCAGACAAACTGGCACAGTTTCCACAGGAGAGAATACCCTATAGTCCTGGGTTTAGAGGAGTCAGGTAGGAGACATGAGTTCAAGTTACTACTCAGACTCAGGCAGAGTGGGGATTTCAACCAAGGGCTCCCATATCCTGGATGAATGCGCTAACCCCTGGGCTATGATGGGAGAAGCAACACAAACCATTTTTCCAAGAAAGGGCTGATCTGGCTTAGGCACCTAACTCCAGGAGTGAGTTCATGGCTGAAAATGCCAAGCAAAGAGAGGCACCTCCCTCCAGCCCAGAGTTAGGTACCTAAGTCTCTTTGAGTATTTCCTCAGTTTTTCCTATTTGTTACCTTAGGCAGCTCCCTGCTCAGTTTGCTGGGTTTCGTGGATCCCGTTCTTACATCCCTAGTCTCCTAAGGTAGTAAATTCCACTAGGTAGCAGGGTACCTAGAGTTAGGTGTCATAATGCTGAATCTAAGGCCCCTTTGTGGACCTGGCCCCTAGCCAAGAAGAGTTGGCCAGTTGTTCAGGAAACTAACACGGGCATCACCAGACTACATCTTCCAGTACCTGGTGAATACATTTCCCACTGTGTATTACATCTGATTATTATGGAACAGCATTACAGGGGTGGCAAATCAACACACTGCTCAAAAGCTTAAGCCCTATAAAATTCTTGACTTCTCTGTCTTAATTTAACTGTTGTGATTTTCAGTGTATGGCTGTGGGTACATCTCTAGTGAAATCACTGGCATGAGTGAAGAGTTAGCTTGCTCGAATAACACTAGCAGTGAAACCATGGCACCATGGGCAGCAGCAGGAGCTGTACAGGCCTGCCCAGGACACTGGGTATATTACTCAAGCAGCTAGCCAATGCTGCCGCAACTTCACTGTTATTATTATTGGAGCTAGCGAGAGCAAAGCATGCTCGGGTATGTCTACATGGGCTGCAGTCGCACCTCCGATTAAACTGTAGACAGACCCTGGTTTTTTTTTTTTGCAG
Organism: Lepidochelys kempii; assembly: GCF_965140285.1. Lineage (NCBI taxonomy): Eukaryota > Metazoa > Chordata > Testudines > Cheloniidae > Lepidochelys > Lepidochelys kempii. The sequence goes on along the minus strand of NC_136385.1, from coordinate 32,541,944 downwards.
AAGGATTTCCCCAGCAGCAATGAAATGGAGACAGAGGGGCATCACACTCTTGTATTTATCGTTCCTCTCTAGCCAGAAACACAAAGGTAAACTATTTTGAGAAAGAAAGAAAATGACATGGAGAACTTTGCAGGAAAAATTCTCTATATTCTGTTTAATGTTATCTGTACTGTAGTAAAGTTGAGGCCTCAAATGAGATTGGGGTGCCGTTGTGATAGATGCTTTACACCTACCTAGTAAGAGACAGTCCCTGCCTGACAGAACTTATGGTCTACATTGACAAAACAAACGAAGCATTTAAAACCATTGTAAGAAAACAAATTGAAAAAACTAAACAACAACAACAATATAGGGCCAAATTTGTGTGCACAGATACAGTATCGACACATACACAAAAGCTCATTATGGATAGGTATCTTTCCTGAATAGTGCGTTCATTAACTTGGATTTTACATATTTAGAAAAATTGATATGCATGTAAAACCCACACTACCTCACCAGAATAGATCTAAAAGACAAATGTATAATATAACACCCACACACCCTTTCCATCATGTATTATGTCTTACATATGAATCAAATCTTCCTGCTCTCAAAGCACAGGCACCTGTTGCTTCAACTAAAGATGAAGCCTATTTTGGTTTAATAGCATCAGGGCTTACAAAACACAGTGCCCAGAAAATTTGTTCTTCATTCAAAGAGTAAGTGCTGTAAGCCTGGAGAGGATACATATATAACATAGAAGTTGAACCCTGCTTTAAGTGCAAAATTGAAACACAACCGTAACTATACAGCTGCAACCAAAGCCTCAGAAATATATTGACTAATCATACAATATTACTAGTAAATGTCAAAAGAGAAGATTGCTGGTACATTTATTAATTTATAGTCAGTGCCCTTGAACAAGATTCAACATTTAACTACAGTCACCAGCATGATAATTGAGTTATTGTAATTATTTCCTATCATAAGTGTATGGGAAAATGTGTGGTCTTTCAGGTACTATTTTCCACTAGGTGAGAAAAGTTAGCAAATGTTAACATTTGAATGACAACCACTAAAACAACAACTACTGTATAAGAACATGACAGAAATCCACGAAGCAAAGAATATACCAAAAAAAAAAAGAAAGAAAGAAATGAAAGAAAAGCCTCCATGCGATGTGAAGTTAAAGGGTTACACAAAGAACCTACTGAGAGTCAACAAATACTGCAAGAGAGCCAAAGAACATAGTCAGTTGAACATGTGTGTGTCTTGTTTATGCAAGCTTTTTCAGGGACTGTTTTTCATAAAAGAAGTGCAGTACTGTTTAAACATATAAATACAATTAGGAAGGCTCAGTCACTGTGTTTCTGAGGGTATGTCTTGGCTGCAGTATGATCAGGAATTTAGGCTGCTACTGAAGGAGGAATCATTCCTGTCCTGAGGCAAATTAGATTTAGATCTCCTACTGGAGTTGATGACTTCATTTTAGCCAGCTTTTTTTCCCCTTCCTCCTGTACACAACGGGACATCTGTAAACTGCTGTGTTTGGAGCTGGCGTTCTCAGCTCTTTTACACATTATGAGTGAAAGTATAAATATCAGTGTATAAGATATGAATGTAACCATAGTGCTTATAGTTGTAAAGCAAGCAAATGGAAATACTGTAGTAGTCAAGGTTAGATAGTTGTATAGTGTAGTTGTAGCCATATTGGTCCTAGAATATTAGAGCAACATTTGAGGTATTAGAGGTAATATCTTTTATTGGACCAACTTCTGTTGGTGAGCGAAATGAGCTTAACCAAGAGTGTAAGCTCGAAAGCTTGTCTTTCTCACCAACAGAAGTTGGTCCAATAAAAGATATTACCTCACCCGCATTGTCTCGCGAAGGTAAAATGGTGTCTGAGAATTTAAAAAAAAAGTCTCCAAAGAAAACTGATGCTACCTACAGTAGAATTCATGTTATGTGACTGATCTTCAATCAAAGAAAATGTAGCAAAAATAACAGTCATAGAAGATATCACTATTTACCTTGCAAGCTCTTCAGAGCAAGGACTGACTTTTCGTTGTGTGTGGGCACACTCCTCAGAACTAGGGTAACCAGATGTCCTGATTTTAAAGGACAGTCCCAATATTCGGGTCTTTTTTTATATATAGGTGCCTATTACCCCTCAGTCCCTGTCCCAGTTTTTCATACTTTCTATCTAGTCACCCTGCTCAGAACAGTGGGGGCCCGATCCCTCCTGGAGCCTATAGACGCCACTGTAATGCAAATAAAAAGTTAAATTATAACAACAACTTTTAGAGAGGAGGCTTTTCTCAGTACATCTCCTCCTTTTAACATCCACAAAACATTTTTTCCACATGAATATTTGCCTAATCATTTTTAAAACTATTGATATGGGTTTCTGCAGTTACTCATCATATACCTCTTCAAAGCATATATTAAATATGCTGGGTGAAATCCTGGCCCAACTGAAGTCAATGGGAGTTTTGTCATCAATTCCAATGGGGCCAGGATTCCATCCTTGGTTGTTAAATTCAGTCAGAAACCATAGACTTCTATTGTGCAACATCCAGTTTCATCCAACCATTGAAGAGCTTGGGGAAGGGGCTGGATCAGTTTCCAGGTGAATTTTGAGACTTGATGGAGTACAATTCAATCAATTGTCAAGGCTTGACCTTGAAAATGTCTTTTGTTTTTAAATATAAACCAAAGTCTTTGGACCAAATTTTGCTTCCAATGAACTTTGTAAATTTAAAGTAACTCTATTTACAATAGTGTAACTAAAAGCAGGATTGCATCCTTTGGCTTTACTCTTATCTTTGGGCTTTTGTTTGAAGGATGCTTGCACAGATTAGAATGCTGAAAATCGGAATCAGACACCTCTCTATTTTCCATCCTTAATCCCTCAAATGACCTGTACAAAAATAAATGAAACACTCTGTAAAGAAGACTATATCAATCCATTAAATTTACTGGTGTGTTTAAAACATATATGCACACAGTATGCACTGACCCCTCTTTATAGGAGCAGGCCTTCAAGATATAGCTGCATGCATGTCTGAAAATAGCTGGGCCATTTTCAAACTTTCCTCTTCTGAATTTGAGAATCTCAGCCTTAAAGATGTCCCACCACAGTTTGTCTGGCCCCGGGGAAAGACTAGCTATTTTATGCAGCGGCCAAATCAGTTAGTGATTTCATAGACTCTTCCCATCCAGTAGTGTCATATGTATAGCTGGAGGAGGCCACCCACATGGTCCAGTGTTGTGGTCTGGTTGCTCTGTAGGAAAAAAAGAGTATAAAGTCAGCTTTTTGGCTTCTGCCAATTCATCCAGATGATTTCAATTTGTTAGGATTCCATTTGAATGGTCAGCATTACTTTGACAAAGCTGTGCCAATAGGCAACTCTGTTTCTTCGGCAGCCTTTAAGCACTTCAGTATATTTTGGGAGTAGGCAGAGATACAGCTATCTGTTTTACGATCCATTACCCAGATGGCTTCCTAACTGTAGGTCCATTAGGCAACTCCCAAATATGCAAGTGTTTATTTTGTGGCTTTTACACAATAAACACTTTCCTGATCTGGGGATTCAACTGACTGAGTAAAGGAAAGATTATGACAATATCCCTACCTTAGAGGGCCATACATTGAGTTCATTTTTAAGTGGAATCTAGATTACTGCAAATTACAGTAACACATTGCAGGGAACTTGTTCATTAGTAGTCAAATCAGTAAGTGCCAAAAAATTGACCCTACAGTTTTTACAGTCATCTCCAAGGTACTTAAATTGTGTGTGGAGGGTAATATTACCAGAGAGGTTGTTTTCTTTTTTAACCAGTGTTTGGCAACTGTGACTTTGAGCATGAAAAGACCTCAAGACTCTATGAGATTATCTACTGATCACAAAAAAGACTTAAACATTTAAAATGTGATGCAGTTTTATTATGCAGTAAAAGAGAGGAAATAGTCTTGGCACTTATTATGATGTTCCTGGTGTTCAGTAAGTTAACCATCAGCATGAGTCCAACCTCATATTGGCAAGAATCTCATGTTCTCAGAGTTTCCATCTACTAGCTGCCATTTCATTAGGGGGATGGTGTGTGGAGAACAAATGGGTTCTCTTTCCAGACATTCAGACTGTTGTATAGATTGTTAAATCATCAGAGAAATTAAGTGTTTTGAGGCAATTCGGGACTCACACAATGCACCACATGACATATAAGACTTATTTCACAGTGAAGTACTGCATGTACTTGGAAAAGCAAATAGAATTGCTGATATAACTGATTAACTCATTACCTTCAGCAAAAATTCTGATTTTTGGAAACAGATGCAGATAAGCACCCAGTATTAGTTCACAGTTTCCTATTCATAGTGGGCAGCTAATGACTTTGGATTTGCCATAAAATTTTGTGCCATCTCTTCCATCAAAACATTCAGGAATTACGTATAGAGAGGGAGTTGTTTTCACAATGAAATATAATCCACAAAATAAGTGTCTGGACCAAGAGAAAGACCATTTCATGGCATTTCAGTTCCAATGGTCAGGGGGAAAAAGCCATTAGTTAATGGCTTCCCAGCTGGTAGGCACACACATTCTTTCCTGATTTTTAGTAAATTTATGGGCTTCCTGAGCCAACCAAGAATCTTATATTTACAGAACTGCTAAATTCTCAAAAAATTTTATAGACCTAACAGTGAATTGATACTCTAAGGAAGTTAATAAAAGTCTGATGCATAATATGAATAGCGGTTTTTCCAGTAATGTTCCTTCATTGAATAGTATTCATGCATCCATACAACCTCAGACTATTCGCTTGTCAGTCTTATAAGATAAAGTCGGACTTTGTCAGTAATTGGATGGAAGACCTCTAAGGAAAACCTGGCTGCTGCAGGTATTAGTGCAGATGAAAGAGTAGATGGCACTTCTCCTTCTAATAGTAGTGAGCCACAGTCTTAGCATAGTGCTAAGAGGCAATTTGGGGATAGCGGTTCTGAATAAAACTGGAAACTGAGGCTCCTGACCATCTATGATCTTTAAATCTCCAGTGGCATTTTCCCTGATTGTTTGGATCTTGGGAATCCATTGGTTTCAGGGGCTGGACTCCTGTCACTTCCAGAAGATGAGGGAAGAGGATTAAACCATGCATATCTACACAACATGGAAAAAAATCATAGGAAACTTCTCAGGTACAAAGTTAAGAGTTTTCTGTCCCCAGCATGAGAATAGCCAATGTAGAGGACAATAGGACCTTAGGTAACAAACCCTCACATTTGTAGTAAGCATTATTATCCCCCTTTTACAGATGGAAAAACTGAGATATGTGTGTTAAGCAATTTACCCAAGGCCATAGACAGATCTTGTCAGATCAGGTAACAGAACTCAGGAGCTCCAAGCACCCGTTAGCTCTGCTTAGACCATTTCCTCTAAGGGCCAGATCCTGCAAGGTGCTGAGCACTTTAGAGTTCCATTGACTTCAATGGGAGTGGAGGGTGCTCAGATCTCTCGGGAGTCATTTGCAGGATCTTGTCCTATGCTAATATAAAACAGTTCAGTGAAAATGACAAAAGAGTCAGCTATATGATCCTGACAACAGGCAACTTCAGCTCATTTCTGTAGCAAAGACAGGTTTGCTCAGTCGGTTATTGATGGTAAGTGCACTCACCTCGTTATTTAGTAGCTGCACAGCAAAACATACTTGAGGCAAGATAATTTGGGGAAAATATGGGAAATAAAAATGTCCTTGGTTCTATTCCACCCCAGTGTACATCTGAGGGTGCCTATTTTTATTTACTTTTTAATGCAATTTAAACTCTTAAAAAAAATCTGAACATACAATATCAAAATTCCAGGATACTGGTCAATTCAATCTAAAATTTAGTCTTCTGAATACTTGTCATGTATGTAACTGTTTACCTGTTCCAAACCATAAAAGACCACGCAAAATCTGGAGGAGCTGACCAAAAAAATTACATAGGAATTCCCGTCTCCAAATCTGAAAAATAAGTTTGAGACATATTTTTACACAAGTTAAAGCTTACAGTGCACCACTATTGGTTCAGGAATAGTTTGGGAAATGAGCTAGCAACTAAGAATTGCATCCTTAGGGACAGAGGGCTCCCTCTCAGCCTGCACTGACCCTCCTCCGCCATCTTTGAACCACTTTTTGTCAGTGGACAGCTGGGTCAGTGGACTCCTCCACCTGTTTGCTCTTCCTCCCCTGAAGTGCAGAGATTTCTGTGTTTCCAGATATACAGGCAGCAATAGTTTTAGCACATAGACCAACAGGATTCATCTCATTGCAGTTGCCAGTAAATATCACACGCATTATTTAAGCAGGAGAAGAAGGAAACCAATATAGTTTAAGGTATGTACTCTTAATCTAACAAAGACCGGTGCCCTGACTTCAGCAACGAGGTGAAGGTGCTAAATCAATGACCTCAAAGACGCTGGTGACTTGATATCACCCAAGCAATCTCCCTCCTTTGACAAAAGTAAAGTTAGAGTTTCTTCTGCTCTTCCTTTCCTTTGCTTGGGGGAGTTCCCCTTTCCCCCACCACTTCACTGCTTGGTGAAATGAGGATTCGTCAAGCAGGAGAATCTGAAGTAGGAGTATCTGAAGCAGGAGAATCTGAAGCAGGAAGGAGCAGATGGTTGGCTGGGGAGTGGAAGCCCAGCAGACAGTGCTTCACTGGAACTTGAGAGAGGAATTGTACAGGAAAAGTCAATTAAGAACCACTCTCAGAAAGGAGAAGGGATAATGAATGAATAAAGAATGCTTGAAAAAAAAAGGGATAGGAATCACAGGCAAATGCAGAATTTAGAAGATGATATTCAGATATATAAAATTTTACCCACAACTAAATTAAAATATTGTCATAATAATCTTAGTCTATTCTGCATACAGAACATCTCACAGTGAAATGTGCATACTAAGCTAGTTTCTCTTGAATTTTATGTGCAACTGTTCACGGCTTTGTTAGCAGCACTGTATATTTGGAATTGACTGAAAAAAACTGCGGGATTTTTTGCCGGATACAAGTCATATGCCTTGAATGAGGATTAGTTGGATAACTCATAAGCCCTTCAGGGAAAATATGTTGTACAGGCTACTCGTCGTAAGTGGGGATTCATATCAAATCCCACGGGAAGTCATGCACTGCAGTATTTGTTTTTATTTCATTTTACATTTACTGGCAGTTTATATTGTTCTTCCACTTTGCAGTTGTTAAATAAATAGACATTGCAGCACGATAGATTTTTCAGCCCCTGTAACAATGTCACGTGCTGGCCATGGGATAGCATTATTGATGATAGTTATTGTCCAGTAAGTTTCATGAAATTGTTTATGGCATAAACACAAATTCATCCTCTGGAACCGCTTCTCTAATATCATGTATAAACTGTTTGCCACTGCCATCACCCAGTTCTAGCTTTAAGAGTGGTGTTCTAATCCTCAGATGTTCTTCAGTCTCATCTTTCTTTCCTTTAACCTGAAGATTTGCCCTATCTATTCACATTCTCCTCCACTGTAGGATACTGCTCAGCTTACACCGTGTCTGTCCAAATGCTGACTACTTTTCTGATGCTTTGTCCTGTCAGACCCCTTTCTGCACTTTTTCAGGGCCCGATTCTCCTCTCACTTCCCCTTCCCTTTTTCACAAGTATAACTTCTTTGACTTCTGTACAGTATCTCATGATTTACATTAGTGTGAGAGGAGTGCTCTACAAAACAACCCCAGTAATAATATAATTTTCTTCTTCACCATCCACCACCTCCTTGAAACAAGCCTCAAACACAGGAACATAGGAATTGCCATACTAGATCAGACCAGTGGTCCTTCTAATCCATTATCTTGCCTTTGGCAGTGGCCAGAATCAGATACTTCTGAGAAAGCTCCAAGACACTCTGTAATAGCCAGTTGTAGTGTAACCTACCCTCAAAAAAAATTCCTTCCAAGTTTCCATTAGCTAGAATCTGGCTTTTGGCTAAACCATAAGCATAAGCATGAATCTGTGATTACCCTTTGTCACAGATCTAGTTGAGTTTCCCCTGCTGGGCACCCAGGCTGCTGAGAGGGAATCCAAATGCTGAATCCCATGTGACCTTCATTTGTGAGGGCTGGGCTGAGTTTAGGCACCGTCCCTGGCTTTGGGCTCCTAGGTATCAGCTTCAGGTGCACACCCTGTGTCTAACAGAGTCTCACATCTCTTGGCAGTGAGGACTCAAGGGTCCAATTGCTCAGCCCGAGAAACTAGTGCCATCGCCCACAAACCTCCACAGCAGCTCTTGTACTTTCCCCTGAATCCCACCAAAAGTGTGAACCTTCTAGTTTATAGTTTACCTCTTCACAGGTATGCTATTGTGAAAGCAAACATACACGGAGACAGGCTTTGCACAGGATTCTACAAGACCATTACTCTTTACCTAGGAAATAAAGCACAAAGCAGTGTGAGCATTTAGGGGGAAAACCCACCCCTGAAAACCGTACCCCTCACTCTAGTTCACCATCCTCTTGGTAAGGTGTCAGGTAGGCAGGAATCCCTCTGCTCATCAGGATTCTGCAGTAGCTCCCCCTCAGCTTGAGCTGGTGAAAATGGCCAAAGACCCAGAGCAGGTCTCTACCCTTTTGTAAACTTCCAGTCATCCCTGTCTTGTGACCTACTGGAGAGACCAGGTGGGTGAGCTAATATCTTTTATTGGACCAACTTCTGTTGATGAGAGAGACCATCATGATGCTCTTAATAAAGACATTGTCTTTATGGCTTATTACAAGAATTTTTAACCAACTACGCCCCCTTTTTGTTTTAGGACTACAGGGGTGTTAACAGGCCACTTCACCTTGAATGGGCCCTTAGAATATGTGTTAACTATTTATGCTAAACTGCCTGATCCATGTGATGTGACACTGAGCACCTTTCCCAGACCTGAAGAAGAGTTCTGTTTAGCTCAAAAGCTTTTCTCTCTTACCAACAGAAGTTGGTCCAATAAAAGCTATTACCCACCTTGTCTCTTTAATGTTCTGGGACTGACATGGCTACAACAACACTGCACGTGACCTACTGATCAGCCTCAACAGGTGACCTCAGCCCCGCCCCCTACCAGGTGACTTCTCCCCTATTTAATCATTTCTCCTCAGTAGGCACCTGCCTTTTATCTAAGGTACTTCTATTTGACTAGCGGACCATCAAGGTTTAATGACCCTCTATTGTTACCCCTGGGCCATTACCCCTTGGAATACCAGTCCAACATGGAGGTTAAAGGATAACAGAGAACGTAAACCGTTCTCACATTCAAAAGATAGTTTGCAGTCTGACACAGATACACATAAAAAGTCTAAATATCAAACAGAATTCATAAGCTATTTATATACAGATTCCCCAAATCAACACCCACCTCCACCACAGTTTGATTTCATTATTAAATACATTCAGATAAATAGAATATAATTTAATAATGTAAGTGTGGTCCAGGACACTGTAGTTGTAAAATAAAGTGAAGAACTGATTGCTATCTTGCAGAGTCCTTGGCAGAAGAGGCAAGCAATTAGATTACCACTAGTATCTTCCTAGGGCTCATACTAGATTTTGATTTGGTAACCCCTTTCTAAATGGTGGGGTTATCCAATCATAATCAACAGAACACTTAGAATGGGGATTGACTAACCATTGTGTGTGGGAAGTCTCTTCCTGAGCCGGCAGTGATTGGATTAGTGCCAACTGTTTTATCTTCTAATCAATGCCAGTATGTTAATCGGGTCTTCATTCAGATCATCTAGGCCTCAATATGTGTGGGTCTCTATTTGATTTATTAATCTTGGCTTTTTGAAAACACTAATATGCAGCAGTTCTTCTCAAAGTAAGCGGAAATTTGACATATGACATTTTTATACCACCAGCGTTTCTATGGATATGTATCCCTTGGTGAGTTGTTTTTTTTTAACAGTGTCACATTTTTCAAACTCTTTTGTGAGCCTAAATAAACTGTGCTTCCTCTGCCTGAGTTCTGGGATGTTCCTAGACTTAGTTATTGATTCCTGGGATGGGTACTGTGCTGTTTTGCATAGCTTGTGCTTTAGAATTCTCAAGAGGGAGGCCAAGAAGAGATGCTATCATCATAGCAATCACGAACTCTTCTGAAGCAGATGTAAACCATAAGTGTTACTGTGCCAATGCTGCACAACAGACCCAAACCATTGCCAGGACTAGGGATGACTGCGGGTTACACCTTGAGAAAAAATAATAACAACCTGATTTTTGGAAGCCCAGGTGCTCTAGTATTAGAGTGGGGTTTGGGAGCCTGGACTGTATTTATATCTGGGTTGAACAACTCATTCACTGTGATGCTGGGGAAGTCACTTGATCCGGCGTCTTAGTTAGCTCAACGAGTAAAATAGTTGGTCCTTGATGCAAACAAGACTCCACTGCAGTAATACCTGAACTGAGCTTTCTTGGGTAAATACATTACAAACCCTTAACAAAAAGCCAGTAAAACATTTTCAAACAAATACAAGGGCCAGATCCTCACCTGAAGTAAACTGAAGACAATGGAGCTATTCTGATTTACACAAGCTGAGGATGTGTTTCTATCTGTTCCAAATTTCGGAAGTGATGATGTCTTTGCAAAGACAATGACACAGCAAATCTCAAATAATATTAGGTCCACACTCTGTCATCTATACATAATAAAATGTCTCCAGTGCATTCTAAGCATGGTGTCAACCTAAGTTTAAAATCAGTTTCTTAAACTGTGAATTTACAGAACCTTAAGGAGAAAAAAACAGACAGAAAACCTTATCACTGGAGTTTGGAAGTACGTTGTTGATTTGTAAAATAAGGGTAATAGAATTTAGTACTGGAAAATATACTGGGCACCCTTTAAAAGTTTCCTTTTACTGCTAGGTATTAACTGTACCAGCACTAGTCTTTATTCAGTACAGTCACTGCCTGCAGATGCTGAAATTACCTTACCTAATGATAAAATAGTGAAAGGAACATTTATAAGGTCACCTTTTGTAGTCATCTAGTTCACCCCCCTGCCAGTACAGGATGTGTCCCTATGATTTATTTACTAGTGCTTTTTGCACTCTTGTTTTAGATGCCTCAACTGATATTGATTCATTGAATTTGGTCGGTTTAGGAAGGGGGCAGGGGGAAATGCTATTCTGCTTCAAGCAGTGAATCTCATCTAAAATATTAAATATTGGTTGGTACCAACCAACATTGATGGAAATTCAGCATTACATGAAGGTGACCTGCAAATAAAGACCATTTTAATTTGGTCCCTGTGATTTTCCACAGTTGAGTTTTACAGCATCAACTCAGTGAACAAGAAATTATAACAACATCTATTCATTAACAGAACTATAAGATAGGGAAAAATATCTATACACCTCTGAAATATCTGTTTTGATCCCATAAGACAGGCAACAGTATTCAAGCTCTGAAATTGTTTATAAAGTAATCAGCATTAATTTGTTCTGTTCAGATTTTAATTATATACCATAGGCCTTCCTGACAGGACACTACCACAACTATAGCTGTCAAATGGAATTAATTTGCTAGTAGATGACCACATACTTCATGAATTATACATGAAACTTTCTCTCATTGTGACTGTTGCTAAAAGACGCTTTCATCATCCCTCCATTTAAAAAGAACAACAATTGTTTTTAAATAAGTCTGATTAGCAAGTAAGTAGATGATGAAGTGTTGAGAATGATTTCTAAAATATTGTTCACAGCACATTTCTTATTGACATGTTTTGCTACAATTTGGGTCACATTGTCCTTTTCTTAGTGTTAAGCAGAATCCTGTCCGACTGATGGGTAGTCCACTGCATTTACTTTCAAATACAAAACTGATAGCTAGATTTACATTTCTTCTTTATAAGACTCAGCCTTAGCAAACAACCCTTAGATTTCAGACATAATTCTGTTATTCAAATGGGAGAAGAGTTTGATAGCTATGCTAATCACTTTTATCTGAGAAAACATAACTAATAGCTTGGTTACATTTGCCTACATTTATGAGCATAATTTTAGCACATAATTTTATTGCACTATAAAACATAATACTGCATTAGTCTGCTCTTTAAAAAAAAAAGATACCTTAGAGTGATTTGCACTTAAGCCTTCACAGTACATTTAAATGACAGTATCATTTTAAAATTTTGACCTTTTTGAATTAATGAAAAAGAGTCTCATGTAACAATTATCCATATAAGGCCATTTCCTATAGACATAATATTTGGTGAAAATGTTTAAGATATTCACGGCAGCACTGATTGCTTAGGATTGTAGTGAGTCAGTTATTCTTATGTCTATATTGGATGGAATGAAGCTAATCTTTTCTTATATTGCATGGAAAGGATCTCTTAAAACTATGTACACATTAACAAATTATGTGGAAGAAAATAGGAATGCTCTACATACAATAATTTTTCATAGAAGACCTGTAGTCAGTAAAAATAATCATGTCTTCAGTGCTGGCAATACAGTGAAAGAGAAAGAGAAATAAAGCTTTATGGTGCAAGATGATCAGTTATTTCTATCCATGATTTGAAAAGTCTTGTGAGTGAATATGGAGATAATGTGCTAAAAAGAAATCTCTCTGAAGTAAAGTGCGTTAACATTTCCTCTTGGGAAAGGTCATAGATAATGATAAATGATATTAGAATTATTTCCCCAGGAAGATATCTATGTCAGTAGCCACAAGAGTACACTAGTGACATATAAGAAGTCTAACATGCACAATACTTTGTACCTACATAGAGCCTGTCATCTGAGGATCTCAAAATGAATTCATGAATTTTATCCTAATCATCCTCTGGTGTAGGTAAGTATTGTTATCCCCATCTTGCAGATGGGCAAGCTAAGATATGCAGAAGTTAGATGATTTGCTCAATGTCTCATAGAGTCTGTGACAGAGCGTGAAACAGAATTCAGGTTTCCATGCTCTACCTCAGTCACTGATTAGGGTCAGGCAATGGTCTCTTCTCAAGGGAGTCCCAGTGGGCCAGCTATAGATCTTCTCAATAGCCTGCAAGGTAGGAGGCAGGTTCTTTTCCAAAATAACTGTTGTTGTTTTTTATGGCTTGCACTTTTTCATACACTCAACTCCACAAACATTTACACACACCCTTTACTTTACCTATGTAAATAGTTCTGTGTTCTTCTGTGTAAAGGTAAGCATCTACATAATTGTTTGCAGGATCAAGGTTAACCTCATCTAAAATAATCGAGATCTTAAATTGAGTAATCTCATGTTTGTTTAGTGACAGCAAATGAAATCACATTGCTAAGGTGTGTGCTGTTAGTACTTTGGATTTGACATCATTTTTTCACTTATTTGATTTCACAGGACCTTGGTGTTTGTTACAGAACTAATATGGTATATTGCATTAACTTACAATGCTAATATGGCTCCAGTGTATAGCTGTGTCATTACATTTGCAGCCTTTGTCAAACTGTAGACTTGAGAAGCATGCCTGCTTGGGCTTTCCTGCATTGTACTGCTGCAGGATACACTAACACTGAAGTCACTGAGGAAGCTTTGGACATGGTATTTTAGATTGGGATAGTGCCTTCTCCCACACTGAATCACTGTGATTAAAACAAAAAGAATACGAATATCTAAATATCTTCTTTCACAGTGTGAGCAAATGTAAATTGTTCTGAAAATAGCAGAATGCAAACTGATCTGTTAATTCATTTCAATATACAGTGTTGACAGGTCTTGTGATTTTATAGCGAATCTCATGCTATTAGGGTGTTTCTTAACTCTCCAGCTCTGAGTCATCTAATTTCATGAGAATCTCAACTTTCATGTTTTTAAAAATCAATTTTCTAGTCCTTGTGATTGTGGAGGGAAGCTTGAAAATAGGACCCAAGGTCAACGGAAAGGTCAGGCATCAGAAGGCAAATTAAAAGAACCCAATATTTATTATTTTTCTTCAAATCTGAGTTTTTAACTTCATGATTGTTGGGACCCGACTCTATTTTCAAATAGTTGGGATTGACAATACTAAATTCAGTTCCAATTTTCCCAGAGGAATTAATGTTAAAGAGCACGAAGGTGAAGAGTCTTGTGCATAAAAGCTCAAGGTAACAAGTGCTGAACAGGATGGAGTGTGCCAGAAAACCTATGAGCACTACGAAAAGGGAATACTAAAGAGGGCCTGTGTCCCCCTGCACCAGGTTAGAGCAGCCTGAGCTACTCTACATGACACCAAGTGAAAACAACCCTAAGGGTCTGAAATTACAGCCATGGATCAATGTGATATAAGAACCTCCCAGCTACTACTCCTTTTCCCTGCTACACAGGGATTGGGGAAATTGTGAAAGAGCCCCTACATTGCGTTACACTAGTCTGATCATCCCTAACCCAATTAACCTGGCTTTACAGGAAGATTACGCTTGTAACAAAGCACAAAGTGACTACTTCACCCCAGAGAATCTGGATCTCCAGGGCAACAACTTTTCCCCTCACTCACACTGGGGTAAATCAGGAATAATGCCAAGGAAGTCAGTGGAATTACATGAATGTAAAATTGGAGTGAAAAGTCAATCAGGCACTATAATTGTACTTCCACATGCTTGCTCTCATTCCATCATACATATTACTTGGTATTTGCTTGCAAATAAGCAATTGCAGTGTTTGGAAATCAGCAGTAGCCTTTTCTTTCTACAGTCTGATTCTGGTAGTTGTGGTTCATGAGCTCATGTCTAAGCGCATTGTTCAATCTTCCACAGATACAGAACATATACCCAGAAAGCTACTGCCCAGAGGAGGTCACAGGGCACAGCTGTGGCACTCCTATACTGGATTCCCAAAAGACCTGCACAAAAAAACTCCCGTTGACTCCAGTAGGTTTCAAATCAGCCCTAAGTCAGAGTTTTTGTACACATATAAAGTAAAGAATGGATGTGTTTGAAGCAGTAGATTAAGGAGATTTGCTGACCCCACCCTTTTGAATTCTTGGACCCCTTTCCTTTCTTTAATACGTCACGGAATAGAACACATAACTCAGAATATGGATGCCGCTTACTGTGTAAAAAGATTCAAATCTAAGATTAACATTTTAGCCTTAATTAACACAGTTGTGTGTGTAAAAACAACGAGGAGTCCTTGTGGCACCTTAGAGACTAACAAATGTATATGGGCATAAGCTTTCGTGGGCTAGAACCCACTTCATCAGATGCATGGAGTGGAAAATAGAGGAGCAGGTATAAATACATGAAAAGATGGGAGTTGCCTTACCAAGTGTGTCTAATGAGACAATTCAATTAACAGTAGAATACCAAGGGAGGAAAAATAACTTTTGTAGCGGTAATGAGAGTGGCCCATTTCAAACAGTTGACAAGAACGTGTGAATAACAGTTGGGGGAAATTAGTATGGGGGAAATTAGGTTTAGGTTTTGTGTGTGTGGAGGCAGAGGAAAGGAAGTCTGAAATGAAGACGGAGTATCATCCTTAAATTTGAATTCATCTGCTTTCATTAATTTAAGCAAGCTCCCCTCCAAAGGACAAAATCAATGAAGTTGCACCCACTGAATTTGGCTCTTAATGTTATTAAAGATAGTCTTTAAAATGTTATTTCTTTGTGGTTTTTTTGTTTGATTGATTAATATTTTTAAAGGACATAATCATTCACCAAGAAATTTCAAACATTCCTACCAAAACAAAATAATCCATACCTACTATCAGAACCACTATGCTAGACCACTATTTACTTTGGCAAATGCCCTTACACTTAGGCTTTTTTAAGTTCATATTTAGGACAAAGTTTTCAACCTTGGTGACTTAAATTAGGCTCCAAAATCCATATTTATATAATTAAATAAGAGCAGCCTGATTTGCAGAGATGCCACTCCCATTGACTTTTGTGGTGCTCAGCACCTATGAAAATCAGGCCATTTTGATGTAGTTGCCTAAATATGGCTTTAAGTAGGCCCATAAGGTTGAAAGTACTGGCCTGAGCAGACAGAACAGCAGTGAAACCAATGAGAGTTGAGGGACCTCAGCATCTTGCAGGGTGGAACCTTAGAACATGAAATCTAAACAGAGCTTGCTTTTTTGTTGCCATTCTATTGAGCAGTGCCTCTTAATAATTTTCCTTATGTATTTAATTTTTAAATAAAAATACCAACAGTCACTGGCATACTTGATGATGCATTAATGACTGTCTTATTTCTGGGCCTGATCCAATACCTTTTGGAAAGCTTCAGACTAACGTCAATGGGCTTTGGATCAGGCTCTCTAAAACCACTTTTGAATGTGGGTCTGAACCAAAATAATGGTTTGATTAAATCTGGATCATGATCATCATAATAAATAACAAATAATGATAATTAATACTTTGCACTTCTACAGATTTTAACTTGAGGATCTCAAAGCTCTTTATAAATACTGGTGGACAAAGCTTCACAAACAACACCTTAAGATAAGAAAGTATCAGTATCCCATTGTCCTCATAGGAAAACTGAGGCATGGAAAGACTAAGTGACCTGTTCAAGGTTACATGGGAAATCCATGGCAGATTTGGGAATAAATTGATGAATACAAGTAAGATCTCCTAACTCCCAGCCCTGTGCTACAGAAAAAGATCATCTTTCTTGCTGTGGTCAACGGCTATCATTTTTTAATTACTGAATAGTTTCATAACATGATAATTTTCCATTACATTCATATAACTTAATAATAATAATAATAATCCTCAAAAATTATAAAAATAAAGAAATAAATTCTCTATCACCCACATTTCCACCTGGACTTAATTTTACAGCTGTGATACAAGTCCTTAAAAACTCCAGAGTTTAAAATGGAAACTCTGTTAAACCCTTAACCATAGTGGCATGATTGTATATAATATAGGCAAAGTAATAGCCAACTAGGTAGCTGTTCACTTAACAGTTAGTAGTTCATTCATTTTTATAAGAACAAAGTTGATGTCCAGATGATGAAGCTTCCAGTCAGGGAAAAATGAGTAGCAACTGGAGTATAATAAGAATGTATGAAAATTAGAGAAAAAGGAAATTGGGAAAACCATTTTGTCCATAGCGGCCCATCTAATTATTTCCTAAATAGGAAAATGTTTTTGCCTTACCTGGTTGGTCACTCTGCACATTCAACATGAAAAATGCTTCCTGACATCTGTTCTGAATTTTCATTTTAATTTCAAGGTATGCTTCTTTGTCCTATCATTTTTGTTAGCCTGAAAACAACAACATAAAATGACAGATTCTAAACTAGTTACATTTTAAAAATTGTTTTACTTTTTTTTTTAAGATTTTCAATAACTTACGCTGTTGCCTCTGCCTTAGTAAAGTGATGTTTTCTAATTGCAGCCACATCACAAAATTCAATACCACAGAACAGACTTTCACTTATTTTTCTAACCAGGATATTCTGCATTGGAAGACTTGAACACAGAGAGAAAGTTCAACTGCCAGAATGAAAACAGGGCTAATTACCTTTCTCTTTCTTTGGGGCAAAATAATTCCAAAATGCATTTTGTCTGTGTGCCTGTCTTCATTTTTGAAGTGCCTGTTATTATTATTTCTCTTGTGGAAGGGCCTAAGGATCTTTGCTAGCACTGTATAAACAAACAATACCCTCAATTCTTTCCCAGAATGTTCACAGGTTCCCTGCGGTATCTTAGTTTGATATTTAATGTACATTCTCGGTAGCACTTAGGGATTGATAGCAATTATTATTATAAACCAGGTGGCTCTTTACATACTGGTCATTCCTGTGGCAAGAAAGCTAGGTTTTCAGAGTCTCCAATCAGGCTTTTTCTGAAGACCAGAGCAGAGTCTCTGATCAGACAAAACCACACCATAATGAGAGCAAGGCTCAGATATCTAGATTATCTTCCCAAACAAGGAAAGGTAGTTAGACTGGCAGTCCATGCTCATAAATAGACACTGGAACTCAGTTCACCAGACCACATTACCAAACAGAGACTGGGCTTACAGCAGCAAGCTCTCTTATTAAACAGAGACTGGGACTCAGGTCAGCTGGCTATAATACTTCATCAGAAACTGAGCTCTAGTCTTTATTTGATGAGATAGCCTTTTGTTCTGAGCCTGAGATAAGCATTCACCTCCGAGAGAGACTGGGGTTCAGCTCAGCAGACTTTTTTGCTTTCATAAGAAGTTAAATAAACTTAACATGAGATCTGATGACTAGTATCAATTTCACATGTCTTCAAATTACCTACTTGGTCACAAGCTAGTCATTAAAACATTTATACCATTCTCTGATGTGAAATAAGCATATAAAACATATGCTACTTACTAATCTCACTAGTCAAATCCATATAAGCATCTTTAGGCCTGATTTAATGAAAAATAAGTTTCACACACCGCATATAAATTATCTTTAGCCTGGTAGCACACAGCATCATTATTTTGCTTCCCACAAATGAAATATGGGTATTGGGAAGGTCTATTTTAATCCCCACTAAGAAAACTGATGTAATGTTTGTAACTGGAATTTGCATGTGACTTACTGGCATAACAATAGTCTTCATTGTGCTGTTCTTACGCATTGAAAACCAAGTAAAAGCATATCTGAGAGTTGGTTTACATTTCTCCTTTCATCCTCCGCTTGCCTCTTCTCCTATTGTAAATCTTTAGGTCCCAATCCTGCAATGAAATCGAGGCAGGCCAATCTCTTAAATCTGCACAGACCCTCAAGGAAGTCAGTGAGGCTCTGTGTAGGCACAGAGATCTGTGCACAGAGTGCTCATTGCTCACAGAGCCTTCCATGAGTTCTTTTTTTCCTCCAGTAACAGAGTTTGCTCACACTTTTCCAGTATGGTCTACCAGTGAGGCTTCTAGTTTTCACTCAGTTTAACTCCAATTGTGGGCAAAATTAATTGAATCTTAAGTTTTAGGTATATACTTATCACCCCAGAAAAAAATCTCTTCCCCGCCCAAAATTGCATCATTGGCAGGGTGCATTATGGGCTTGTTCCTGCACTAATGCAGTCAATGGGAGTTTTATCATTGACTTCAGGTAGTGGCCACAGCTGGAGGCAGAATACCACATCCGATGGACCTATGGCCTGATCTAATGTGGAACATCTGTATTTTTCTAAATATAATATTAAAAAACGAAAGATATTTTAGGAGGAAATATTGGAAAAATAAGTATAAAAGAGGAGCCTTTGGCAAGTGTTTTAGCAGCAGCAGCACTTGAAAGCAGGTAGGCAAAAGTGGCATGGAGTCAGTCATCTACTTGGAATCAATTTCCAGCAGTGGATAAAGACCAGAGTCTGTCTGATTCTAAAGTAGGTGGGTGTTGCCTAAGCCATCTGAACAGAGGAGCTCCCGCTGAGATTCACTATGGCTCCTGATTGTTAAACAAGAGAATAGTCACCAGAAAGTGTTGAAATGTTGTAAAGTTGAATAAACAGAGTGAAGAGCGTGTAGCTGTGACCTGTCTCCGGACAGGTTTTAAATTAACGTCTCCTTGTATGGATTTGATCCAAACCCACTGGAGTCAATGGGAGACTTTCCAAAGACTTCAGTGGATTTTAGATCAGGCCCTCTAAGCTTAAACAGTTATTATGCATATCCTACTTTTTAAAAAAACCCAGGAAATACTTTTCTTTCCCCCTTCATTGTGTCATTTTTAAAATTATTTATTTATTGGAATATCCTTATAGTGGTTCATTCAGGAAGGAGCCATTTCTTTGTAGAGGGAAAATCTGGGGAAAAGTTCCATTGATTGTGAAACCCACCAACTATTTGGTGCATGCTACACTTTTGTCATGAATTTACACATTTTCAGATTAAAGTCCCCAGAGAGCAGAAATAAAAGGTGTCTAAGTTGCTGCTGAGTTGAGGCCTTCGCCATAAAAGTGAAAAATCTAGTTCGTAGGTAACAATAGTAAGCTAATGCAAATGGTCATTGACTTCATTATGGAAATCTTTGGCAACAACTTTTCCAGACTCATGTTAAGTCTTAAGAGAGAAATGTTTCAATACAAAACCACTTAATCATTTATATGAATGAAAATGAGTGCAAACAGATTGTTGAGATGGCTTTAAGATCACCTCTTTTTTCTTGTATAGAATACCCACTATAATTACATTTTGCCTGTCAGTTCATAAATTTTGCTTATTACAAAACGGGCATTATTGATTGCTTTTTAAAAGTACTAAAACTAAGCTCAGAGCAGTAGATCTCTCAGCAAATTCAAAACATACTATCATCGAAACTAATCACTGGCAAAAGGACTGTGGAAAAACCGTCCAAGTTTATTGTAAGCCCAGTGCAAAAAATTGAAACTACCATGAGTTTTAGTTTAGTAACTTGGCTTTGAGTTTAACATGTTTTAAGCCACAATGAAAAAAAGATAAACTTATTTGGCAAAGCCGGACACTTTTAAAGCCAGCATCCTGTAATTGTTTCCTCATTTGGCCTAGCAGCCTAAACAAAGATAAAAAAAAAATCCTATGACAAAACACTGTAAGATGTTAAGAAAGAAAGAAAGAAAGAAAGAAAGAAAGAAAGAAAGAAAGAAAGAAAGAAAGAAAGAAAGAAAGAAAGAAAGAAAGAAAGAAAGAAAGAAAGAAAGAAGTTATATTTACCTAAGCTGTCCTAAATGTATTTTCTAAACTGACTATAGCGGCTCATTGTTTTGTACTTTTCAGGTAGGATTCAACAAAACAAAATCAAAGAAACTCACTAGTCTTATGGTAAAAGCCTGAATTTAAAAATTGCTTGACTTGAATTACATTGCCAGCAGCAGACATGCTAACACAGTCAACCATATCAGTATAGAAGAGCCAAAGTGGATGGCAGGCAGCATGTGAAGACTCAGCCTCTTGGAGATCAGTTGATTAAACCATGCCAGCTGAGATTTATACACATTGGGAATAACCTTATTTACTCTCAGTAAGAAATAAAAGTGATCAGAAAGGATTTAGAGCTGGCATTCTCATTAAAATAAGGACAGAGGCTGACATCTACAAATAGTCAATCTCTGCTAAATTGTATTTCTGGGGCAGGGGTAGGGGCAGCCTGATAGTAGTAGAAAAATTAACAATTTTTGCAGCTGCATTGAAACTAAACAATAAAAATACTGAAATGCATTCATACTCTTACTTCTCTTTGTGCTGTTTTGTTGCCAGTCATGAACTACAACTGAAAGAAAACAGGAGGTAGCTACTGCTCTGGCCGGGAAACAATGCCCTATTCAAAGGTAGTATCTGTTCTTAATATCAAGACACAAATTTAACTATCCACTGGTAGAGGAAAAAAACATTTATGTCAATGTCAAGCCAGGAAAGCAATTATGTACTAACCTAAAAAGTTAACAAAATGGAATACATAAAAATATTTTTAAAGTGGAAATAATTTAAGAACCTTCTAAATATCTTAACAGTGCACTTGGCAACACTTGGATTTAGGAAGTAATATTTTACGTGTAGCAGTAGATTTTTTTTACAGCCTGAAATCCAAAAACAGGGCTGTACTCCATCAAGAAATGACAACAGCAAACTTAGTGCCACTGTGGAAGTAGTGAATGCAAATCCTGCAGTATTTAGAAAGACGCCAGATAATAAGACCATTATTAAACAGGTATGGTCAGGGCAGCTGTGTTCAGAGAACTTATTGTATTCACTAAGCCGGGACTAGGTACACATGATTACAGAGCTAGTTTAATCAGAATGTGCAAAAAAGACCTTTGGTCACTAAGATTTAGAGACACCAGAACAAATTCTATGTAATTACCTGTGAAACGCATTATAAATTAGGGGTTTATGCAAATGTCACTGCAGAAAAAATCTGACCCCAGATCAAAGAGCCTTTCACAGCATCAGCCAGATAAAAAGGAGTGTGGACGAACCCTGGCTCACAATCTAGTTATCGACTTGTGACGCATGTGACAGAGACACTGCTAAAGATCATATGCAACATTTCCATTTCATGGATCTTAAAATATACAAGGAAGCATAGTAGACTAACATTCAGAGAGACTTGGGTACTATTCCTGGCTTGGCCACTGACCTGCTGGGTGAACTTAGGTAAGTCACTTCACCTACTCTTGTATCAGTTTCCACCTCCAGAAAATGTGGATAATGATACTTCTTTGTCAAGCGCTTTTGCCAAAAGCTGGGAATGGGTGACAGGGGATGGCTCACTTGATGATGACCTGTTCTGTTCATTCCTTCTGCGGCTCCTGGCATTGGCCACTGTTGAAAGACAGGATACTGGGATAGATGGACCTTTGGTCTGACCCAGTATAGCCATTCTTACGTTCTTATGTAAAGCTACAGATGAAAAGAGCTATGGAAGAACTAGAGATTATTAATGCAATATTATGAGGATGCAGCTTTATTATTTAAGCTCTTCTAAGTTGCCCAAGAAAATCAGTCACATCTGCACATGTAGCCATAAGCAATTGTATGCACAGAGATACCTGTTTGAATCCTTAACCCAAATTTCAACATAACGAGCCATGCTCATTGGTGCACTCCAACTACTTTGTGCCCCTCCAGTGATACAAACAGACATAAAACCCATTTTAGCTGGCTAGTTAAGCTAGGGATCTTGTCCATTACTTTTTGGAAAAAATACTATGGGCCAGATTCATTGATAAACTCTGTCTGCTTTAGGCCTTTTCAATGACATAAAGCAGCCATAAACCTGATTTGACTAGCCAGTTTGCTTTGAGTCACCAGGGATACACAAAACAGCCAGAGATTGCAGGAGAATCTGACCTAAGTTTTAAATGAACTGTTTTTCACTAACTAAAAAGCATAAGCAGTGCAGTATTCCTTTTATGTATTAAACCCAATCCAAAACACAGTATACTCTTTGCTCACTTTACTGAAAGCATCTTTGTTGCTTAAGCAGCTGTAAATTATATTCTGAGAATCATTTCACAAAAATGTCTCCTGTACAAACTGGAAGGAAACTGAAATGGTCTTGATATGAGCAATGAGTCAGCAGTGTGCCCTTGTTGCCAAGAAGGCCAATGGCATTTTGGGATGTATAAGTAGGGGCATAGCGAGCAGATCGAGGGACGTGATCGTTCCCCTCTATTCGACATTGGTGAGGCCTCATCTGGAGTACTGTGTCCAGTTTTGGGCCCCACACTTCAAGAAGGATGTCGATAAATTGGAGAGAGTCCAGCGAAGGGCAACAAAAATGATTAGGGGACTGGAACACATGAGTTATGAGGAGAGGCTGAGGGAGCTGGGATTGTTTAGCCTGCAGAAGAGAAGAATGAGGGGGGATTTGATAGCTGCTTTCAACTACCTGAAAGGGGGTTCCAAAGAGGATGGCTCTAGACTGTTCTCAATGGTAGCAGATGACAGAACGAGGAGTAATGGTCTCAAGTTGCAGTGGGGGAGGTTTAGATTGGATATTAGGAAAAACTTTTTCACTAAGAGGGTGGTGAAACACTGGAATGCGTTACCTAGGGAGGTGGTAGAATCTCCTTCCTTAGAGGTTTTTAAGGTCAGGCTTGACAAAGCCCTGGCTGGGATGATTTAACTGGGAATTGGTCCTGCTTCGAGCAGGGGGTTGGACTAGATGACCTTCTGGGGTCCCTTCCAACCCTGATATTCTATGATTCTATGATTCTATGAATGGGACGGGTAACGTGCCACAGACATTTGATTTTAAAGAGGAGCACCTGGACAAGAGATCAAGCACTGCTGTGACACATCAGGTAGAGAAGTGCTCAGGACCTATCTACACCACTGCATGCAAGACATTCATCTGATATGGCTACAACGAACATAGTTCACCAGCTCCTCATGCCAGAATTTATCTTGGCACAGCTACATCTCTATCCTGTTGGCCACTCCACATTAACCGCACTGGACAACTATGTCTATATCAATATAGATTCTGGGAAAATCTGAGCACTCACACAAACATAATTCCATGCTCCCTCAGGTGGTGGGGCAAAGGACAGAGGATTGTGAGAGTTTTTCACACAGTGCAAGGTGCTTTGAAAAGTCCTCCCTCGTAGAGATTGGCAGGGCAGGATAGGCTTATCCAATTACACAAATACATTAGACTGTACTGTCTACACAGCAGATGTACTATGTTTAAAACCAGTAACAACCTGACTGTTGAATTACAGTTCTGCTTGCAAGTTGGGTCACACCCATATTGTTCGGTATATAATAAAAAGCTATACTGTGTTGGAGGATCTGATTATAATACCCATTAGATCCATCTGTACTGAAAGACCAGACCATGTTTTGGCTGTTTCAGTTACTACTGTATTGTAAACCGGTCCCACAAAACAATAGCTTTCCGTAGTGTTCATAGGACCTTAGGAACCATTTTGTATGTGAACATAAATTGTGTGTGGAATCAACAATGTTACAGTCTGGTTACAAGCTTAATAAAAATCTGTAGTGAAGATAGGTCTTCTGAGGTTAGCTAATTTGCAGCTCAAAGAAGATGGTGTCTCCAGGAGAGACTATAGCGCCACATAAAAGCATACAGACATTTTGACCAACTAAGTACAAATACAGGAGTGTAAAGAAAGCAAAGGAATGCAGTGAAGAGCTTTTCTTTCAAAGAGAAAAAGATCCATCCCTGTTCCATTTTGAGTAACTCTTCTTAATTAAAAGCTCCATTCTTATTGCGAATCTAGTTGAGGAGATCAACACCTAAGCACTCAGCTCAGGACAAGGAGTTAGAAATGTGTAAGAAGTTATGATGATGATCACTTTAGATAAGCTATTACCAGCAGGACAGTGGGGTGGGAATAGGTATTGTTTCATATCCTCTGTGTATATATAAAGCCTGCTGCAGTTTCCACGATATGCATCTGAGGAAGTGAGCTGTAGCTCACGAAAGCTTATGCTCTAATAAATTGGTTAGTCTCTAAGGTGCCACAAGTACTCCTTTTCTTTTTAAGAAGTTATGGGAGTTCATGGGCTTTTAACACTGAGCTTTGAAGTCAAAAGTCAGAGATGGAATTCCTTCTATTCAAAAAGGTACAATATAGACTAGAAAACCAATAGTGTATGCCATATCAGCAAGTGTGATGAAATAGAATGCAGTGCCAAGACATGATACAATTTATCAAAATCCATGGTAACCCCAGAGTAGGACTAAACATCTAGTAAATAAATTGGCAACATTGGGACCTGATTTGGTGGCCATGGCAACTTGGCTGCCTTGTTGGTAAAAATAGAAATAAAAATATCTTAAAATAAAACATTTTTTCCTGGAGTATGTGATTCTGTGAGTGTACTGAAAATGCAGCCAGGCCATCCTACTTGTTGGAAGCTGATGCTCAAGTGAAAAGGAATCACTCTCCTCCACAATGAGGGAATCTGTCTAGGTTTGTGGAAAGGCACTGGGTTTATTATCTCACAAGGTTCTAGGCTAAATACCTACAAATTAGAGTTGAACAAATAATTTGTGGCAGATAATTGAACTCAATGGGTTCAATTCACTGGTCCAGACAAATCTGCTTGGTACAGGACTTGGGGTGAGGATGCAAAAGTGGCGTTACACCACCTTTACACTCTTCTCCAATCCAAAGATGGCCAAGGAGCTATTGCTGGAGTACACAAGCACTCCAACTAGGCCCCCAACAATGCCCCTAAGCTGGGAAGAGGTCAGGAAAAGGTGACATTAAACCCACTGTGAGGGTTCTGATTTCCCCAGAAGAAAATTATTAATGCTTTAAATAATAATATGGTATTTAGAATTTAGCACTGTATACAATCAAAGCACTGCGCAAACATTAACTCATTAATTCATCTTTGTGACCCCTCTGCGAGATAAATATTATCATCCCGTTTTACAGATGGGGAAAGTGAGTCAGAAAAATGAAGCAACTTTCCCAAGGCTATGAAGCAAGTCACAGGCAGAGCCAGGATTAGAAAGCAGAATCTCTTAGCAGTCAACCCTCTGTTCCTTCTTCCAGATCACACTGCCCATTTCTACAGATTGTGCTGCCCCTCTACACCTAGGCACACCCTTCAGTAGCTGGCTAATCCTGGTTGAATAAATGTAACTTATTTCTCTTTTCACAGATTGTCCAGGAGTAGAGCATGTTTTCCACAGAGCACATCAGCATATCCTCAGGGTGACTTACATTCACTTTTTAAATGTGTTTGTATGTTTTTTCTTTTGCCCCATAAAATGATCACAAGCACTTCAGTGAGTGTGTGTGATTCACTATTTGAATTCTAAGCTATATTGGTGAGCTGTAATTGACATGGTATATCTTGTCACTGATTAAATGAGCATAGCAATACTCATAATCAGGAGGCAAGTTTGAAAAAGCTGTAGGAGCTTTGAATCTCTCAGGGAAAGGCAGCAGTTTGAGGGAGAGGGAACAGAGAAAAAGAACTAGGGAATCTTGGAAAATGTTTAAACCACTTCTTTCCTAGGCCTAACAGGCCTTGCCCAAAGAACTATTCCCAGAAAAAATTACATCAGCGTAAGATTTCTTACAGAGTTTAATTTTTGTTTGTCACATAGACACAAAGTCCCTGTGCGTGCACTCCTAGTGGTGAAGACTACTCAGTTGTTTAATTGTTTCTGTGCTAGGATTCTGGCAAAGGGATTTGGAAAAGATGTCCGTCCCCCGTCCCCCCCGCCCCATAAAAAACATCCAGTATGTACTTATTTTGTTATCACCAGGGTCATTAACACAATGCAACTGTGTGCAGAAACAGTCCTAGATGTGAAGGATGCTCTCAGAGCTTTACCTAGCTCATTTAATTGCCTCTATGCCATGGCTCTGGCTAGGGGATCCGGGAACCATTACCCTAATGTCTCAAATAGTGTCACCTTCCACAGAAAATACATCACTTCCAGTGCAAGTACTTGTGCACACTTCTAAAACTGAACCCAAACCAAACCTTTTTAAAGATTCTGAAATGTAAAAGGGGTTCTGATTATTATTTTTAACCAGCTGTGCTGAAAATAAATGCAAGACAGGCTATTTGCATTGGAGAAATTGGAAGAAAAACATTCTGGAAAGCTGGAAAGGAGGAAATCCCGCTTTTAATCAGGCTTCTAGCTAGATTTGGCAGACTCAAGGAATGTCAGGTAAGTTTTGGGCAAGCATCCAAAACAATGGGTTGCCTATCTGAACCAAGCCCAGACTCTGAACTCTTTGAGATTCACTCATCACTATACAGAGTCACTTCACAGTCAGAACTATTTATGATAAATCCCTAGAACACAGAGAGATACCACTGATGATGGGGAATTGTATGAAAACCTAGATAAATGACCAAAGAGTATGCTCAGAGTACCATCTAAATGCTACGTGACATTAGACAATGGCATTTACTTATCCATACTATTCAATGGCACAGATATATACGTACAAAAGTCTGTAGAAGACTTAAAATTCTTCTCTTTTTCTCAGATCCCTGTATTTTGCCTAGTGTGCACCCTCATTTCTTTTATGTCTTTATAAATAAGCTTATCAGATCAATTCAAAAGAACTGTCTTGAGTCAACAATTTACTCACCACAATTGCATGAGCTACAGAATGCACTCTGATTAGTTCTAATTTCAGGGTTATTTCATTATTCTCTTCCTTTTCCTTAAAGTATTTTTTTTAATGAAAAGAAATATATATATATATATATATATATATATATATATATATATATATATTGTGACGGGGCAAGGACAGGTGGCTATAGAAAAGTAGTGGGAGATAGATATATTAGCTCCAGGATAAACAAATCCCTGGTACCAGGATAAGTGAAATGGCAGCTGCTCCAGGTCAATTAAGACACCTGGGGCCAATTAAGAACTTTCCAGAAGGCAGGCAGAAGGCTAGGTTGATTGGGACACCTGAAGCCACTCAGGGGCTGGCTGAAACTAGTTAAAAGCCTCCCAGTTAGTCAGGTGGGTGTGCATGTCAGGAGCTGTGGGAGGAAGTTGTGCTGTTGGAGAGGCTGAGTAGTACACACCATATCAGGCACAAGGAAGGAGGCCCTGAGGTAAGGGTGAAGTGGAGCTGAGGAAGTGAGGGCTGCTGTGGGGGAAGTAGCCCAGGGAATTGTACATGTCATGTTTCTAAAAGATCAGCTACCATAGCTGATACTATTAGGGTCCCTGGGCTGGAGCCCAGAGTAGAGGTTGGGCCCGGGCTCCCCCCCCTTTTGCCCCCTGATTAATCACTGAGACTGGGAGACACAGAGACTGTGCAAGGAAGGATAACTTCTCCTCACTTCCCTCGCTGGCTTATGATGAAAATGGCTCAGTAGACTGTGACCCTTGTCTCTAGAGAGAGAAGGGTTATGTGGAGGGTCACAGTGAGCCTCTGAGGCTAGCGAAATCCACCAAGAAATGCGGGACTCACAGAGGCAAGGATAGAATTTTGTCACAATATATATTGAATAATGGAGATAAGAGATTTTTCCGCCTACTCATGAGTGATCTTTGAAAATACCAGTCTTTGGAGCTATCACTGACACCACAGTTACAGCTATTGTGGCTGAGTACTTATGGCACCAGAAACTCATCTGGTGTAAAGCTTAGTTCCAACGGAGCTACAACGAGTTACATCTGCAGCGTGTCAGGTCCAATGGACCCTGTAATCAGTAAAGTCAATGGTGCTTTGCTGCTTTACACCAGCAGAAAAGAGCTGGTCCCAGGAATTCATAATCAATGCACTCATTGCCAATCTTTAGAGGAAGATCTGGCCCCATAGGTTAAAATTACGGAGGAGTTTGCACCTAATAAACCTTGTAGACAGACAAGTGACAGAACAGATGAACGAAGTTAAAAAGATCAGAGAAGAGTACTGAGGCTATGTAAAAACGAAGCTCATTCCAATTGTATTGACATCTAAATGTTGCCATTCCTATTTTACACTGTACTGTGAACAGGCTTGGATGTTTGTTATAGATGAATGGAGCTGATTATCACTGATTACAGATGTGCTAATTAACTCAGTTCTGTTTGTTCAAAAACTCTATTAATAATCAATTCTGAAAGATTCAGGCAGCCATGTGCAGCGTGACATAGCTTTTAATCACCATCATAGGAAAATGTAGCAGGTCCTTCATGGAAAGGGGGCCAAAAAAAACAATGCAACAAATTATTGGCAGAAAATCAATGCACCTAAAATAGACCACATTTTTAACTAAGCAGTTTGCAAATTACCTTAGCCAACCCAGCAGTTCAGACAATGAGGCTGTAGAGCCTAACCCATGAAGCAAAGTTTTAATCTGCATTGTGCAATTTTGACAAAGATCTTTTACACATGAGTCAGGTAGACTGCACCTGTGATTCATAGGGACTTACCCAGATGTACGCTGACCTGCTTTGAGTGAACATGCAGTTGCCTTCGAGAATCAATCATGGGTCTGGGGAACACCATTTTTATCCATAGAAGGACTGATAACGTATTCACAGTTGGAGTTATACAGGGAATGATTTTTCTGTTATACAATAGTTAAGGTTGTGCCAGCATTTTCTTTCTGAACCCCTATATTTTAGGGATTTATAAGGTGGCCATAAACATTCCCTCTAACCTGAAACTAAGCCGTATACTGAGATCACATTTATTTTACCAGTGACCACACACATGCAGAGCTTGACATTATGTGAGTTTAAAAGGGAAAAGTAAGTTTGTCGTGTTGAGAAACTTGTTTAGTTTCTGAAAAGTGAAAAATAGTTTCAACATTAAGAAAAAGAAAGAAACTTGGCAAGGCGCTAGTCCGTGTTCTGCTCTACTGTCTGGTAGGAGTTCCAAAGAGAAATGATCAGTCAGTAAAGCTACTGAGGTTTGTACAATTGCAGTAATTTTTCCACCACAAAATTTCCATAAGGACTTCAGCCCCCAGAGAAACCATGATGATTTATTACTGGGTCAACAATCAAATTATTTTTAAAACTGCCTAGGTAGAAATGATGCATCAGAGATTATTCTTTCCTCACTGACTTGTACTTAGGTATTACTGTACCTTGGGTACCAAATTTAACACCACAACCCTGATATAACTTTATTGACCTTAATGGATTTACACCATTATGAATGAAAGGAGAATCAGGCCCTATGAATTCAATCCAACCCATTTACGTACCTTTTTATTCTCTTGGCAGTCACACAGCAGAAGCAAAGAGTGAAGATAACTCTGACCATCTTGAACACCTGCAACTCCACATCTTCATCCCAACCATCTTTAATCAAAGTATCAAAGACTCTTATCAACTTCAGTGCGCACTGGAAAATAAAGGCATGCCATCAAAAAGTAAAAATTGATGAGTAGGCCAAACCTGATTCTGCACCAAGGAAAATGCTCCTATGCCTTTGCCAATAATGTTAGTAAAGTGGAGTGTGCAGCTAAGTATCTCATTAGCATGAGGATTTCCATTAAGTCCGTGGCTCCTCAGCCTTGCCCATGCTGGACCCATACCATGCTTCTTATTTCTATTCACATTTGAGAATAAGGGAGTTATCATGCAAGGACTGAGACTTACTGCCCCAGTGCGAGGGCCTGCACATAGGGCATGATGCAAAGCCCATTGATGTCAATGGGACTGCTCACATGCTTAAAATTAACCGTATGGTCAAGTGCTATTTCACTAGAGGCCCTGCTTCACATGCAAATGTGTGTGCATAACTGCATAGCTACAGTTGCACAAATTTTTACATAACTGCACATGCAATTACAGCAATTGCTCACTCAAGTAGATAGCTAGCTGGCTGAATGCCCATGTGCACCTGCTATTGAAATAATATGGTGCAAACATTTAGGTGCAGGATTGCTTTGATGCTTGAACACTCCAAGGGTCAGGACTGGAATTTTACATCTCCTTTGCACAGTGCCCCTTGCACATTGCTGAAGTTCAATGGATGCTCAGCACAAGCTAAGAGTGCAAAGTATTCTATGCTGAATCTTGAGAGGGACCAAGGAAGATGGGTTTTGGTTTTGCAAAACCAAAAACCAGGGCTAGTTTGGATCTGAGTTGAGTTTTATCTGATTGCCATAGTCCAGGAGAAGTGGTGAGGAGGGTCAGATAAAAGCTTTTGGTTTTATCTTGTCTCTCTAATGGTGGTTTATTGCAAATCCCCATCAATGAAGTTTGAGCTTTGTGAAAACTAAAGCAGGTGAGTTTGATCCAGGTTACATCTATACCCTCATATTTCCGGGTGGATTTGATCCATATCTAACTGAATTAATTGGGAGAAGGTCTTGTGGGCAGCCAGTTCATAATATTTGTATTTGGATCTGCCAGCTGGCTCACATCTTGAATGAATATGAATATTAGCCTCTGATTACAGCACTAGAATTTGTGGCTAATAATATGGAAATTTATCTGACTTGAGCAATCTTCAGGAATTATTGCCATAGGTAAGACATAACTGATAACTAACCAAAGAGCTCAGTTTGCTCAGAATTCTAAAGTCATTTCATGATTCCTAATTCACGGTCTGCTCCTGCATTCTTCATGTACTTTAAATTCCCTTTGACTTGTCAGAGTTTTGGGTGTGCTAGGAATACAAGATTTGTCCCTGTAATAAAGGCAGGGAAAAGAAATGGGGTAGGAGCAGAAAAAAACTTATAAAATCAAGGGAGAATGAGTGTGTATTCCCTTTTAAATGTCATTTTAATTAATAACCCATGTGTATGTATTTCATATACATTATTGCAATTTCTAAATTTTTCATCGAATAGTAAAGTAAATAATTGTATAACATGTTGAGGCATAAGTCAGAACTATCCTGGGGCATCCCACAGTCATGGCTTCTGTGCTTCCTCCCTCCCCTTGAATGTTTTTAAAACAGTGCACTGTATTTTAAATGTATTCTGTATTCTTTACTACAAACTGTACTCTTTTTCTGGTTACAAACTCAAGGAGAAGTACAATAGCCAAAAGGGATTTAACATGAATTCAAAAGAACATATTTTACCCATAAAGAATGCATTCACACTTTTGGGGAATGAATTACAAGAAAATCCCCCATAATTGAAGCATTTAATGCATTTGAACCTGTAAGGAATGCCAAAAAAACACTGGAACATTGTATAATGTTTAAAGGAGCATTTGCAAGTTTTTAAATCAAGCATCATTTAAAACAGATTGAAATTACGGATTTTTTTTATTACATAGTCTCAAAGAGTAACTTCCATAAATAGTCAAGAATAAACTACATTCAGACCTATCTGTTAGAACACTTCTTACAAAAGACAAATGAAAACTCAGATTGCTGACATCCCTTTGAAGGAAGATTTTCTTTTTTTTTTTTTCTTTTTTTTTTTTTTGTCCCAGCCCTTGCTTTATTTATTCGGCTCTGCATGCTTTTTTATTTTTAATTATCCTAAGGAAATGAAGGGGGGGGGGGGACAAAGATCTTTGTTTTCCAACTGAGACAGTGAAATATGGTCCAAAGCTGCTTTTGTTTTTAATTTACAGAAGCCCTTGTGTCTAATCTACTAAGCCAACAAATAATCTGTTTGCCAGGTTTTTTTATGGGAGTCATGAAAAGTACACAGAATTGCTGACTTTATTCTTTTTTTGGATGCACATTCATTCTCTGTTGTAAACTTGAAAGGATCCTTTTGGAGAACTTATGACAATGGGTATATTTTTAGCTAAGCATTTTGTTTCCCAGGAGTTTTTTAAACTAGTTACTTGTGTAGCTCAGTCTTCTCTTCCTGTCATCAAAAGTGTCATGCTAGCCTCATCTAAATGGTAAGAAAGCATGTCTGCATGCCTACTGATGAAATGAGCTATATTGTTTAAAAGCACCGTGGAAGGGAGCCAGAAATGTGTTCCCATCCAAACTAAGATCTATAGCAGATAATGACCCCTCTTGACCAATGCGTCCCTGCACAGGAAAATCTGCCCAATGGCTGGGTTACTCCATGCATGTGTATTTATGGAGTTTCCATTTTATTGCTCCCTTTGAGAATGGAGTTTTCACCACTCCTCCACAGAACTGGCAGCAAAGGAGACCTACCAAAACCTTGGATGGCTGAGATCCCTAGGGATATCCTGTGACTCATGAGATAGACAAAGAGCAGGGACAGTAACACAGAGGTATTGTGTCTTTACACTGCTTTCTGTGCAGAGACATGCTACCAAAGGCTGTTCAAGAAGGGGTGTGTGTGTGTGTGTGTGTAGACACACACACACAGACGAGTCACTGCTGGGGGAAGGAGGAAGAGAGTGGATCCTGGGCCAGCATTATCCACTGCAAAGAAATCTTTACTGGGATGATACCACATTTCATCTCCCTGCCTCATCCCTAATATTCCAACCTAGCACAATGGAGTCTCAGGGGCTTCTGCAAGTCTTGCGGAAGGAGGTGAGCATGATGCAGAGCTGCTGATCCCTCTTCCGTCCTGCCCCAAAGCTGATTTGTGCAGGGCTTTGCTTCCACATTAGTGAGGTGCAGAATACAACTCTGTGCATCTATGTCCAGAGATGTACATCTTGCTGGTTTGCTCTTTCCCTCTCTGAAATAATGTAGAGGGAGAGCCATAGTGGAGATAAAAATGAAACAACACAACTGTTATGACTTTTTTGTATGTTGAAATGTTATGACATTTCATGTATACTTAAAGAAATGAACAGGAACTTCTAGAGGAGAGAAACTGGAGAAGAAAGTAAAGAGGACTGCAGCCTACCTCCTAAATGTTCCAAGACATGCATCTTACATCTTGTAAAGGTGCACTCTCCCCTCTGCTCATCCATCCCCAGTCCCACAGAGCCAGAATCTGTTGACTTTCCAAGCATAATCCATGCTGGGTGTGGTAACTATTTATCAGTAAAATGTGTGGGGGAAGGTAAAGGGCAGCTGCTGCTTGGTTTGACCTCTTCTTGTTTGTAAATTTATGTCCAGGGTGCTCAGATGGCCACTGCAGATGGATGCTCTTTGGTGGGGAAATCTGTATCAATAAAAATATTTCAAATCTGTTTCAATAAAAATAACTAATCCCACCATTTCCCACCTGCTGCATTCAGGAGTGCTGTGGCTCCAAACATTTCTGGTGTATCATGAGTCATGCCAAGCATAGAACATTTTAAATCAGAACAGTTAGGACCAGACAATTCTGTATTTCACCTTAAATACATCTTAAAATATATACCACTAAATAGGACTTAACAGCTAAAAGTGATGATTC
Organism: Lepidochelys kempii; assembly: GCF_965140285.1. Lineage (NCBI taxonomy): Eukaryota > Metazoa > Chordata > Testudines > Cheloniidae > Lepidochelys > Lepidochelys kempii. The sequence continues at coordinate 32,507,848 of NC_136385.1, read as the reverse complement.
TTCAGCTACATATCCAAAATCAGTACGTACGTCATACCTGACTAAATTGCTCCTTCCCCTTGTTTTCATTCAACACACACATCTTTAAGACTTCTTTCTGCCTGTGTTACCCACAATACCTTATTCTTCAAGTAATGCCTCTGAAATCACTGGGATTGTTCATGTTAAGATGCTACCTACTGGGAGTAAGGGCAGCAGAATTTAGCTTTTATGGGTTGAATTCAAAACTTACTAGTATAGGGTCTTTCTTTCTATATTATCCTTTTCTTCTTCTTTTTAGTATCCTGTTACTGTTGCCCCTTTGCAGTGTAGTGGCAGATTTCGAGGCCTTGCAGGTCAATTTGCTGTGGAAGGAGAACTCAGTGATGCAGAGTCAGAGTATTTTCTTAGCAGAATTTATTTACAAAGAAGCAGCTCTCTTGTGCCTCTGTCTCTTCTGGACTCTCACAGCTTAAAATGCACTGGCCCAGGTTAGGAGCCTAAACCCTCATGAGGATGTGAGCCACTATTCCTTGTTCCTCCTTCAACCCCTGGGTTTTTAATCTTGGAAACCCCCAGTCCAAAGCTACTCCCTAGCGTCACATGACCTCAAAAGTGAGCCTGGTCATTAACCCGCTTTTCTGCAGCTGATATGCAATGCAAAGGAACATCAGACAAGGTTTGACTGCCCATGTGAAGGGGGCTTTACCCCCACACCATCCCCTTAATGAGTGTGGGGGGGGGGTGAGAGTGTTTATACTTGGCATTGACAATCACACTATGATGACTGGGGATGTTTATATTTTCCTGAGATTTTCCAAGGCGGTTTTCTACATTCATTGGGTCCCCGTAAAATGAACAGAAGGAACAAAGTCACTGATCACAATGCATCGCTTTACAGACATGATGTGTGTTTGCTATTGCGTGCCATCACTAGCGAGACATTTGCCAGTTTTCAGTGGCTCCCAGAACTCCCTTATACCAAAAGACAGTTTAAGAAAGTAATATAACCTCACTGTCAGGCTGCTACTGCTTTCATTTTTTTTCATCTCATGACTTTACATACCCCTTGAGGCACATATATTCCAATGCGAGAACCACTCACATATAGTTTACTTTACTCCACTAAACATTAGAAAGATTCAAGAAAAGCATCAAACAAGGCAACAAGAGTCACACCAAAAATCATTTTGTAAACAGTCGGAGATGTTCTGGCAATACACCCAGAGGAAGAATACCACCCTCTGGGAGCCAATCGTGGGGAAGGTGACAGTATAGCAGGAGGGGAAAGGAAAGACTGCACTTGGGATGTTTTATAAATCCTCAGCTTTGTCTATACTTAGCCTGTTAGATGATTTATGATCACTAGTCTCTATTGTCAGTGTAACTGTTCGCTTCAATTCTGCGCGTTCCTTGATGGGTTGGTTACAATTTCACAGACGCTATCGTCACACTTTAACTGTAATAATAATCTGTTTGAACTGTGCTGCGCCACATACCATTACTACACGGGATGCTGTCAGCCAGCTCCTCTGCACCATCCTGAGGCAGATTAGGTTGGAGAGGACACAGACCCCTTTAGAAACCACTGACAAGCAAACACTTTTAAAGTTGTTTTCAGGTACATTTTAGAGTTTTGTTGATTATGTTCGTGTTATGGTTAATTTTATAGGCAGTTCAACTGTTTCATTAAAAGAAAAAATATTTGAAGTTAATGTTACAGTTTATCTCAGAATAGTGTTTGAAACGCTTTGATTTCTAATGGTATTTGAATGAACCTGAATATCTCCATTTTAGACTCTCACCATGAGGACTGACTCCTGGTGGGGAACAGAGGACTCTATAATTAACACAGCAGCCCCCACTGAGAAATACAACAGCACCATTCGCTGAAGGGAGATAGTGAACCAGTGACAGAGATTTTAAAAAAAATCACTTAGTGAAAACTCATCTCTCCTGAAGACACAGAGAAATTACATTTAGGGAGATCCCCATGAGGCAATCTTTTCTATTGCTAGGGATGTGTATTCTATAAGTAGCTTTCTTCTATTGCCTAATCCCCAGGGATAGGATCCTACCAGGTGAACTCAGTGTGGGATGGGTGAAACAGTAGTCGTAAAAGAAGACTGCTGTGACCAAGTATCATAGCTTGGGGGACGGATCCTGAGAGATTCCGAATATCCTCAAGTCCCGCTGAAATGCATTAAACTATACCTGAGTTTAGTGAAGTGTTATGTTACCCATTTAATTTTGTTTTAATTCTTTCTATAGCGTGAAAGCCATTCATGATTTGGGGCAGAACTTCAAGTAGAAAGATGATCTGATTTTACTGTATTTATATGGTAAGAAACAAATCACTTTCTCATGGGAGTTCAAGGTGCAACAATACTGGAAACTGTGGAAGCCCTCTAGCCACAGAAGAGGCACAACACTGGCAACAGCAGGGCATGGTGCCCTGACCTGAGAGATCATTTCTAGGATGCCCCCTCTTCCACCCTTTCAACTCCTGGTCTCTCTCGGGAGACTGGAAATACATGGGGACAAGTACAGTCAGTTGTGGCTGTGAAGACTCTGCTGTGCTAGATTAATTGATAGATGTTTCGTCTACTAGCCCACTCTCACATGCACAATTACTGACAGTCAGTTCTGTCAGTATCCAAGAGCTGGTCCTGGATGAGATGGTGCTATTTGTGAGGGGGACACATGTTCACTAGGAAGTGGACTGAGAGTAACATATTATGTATTTCAATTAATGGCATATGTTGCAGGTCTAATGCAGCAACATAAATATCAGGATTGGTATGAACAGGGAGCCTAAATGTAGATTAATAATGATTTATTAAACTGAACAAAACCAGTATATACAAGCAGCACAACTGCTGGTCTTCTACAAAGATTTCAATTCTCTAATCATTTCATTAGATTTATTTGTAATTAGGATTTATTTAACTTTATGAAAACTATATCCAGGTTAGCTGTATCTCCAGGTAAAGTCAATGGAAAGTTTCTCTTGTATTTAATTCAATAGAAGTTGGGTCAAGCCCTCTGATTAACCCAACCCCTGGGATGCGAAGTGGATGTAAAATGCTACCAGCTCAGAACGGAAGTGTTGTACACCCACTTAGGAAAATGACTTTGCAATGGGCAGGGCAACAAAGAAATCAGGCCTCTTGTTTTTAAACGAAGTTGTCATTGGCAATAGCATCTAGAATTACTACATTAGTTAGTTTAGTCCTAGGATCCGCTGCCATGGAAGTCATCAGACCTCTCCATAAGTGGCACTCACCGACATTCAAGAGGGATGGCGAGGGTTTCTGCTAGGAACCATGTAGGAAGCAGCAGAAGACAGTTAACTTTGTTTCCTTTGACAACATTGACTGTGGTGCTTCTGGGACAGATTTTCCCTTTAAACAGTGGTAACTAATCATAAATGGCTAACACAGCTAAATCCCACCTACAATTCGGAAATCTATGCCTATTTAAAAAAATAAATGGAGTCTTTTAAAAAACTATTCAGTACTTAGCAATACTTCTCACTTATATAATACGTTGCATCTTCAAAACATTAAAAAATAGCAAAGCCCAAATTCTACTCTCAATTGCACTACGACACCAATTGAATTACTCTGGTGTACCTGAGGAACAGCCATATAATCGCTGTATTAAAGCTAGGGAAACCGAGGCACAGAGAAATCACATGACTTATGCAAGGACATACAGTGAGTTATTGGAACCGGCAGCAGATAGTGTGAGAAGATACTGTCTAGCAAAGCCTTCAGGCCCTGAGCTCATGTTGTGCTCCCCATTGAAGTAATGGAGTTAATCATGGATGGGAAAGAAGTGAAGAGGGGATTAAATGTCATACATCTACTAATTATTCTGAGCACCAGTTGCCCTTGCCACTAAATGAGGCAGCTGTGTCTAGTGGCAGATTAGTGTTGAGACACCTACCAGATTTCTCAGACGGATGATTTTCCCCGACATGCGCACACAGCAATTTTCTTACACTACAGATCTGGGAAATAGGCCTCAACTGGTAACCAAAGGTGTCCTGTATACCGTGGAGATTAAAGACCAGCTGTTCAAAGAGGCATTAACCTGGGTGGACTGGTCAAATTCTCCCTAATGCTGTTTTATTCTGAGAACCCCAAGAAGGAGAGAAGAACTCTTTTGATATTCACATTTCAAAGGGAACCTTTCTGTGAATATTTTCAATCAGAAAATGATACAACAAACACACAGGCAGGCATATGTGCATGTGCACACAGCATATACATATGTATATCTAGAGCTATCTATAAACAGCAAAGGAGGTCCTTTCATTTTGCCTTTTGTGCTGCTCACTCCAGGAATCCATCCTTGATCTTGACAGATCTGCTAGTTTATAATGAATACTTTTCCAGCTTTTATGGTTGGCAACAAGAAAGCACCTGGGAGTAAGATTTGTTCACTGTGGGTTGTTGTTTTTTAAACTGTGTACTTTGGTCTTTGCCTGATAATAAACATTTATTTTTATTGTAATGAAACATTTTGTTGACTTGGGCAGGAACAAAACAAAAAAGAAAAAAAACAAACAAGTAAATAGGCGCGTGTCGGCCGTACTGCTGCAGTGGAAAGGAATCTAAGTGAATGTATTTGAAAAGCAGCATCTAGTAACTCAAAACATAGCACTGGGAGTTGAGAGCTAGGTTATTCTTGGCTATGTCACTAACTTGCTACCTGGGACCTTGAGTAGTGTCTCGCTTTTCCAGTATGTAAAATGGGGATGGTATTAACTCCTCACAGCAGCTCTGGCAGGGTTCGGTCTACCTAAGGTACTTATATAACCAGGGCTGTCCCTAGCGGGGCTGCAGGGCCCGGGGCAAATCAGCCTGTATGGGGCCTCCCTTAACGTTTTTTATATAGGTGAAATCTGGTTACAGTGACCTTACACATTCGCAACACTGAGAGCTCATGTCTCGGGAACTGGGTGGCTCTTGGAGGGCCTATGCGGGCCCTGGTGCTGGGGGACCCCAGGACCCTCCAGCATGGAGGAGGGGCTCTAAGATCTGTTTTCTCTGGGGGCTGGGAGTGGGAGGGGAGGTGGAAAAGCAGATGAATGGAGGACTCCAGTCCTGTTGGGTGGTGGAGAAAGAAAGCAGAGTTGTGGGACCCCAAGTCCTGGTACTGAGGGAAGGGGGACCCCAAGGCTGAAGAGCTGAAAGGCAAGGAGGACCCTGATGCAGGGGGGTGATAAGGGCTGGCCCTGGCCTGGAGATGGCATTGGAGGTCTCTACCCAGTGCTGGGAGAGGGGTGGAAGGTGTGGGGCACTGGGGGGACACCAGTGCTGGGCAATGGGTGAGGAAGACTGCTGGCTGGCACTCACCTGTGCTAGGTGGAGGGTCCCACTGGAAAAGGGAAGGTTCCATCCAAGGTGGAAGAGCAGGGTCAGGGTCAGCTTGGATCAGCCTGCCCTGGCACTAGTGGTTGGGGGGTGAGGACCCTGCAGTGGAAGCAGGCAACACGGGGAGCTGGCAGAGTGGGGCGGGCTCGGGCCAGGTTGCTCACTGTTGCTGCTGCCACAGAGACTGAGTCCGAGTCCAGGGGGGCTGTGGGCAAAAAAATAAATAAATAAATGTCCGGGCCAGTGAGTGCAGGGCACAGGTCTGACCCCTGATGCTGGCACCAGACCCCTCCCCCCCCCACTACCCTCCTAGGCTGCCCTATATCCCCCCAATGTTCCCCTGAAGTGCAGGGTCCCCCAAAGCGCAGGGCTCAGGGCAGTTGCCCCGGTCTGCCCTATGGACGGGACGGCTCTGTACACAACCCACATCACTGTAGAATCTGAGCACCTCATGCTTTAATATATTAATCCTCACACTCCTCTGTGAGGTAGGGAAATGCTATTATCCCCATTTTACAGATGGAAACTGAGGCACAGAGAGGTTAAGTGACTTGATCAAGGTCACACATGGGGTTCTGTGGCAGAGTTTTGAGATCCTCAGGTGGGCTGTGATAGGATTTTTTTTATATAGTTGAAACTGATGTATACAATGGCATAAGCCAGTCAGCAATCCCAGAAATGATACTATCAGCACAAGACAATACTGTCTTTGCGGCTCAGCAAACACACCGACGAGTACTTGCAGAAGAGCTCTAAACAAAACATGATGGATATCACCATACCATCATAAAGAACCAAGGCCACCACTGTCACCAGTCAAATCACACCTAGGCACTAAATAAACTCAGTTACTTTGTCCCAGATCTTCAGAGGTATTTAGGCACCTAACTCCCACTGAAATCAACATCACTGTGGCATTCCTTCCTCCATTCTTCATGTGTATTGTGTCTACTTAGCACTGGAGGTCTCTTCGAGGCAGGGACCTTGTCTCCATACTGGACCATAAACTGCCTACCACATTATTTAAGCTATTATAAATATCAAATATTATTCTTATCAGTTAAAGACAATTAGAAGTAAAGCTATTTTAAAATGGTGAAAAAAGTCTACACAATATTTTTCATCAGCTGTATAAGCTGCTTGTGAAAATAAAACCTAGCAAATGTTTTTGAAATGTCAAATAGCTCTAATTATGTCAGGAACATTTACTCCCCAGTCACAGGCCTCTACTATTTACATTTAATGCAAAAGAAGAATCTGTTAGTTTTTGATTGTATTTACATGTAAAAGGCCTGATTCTCTACAGCCTTGCACCTTCTATAGTCATTTATCCCTGTGATAACTGAGCACAACGTAGATGTAAAATATTGATGTTTCGAGCTGGGCAGGGTTCTTTGCACAAGTATAAGTAACTGTACAATGTGAGAGGTTCTTGAAACTCAAGCCCATAAGCCTGTACGTAGACTAACCCAAAATGGGGTAGTTGGAGGCCTGTACTTCGAGAGCACCTAGGTTCTATTCCTATTGCACATGTGTGCAGTTACACTGCTACTGTGGTGTCTGTATATACGTGGCCACAGATGGGTCCATTACACCATCTGAGTGCGGGGAGGTGCAGTGTTTCAGGGAATATAGTCTGCCTCCAGGGTTGCCAGGCATTTCAATACAGCCCATCTCTGAACTTTTCCATGAAGCCTTTTTTCCCAATCAATTCCTCGGCTTCAAATGCATTTTAAAACCAGCAGACATGAAAAGGCAAATAAAGGGGAGCTTCTAATTCTGTCTCTTTATGAATACTTATGAAAATATGCGGATCAAAGCTCCTTCCCCTGCAAGTAAATTTCAAGTCTCCTGTAGGACTCAATGGGAAAAAATGTTAGAACTCATTTTATATTTCAGTTAGCATAAAGCACATGTTCAAGAATGACTAAGCAATGATTTTGCAATGATCTTCCGTAGTTTTCGAGGCTGGGTGAACTGCTTCAGAATGAGCACAAATCCGCCCAAATAGTACCGTTTTCCTGTCACCACAACACTGGAAAGGGTCAGAAGAGTCTGAAGAAAGGACCATTTCAAGTCCTCTCCGCCGCTCCCCTAACCAACAGCTCTAGCTACCTTATGCACTTGAAAATTGTGTTTCAAAAGAGAACTGCCCCTAGTTCAAGCCTAACCCACTTAGTTGTTCTAACAAACTGTACCTAAGATCTTGCTCCTGAAATGAGCTGCCCCTGGCATCAGCCAACGTCCTTTTTCTCTCAAAGCTACATTATCCCATGATCATGTTGACCTCTGCCACAGTCCCACCAGATTCTTCCATCGGATGCATGTGGGTTTAGTTTAAGCCTCTCGGCAAAGCCTTTTGCTCTTTTGCACACAACTCAGAGGAGAAGAGTATTCTTGTGGCTAAGGCGCTGAACTGTGACTCTGGAGACCTTGATTCAGCTCCCAGCTATACTACAGTCGTCAAGTGACTTCTTTTGGTTACCCTTTGTCTCGTCTACTTAGACGAAGTTCTTTATGTCTGAGACTAACTCTTACTGTGCATTTGTACCACACCGACCATGAAGGGGTCCAGATTTCAGGAATATTGCACATCTGAAGTTCTTAGTGTGTGAGAGAGAGAACTCTAGCAGCTGAGAGGGTTTGTTCAGGGAGAAGTTTCAGAGTAACAGCCGTGTTAGTCTGTATTCGCAAAAAGAAAAGGAGTACTTGTGGCACCTTAGAGACTAACCAATTTATTTGAGCATAAGCTTTTGTGAGCTACATCCGATGAAGTGAGCTGTAGCTCACGAAAGCTTATGGTCAAATAAATTGGTTAGTCTCTAAGGTGCCACAAGTACTCCTTTTCTTTTCAGGGAGAAGTATGCTTTGTGGAGAGCACTGATAGATAGATGAAGTAGCTAGATGAAGTGACTTAAAAGAACATTTTGGGGTGGTAAGTTATGCTCAGAGGCAGCAGGAAGAAGGGGATGAAGACTGGACTGTGATGGCTTATGCCTCTTAGGAAGCCACCTGATGTGCTGAAATACCACTGAGTCTACATGTTCTGCCAGCATGGGCCCCCTTTAATCTGTCTTGCTGACCAGGCTATTAAAGCCTCCTTTAACACACACACACACACTCACAGGGCCACACCCAGCTGCAGATCAGCTCTGGGAAGACTCAGTTTAAGGGACTTGCTTCAGCACTCAGGTGTCCACTTCCCTTGGAGTGCAGACCCAAAATTATATTACGAAGTCCGTCTCCTCCCTCATTGTGTGGGATGGTTTTCACCACTTTCCCACAGCCCTCACCCCATTAGAAATTACAGAAACTGAGTTATATTATAAACAAAATGAATTTTATTAACTACAAAAGGCAGCATTTAAGTGGCAAAAGGGGTAGCAAACAGAACAAAGCAGATTACTAAGCAAATGAAACCAAACATGCAAACTAAGCTAGTTTCACTAAAGAAATTGGTTACAAATAGTATTTCTCACCCAAGATATCATTGCAGGCAGATTACAGAAAATCTTGAAAGGCTGCTGCACTGGTCTCCCTCTTGAGACCTCAGGTATTGTTACTCACAAGCTAGATGCCCTTCCAGCTTGGGTTCGATGCTTCTCTCTTCAGTTCAGTTTTTGCTTTCAGATCTTTTTCAGTGTCTCTTTGGGAGGGGAGGCAGAGGAGAGAGCCATGATGACATCAATCCCCTGCTTTATATAGCTCTTGTGTAAGGTGGAAAACCACTGGCATTCCAAAAGGGAAGGAGGGGTATCCAGTATCAGGTGACTTGGACCCCGGTCTCTGCATGGCTGTGGCAACCATTGCTCGTAGGCTGTCATCCACAGGAAGACTAAGCTCTTTTACAGTCCATTGTCTCTGCTAATGCCCCCATTAGCCCTGTCTGGCTTTTCCACTATTGTACCTGAAGGGCTGGTTGGGGTTGACAACCAAAGTAACACATCTGAAATACAGACACATAGTTAATATTCCTAACTTCAGATACAGAAATGATACAAGCATGCAAATTGGATAGTCACATTCAGTAAATCATAACCTTTCCAATGATATCTTACAAGACCCATCTTGCATAAAGTACATATCAGTTATGTCATATTTATCATAAGCATATTTTCAAAAGGAAAATGGACATATAAGCATATTTTCATAAGGAATATGGAATTTAATGTCACACTAAGTTATGCTCAGAGGCAGCAGGAAGAAGGGGAAGAAGGGAGAGGAATTAACTGGGCACTTCTATTTGTTGGGTAGGGATAGCCAAGTAGGAAGGGTATTGGTTCGGTGGTAGCATTTCTAATGAATGGTAAAAGGCTAGTAATAGTGGTTAAGAATGAAGACTGAGCTGGAGGAGGAGTAACAAAATGGACTGAGCCAAAAATTAACATTTATTTTCCGCCTTTGATTATATAAAGAGGCTAGAGATAAATGATCCTGGAAGTCAGCCAGGGAAGGATGCAGAATGTAGAAGAATGGAGGGTCTTGCAAGGAACAGAGCATTTAAAGAGTCACTTGCTTCCCTCAGCAATAAAGGCTTAAAGGAAACAGCTCCTCCCTAGTGAATAAGATGCAAGGTAAAAAAAAATGAAACGTTAGGTGGAATTAACTCTAAAATGAAAGTAAAACAGATGGTTCAAGTGGATTTTGGTAAGAATTGGCATCTCACAATGGTTTGTTAGAACCTTACATAACCCATGGCTATTGTTTTGGAAAAGAATTGAATCATTTTCTTATTTTGCCACCTTATTAATGTCAATGATAAAGAAAAGAGCTAACTAGGTATTTCAGAAACTACAAAACACAGAATGTGCTCAGAATTTGAAGGTATACAAGTCACTTCTCACACCTGTGGATATGTATTTTATTCAAAGAGGAAAGATGCGCTTGTAGCTAGGCCATTACACTAGGTCTCAGGGGTGGTAGGTTCATTTCCTAGCTCTGCTACAGACTCCATGCATGACCTTAGCAAAATAAAAATCACTTAATTTTTCTGTCCCTCAGTTCCCTGTCTGTGAAACACTTCCTTTACTCTGTACTTTCTCTGCCTTGTCTATTTAGATTGTAAGCTCTTGAGGGCAGGGACTGGTGCTTACTTTGTGTTTGTACCATGCCTAATGCAATTAGGGCCCTTATCTCAGTGTGGCATCTAGGAGCTATGATAATACATATGTTGTTGGCAGTGTTGCATCTATGTTGGTTCCAGGATGAGAGAGACAAGGTGGACAAGATAATATCTTTTATTGGGCCAGCTGTTGATGGAAAGAGACAAGATTTCAAGGTTCACTGAGCTCTTCTTCAGGCCTGCCTTGAAAACTTGTCTCTTCCACCAACAGAAGTTGGTGCAGTAAAAATATTACCTCACCCACCCTGTCTCTACACGGGATATCATAAGGCATTTGATGCACACCTTTCAGGGTAACAACAAGGAGTCCGGTGGCACCTTAAAGACTAACAGATTTATTTGAGCATAAGCTTTCGGTGGCAAAAACCCCACTTCTTCAGATGCATGCAGGCTATGCCCTGATACCTGTCACCTTTGAGAGTATATATGTATGCCTGTCTCAGAGTCCTTTAGAATTTATTCTAGTAGGTGCTACATGAAGATTTGTGGTCCTGGACTACCGATTAGCTTTGGCACTTAAGGGGTTGAGAAAAATATCTATTGATAGCTCTTTTTCCACTGTAGAAAACATAAATCCTGTCCCTTCTCAATAAATAATAATGTAAAAGCTTTTAAGAAACCCCAGTCTTTAAACTTTACCACCACAGCACTAAACTGGCTACAAAAAAAGTTTCCATAAATTGGCATTAATAAAGAACCACCCCTTTACTTTGTATGGGAGCAAGAGCCACCTTCTCTAAGGGAGAAATGTACGTCAATCTAGAAACCCTATTAATAATGTTAGAGTCCTGAACTTTAATGTATTAATGAATGGACGTGCACCCATGCTGTAATCATGAATTTCAGTGTTGCCTTTGATGCTTCATTGGGCACAAAGCTCTTACAAAATGTTTGAAGTGTCTGGCTGTGTAATAATGATTTATAATTCTCTTGAACCAAAGCAAAATTTGCTAGTAAAAATCATTTTTGAAATAAAAAATAAATTGTGACTGGAGGGTCTGGATTTGTTTCAAAAAGCGATCACCCACAAGCAGCAAATTATTTAAAAAGCCACTGGTTCCAGTGTTTTGAGATAGAGAGCGTACAACTCAGAATTTCAAAGTACTGTTAATTAAGATCAGTTTATTAAAATGTCAATCTTTTTAACCAAAAATTTCTTCACGATGAATAGTAGCTGCAAGTTCCTTTATGTTCAACGTTTCATGGAGTGAGTATTTTTGCTTGTGCTGTATGCCTAGCATTAGCTCTTCTCCTCACAGCCCCCCTTTCCTTTCTCTCCTCTGCCTGTGTTTTCCTGTAGAATAAATGGCCTTTGCGTGTCTATTGGACTGTTCTTCCTACTGCTCTAATGGCAAGTTCTCTGTGGAATGTTAAAACTGCTAAGCATATGGTTGAACAGATCCAAAAGTCCCATAAGACTTGTTTATTCTTGTACAGCTGATCCACGGCCTGTACAGGTCAATGGAAAGACTCCTACTGACTTCAGGGAAACTTGGATCAGGCCGCTGGTATCACGGCCATAACTTGGAATGGGTTTTATTGTCATGAGTGCTTTCATTCCGATTGTTTCTAAAAAAAGCAGCAGGGCAGGGCAGGCAAGGACCTGGACAGAATTCTTCCTTATCAGTTCCAAAACAGTTATTTTACAAAAATATTAACCAGCATAATCCAACATAAAAGATCTGCCAAGAAAACGGACACAGTACAACTGGAGCCCATCCCTGTGTATTCTTCTCAGGAACTTGGTGCCTGAAGAGGGGAAACAACTTAAATAAAATCTCGTAAATGACACTTTCCCCCCCTCCTTTAGGCCAGGAGTTATTAGAGTTCCATGGTACCAAGGCCCTTTCATACTCATATATTGTACCACATTTTCCCCTTCTGCAGCTCCCTTATTGCCAGCCATAAAAAGAGGAAAACAAAAAACAAAAAACCCTGAGGCCTAAGGTTTCCTGAGGTTCTTCCATATTTTTTTTTGACACCAAAAAAGGATTTTTATTTTTCTAGATACATGTACACATACAGTGAAGAAATAATAGTATGCCTGTGAAAGATGACACAAAGTGAGAGACACCTTTTCAGGCAAACTACCAACAGTGTGTGTTTGGGTTTAAGGAATAAGTTAATCACTGGCATAAACAGGCACCACTCCATTGAACTGGAACTTGCTTTCTACTAGTGATGAATCTTACCACAGAAGCCAGATCCTTTCCTGCAATATACCCCCTTTGTTCTGTCACAGGTTATGGTTGGGTTTAGAGGGCCATTACAAGCCAGGGTAAGTTAGAGCAGCTCTGAGGCAGCTCTCAATTACATGAGGGTAGCAAGTCAGCAACCCTAAGGTTCAAGGGAGCTCAAAGGTAGCACTAATGTCACAGCAGATTGAAACAGGAGGGGGAGCTCTCTCTGCACCATTCAAGGTGAAGGCGTAGTGGTCAGAGGGAGGGTTGCAACTCTCCCCCACCCTCCCCGCCTCCGCACCATATACACTTTAGGCTTTAGCCTATGTGTGGCATACAACCTCCTTAGGCATCACCCGTACCCACCCTGGGCACAGCTTTGTTAAACTTGGCTATGATTTCAGCAAAGCAGCTTGTTGAAGGGAACAGTAATGTCTGTCTCCCCCTCTTTAATTAAAAAAAAAAGGCATAAACAGACTAACAAAAAATAAATACTGATAAAGGAAAAACTCAAACCTCATTCTAGGTTCAAATGCGCCTGAGCTATTAGATGGTTTCCACTAGGTGAAACTCAGAGGTTTTGCTTTGCATTTTAGGGTTCTTTCAAACCTGAAGTGAAATGCTGGGGGTGTGAAGCTCAGGGCAGGCTTAAGCAGACAATCTCTGTGCATTGTAAATGTATAGAACTCCAGGTAGAGGGGACATCCATTGCTCCGCAGTGATGTAAATGAGAGGAGAATCTGACCTTCTGTATTATTTTGCCTATAGATTGTTGGACAGGTTTCATAGTAAAAGCCTCCAGGAAGAACAATTATGCTAACAGACACGTGTTTCCTAGAACATACTAAGCTGATGTGGAAGCATAGTAGCCTATGTCCCTGGCAAACACTATACATCTTACAAACATATTTACTGTAGCCAACACAAACAGTAGCCCACTTCCGTTTCTGTCTGATTTCCCTTGTGTTTTCACCACAGGACTGAGATGCAGAACAGGATCCCATTCTGTGATATTCTACACAACTTCCTTCAAGACCTCCACTGCCATAGCACAAGCTGCATAGGCCCTGATCCTGCACCATAATTCAGATGGGGCAACAGCTGCACCCATTCAAAGTTAATGGAGCCCCATGCAAGCACAGCGGTCCACATGTACCCATCAAAATGCAGGATCATGTCCTCAGGGTGAAATCCCGGTCTCACTGAAGTCAGTGGAAGTTTTGCCATTGAATTCAATGAAGCCAGGATTTCATCTTAAGAGTTCAGTGATGTGCTACAGCTGTTTTATAAACTAATTGGGGTCTTCTTCCCTTTATCATTTGAAATTTTAGTATTTAAAATAAATAAGGTGAGAAGGAAATAGTAATAGAACTGCTACGTTTGTAACAACAGCTACTGGAACCTGTCCCCCAGGGAGGGTCACAAATCAACAGGGCGCCCCTTCGTGCTGTATTCAGCACTTGAATCCACGTTAGCTGGAAGAGGATTTAAAAAAAGAAAAAAGTCACAGGTCAACAGACAGGCACGCTATACACCTCATCTATTTACGCTTGTAATTTAGAGTTTGATCCGGAGCCCTTTGAAGTCTGTAAAACTCCCATAAGTCAATGGGATCATGGAACATAGTATCCTAATAAACTAAGTTTCTGATAAGTTCGTGTTAAAATCAAATACTCACAACTGGTGGATGGCGCGAAAACCTCCCACTTTTAGTCAAATCAAGTAACCCTTTTTTAGGAACAGCCACATTAGTCATACATATCTACCCTAACACAGATTTGAAGAACAGACGTAATCTGGTATGGCTACACTTATTGCTTTTAAACAAGCTGCTGTGCGTTATAAACTATTCCTCAAAGAATTCTTAACTGGTTTTAAAAAAAAAAACTTTTAGTTTACAGTAAAATCCTCAAAACCCATGAAGATAATTTTAATCAAACATCCCACAATAATTCAGCACTGGACTGAGAATATAAAAAATGTTGTGCCGTTGGGTAATTCCCCCCTCCCCTCACCCCCCAATAATTACAAACAAGAGAAAACCAGAAGCTTAGAATGAAAGTGTCTCCTGAACCACATCTGTCATATCAGTTGGGTGCAGGGCCATACTGAATTATGCTAACCTCACTATTTAAACTTTTGGGTTATTTTTCTTCTCTTTATTTTACTGCCTGAATTATGGTATGAAAAGCTGTGGATGTGTGTATGGATGCAAGGACTCAAGGCATTAAAAAGCTACACTTGAACGCACTAAGTTTCTGAGTTGCACACCACCCATTGTAGTCCCAGCTGGAGTCCTAGACTGTTGCTGAAAACTAGTTTATTTTTCTTAAATGGGAACAAAATATTAATGCTTCATATTCTTAATGGAAGATTTATTTTGTGAAACTACTGATGCACAGGTAACAATTTCTGCCTCAGACCCTGAACTCCAGCAGCTATGTCCCATTAAACAATGTTTAGTCCAGTGAAATGACTACTTGGGCTGCAGAATTGTATTTTAATTGATCAATGGTAATTTAGGTTTCAACAGATCTCCCTCTACCGGCACATTAATGTGCTCCCAGCCACACCCATGCAGACACACACACACAGTCTAACATGGGGTAAAAGAGCAGATTTTTAGCATCGTCAATTGCAGAGAGATACGAAAAATTGGACAAACACTGATTTGTCCAGAATTACAAGAGGAGAGTGAGACTTAAAGTCACAGTTTCTAATGGGTGTTTATAATCAAAGTGATTGACCAAGAGAAAAGAAAAAAATGACAAAGGCAGAGCAGGTAAAGATCAGGTACCCTAGATGTCCCTCACCCACTGACTAGAGAGAGAGAAAGAAGGTTCTCTTGGAACAGATTGGCACCATACATAAGAACATAAGAATGGCCATACTGGCTCAAACCAAAGATTCATCTAGCACAGTATCCTGTCTTCTGACAGTGGCCAATGCCAGGTCCCCCAGGGGGAATGAACAAAACAGGTAATCATCAAGTGATCCATCCCCTGTCACCCATTCCCATCTTCTGACAAACAGAGGGACACCATGCCTGTCCATCCTGGCTAACAGCCATTGATGGACCTATCCTGCATGAACTTATCTAGTTCTTTTTTGAACCCTGTTATACCATAACACAATTATCATTAAAAACGCAACATTCTGCATTCCATGTTCCTGCAGCAACCTCATAATTCCACAGGGGACATCACGGCACTGCAGTCACTGTTGAGTAGCAAATATCTAAATCTTCAACAACAAAAAGAGGATGGGGAGGAAAGAATTGTGAAAGTGTCTGCAAAAAAAAAATTGTAACCAACTCTACAGTGTTAAATGAGTGTTAAATGGAGCCTCCTGTACATATAAACAAATCTGAACTTTAAGAATTAAATGCTTCCAAATCATTCTATTTCCTCTGAAACATCAGTCCCTCTAGGATATGGTTTCTAAAAGGAATTGGAACATAAGAATTGCCGTACCAGATCAGCCTTGATGTCCATCTTGTCCAGTATCCTGTCTCCAAAAGTTGTTGGAAGAAGGTGTAAAAATCCTGCAATAGGGAGATAATCTGCCCCCACATTAGGTCTCCTTATCCCTAAATAGTTAGATATGGTCTTAAATCCTGAAGCTTAATGAAGTTTAAGAGCACTGCCAAAGTTATGTTAGCAATAACTATATAAATATTCTTATTATCCATATAATGTCCTTTTCCTTTTTGTATCTTGCTAACTTCTTAGCCTCAACAACTTCCTATGGTAATGAGTTCCACAGTCTAATTGCATGTTAATTACAATTAAAGCAACATGTTTTATCAGTTTTGTATTTGCCACCTTTCAATTTCATTGATTGTCCAATTTTTCGTGTGTTATGAGACAAGGAGAGCACCAAAACCCGATCTATCTTTTTTTATAGGTTCTGCCTGGGATGCTGTCATGGGGTGCTGTACTCACCGCTGGGAAGCGCCCCTTTCTGGCAGTTCTGGGGAGTGGTTCTGCCTGATTCAGCACCCCCTTTCTTCTCTTCCACCATTTCAGCTCTTGTCCTTTCCACAGAGTCGCACTACAGCTGCTTCATGACTCAGCCCTCCAACCAGGTCACTCTGTGATTTCCCCTCCCAGGGCAGTCCTTCAAAGTCCCAAGCAGCATCAGACAGTCCTCACACCCACTGCCCTGACTACATCACTCCTGCAGTGACTCAGGTAGTCTTCCCACTCACTGCCCCAAGAAAGACCACACAGCAGTGGATGGTAAGAGAACCCAGGCCTGTCCTTTACTCTGGGTTCCAGTCCAAGGCCCTATTGCAAGCAGTTAAGGTCTGGGTCTTCAGCTTGCTGCTCTCTTCCCTAGACTACTTCCTATTCCTAGACAGTCCCCTTTCTCTGAGGTGAACTAGGTAAACTCGTCTCCTCACGAGTGCCTATGTCCCCTTCCTTCTCCATTGCCTCCGGGAGAGAGACTACAGGCTTCCTCCTGTTGCCAACCTCCTGGCTTTATAGAAGCCCAGTCTACAGGTAATCTTCCTTCTGATTAGTGCCTCCTCTCAGCCTACATCTCCCCTATTTGCTGCTTAATTGGCTGATTGGACCCACCTGGCTTAATTCAACTCTTTCAGGGCCAGTGTGGGGAGTACACCCCAACACAGATGCATAGAATCCAGGATAAGGCCATTTAAAAAACAACCCTCCCCACTTTAGATGTTGTCAGTTCAAACAGAATGAAATCTAACCTCTTACAGCCTGTATTCTGTTGAACACCCATTCTTTCGAAACTAGTTTAAGAAAGTTGAGCTGACTGACGAAGAAGTGTCTCCACAAGACATAAGCAGACTGCATATCAAAGGACATCAAAAAGCCAACATTTGGCTGTTTAAAATGATTTTTTAAAATAATATTTTCTCTTTATTCACTCTGAAATCATTTTTAAGATTTTTTTGGCAGATTAACTCTTAGAATTTTTATGCTCTCCAAAACCAGGATATTTTGTATCACATGTTTATGTCATAGTAAGAAACAAATGGCTCTTCTGCTTCTTTTTTTGACTGACTCTTTATTACTATCTCACTATGAGTAGAATATATTGCGCAATGTATTGAAAATTCCTAAGATTTAATAAAATTCATCCATGGCTTGCTACTTTATATATGTTGAGTAATTTTCCTAAGAGAAGCATCTGTTTGTTGACTGGCATATGTTTGTTGCTAAAAAGGCAACAGATTATGTCATTTTTACCATTACTGCCATGTATCTTGTGTTTACTTTTTCAAGTATCCTTGCAGAAATCCAAAATTTCAGACCTCTTGCTAAATGTCTTTTGCCCATCAAGGTCCAAAGAGAAATTACTTTCACCTATTCTCTCTCTCTCTCTTGTCTAAAATTCCTTGGTATCTGGATATAGATATCCCACTTATGGAGGGAAAACACTTCTACTCCAAGTCCCCACTTATCTGAATAAATATTATATCCATATTATACGCATAAAAACAGGGTTCTTCTGTATGTTTTCCCTGTGGAAAGAGAACCTTCTTACCCATTTAGGGCCTGATCTAAAGCCAACTAGATGGAAAGTCGTTCATTGGCTTCGATGGGTTTTCGATCAGGCTCCCCATTTCTTTGATGAATGTCCGGAGAAGCTAAAATGAGTAACTAATGTGTTCATGCTTTACTGAATACAAAAAAAGAATGATTACTTAATCTGGCCTTAATTAATCTAAATTTACCTAGCCAAAATGGGAATTGTCACCATTAATTTCCCACTGCAAATAACAATTATGCAACCACTTTCAGCTCAGCCTATCTTTTCAGGGAGGATGGAAATTGTCTGTGCATAGGTGTGTGTACATATTTAAACCAAGCTGAATATTAACATGAATATATATTTGTTCTTATCTGAGCATCCATCGTTACATCATGGATAAGGAACACAGCCCGGTCTCCCACTGCTGATGCAGCAGGCCCTGCATTCAGTGAAGCAGCATACAGTGGCCCCAGGTGCTCCTAGAGACTATGGGCAGTAGAAGCATTGTTCAGCCACCTTCCACCAAGCTGCTGAGTTATGGAGGGAAGGATTCACCCCTGCCCCATCTATACAGAGCCTGCTTACATAGGTATTGGAGGCAAAATTTAACACAATGTGAACAAAATCTGAAAATCTATCTTCCCCTCACTGAAGAAGTCAGTGGTACTTCTGCCCAGTGAAAGTTCAGTCCTCTAGCTTCTAGACTAATTATTTATTGAATCCAGGACAGCAGTTCATCAGCCCAAATCTTTCAGAGTGGAAGAGAGCAGCTCAAATTGGCAAAGAGCCACCCCTATTTACGTTCAGAAATGTATCAGGCAAACACATTTACAAACATCAGCTTCTCATTGCAACTAAAATAAGAATGATCTATAATTATTTACCCAGATATTATTTGTGGAAACAACCAGCCAAGAAAAAGTAAAGAAGAAGCCAACAGTCCCAAATGGCTAGACAAAAGAGAAGGACGAAACATAAAAACCATTGTAGCAAATGTTAAATCTCAGCATTTATATTTCTCCATGTTAGACCATAGAAAATAAATGTCAAAGTCTGAAAAAATTAAGCAGACTACGTTTCAGTATCTATAAGCTCAGCTTCCATGGCAAGCTTCAAGTACAAAATAACATTCCATTGTTCATTGTTCCATAGATTTTCATGTAACATAATACATTTCCCTTGGATGTTTGTCCAAGCTCCTATATTGTAATAAATCCTTTCTTTATAACGACTTATTTCGAAAATAGTTTCTTTTAAATAGTAATGGACAGGCACAATTATCACACAAGAGAGTTTAATGGTTTCCATTTCACTGGCCTTATTGTAAATACTTGATTACTGCATTGTCTTTCTTTTGAAACAATCAAAAACCTAATTAATATGTACCTCTTGCCACCACGGCATTGGTCATCCAGGCATCAGCAAGAAAATAAAACAAAGCATTAGACTGATGGCATATTGTTTAGAAAGGCAAAACATCAAGGTGTAAAGGATTTGTTTCAGTATTCCAGTCTTGCCAGATTTTGACATAAGCAAGATTTTTCAGACAAGATTGTACTTACTGCTAAAAGAAATGAAGCTTATGAACTACAACAAAGAATTGTAGATACCATGGCTAAAAAAAAAAAAGAAGAAGCAGCAGGTACTGGATCCAAATCTCCTCTCACACTGGTTTTACAGTTTTAACTCCATTAACTTCAAGAGAGATACTCCTGATTTACATCAGTGTAGTGAGAGAAGAATCAGGCCCACTGTATAGAAATCTGGAGGTATGGAAAATTCTGTTAATGCAGTAAACCCATAGCTGTATCCATGACAGTTGGCCATGGCTAGAATCATTTATCTGATCACCCACCAAACTTAGAGGAGTTGGATAAAATAGGACTTGAACCCAGGTCACCCCCATTCAAAAGCAAAAGCCAACCAAAAAGGTTTTGCAAAACCACAATTATGCCATCTAGCAGAGATGGGCCCAAACACCTCTGTATCTTAAGAAAGTCCTAGTCAAAATCCATTTTTGTGTAGTTGGCCTTTATCTCTTTAATAAGCTAAAGCAGAGTCCCAGATACAAAACACTCCAAGCATTGGAGAGTACAGAATTGAACTTTATGCATCTCTACTTAAAATGCTCTCATGTTTCAATCAACACAATCCAGTGAACCTCCAATTACTCCAAAGGGGTTGCAGTGGCATAAAATCAAGGGTGCTGGAACAATTTTTATAGTGGGGGTGCTGATGATGGAAACCATGGTATTTGTTATTACTACGTCAAGCCAGGTGGTGTGGCAGTATTCCGAGCACCCCTAGGTCCAGCACCACTCCACAGAACTGGAGTAGCATAGTGGTAACCGAGGCTCCTGTTTCCAAATTCTAGTCCAGCTTTTCTTATTCACAAGGAGCCCAACAACAATCTGCCATTAGACCTTCCAATAAGCCACAGATGATTAAACAAAGCTCAAAACTGCTTTTCATGAAACTGGGCTAAGCAAAAATCTGAAATCAAATCTAGTTCTGATGGAATTTGGCCTTCATACAGAACAATATGTGATCTGTGTTCTCAGTACAACAAAAGGGACACTTGGGAGAGCCTTTCTCATTACAGAATCCACCTATGATTTTAGGGGCCAGAACCTCAGCTGATATGACTTCAATGGAGCTATGCTAATTTATACTAGCTAAGGATCTGGCCCTTAATATTTACAGCTTTTGTACTGAAAGAACAGGAAATCTTATGGTTAAGACAACAGACTTGGAACTGTGTGATCTATCTCCAAGAGCTACCTCTGTCCCAGACTTACCTTGGCTACGTTGTTTGAGAGGACAGGCTTAAGAGACTAGCCTAGGACTTGGAAGACCTGGTCCCTCTTCTGCTCCAAATTTCCTGTGTGAGGCCTTGGGCAAGTCACTTCGCCTCTTTGTGCCTCAGTTCCCCATATGTAAAATGTGGACAATAGCACACCCTTACCTCATGAATGTGCTGTGAGCTCAGTCCTTCAATATTTTATAGTCCTTAGAGAGTCTAAGGTAGAAAGTATTGGCACTATCTAAGTTCAAAGTGCTATTATATTGAATACCTATTTCACAACTGGTTGAACCCCACTTAACCCATCGGCATTAGCCAAACGTATCCCTATTAAGTGAAATGTTGCTTATGCAATATTCTTTTAATTAAGCAGTAATCTAAGTAGCAGTGACTGCCATTTGCGTCAGGGTAAATGGGTTCCCTGGGCAACAAACCAGGAATGTAGGTGTCCTGATTACATGGATCCTGATTAAAAGGAGTATGACATATTTCTTCAAAATTGGAACTCAAGCACATTGTGAAAAATCACCACCATTTCTTGTGGAGAGGAGACAAAACTGAATTATCAAGATTTGCACATCTAGACTGAATTATGGCCTAGTTGTATTATTGCAATCTTTGTCCTTTTGAATCCAATACTGTCACACACACACAATACTGTCACACTCATGCCATGGCTAAAATTTAGGTTCCAGTCTTACCAGGAGCTCTGCACAGACACTTGTCCCTATGTGGATGCCCACTGAAGTCAGGAGGCTACTTGCATAGACTAGCGGGACTGGAGCCAACTAGCTCCACATGGGTGCACTGCATGCCCACACATTACACATTGCAGGATCAGGGTTTTAGATTGGAATAAGTTGCTTTTCAGCAAGAACCATGTCTATCTAGGTCTTCTGTGAAGTTATTAGCATACCTAGGGAGACTAAATAATAATGGGATACACTGTATCTCACATACTTGAAGTATTATAGATCACTTCTGATAGCATACTCTTATTCCTATTCCACATCTCAATTACTAATGTGGCCAAATAGCCTGGAGTGGATTAGCTTAATATATAACCAAAAAAATCAAAGGATTTATACAAATGTTCTACTCTTTTTCCTATTGAAAAAAGACTATGATACACTGAATATACTTCAATATACTGTGAGGGTAATTAACCATTGAAACAAATCACCAAGGGGCTTGGTGGGTTCTCCATCTCTGGCAATTTTAAAATCAAGATTGGATGTTTTTCTGAAAGATATATGCTCTAGGAATTATTGTGAGGAAGTTCTATGGCCTATATTATCCAGGAGGTCAGACTAGATGATCACACTGGTCCCTTCTGGCCTGGGAATCTATCAGTATGCCTACACTGCAGCTGGGAGGTGTGATTCCCAGCACAGGTAGACAGACTCAGGGCAGCTCAGCTTGAGCTAAGTCACTACAAGTAGCACCGCTGCAGTACGTGTGGCTAGGGTTAGCTGCCGGAGTCCAAACCGCCCTGACCCCCAGAGTCCAGACTTGGGCAGCTAGCCCGAACTAGGTGCCCAAGGTGCCGCAGCATCTTACGCTGCTATTTTTAGCATATCTCCAGCTGAGCTGGTGCGAGTCTGCCTATCCTCAATGGAAACCAGCTGCTGTCCTGACATACCGTATTTGAGTTGAGTATAGGATTTGTGCACTGGAAGAGCTAAGACACGATAGCAGATACAAACCAGAACCAAGTATCCCAGGGAATTGTCCTTGTTTGTGAATAGTTTATGGAATTAGGAGGGACAGCTGGTGAGCCTTGCCTTGGGGTTAACAGCTCGATATCTATTCCAGTTTCCTCTTTTTGTCAACCCAATACGCGGGTTACATAATGTAACACACTTGCTTTCTTCTGTTAGGTTTTAGAATTTAGATTAGTACCAGTAATATGAGCTGCACTGTTTAAACAATATAGATGTCATACATTAAAATATTAGCTTTACTCATTGTCTCAACACAAACTTTTAAACAGAACATTTTCAGCCCTGCCATACAGTTCTTCTCAAAGAGGCCATTTTAATTAAAACTATATGTGGCCTGTGTGCCATCAAGCTTATTGATGCCACCTTCTATTGATAATGAAAACCAGAGGCCAGTTCATGATGTGGAAGCTGCAGCTAAGAGTGAAGATAATATCTTTAAAATATGGTTGTACAACGAGCATAAAATGTTTATCTGAAAATCAGTCCACAGTTAGAAATCATCTGAAATCTGTTACAAGGAAAAATGATGACGTGGACAAAATGAAGCTGCGTTAAGGAGATGAAACACAATATGCAAGTCAGAAGTGAAGCACTTGAATGAAGAACTGATCCCAAAGGCCTTTGAATGGAATAAGTCCTATTGACTTCCATGTATTTTGGACCACACCCACATCCTTTTGATTGTGATGAAGACAGATATGTAAGATTGCTTATTTGACTTTAACTCTGAACGCTATTAGAAGTGTACCAAATGTTTGTAACAAAGCACAAAACCACGTGAAACTCATCTAGTTTCAAGCTTTGTGACAAGCTAGCAATTTCAAGATTTGTTCAAATTCAACAAACTTGTGAGCAAACCCAGGCCCCGGTTTCAGTGAATCAGGCCTGATTTTATGGTTTCAGGACAAAACCATGGCTCTGAGCTTCATTCTGCGTTCTAAGGGTTGTTAGAATCCATGCAAATCAAAATTGAAGTAAATGTTGAGACACCAGATGGTGCTATTACAGAGGGTCTAAGAAGTTTTGATAAACTTAATATATAGGCAGTTAGATCTGGGAAGAAATGCTGCCTTTTTAGTTGTGGTGCAATTCTTTTTATAAATTACTACCATATTTAACTGTAGGGTCCAGTATTGCCAAGCCCGAGAGATGCAAAATCATGAGTCAGGCTATACAAAATCATGAGATTGGCTTAGAAATTATTAAATTTTAAAAATAATGCATTTTGGGTTCTCTTTATTTCATTTATTGGTTTGGGAACCTTCAGGTTATATTCAGGTCACGTTTTCAGGCTTTTCGCTGCAACCAGGAGGAAGACAAACTTACTTTAAAAAAATGAAAGCTCAGACTCTTACTGTCAGGACCCAGAGCTTTAAGAAAAACAGTAAATACCACAAGAGCTGGTAAGAATGAGAGTCTGCCCTCTCTCTCTGAATCTCTCTGACTGAATTGTTCCTTAGATGCAGCGGCTGCTTACATGTTATACCCATGAAACCCAACCAAAATATAAGATGGCACCTACAATTATGCAGAAGATTATTATTAAAAAGTTATCCTGCAGTAGTTCCTATCGGCCAACCACACTGGGTCCCCATTGTGTTAGGTGCTGTACAAACATATTGTAAAGACAGGTGGATTCAAATCACAGATCTGTCACAGCCTTCCTGTGTGACCTCGGGGAAGTTACTTAATCTTTCTGTAACTCAGTTCCCTATCTGTAAAATGGGGATAATACTTCCCTTCTTCCACCCTTTCTTGTGCCTGTTGAGATTGTAAACGTGTCAGGGCAAGGGCTGTCTCTTTCTATGTGTACATATAGCACCTAGTACAACGGAGCCCAGATAATAGGCGGGGCTTCCAGGCACCGCCACAATACAAATTATAACAAAAAAATAATACGTGGTGTTGAGACTGGCAAAATGGTCAGCTGCTGTTCAACTGCCTAAATAAGTAAATAAATGCCAGAACTTAAGGGAATATCTGCCAAAATGTTTACAGAGATATGCATGTCCTCTTAGCCTGCCTATTTGCACATTAAACATATGAGAGGGAAGAAACAGTGGGTATATCACAGACAGCACAATCTGAAATCATCAGGGATAATATTGAAAGAAGACAAGCAACCAGACACAATCCAGCAAAACCATACCCCTAAATCAGGGGAAATAATTTATATGGAGCACCCTTCCCCAGGAGAATTGTTCCATTATTCCTTTTCTCAGCACTATTGCATTACAGAGTTGGAGCCTCACTGGCACACAAAGGCCCCTGGCAACAATGCAGCCACTCAGCAAACACTCAGTCCCGGCTTTGTGAGAGAGAAACAAAAGAAGAAGAAAAAAGTCACACACAAAAGAATGCCACTTGGCACTAGAGGGTTCATCCCTTCCACTACTAAACAACAATGGCTTTTGTATTTGTGCTTATCGGCAGGAAATCCTGACTCCCTTGCCAAAGAGCCCATCACATTGTGATTGTGGGGGAGGGTACCCTATTCCCCTATCAACTCTCTGACTACTTTCAAAAACTACTCTGAATAATATTCAAAGCAGCTCAGTTAGTATGGGCCACATAGGGTGAACACAGTACCCAAATCTAAAACCCATTTTCATCTCAGCTGTGAGGACTGCCAAAATCTATTATTTCCATGGCCTTACATTTTCAGAAGTGCTGCGCACCTGTAGTTCCCATTAACTTCAATAGACGCCATTGTTGCTCAGCACTGCTGAAAATTAACCATTAATAGATGTCTTTTGTCCTACAGCAGCTCGTGACTGCTAATAGTTTTTCCACTCTGTTAATGTATTTATACTCACTGATGGATTGTTGTAGCCCACCAGGTGACACAAGTGATTCCCACAAGCTGAAAGGCTCATATTAGCAAACATCCAACTACTGTGTGTTTGCCCAGTTCCCCCATAGGTTACAAAACTGCATAGTGCTGCCTGGATCCATAACCAGGGAATACTATTGTGATGGCTTGCCATTCCATCTGAAAAGGTTTATATAGCCAAGTGTGACAAAGTTCCTCCTCTGCCTTGGTGGGACCTGCACTTATTGGCAGATTTGCTAGCCTTAGAGATTCACGGCAGCCCTTCAGTTTGGCCACTTTTGGTAGTGGCTCAAACCTGCCATTCACTCAGCTAAACTCATCACTGGCCAGCATGGGGAAAGGGAGGAGAACAATTCCTGCAGTCTCTGCTGACTCACCTAGTGGGTCGGGGGATAGGCCAGGGACCTTCCCCTCTGGTGGCACCCACAGTCCAGGTCACCTCCTCTTGTCTCAAATAGGGAGTTGATGGGGATGGGCGGGGGGAACCCAGGCCCGCCCTCTACTCTAGGTTCCAGCCCAGGGCCCTGTGGATTGCAACTGTCTACAGTGTCTCTTGTAACAGCTGCGTGACAGCTACAACTCCCTGGGCTACTTCCCCATGGCCTGCTCCCAACACCTTCTTTATCCTCACCACAGGACCTTTCTCCTGATGTCTGGTAACACTTGTACTTCGCAGTCCTCCAGCAGTATGCCTACTCACTCTCAGCTTCTTGCTCCTCTTGCTCCCAGCTCCTCGCACGCGCCGCACTAACTGAAGTGAGGTCCTTTTTAAAACCAGGTGCCCTGATTAGCCTGCCTGTCCTAATTGAGTCTGGTAGCTTCTTAATTGGCTCCGGGTGTCCTAATTATCCTGCCTTACTTGGTTCCAGCAGCTTCCTGATTGTTCTGGAACAGCCCATTATCTTACTCAGGGAAAAGGGACCTGCTTAATCTGGGGCTAATATATCTACCTTCAATCACTCTCCTGTAGCCATCTGGCCTGACCCTGTCACACAAGTTATTCAGATTCTTTGCCATGAAGGTTCTCATTCCGTTAAAGAGACAGAAAAACATGACTCTTCAAATGATGAGGCAAAAAAGTAAAGAAGAATAGGGGCCTGATCCTAACTGAGCTTAGCTCCATTAGAGTCAATGGAGCTACACCCATTTGCACAAGGTGAACATCTGCCTCTAAGGTCTCATGTTCTCTCAAATAAATTAGGTCAGGGAGGGATAGTGGCTGGAGCACCACCATGCTTAGGCCATCCCCAGCTTGTGTAAGAGCAAGTTGCCCTCTCTCCTAGGATGTGGTCAGGGCTGGCAAAGATGCATTATAAGCCTCAAGGAGCCATAAATCAAGCAGATCTTTCCTCTTTGCACCAAGCAGAGAATAGAACCTGGTCCCTGGTCCCACAGCCCCAAACATATTAAACTTACATGAGTCCCTTCTTTCCTGTCATAGCCAGGTATGCAACTCTGGTGGTTAAACTGCACCTCGCATTCCTGGAGCCTCAGCCTTTCCTAGCTGATCCGAACACTATGCTTATTTAAATTTTTATTTTTATTGCATTCAAAATGAACAAAAAGAGGAACAGATACTAGAGAATCAAAGAGATTACTTAATGTTGAAAAGGAAAACTGCTTTCATACCTGTGGTCAGCTGAGCTGTATACATGATCCCAGCTATTGTGTTTTGCAATATCATGCTGCATGTTTCAGTACATCAATTCATACAGTATATATTTTGCTGATCGATTTGCATACCATATTGACCTCAAGAGCTGTATAATGTGATGTGTGGCACTTCTGCATAATTTTCTGATTAAGTTACTTATTTAACCTATTAACCTTTACTCCTTTAATTAAAGAGCCTATGTAAATGTTGAGACATAATTAAGTCACCCAAGTTACTGAGTTGTGAAGTTTATTTATTCTTTAATGCTTTACACTGACACAGTGAGGTGCACAGTGGTCACTTCCATATGTTGCAGTTTAAATGTGTGAAATATTCCAAGAATCCTAGTGTAATACAAATAGCTGCCATAAATAAAATCCCCATTGGAATTTTTTAGCCAATTTTTTTAAATACAGAAATGTCTGAGTCTAACAGAGAAACTCCAAGGGCCAACAAGTTAATTACAATATTTTCTCATTTTTTCTTTGTACAATTGAACCAGCTAATTTTATTTTATTCTTTATCTTGTGGAATCTGTGAGGACCCCAATCCTAGACCATGACCCCATTGTGCTAGGTGCTGCACATACACATAACAAAAAGACAGTCCCTGTCATGAAAAGCTTGTCGCACATGGCTCTGAACACGCAGAAAGATTTTTTAATTACAGTGAACCTCTCTAATTCACACTAATGATCAAGAGGCCTATGGTGGAGTACTAATTTGTGCAAATTACCACGCCAGCAAAGAAACACAGTTAAAAATAAACCAAGGACACTGCATCACACAATGTAATTTGCTCGTTTATTTTGAGAAATTGCAGTTTGGATTTAATTATTTACAATACATTGTAACTCTTACTGCTGTACTATGAAAACTTAGCAATAGGAGACCTGGACCCTACAGCTGAGATGTGAGGCAAGACTGGTTCTGTGTGCATGGAAAACATCATGTTTGCAGCTTAGAGAATTAGTGATTTGGTTGGCTGGGATCAGCTGTGTATGAGAGCCATGACTACACTGCCTTCTTCACACTACGCCACCCATCAACACCCCTCCCCCACACACACACCCTGTCATCAGCAGCAGGGAGGAGCTGGGATTAGGGGCAATGAATGGGGAGCTCTTCCCGTGGGTGATTACTATCTCGCTTGAGGTTCAAAATATACCAGTGACTCGGGATGAGATGTAAAGGATCTACACCATAAAACAGAATGTATATGAACATATAACACAAAAGAGGAGTCTCACACCCCAAATCTGCAAGCTGCTCCAGGCAGGCAGACAGGGTGGTATAGTCACCGCTCATTGCAGAAAACACTCCAATCCCCATAAATGCAAACCCCAACTTCCCTACACATTGATTGGTTTTCTCCTTTCTCCAGTACGACTTGGTACTGGAGAGATCTCCCAGACAATATGCTTTTGGCCCATTTTCTATTCTCTTCCTTGGTCCCCAAAGCATTCTTGATCATTGAGAATTTTGCTTCACTCATATCATTTGTCCTCCTGTGGATTACAGTATGCAGGAATTCCTAAGCATTTTTTAGAATAGCCAGCAATCATATTGTGCCATTTTTCTCTATGAAAACACAGATGGCAAAATCCACCCTCAGTTACCCCTGAGTAACTGCTGCTGATTGGGGTTGGGGGCAAGCGGAGGTGGATGAAATGATCATTTGTCCAGAGAGTAAATTCTCTCCCATAATTCATGACTTCCATTAACATTTTTCAACTTGTATTGAGGAAAAAAAATCACCCTTCAATTAGGCAATTAGGGCCAGAAAAGGATCAGAGATTGAACAGATGGATTCATGGCATGGATCCACAGGCCATTGCACTCCACAAAGAACCAGTGCAGGAGTCATGGGAACTGCCAAAACTCTTGATACCAACTCTGCCTCTCCTCTCCAGGCCTTCTCTTAATCTCTCTGCTTCTTGCAGGCCTCTTTCTGACAACTTTTACCCTTGCTGCTTCACATTACTACCATTCAGCCTCCTCCATCTTCCTTCACATAATATTAGTAAAGGACAATAATATTAACAGATCAGGAACCTCATGAGGTTTGGTTCTGTCACTTATTTGCAATCCATGGTATCTGACGGGGTTCAAAAATAATCTGGAACATGTTCCTATGAACCTGGTAAACACCCTAGCATTATTCAGAAGCATCCACTCAGAATAATCCTAGGGAATTGCATAATTTGCATACTGAGGCTGATTTTGATTCCTTCTCCCTTCACTTCTGTACTAACAAATATCAAAACAAAGGACCACATTCCTTCCATGGCCAAGAGTGGAAAGCTCGGTGGTGGTCTTTCACTTGTCATGGTTATGAACAAAAGAGGCACGCGACTCAACTATCAAAGTATGTAAAAACTCTACGTTTAAAATATTCAGCTTGCTCAACAAAGAATGCACCTTGATTACTAAAGTGTATTAAATTTCACCTACTTAACTTTGCAGCTTGATTAGTGAAGTATGCAGCTTAATCAGCTCAGCATGCAGCTCACATGACTATGTGCACCACCTAAAACCTCACCTATGACAGTATCCAACAGAATCAGCAACATATGCATCTGAGAAAGTAAAATATGCAACACAGAAGGCTCATCAGAGTACACACTGCTTAATCTGTAAAGTCTGTAAAACATCAATTAAAATATGCAGCTCAGTCAGTAAAGCATCCAAGGTGTTTTGTAAAGTGTATGATTCAGCCCACAAAGTTTACAAAATTTCAGTGAGTAGAATAGTTACCTCAGTCTAGAAAACAGTCAGCTTATATTGGCCCAGAACAGAGCAGCTCATATAGCCAGGAACATTGATCACTAGGGCCATATCATCCTAGTGCTCCCATCCCCAAAGACTATTGGGTCAAATTCACGTCTCAATTCTCATCATTAAGGTCTTCGATGGCATTGGCTCAAGCTATTAAAGAGACCACCTTATCTAGCTCTCCAAAAACAGATCTTGTCACCCCAATGAAATCAATGGGACTACTTGAAGAGTAGAGTACTACTCAACATGAGTATGGGGAATCAGAATCTGACCTTGTAGTAACTGATTTTCTTAGAAAAGAACCAAACAGAAGTGTTCACCAGCCTAATTTAGCTCATCTTTACCCAAAACAACTACGGATGATCTCAAGCTACGAATTTGTTTTTGGATGCAGATTTTCTATACCTCAACGTCCATGAATGTTCAAATCTGTGGTTTCACTTTTTGGCCCATTACAAAGACAAAAAGCATTTGTAGAATTGACCTGGTTTGGATTTCAAATATTCCCAAAGTTCAGCGTTGTGCAGAGCTAGGGTTTTGGTTTGGACCACTCTAATTTCTAAGTCTACAAGCCAGGGAGGTTATTCCCCTGCTTGCTTGCATGTACTTGTGCTAGCTCTCATCGCTTCAGGTGGATACATAGTCACCAGGGCTAAGCCGAGCCACTGCTGCCACTGCCCCTGCCCCTGTGGCTATGCCATTATTTATACTCGGACCACTTCTCCTAGGGCCAGCATGAATAAGAATCAGAGATGGCCACAGCTTGAGATGAGCAGGTGGACCTGTGCTCTGAGGTGGCACCGAGCATTTTCTTTCTCAGGTGCTTGGCTAGCTGGTTCTTGCTCATATGCTCATGGTGTAACGGATTGCCATAAGTCAAGTCAGGAAGAAATTTCCCCCTGGGTCAGGTTGGCAGTGATCTTGGGAGCTTTTTGCCTTCCTTTGCAGGATGTGTGTGTGGATCATGCCAAAATTATCTAGGTATATCTCCCGTAATCATTTCCTTGCCATTGCATTTTTCCATCCTAATCTCTCCCTGTGGCATATAACAGTCTAGTATCCTGTGGACTGTAATATTTTGGCCTAATTTCAGTTGCTGGGTTTACTGTGCAGCTGCTGCCTGGTGTTGGTGGCCCTGTGACATACAGGAAATCAGACTAGATGATCACGATGGTCCCTTCTGTCCTTAGGTCTGTGAACCTAGACTACAATTGCAATTTCTCATAGCTGTAACTTGCATGGTTTGATCCTATGCAGATATTTTTATGGGGAAAGGTCAGTCTAATCTCTACACATAAGCCCCAAATGTGGTGGATATGTGATGATGATAACTTCATCTTATGAACTAACAGTGTTATGGGCCAAATCCAAAACCCACTGAAGTCAATGAGAAGACTGTCCATTGATCTCAAAGGACCTTGTTTCAGGCACTTTAAAAACCAGTGGTATTTATCAACAACATACATTTCTACCATACTTACTTGCACTGTATCTTCTCTCATGAAAATACATGTGTATCACAAATTCACAGATGGTCAGCTGTTCCTTAATTGGACTTCAGTGCCATTCCCAACAAACCTACCATTATTTACTGTGAGAGTCTATGAAATAGATGCTTCACAGTACTGAGGAAACCTGTGATAAACAACTGCAACAGTTGACGGAACAAATAAAACACAGAGGTTGCCACCTATGTGTCCTTTGCCAACAAATCAAGAAATCCTTTGAACTGCCCAGAAGAGTTCTCATTAAGAAGAAAAATATTAACAAAACTGTGCCAGCAATGAAGTTTGGTGGGCAGGTTTCATCTGGCAGCTTCTAAATACATCCAATTAATCAAAAAGCTCTAACCTTTGATTCCTATTTCAGATAAGACCAGAACAAAACTTCCATTGATTGCCTACCTGCCGCTCCCTAATTAACAAAATAACACTGTAGGAGCACCAATTCAGGCAGGTGCTGAGCATCCTCTCTATTCCCTATGAATTCAATCGGAGCTGAGGGCCTGGAGCGCATCACAGGAGGTGATCAAGGAATTTGCAGGATCAACTCTTTAGAATCTAAAGGTAACCTTTTCAAACCAGGTGCTTAGTGTTCAGCCGTTTCCCTGGTGCCAAGCACCTGTGGTTCTCCTGGATGTCAATACATTTGAAAGAATTCTTTTTGAACAAAGTCCTAAAATGGTTCACAAAACAGACAGGCTTATGTTTAAAGTGGTCCATGCAATGCAGCAGGTCAGAACCTCAGCTGGTATAAATCAATACAAAACTTCAGTTGCACTAAATTCTGAAGCCAAGGGAGCAGAGCCTGAGCTCCAGTCCGAGTGGCAACTTCAGAGCGCTGACTACACAGCCATGTTTAGCGCAAGCCCCACTATCCTGAGTCTGGCGACCCTGGCTGGGATGCTCACTCCATATTGCTGTGTAGACATATCATAATGTTCGCTAGATATTCCCACTCTGGCAGTCACACGCTTGCTCAAACATCTGAGCAAATCTTTCTGCCAATCTTTGGAGATTGCAAATAGTAACAACTTGTATGTTTCCAAAGCATGTTCTATTTTTAAGACAGCTAAGTAACCCTCTTAGTTTGAAAATGGTGTTCAGAGTGGTGTCATATTTTTAGCATGTATGTTTAATAAAAGTCTTTTTTTATTGAACAGCCTAATTGGAGTAGCAACATTAGAATAAACAGTGTTCGTTTTCTGAGTATTCCATTGAACGCTGGTTCCTGCTAGGCTAAAGGCTAGGTTGTAAAATTTTCACTATATGAATTCAAACTGGAAAAGCTGCAATAAAAGGTAGAAATTATTTAATACTAGATTACTGAATGGATTAAGGAAACATGCTATGTGAATATAGTAGAATTCAATGAATGTAACAAAACTGTCAACATAAACCCTAACCCAGCAACCCCTAATCCATTTACTTCAATGGGACAATTCAGATGTTTAAAGTTAAGTCTGTGCTTCAGTGCCTTCCTGGATTGGGGCCTTAGGAGATGCAAATAAAGTTCTGGGGAAACTTTTCCAATATTTTACTTGTATTTTACTGGTTCTCTTTTAAACAGTAGATGTGGAGACTGAGCTACCTTCTGATCCCCAAAACCAGGCTCTCCAAGTCAGGGTGCTGGTACACTGAAGGAACAAGAAGTGTTCACTGCTGGTGATTGTGGATAGAGACTTTCTGAAATGTATTCAATCTGGCATCTTTCATAAGAACAAAATTCTCTCTCCCCTCTCTCTCACACACTCAATTCTGATCATAGATAATTTTCCAAGTATCCATAGTATCCAAGTAATTAAAGCAATATTTCCCTCCATTAAGAAAGGATGGGATGTTCTGCATCCAGCATAAAAGGATGTCCTTTCTAGTCACAGAGCAGCTCAAGGGCAAGATATCCCAAGGAGTCTGCAGCACTAAATCACCCATCTAGAAAGAAAAAGGCCCATTTCAAGATTGGAAATTCTGAAGAGGAAGAAAGAAGATGAACGATGTAATTCCAAAAACTACTGTCTACAGAACATGCCTACTAAGAGTGGACCCACATAGAGCAATATTTAGAATACCTCAAGTCAGTGTCTCTACTGGCAGGAATGACGAACACAATGCATAGCCTCAGAATAAATCTAATCAATATTCTATAACAAAAACATTTGAAAAAAGTAAGTTCTATCTAGGTACTTATGCAATCTTCATTGCTGTAATGTCTGAGCATCTCACAGTCATTAATGGATTTCACCCTCAAGGCATCCCTGTGAGGTAGGAAAGTACTACCCCATTTTACGGATGGGGAGCAGAGGCATGAGGGTGGACTAAGGGAATTGACCAAGTTTACAAGAGAAGTCTGTGGTAGTAGCTAAATTTAGCTGTCTTGAGTCCCAAGTCCAGAGCCTAAGTCACAAGACCATCCTTCCTCCTATTATTGCCCAAAATTTTCTCCTCCTCAGTTGCACGCTCCTAAACACTCTTCCCAGGCCAAAATCAATTTTCGTGGCCTGACATTGGATTTGTACGTGTTCTCAATGAAGTTTGCCATTGACTTCTGAAAGAGTCAGATTGCCCCCTTTATCTTCTCCCATGTAAACAGCAAAATAGGTGTATTAATCACAAAGGGCTGGATCCAGCTCCCAGTGAAGTGAATGCAAAGATGCCCATTCTCTTTAGTGGGTCTTGGCTCATGCCCATCAAGAGACGGGGCTAAGCTATGAAATGTGCAAGTGCATTCAGTGTTTTGGGTTGGGCCCATCTCTCTAATACAGGGATACTCAGACTGAGGCTCACCAGCCGCAAGTGGCTCTTTAATGTGTCTCCTGCAGCTCTTTGCAGCACATAATATTAAAACATGGTGTGATTTAATTATTAACCAATCTACTTCTACCCCACAGGTGCTTTTCTTTCTGTTTCAAGAAATAACTGCAGTACCACAGACTCTACCATGTGGTGTCAGTTATCAAATGTTGACTTTTCAATGGCGACTGCTGTAGACACATCTAGTTTGTGTATTTAAACATCACAG
Source organism: Lepidochelys kempii (assembly GCF_965140285.1). Lineage (NCBI taxonomy): Eukaryota > Metazoa > Chordata > Testudines > Cheloniidae > Lepidochelys > Lepidochelys kempii. The sequence goes on along the minus strand of NC_136385.1, from coordinate 32,473,366 downwards.
TCTTGTTTTCATTTCAAGCAAGAACCATTTGACTTAGGTAAACCTTTTATACCAACAGAGTGGCACAAAGGACATACATATCAGGCAAAACTTGAATTCTGAAGTGCTTTTAACCTTGAATTTCCCTTACGAGCCAAGTCTTTTCAAGTAGACAACTCATTTAACCCAGTTTCCCCAAGCATTCTGAAAAACATTCTTTATGTATTTGAAAAACCATAATCATTTGACAATGTATGTGAGACACAATGCAAGCTGGCAAATACATCTGACAAATGCAGTTCACTTTACAGAAAGGAACAAGAATCAGATAAATATCATCAGGAAACAAAAGGCATCATCCCCATCTGATTCATTAGATTTTTGGCACTCCAATTAAGTTCTGACAAGCTAGTATTCCAGGCACAGTAAAATATTGTTGTTCCACCAGGCTCGCTCCAATGTTTAGTCATAAGATCCATACAATAATAACAGAACAGTGGCCTATCTTGACCAACAGCACATTAGTTATTATCTGCAACACAAACACCTACCACTTTGTACTAACATTTTGGCAGTTAATCTAAACATAGCACTTAAAGCTACACCATAATTTTGAGATCTAACTGGGTCATTTTCCTTTCAGCTGGCACCAGTAAAAAGTATTTTATAACAAAAAAGTAAATGAAACTTTATGAGTTTTTTTTATTATTATTATTATTATCATCATTATTATTTAATGGCAGCAGCACAAGTATGATTCAAGCCCACATGACACATTTTTCAAGGCCTGTTTGCGGTGATGCTAGCTGGGTGAATTACAATAAGATTTATTGTGCAATGGTATATGTCTAATTTTCCGTCTACTGCTGGGAGCTTCAGTTGGCGGAAACTAACAGAGACGCCCATTATGCACAGCCTGGTTCAAACTGTGGTTTGATGCAAACTCTCAGGGACAGGAACTTACTGCACATGCTGGCAAGAGGACAGGGAGAAAGCTGATGAAAAGAACAAAAAAGACTTTTCAAATGGCGTCCCAAATATTTGGTATCCCATCCCTTCTCCAAAACTGTTTTTGTGGTGAGAAGTGGGTGTGGACTCAAAGTCTCAACAGATTTCCCTGTCAAAATTGGGCTTTAGTGAATCGCCATGCAACAAGGCAGTTAATGACCGCTTATTACTGGAGATGGATTCCCTGCTGACAGCGCTCAAAATGGGCTGGAGCTCACCGGAACTGAGTTCACAATATTTTTCTTCCCCCTCCCTTTTTTCTACTCAAAACACAAACCTTGTAAAAACAAAACAACAGGGGGGTTAAATAATGCAGGGGGTTCATTTTCTTTAAACAATTCACTACCCTTACTCTAGTGTTGTTCTAATGACCCGGGCACGCCAGGCTAATTAGATGTGGAATAGTCCACACCCCGATGAGAGATAGCGGGGAAGTAATGGAGAGATGTGACGGGGAAACCATAATAGATGTAATAAGGGAAAGAAAAGGGGGGGCCTGTAAAGATCAGGAGACAGGATGGAGGAGTATGAAGAGGGTATATGGAAAAAAGCTTTGGAGAGGGAAAAGGTTGGAAAGAGGGAGAACCTATAAATGAGAGAAATAAATAAGGGATGGGGAAATGCAGGACGAATAATAAGATGGGACGGGTAGCAGAATAGTCAATGATTTTTTTCAGAGCAGAGCCTGGAACTGTCCTGCAAGACTCAGTCCTGCCCCGTGACATCATTTTAACACCCTGTGCTCGGCTGAGCCATGCATCCCAGGGATGTAGTTGTTGATGAGTCCGACTGCCTTCTTCATTGCTCTTTGGGAGCAGCCTGCTGGGCACAGGACTGGCTACATGACGCACTGCTCTGGCATAGCAGGAGCACAATGGGAATGGATATTTATAAACTATTCAGCACCAACTGGCATTACCAAAAGGGCATTTTACATTAGTAATCAACATCAGATGAGAAATGAACAAATATATCACAGTCTACAAACAATTCCGCTTGCTACAGTTGTTTGAGTATGTCTGTATATGTTTACCTGCCATATGTGAATATGTTTTATTTTATTTAGGTACAAAGCAGTCACCTAGGAATAGGTTCTTGTTCTACATTACATTTCACATCAGGATCCCGTAAGAATTTTTACCCTAATTGAACTTCAGTAAGTAATCAAATTTGATATTATCTTTGCTGATGTACCTTCAGATGCCAGGTGGTACTATAGGTTATTATAGTTTGATGCACTTCCCTAACTACACACCAGATGGAAATCTCAGAATTATTCTTCCAGGTGCATCAAATCCTCTGCAACCCCTTCCCTCCTTTACCCCCCACCGTGCATCCAGACAGTAGGCCCTAGATATAAGGCAAAAGACAATACTACTCTTGGGCTATTGTATTTACACACCCCAAAGTGACACCATTCATTTTTGTGTCTGGTTACTCAGTTATATTTTTACTCTGTATTAAGGATGGAAACCCAATGCCCTTAAATGTATTAACACCACATTATGATTTTTGAAAGGTTTGGCAGTAGAGAGGAGAGGAGAGTGGTTGGGTGCGGTATTACAATGTGTAATGTGGTATTTCATTCTCTCTGGAGAGCCGTAATTTTATGCACGTTGAAAAAAGCATTAAGGAAACTAATGTACAGAACATACGGAACCAATTTTCATCATTTTAAAAAAACACCTTTGGAGTGTGAGCATGAAAAATTTCAGTCCAAATGGAATTGTTCAACAAACTCAGAAGGGAGAAACAGGCCGGGGGTTACAAACAACCATTAATTTTCATCCACCCCTATTACCCCATATCTTCTAATCATGACTCCATTCATTAGCACTATATTACCGTATGTCACTGTAACCATAAATCCTATGTATAGGCATCAGGGGATGAGAAGTTCTTTATAGCACACTAACAGCATTGTCATCGGGTCACTTGGTGCAGAGGATATAGCAAAATATTATACTACTTAACCAAAAATCCATGGAGGGACATGCAGAGATCAGGGTCCAAGGAGGTGAATAGTTATAGCACACTATAGGCCAGTTGCTTCAGAGGAAGACAAGCTCCCCCCACACTCCTCAACACTAAGCTACTACAGGCTTGCAAATAATTCCTTCCTGATCTCAAATAAGGCAATCAATTCAACAATATGAATGAGAGCAAGAATTGTACTATACTATACTGTGTTATGTGCCTGTAGATCCAGGAATAGCAAGAAGAATATCTGTAGGTGATATTTAAAAGAAAACATGCACATATGCTTCAGAGATCTTTAGGACAACATATACACTCTATTGACCTAGGTCTGAAAATGACACTTCATACAGTATAGTGCCAGACTGCCTCCACAGGGTTCAGATCAGAAAACTAGTGCTAAGTACTATTATTATTATTATTATTAGTGTACATCCTTTGTGCGGATGCTGTCAGGAGAAGTGGCCTTCTTGAACCAACTGCAAGGGGATCAGCACCAAACAATATAGAAAAACATTACCCATTACCATCCCTCCAGAGTTGAGGGTCAGCTCTGCAGGTGTTTCAATTCCTTTTTCAGTGAGGGTTATTGGTGACTATGGCTGTCTTCTCCAGTTTCCTCCAGTGCATTTCTATGAAGCACCTCACACTCAGGAAGAGAAGAGTAGATACGGTTCTCACAATGCACTACTCTGCTATCAGCACAAAATGGCAACCCCAAGTATGGCCAGGGAAGAAGTAAAGCTAACAACTCATTATGTTACCTATTTGTTTGACAAACCACATGTCAAGAGTCTTTGAACTTTACTGCTAGCCACCTTATTCCTCTAGGTCTTTCCATCACCTCCTGTCTGAAATGAATTTAACTAGGTGGTCTCTCTGTTTTCCCTCCACCTAGGGAAACATTCTTTACCAAGCCTAATTCTCTCCCTTAACCACTGTGGTAAGGCAACATGGGTCTCCAAACATCTCCTTCCCTACAGCAGTGAAGGGCATGAACGGGGATCTGGCCAGGCAGAGGGAGGGAGACTGTCCACTTCAATGTTTTATGGATTCACCATACACAAACAGATTTTGTAAGTATGTTGGACTCCAAAGTTAGGTTTTCAAAAATATGGGTCAGATCTTTGGCTCCCGTTCCATCCCACACATGTTGCTCTTGTGATGCAAGAGGTCTGAAAAGCTACCCTTACAGGGCAGATAAAGATCTCCCTGACAAGGCCAAATCCCCAGCTGGTATAGAGCTGACATAACCAATTTTACACTCTTCCTCCCCCCGCGACCACTGTAAGAGATGTGTCGGAGGAGGAGGGGGCATGACTGGGGCATACTGCTCTAGCAACCTCTAGCTGCAAAACAGCTCCTCAGGGGCCAGGATCAGGTTTTTAAGACACATCCTCCACCTCACATTTCAGGTCTGGCACAAAGCACAGCTTGGTTGGAGACAAGGAGCTGGGCTTTTATTTTCCAGTTATAGAATAGCAGAGATCCAAACTATCCAGCAATAGCTATTGTCAGACTGCAAACCAGCAAGATTCAGACATAAGTGCAAACGGTCGGCAGGTTTCCCCGAGTTTACAATAAATATTCACAAATCAATTGTTTTCTGATATAACACCGCAGGTACAATTTTTAAACTTACAAATTCTGAAGAGGGAGACTATCAAAGGCAGTGTGGACAGCACTCCACCCAGCTCCCATTGAAACTGCCCTGTGTGTCTTTGAAAATCTTCCCTTATATTACTGAAAGCACCTAACCCTGTGCATTTGATTCCAGTTGTGTTGCTTCTGCCCATTGCAACACTGAATGGTTCGACAGGAACAAACTTGCAAAAACGCTATTTCCTTCACATCTAAAATTGCAGGGATGCTTCCTTGGGTGAGTTTACCTCTAAATTAGTCTTAAATACTTTAAAACTTGAGAGTTAAAAGAATTTTATGTTATATAAATTACATTTTTTGCTGAGAAAGCTAGAAACACGTGCTGCTGCATTACTCAGCAATATACTCTGTTAACCCAATTGCTTTTTTCTTTCTAACAAGCTGCTCAGAGAAAGAACTGCGGTAACAAGCACATACATAAAACAGAATATGGTGAACACCCGGCATTGCAATTTCCATCATAATACAGTAGTACCTAACACATTAAATTAGAATAAACCCTGGGGAGCTCACCTGGAAACCAGTTAGATTCGGGACATGAGAGTGAACGTCCAGGGAGTGTTCGTACTGAAATCTTCTGGTATTAAAGGTGCAGACCCCCTTTCCGCTACGTAATGAAAGTATAAGTAGTTTCCCCTTTATGAAATCCAGTGTCTTTTGGGGGGAACTGATTAGCATCTTTTTAAAGGGGTTTTAGGTTTAAACCTCTAATTCTGATCAATGAAGTTTTCTGAAGAGTTAGGGTCTCTAATATGCAAAGAAGCATATGGCAGGGGTGGCCAGCCTGTGGCTCTGGGGCCACATGCAGCTCTTCAGAGGTTAATATGAGGCTCCTTGAATAGGCACCGACTCCGGGGCCGGAGCTACAGATGCCAACTTTCCAATGTGCCAGGGGGAGGGGTGCTCACTGCTCAACCCCTGGCTCTGCCACAGGCCCTGCCCCCCCACCCCTTCCCGCCTGCTGTGCCCTCGCTCCTCCCCCCTCTCCCCAGAGCCTCCTGCATGCCACAAAACAGCTGATCGGGAGGTGCAGGGACGGAGGGGGAGGCGCTGATCAGTGGGGCTGCCAGTGGGTGGGAGGCGCTGGGAGTGGGAGTGGGGGAGCTGATGTGGGGCTGCTGACGTATTACTGTGGCTCTTTGGCAATGTACACTGGTAAATTCTGGCTCCTTCTCAGGCTCAGGCATGTGGCGTCTTTAAAGCAGTACCAATCACAGTCCTCCTTTGGCCGTTGTGAGTGGCTGATGTGTTCTGGACAGTTCCTTCTTCCCCAGCTCCTCACTTGTGGTTGGCAGCCCTTGGCTGGAGAAATCCAAAGAGTCCAACAAGTCAGTGCTCCCTGTGCTGCTCTGATGTCACTGTTACCCAGCTCTAGTGATTTCAGCTTCAATTGCTGGATAGGGAGGCCCTCAGAAAGTGACACCGCTGCTCTGAGTCATCCATTGTCATCAAGCTGCTTCATCTCTGCACTGTCCACTATTGAGCAGTCTCAGCTAGGCTCAGATGTGAGGGAGCGCTCAGTGGTATCTTAGAATCCTTGACAGCATTCTCACCACCATAGAGGCACTCCTAACAGCAGGTAAGTATCTCTTCCCCAACTCTACCCCTTCAGCTCTCCCATAGCCAACTGTGCCTGTTATCAGTCTCAGTTACAGTGACCCAAGGCATATTCAGTGTCAGTGTCTTGTCCTTGTATTTGCCACTGAGGTAATTGCATTTCATTGCTCCCAAATGGAATTTTAACCCAAATACCCCAACCCATCACAAAAAACAAATGGAAATGTGCCTGGCCCACGCAGTCAACTCTCCTTGCTCTCCAACAGATGTTAGCAGAGAGCTCCCTCAACAACAGAGATGCTGCCCATCTACAGTTCATGAGCAGCTCTAGGCCACTCTTCCCTTATTTCACCACCAAGTGCCAGCATTAAGCTCCCCTGTGTTGGGCTTCAGGCCTTACATAAATATATAATGGTAGGTACTGAACTGTGAACTTACGGGCTCAGCAGCTCTACCTGGCTGCTAGGCCTCTGTGATATCATGGGCTTATCAGCACCTACCAGTCCAATATCAAGGGGGAGGCCTTTGTGACAACAGTGGCTCAGCCAAGGTCGTGACAGAGAACACGTCAAAATTACCGACTCAGCTCTAACTTGCTAGTGTGAAGCCAAGGGAAAGGATCCTGCAAGGCCACTGGCTCTGTACCCTCCAGCTAAGGCAAGGGGCCTGTGTGCTCTCACTGACTCAACACGTACAGCTTGCTGGTCATGTTCTTCAAAGGCTTTTTCCCCTTTCCCAGCTATGCTGCTTTGCAGAATAATGAAAAATACAGATGCCCATCCTTGCACTATTAGAAAGTAGGGACTGGCTAAACCCATTCAGATGAGCAAAGCATTTTCCGTTACATCTCTAATCAATACTTCTATCTCTGATTAACCAGATTTTAGGTATATCCTTTTTTTCTTAAAGCAAGCAGACACAAACAAACAAAAAACCCAGACTAATGGCAATGTATTTTATGGCCCAGAAGAATGTGCAAAAAGTATCTAATTTCTAGTAATCTGTTGCACTTTATTGTGGAAGAAGGAAAAAAAAATACAGAGCCAACCCATTATAGAAGCCCTGATTATTTCCTTGACAATTTTTGCCTTGGCTTTCCAGCTGGGGACGGAACAACCAAAGAAAAGCCACTCCCAGAAGTCTAGAGCTGAGTATTTATTTTGAAACAACATCAGATATTTCAAGGGTATTTTAAAAGAATTAGGCATCCAGTGGGATTTGGGCATCTAACTCCCTGAGGCTCCTCTGAACAAGATTTAAATTGGGATTTTTCATTGTTAATTTCATAGAAGAAATCCATTTACAAACTGATGCCCTGATCCTCCAGTGGGCATCATAGAGATCCCAGAAGGCACCCAGAAACCATCAATAGGGTTCCATGTGAGTACAAGAGCCTACCAATGAGGAGTTTTGCAGGATTAGGGCTTCGGGCTACAATTTTTTTTTTTGATTCATTTTTCAAATAGTTTGCATTCTAAAATATTCTTCTTTTTTCTGCAAGATGGACAAAAACCAAAAAGGGTGGGGGAAGCATCTTACAGAAAGGGAAGCATAGAGACATAGGTTAAACACTACAGCTGAGATTTTTAAGGTATTTAGACACACATCTGTTATTTAAATTAATGGAAGATGCATGCAGGACCCCCTGACTTCTCTGAAAATCTCAAGCCAGTAACCTCAAAAGCATCTCACCACTTATAGATTTACAAACAAATAAAAGAAATGAAGAACCTTGCTCCCATTGAAGTTAACGGGAGATTGGAACAGGATTGTGCAGTATTTTGAAAATCCATGGTCTATTAATTATATCAGAACCAGAAAAGAAAAATGATTTCTCTTTCTACACCTTCACTTTGTCCATAACCAGTGCAACAATTTTTATCATTTCTTCCAGAAAATGAGTGTTTTTCCATTAAAGAGGTGAGAGCCACTCTGTATTCACAAGTGGCACTTTTCCACTTTCTTAATACAGCCCTCTTGGCTACAATTAAAGCAGCAGATAAATAGCAGATCAAATTAAGGTCTGAATCCTGTTGTACTTATGCATGTAAACCTCCCACTGAATTCAGAATTAAGCCATTGGAGGTAAAAAGAGGAGAGAAGTTACGATCTGTGAGACCAAAAGTTACATTGATAAAGTAAAGTATATCAGACAGGAGGTGGCTTTTGTATTTATTGGTAATAAATTTCTGCATCTTTAGCTTACTGCAAGACTCCTACTACAGCAGACCTAAGTATGTTTTGCAAAGAGTTTAGAAAAAAAATAAGGGTTTTTTTTAGTGGAGGGGTGAAATTATTATAATTATTATTATTATTCCTTTAATATTTTCTCCCTTTTTCCAATGGAAAGAAAAAGCTTTAAAACATATAGGGAAACGAGGATATTATCGCATAATTTCAGAATTGCTGAAATTTTTCATTTCCAAATTTCAACCAGAAATAAAAAAATAATTTTTTTCCATGAAAAATTTTGCAGTTAAGGAAACCCCCTTTTTCAGCAAAAAAATTTCAACCATTTCTACATTGCCTCAGCTACTTGCTAGCATCTGATGTGTGTGTGGATTGTTTAGTCCGTATCTGAACAGAATTGCAAACACCTTATTGTTGTAAATCATAACAACAGTAGGGGAGAAAAATTGGAAGGCTGTCCTTAGAAGATCATCAGCTTTCTTTTTTTAAATCAGAGAAGAACTCAGCTCTATGAATTCTCTCATGAGTCCTATAACATTTATTAAGGATCTCAGGTCCTGATTATGTGAATGTCAATGGGAGCTGAATGTGCCCAGAACCTCACAGGATCAAGCTATCAGTTTGAAAAACCTGAGACAAAGTGTTTTGACCTGATTATGCAAACCCTGCATGGTCCCTAGCAGCAGCAACTGGTGCCCCAGGAGGACTGCAAAACCTTCCTTTCACCCATAAGACCTTCCAGCAGAAAGCAAAGCCCACCCCTTCCACTGGGGACTTGATCCTCCCAGCGGCCCATCTAACAACAGGTCTCTGCTGGACCCTCACACCTCACCAGCCTGCAGACCCCCCAGAACTTCTGCCTTCCAGGCCCACTTCTTGTGGCTGCCACTGCTCTTCAAAGGACAGTGCTAGCAACTCCTCTTGCCTTGTGGCCTCCCACACAGCCTCCCGGTGGAGCTCTACAAACAATTTGTGAAAGGACTCAGAAGGCATCTGGAGATCATTCTCTGATCTCAGCCTTGTTTCATTCATTTAATGGAGAAAGGAGCCAGCCCCTATTCCCCCAGAATGCATGCAGAACATTAGAGGTTGCCAACTCCTCCCATCCTAGACTGCACTCAGAGACCTAGATGGAACCTACCACCTTGTCTTCCACCCCACCCACAACAGGACTGCCCTAAGAAAAAAGGGATTTAGAAGAAAGAGGTACTATTTAATTTGTAGAGCTTACTCCCATTAACTCCTCATCACTTGTCACTAGCTCCTTGTCACACAAGTCCCCTTGCCTTTAGTGGAATCACTCGTGATGAAGAATTTGCTGGGATGGGCTCTTAGATATTTTTTTTTCTAACTCTTTACTAAACACTTTTCCATTCCTCACCGGTGATGATTAGCTGAAGCTCAAGTTAAAATTCTTATGAAAATCTTGGTATCAAAAGTTGCAACAGCCAAAGGCCAGGTTAGGATAATCTTTACTAACATAAATGAAGTACACTCATATGATATCTGACTGCTCACACATTGTGATTATAATGGTCACTTAATTAGACCAGTAAAATGGATTTAAATTTCCTATACCCAGTCTGAGCTCTGTCAGAAAATATTTTTGCTTCCAACTGCAGTGTGAAAGACGTTACACGCCACACCATTTCTTGGAAACCTCCACCTAATTCTGCATGGATAATGCAAAACCTTAATAGATTTTTTCCACACAGTGTGCGTCAGTTCAAGACACACAGTTCTAACAGTAAAGTGACTTTGTAAATACTGTAGCCACTAGATGTTTTCCCTCAGATTAAAATAAACTGAGAGTTCAACATGCCACAGAATAAACTCTGTTTAATCAAAGCAGTTCTAGAAACTGTCAAAACATCATTAAAAGTTGGTAGGTAACAGAGGAATATATTTGTTTCCATCTTTTCTCTCGGTCATATATTTTATAGCATTTTACGTTCTCTCGGCATGAGTGTATAGTACAAGATGGCCTGCATTTTCAAGGCAGCTCAGCACTTATACTAGGCACCAGATTTTCATGAAAGTACATGACCAGATTTTCAAAAGCGCTGAGCATATTGGATGCTGGGTGCTGAGTGGAGCTGGTTGAAAAATGGAGGAATAGTGAATATTTTTGTGAAACTTTTGTTCCTTTTTTTCCAGCTGAAAATTCCAAAATTTGACATTTTTTTAAAACCAGCTCAGTGTTGACTGGCAGGATGAATTTTGATGAAGATTTTCACAAAATATTTGACTTTTTGTCCATATACATATCAATATCTACATGAATGAGAGAGAGAAAGAGAGAGAGAGAGAGAGCACCGCCTTCAGTGCTATGAATATTTGCAGATCTGGCTCTTATTTAGGTGCTCAAATGGTTACAGAGCGCTTTTGAAATATCTGGCCCAAATTGTGGGTGACAAGCACTTGAAACTCTTGCACAACATATGAGATGGAGGGAGATGGAGAGTGGGAGAGAGAGTACGCACAAGATGGTAGGGACTGTAAAGAACTTATTTTCAGTGTTCCGCAAAATAACGATAACAGTTGAGAACTGGAAATATGAGTTACCCACTTAGCCATCCTTAAGCAGCAGGGCTTAAGGAGACTTGTTCATTCCAGCCCCTGAGCTTCATGGTACATTTAAAGCATTATTCCAAAAATTTAGTCTTTTTTTTCTGGTAAATACTGAAGGGCATTATTGGTAAGGGTGAATGATTATCGGCAGCACATTGCATTGGAGCATAATCATTGGTATGGAGATACTATTTTATGTGTGACATCAGACATTGGGTCTATTACAGGGATTACCTACGCATACCAGAAGGTGACACAGAGTGGCAAATTGGTGTTGCAATGGCATCCTACAGACTTGCAGTGAGTGACATTAAACCTTCATGTTCACCATCTCAGGTACCTGCAGTAACTGTGGCATTTTTCAATACTGCACTACTGTAATCACCGCAGAGTGACAAACTATGAGTGCTTAATGGTACTCTCTATGTCTGGGTCTGTGTGACATACTAACAATATTATGGCTCTGGAATGCCAGATAACATTTCAAAAAGCAATGTCCTACTATATTGTAATAAGAAACTAGCAACAACTAATAAAAAGAACATTCCATTTTCTGGCTGACAAACTATCTGAGCTTTGCCCTGCTAGGACCTAAACTAACTTCCGTTGACTACAATTAAGTCACTCCATTGACTATAATAAGGGTTGGAGCAGACCCAAAATTTATGAGAATTTAATTATTTTGGTCACACTTCATATTAAGAGTACATTTTAAAATATTTAATAAAAGGTTGTATGATTAATAGACTTATTGGACTCTACAACAGTGGATTAACCATTTATTAAGACACCTAGTAATCATCTATTAACACTTTACCAACTATTTATATATGCATCCAGGATCTGAAGTGTCACTATTTTAATGGAAATAATCTTCATCATAAAGCAGTGAAATAGAACTACATTAGGCAAAAGTAGAGGGGAACCTGGGAGGCAGTGACCATGAGATGATCAAGTTCAGGATCCTGACACAAGGAAGAAAGGAAAGCAGCAGAATACAGACCCTGGACTTCATAAAAGCAGACTTTGACTCTCTCTGGGAACTGATGGGCAGGATCCCCTGAGAGAATAACATGACGGGGAAAGGAGTCCAGGAGAGCTGGCTGTATTTTAAAGAATCCTTATTGAGGTTACAGGAACAAACCATCCCGATGTGTAGAAAGAATAGTAAATATGGCAGGCGACCAGCTTGGCTTAACAGTGAAATCCTTGCTGATCTTAAACATAAAAAAGAAGCTTACAAGAAGTGGAAGATTGGACAAATGACCAGGGAGGAGTATAAAAATATTGCTCAGGCATGCAGGAGTGAAATCAGGAAGGCCAAATCATACCTGGAGTTGCAACTAGCAAGAGATGTTAAGAGTAACAAGAAGGGTTTCTTCAGGTATGTTAGCAACAAGAAGAAAGTCAAGGAAAGCCTGGGCCCCTTCCTGAATGAGGGAGTCAACCTAGTGAGAGAGGATGTACTCAATGCTTTTTTTGCCTCTGTCTTCACGAACAAGGTCAGCTCCCAGACTACTGCACTGGGCAGCACAGCATGGGGAGGAGGTGACCAGCCCTCTGTGGAGAAAGAAGTGATTCAGAACTATTTAGAAAAGCAGATGAGCACAAGTCCCTGAGGCTGGATGCACTGCATCCGAGAGTGCTAAAGGAGTTGGCAGATGTGATTGCAGTGCCATTGGCCATTATCTTTGAAAAATTATGGCATTCAGGGGAGGTCCCAGACGACTGGAAAAAGGCTAATGTAGTGCTCATCTTTAAAAAAGGGAAGGAGGAGGATCTGGGAAACTACAGGCCAGTCAGCCTCACCTCAATCCCTGGAAAAATCATGGAGCAGGTCCTCAAGGAATCAATTCTGAAGCACTTAGAGGAGAGGAAAGTGATCAGGAACAGTCAGCATGGAATCACCAAGGGCAAGTCATGCCTGACTAATCTAATTGCCTTCTATGATGAGATAACTAGCTCTGTGGATGAAGGGAAAGCAGTGGACGTGTTATTCCTTGACTTTAGCAAAGCTTTTGATACCGTCTCCCACAGTATTCTTGCCAGCAAGTTAAAGAAGTATGGGCTGGATGAATGGACTATAAGGTGGGTAGAAAGCTGACTAGATTGTCGGGCTCAACGGGTAGTGATCAATGGCTCCATGTCTAGTTGACAGCCGATATCAAGCGGAGTGCCCCAAGGGTCGGTCCTGGGGCCGGTTTTATTCAATATCTTCATTAATGATCTGCAGGATGGTGTGGATTGCACCCTCAGCAAGTTTGCAGATAACACTAAATTGGGAGGAGTGGTAGATACACTAGAGGGTAGGGATAGGATACAGAGGGCCCTAGACGAATTAGAGGATTGGGCCAAAAGAAATCTGATGAGGTTCAACAAAGACAAGTGCAGAGTCCTGCACTTAGGACAGAAGAATCCCATGCACTGCTACAGACTAGGGACCAAATGGCAAGGCAGCAGTTCTGCAGAAAAGGACCTAGGGGTTACAGTGGACGAGAAGCTGGATATGAGTCAACAGTGTGCCCATGTTGCCAAGAAAGCTAATGGCATTTTGGGCTGTATAAGTAGGGGCATTGCCAGCAGATCGAGGGTCGTGATCGTTCCCCTCTATTCGACATTGGTGAGGCCTCATCTGGAGTACTGTGTCCAGTTTTGGGCCCCACACTACAAGAAGGACGTGGAAAAATTGGAAAGCATCCAGTGGAGGGCAGCAAAAATTATTAGAGGACTGGAACACATGACTTATGAGGAGAGGCTGAGGGAACTGGGATTGTTTAGTCTGCAGAAGAGAAGAATGAGGAAGGATTTGATAGCTGCTTTCAACTACCTGAAAGTGGGTTCCAAAGAGGATGGATCTAGACTGTTCTCAGTGGTAGCAGATGGCAGAACAAGGAGTAATGGTCTCAAGTTGCAGTGGGGGAGGTTTAGGTTTTATATTAGGAAAAACTGTTTCACTAGGAAGGTGGTGAAACACTGGAATGTGTTACCTAGGGAGGTGGTGGAATCTCCTTCCTTAGAAGTTTTTAAAGTCAGGCTTGACAAAGCCCTGGCTGGGATGATTTAGTTGGGGATTGGTCCTGCTTTGAGCAGGGGGTTGGACTAGATGACCCTCTGAGGTCCCTTCCAACCCTGATACTTTATTCTACGAATATCTGTAACTGATCATTCTCCTGAAAAAAAGCCCTCTGGTGCTATCAGGTCATTAACTGGTCTCTCTAGTCTGAATGGAAGAGGTTATCTGTTCATCTAGAATGAGGATTTTGTCACTGTGAGAAACCATGGAGTCATCTTAGGATGTGCACCTCAATCCCACCTCTTCACCTAGATCCAGACTGTTACAAATAGAAAAACTTCCTAGTCTATAAAATGATGAGCTCATCCTCTGGAAGTAGATGGTGTTATACTGAAAGTTTTCCATAAAGCTTTTTTTTCCTCCCTGTTCACTTAACATGTGGCCAAATGTTCAAGTTTCTTTTCTTTTTTGCATCTCCAGCACTTATCCTTTGCTTTTACCACAGCTGCAGCTATTCTGGTGGAATTAACTGAAATCTTGCATCAAGTGTGGATTTCCTGATGTTTGAGATATTTCATTGTGATTGGGTAATTTGATCATTAAGGTCTTTGCACTCAAGTTCTTCTTAATTAACTCTATTGAATTTTAACCACATCTTGCAGTCTACAGTAGTAGGAAGAATACAGTGTCCCAAATATTTTAGACCATTTGACAGGAATTGAAATTCAATTGCATGTAGGTTGAGTGTGTTGATTCTCTGCTTTCCATCGTTATGCGTGCTAATTGCAATACACCTCAGCAAGACCCTTAAAAAAAAGACCAGACCACAAATTAAATTGCCAAGAAACCACCAGTCACTTCTTTATTCTCCATTTGCCAAAACCTTTTTGAATATGCAGAAGTAAGGACACACATGGCTCCTAGTACACAGACTGCTCCTCTTCATATCATAGTTATCTTCCTCTTACCAACCTCTTTGAATCATTATACCATAAAACTTTAGCATTTCTGGAAACACCTCCCCTTCCCAAAATGTGTTCTGATTGGCCAACACTGTGACCAAAGAACCACAATTTAGAATCAGTGATAATACAATTGTGGTTACCACTTGTTAGGAATAGCACCTTCCCAGTATCACTGTTAATCTGTACACATCACAAGATTTAGTATTATGGATTCTGTTGCTACATGTTTGATTTATCTAGGCATAAATGAGACAAATGACCTCAATATTTCATAATGCTGACCTAAACCCCCAAATCCTTTTAGAGAATGAGAACGCCAAATTCCCTACCCCACCTCCTCTTCAAAAAAACAAAACAAACAAACAAAAAACAAAAAACAAAACCCAACACTAACAAGCATTGAGACCCACATCCTCAAATGTATTGATTTCAATAGGAGTTAGGTACCTACATATCTTTAAGGATCTGGGCCAGAATATGTTGTTAACCTGATGCTAAGTTGTTTGAATAACTGCATGTGAGAGTTATTGTTTTATTAGCATCAGACATGCATCTAAGAATATTATTTTGCTATTGTAAATATAAGTGAGCCTGGCATTGGGCACAACATTTTTAAAGCCCAGTGCCTAAAATTATACTCCTGAACTCATGTTAAGATCCCTAACTCTAAGTGGCTTGATTTTCATAGGTGCTAAGCACCCACAAAAGCCATTGAGGTTAATATGAGGTAAAGGAGCTTGGCAGTTTTGAAAATTAGGCCAGTTATATATTTAGGTGCTTAAATATGGGTTTAGAAGCCTAATGTTAAGTGCCAAGT
Source organism: Lepidochelys kempii (assembly GCF_965140285.1). Taxonomy (NCBI): domain Eukaryota; kingdom Metazoa; phylum Chordata; order Testudines; family Cheloniidae; genus Lepidochelys; species Lepidochelys kempii. The sequence goes on along the minus strand of NC_136385.1, from coordinate 32,457,627 downwards.
TTGGGAAATTTTGCCCTAAATACTTTTCCAAACCTGAGTCCAATAAGCCGGACCCAATCACACACCACCGTCTTTGCGATATGCTGCAGGATGACCTGTCTGCCACCACCCGCAGGAGCCAGGCACTATTCATATCCTCAAGAGTCAGCACCACGCTAGCCATACTGGCCACAGGAGCTTTTCAGCAGGTCACCACACAGACACTCGTCAGTGGCCTATGGCCACCAGGGTGCTGGACTAATTTCTGGAGGCCATCACTGGACAATTAACAAGAGTACATTGACCTCCCCACTGACCCAGCCACCCAGTGGGAAAAACATGGTCAAATTGTACTGACTGGCAGCCTTCTTATGCACCTTGGGAGTGGTTAATGGAACATACATTTGCATCAGGAAACCATAGCATGACCCTGCTCCCCATGCCTATACAAGCTGCCATTGGACACTTGTGATGAACATGCCAAATTAATGTCCATGGGTGCTGTGCCATGATACCCAGGGGCCTATCATGATGCCTACATATGGTCACAAGGTGGACTCAGAGAGCTGGTTTACATCAGAATATCCCACAGTCCAGTGGTTAGAGCTCACTCCAAAGAGGTATTGCAGACCCATGTTCCAATCCTTCCTTCCCACTCTAGCAGGGAGAGGGTAATGGATCTGGACTTTAGCATATCCCCAGTGAAAGCTCTTACCCCAGGCCTACCATCACATCCTTCCCTCCCATTTTTGTGTGGCGTGAGGCAGGCGCCTAACTCATTCTCACAAGAAATGACTTAGGTGACGAAGCTTTCTGGCTCAAGGAGAGAGGTTCTTGTTTGTGGGTCACTAGCAGAGCTAGGCACTTCACTGCGGCCCACGTTTAGATGCCTGTGTCCAAGAGAAGAGTGGAGATTAACACTGACCCCTCTGGTCAGCATCTGCCATTGGCTGGCCTCTAGCATGCTGGATTTGGTAGATCACATTTTTAGGTACCTAATTCTCTCCGTTTATCTCTTGGGTGCCTAATGCCCCCAACTCAGTGAGGTGAATTGCAGTGTTGCTCCATGAGTTACTAAGCACCTGAAAGTTAAGTGCTGCGATGCTCCATGTTGCAAAGCCTAAGTCCCTTTGGGGATCCCACAGTACATGTCTAACTTAAGGCATTTCACTCACACACTTTAAATTAGACACATGATGAAATATCTTGCTGAACTGGGGCCTAAATTAGGTTTTTGGTGCAAATACACATTCAGAATTCACTGTTCATGATTATTCCTCTGACCTTCGCTAAAAACCTGCTAGTTGCAGGAATATTCTTGCCAATGAGTTATTTGCTAAACTATTTGCAGACAGTACACACACAATGGGGCATCAACACAGCTGAGGGGAATTCAAGCGTTTTTGTAAATTGATAGAATATTTGAGGGGAAATGTTTGAAGCGCTTATGAGAACCTGTTGCTCTCCAAAGCAAAACTGAGTGATCCTTCCCTGATGAACTGCAACACTACACAGGCCACTAAGTAGGCTTTAATATGAGCGTAGAAGCTTTTAGAGGCTGCTGTGTCAAAGTGAATTAAAGTGTCACTAAGTGGTTCTTAATACAACTGACCAAAATGATTTCTTCAAGGCAATTATGTTTTACTGTGTCAATCATCCAATAGGCATTAATATAAACTAGAATAGCTCTGAAGGAATTTGTTATGGACTATCATGTCAAGAACCCAAATGCTAACCTACTGTGGCCTTGATATGATAGACTATTAGAACTATTAAGGGCCAGAGTCCAATTAATCCACAGCTTTAACAGTCCCCAACTGCAGTGGGTCTCCATACAATTAAGCAATAATGGATGACAGGAAGGACACTTCCTGGTAGCTAATGACCAGTTGCAATAGTTGAAGGCCCTTAATCCATCTGGTAATTAAGTGCTGGGAAAGACAAAACCTGGAGCTCATGGTTGCTATTATCAACCATATATTTAAAAAATAAATCAATTACTGTTTCTTTTTTTCCTGTGCCAGCCACTACTATTTGGCTTTTATGCTAGTAATTAACTCCTGAAAAGATACCAGCACAGCAACCAATGGGAAAGCAGGACTTCATAGAGCACATTCTAATTTAGAAAAATATTAACAGTAATAAGCCACAATGGCACCAAACCAGTCATCGTGCACGTTGAATGAAATCTGTATGCTAAAGATGCTTCTTGGCTTCTGGTCTGAGAACAGTGTGTTCGAGCAGCATGACACCACAACTGGGCATGAGGCGCTTCTAAGTTCTAATTGTGCTTGTTCTCCTCACTTGTTGTCATTTGCTGTCCTCAGAGAAGTCACTCAACTGCTCCATGCCTCAGTTTCCCTATTGCTAAAGCCGGAGTAAAAATACGTACCTGTCTCACGGGGGAGTTGTGAGACTTAACGGATATTTGGCAATCACTTTGTTATTTCATCTCAAAAATGCCATGTGCATGCAGAGTATTTTTATTATTAATCGCATTAGGGCTGAAGCTCGGATCCTATAAATTTAGGATTTGCACTATTGTATCACAAGCAAGCCAGAGCAATAACGATGAACAGAGAGGCTGTTAACTGTGTCTTCCATATAATGAAATTTCATGGTGCAAGGCAAGATTGTACAGGATTGGCATTATGAGCATATTTTGCTGCTCCCACAAGAAGGGACAGTGTGCTCACTGACCTGCTGTCAGCTAATAATTGCAGATGGTTTCAATAGACACACTAGCTGCCTTCGCTATACAGGCCTGTCTTCCAGCAGCTCACTCTTCTGGGGACATGGCTCCTTCCATGATGCATTAGTTGGGTGAAACTCCTAGCACACTCTTGTGTTTCAAGGAAGTAGTTTGCCTGGTTGCTGGTGTTGGGAGCAGTCGCTCCTCACATCGTGTTCCTCATTCCCTTGTGCTGTTAATGGACACTCATGGTAATTACATAATTACATGACACAGTCACTGTCATTGTTTTGCAGATTATGTGTCTTTGATGTAGTTTATAGCTGAGAAAAATTATCACAATGAAAAGACTCACAGCCAACTAGTAAAAGTTTGAAAGTTCAAAATAAAAGCTAACTTTGCACCCTTGGGCCCTTCAACTGGTGTAAATTGTCTTCAGTAGAGATACACCACTTTACACCAGCTAAAGATCTGGACCCTCATCTCAGACCTACTCTATGTGCTCAAAACCTAGACACGGTAACAAGAGCATAGGCCTCAGCTCTGGGTTTCTTTGACTTTATTAGCTTAAGTTGGACCCATTACTTTCATGTCTTTGTTTTCTAATGCAGTTTCCATGTCATACTGAATTGTAGTGCAGTTCCAGTAGTTAAAGGGACGTTATTATGCTCCTTTTCTTCCTTGATGGGGGTTTAGTGTTGCAGTTGCAGTGGAATAACTCTTCCGATATTTACTAAGGACCAAATCTTAGTATCACTCAAGTCAATTTTTTTGGTCATTTACTTTACTGGCATCCATATTTGACCCTAAAATGTTTAATCGTAGAGCTTTCATAACTCGATGTATCTTTTGAATAGGCTTGTGTGTTATGTTGTCTCCAGGGATGGAAGGATTCATTCCTTCTTGGACATCTGGAGATGTTTGGCCTGTGCAATAACAGAAACAGGCCTAAAATCTGATGTAATGCACAGCCATCAGTCTCTATTACATTATACTTACTACAGTACACTTCAATGTAATTTATTCTTTTCCTCGGAGAACTGTGACTAAGTAATTACTAACCCACAAAGCCAATCATAATATAGGAAGGAGAGCAGTTCCCATACAAAGCAGTATGGCCTTAAAGCTTTTCATGTTGTCGAGTTTGGTTAGTTAGTTAAAATGTTTTATGATGGGATGGCGAAAAAATAAAGGAGGCAAAAAAAGAGGGGACATGGGTTGTCTCATTTCCACTTGATAAAAACCCATCTCAGATTATGTTGCTTCCAAAAGCATTTTCTGCTTACGCAGCACAGTGTACAGAGAATGGTATCAAACAAAATAGACTATCAAGTAAGTCTATCAAGGCAGATAGTATTAATGGATTTTGGAGACAGAAATGTCTTTGTGGAATGCAAAGGCATTGAGAAAAACAGTGAAGTGCAGGAAGGTGGGGTTGATAAACTTAAAGGCGGCAGAAGGACTGGGCCAAGTAGCTGTTTCCTGTCTAAGCCATTCCTTCTGATCTTAATTCAAAGACTGACAGATTTAATAATAAATAATGGAAGAGGCATAGAAAAAGCCACACGCGCGTGTCATAAAACAAAATTTATCTTTAATTTGTAAGTGTCAACAGCAGTACAAAAGATGGAGTGATGGTGAATAGATTAAGGGTAGAGAGGACAGTCTTGAGGTAAATGAGCATAAATAGGCAGTCTTATAGACACTCCCCTGAGGGGTCTATACCCCTATCATGGCATATACGGTATCACCCAAAGATGACATGTTTAACATATCAGGAAAGCACCTTGTGCAAAAAAAAAAAAAAAAAAAAAATCCCCCTGCAATCCCAAACATGTAGGTAAGGTGCCAGTATACACCAGAATATACTATATAAGGACTGTGTCTTTCAGTTGTGTCTTTTCCATTAATTACTGAGGCAGAGAAGGAGAAGACTCTTAAATGTACCACTGAAAGATTATTTAATATTTAATTTACCTCACGTCAATACTGCACAACAAAATCCAAGTCGTCAGTTTATGCAATGAAGCACAGCTAAGAATAAGGATTCTCTTTTTTTTTTTAATTGAGAGCAGATTTTGTTTTAAATCAATATCCTTAGCAAACATTTTTTTTTCTTTTTTACTGTATCCAGAGGAGAGTGTGAGAAAGATGTGATGGCAACCTTTAAGTTCATTTAAAAACTTTACACTGGACTGTACAAGATTTTCTTTTTTGATAAATTATTTACATTTTCAGACTTTAAAACATATTCAAAGCAGCAATAGACACTAGTTTTTCCTCTAAACGCCCAAATATTTACCAGCCACGGGCCCAGGGTAGGTACCTGCATTGTATATAGAATTTCTACAAAGAAAACCTGCCAGTTAAAATTTGCTAGTGGGTGTACAAAAAGCAGCTCTAGCATTTTAAGAGCCACACCCACAGTGTTGCTATAGGAACCAAAGCATAGTACCTTGACAAGAGAGCCTCAGTCAGTTGTCCCAACAGCTCTACACAAACTTTACAATTGGAAACAGCAGCTAGCATGTCAGTCCAGCATGTCAGTGAATTGTGCTGATTAAATTAACATAGAGTACAATCTCACAATATACATCACAAACAAATTACAATGTCAGGAAATAAGAGTTACAGTAAGATAAGTTATGTAGTAACAGCTTATAAGCTTGTCTTAATGTAATAAAAAAATTTTTACATGGCAAATACAATAATGAGTGAACATAAATGCTAAACATCCTACTCTGTTACAAGCTGAAGAAGGGAAAAAATGGTGCTTTCGAGAAAGCAAAACACAAATGACAAAGGAAGACAAACGGAGAATGCACACTAGCAGGTCTGCAATGTGCAGCATACAAACAGTTAAATATTTGCACATTCCCCATACTCTAAGAGCACCAAGGACCTCACTTGTGTTTTTTAAGAAAGCGGAAATTACAAAGCAAGCAATGTCACTAAGTTGCTTTATAGCTTTCATATTGCCATAAATACCAATTTGATAAGTTTTCCTTTAGCCCCTCCCCCCACCCCTTTGCACCCAATGTGTGAACTCTCAGAATACTTCTTTGTCAGATTTTTAAAATGTATCTGGTACTTAAAAGGGATGTGGAGTCAAATGAAATATGTTTCCATATACATATCTTTTAATGCTTTTTTTGTTCTGAAGTAGGATCAGGGCATTACAGTATATCAAAAATGTAATATCATCTGAGAAAAATCACAGACTATAATGGGTTTATATAAAAAGGGTGTTTGGATGAAGAAGTTATTTAAGGAGAAAGAGCAAGTGTTTTGTAAAAGATCAAATGAGGTTATATAATATTTTTTTTAAACGAACACGCTTAAGTGCCAACTTGAGTCTTAAACAAGCATGCAAACACTTGGGGTCTGAGATGGTTTGTCAACTTCTCATTAAGAATAGGAAGAATTATATCATACATTCTACTGGCTGCATTTCTAGGGCAGTTGTTGGCACTGTAACCTGGGGTCAGCAAACGATTTAAGCACATGCTTAACTTTGAACAATTTAGTGGTGCTGCATTCATTTCAATGGAACTACTCACATGCTTAAAGTTAAGCAGATACTTATGTGTTTTACTGGGGGCCTTGCAATATTTCTTACTAAAAATGATTTTGATTACGTATCAAGAAATGTCATGTCTTTGACAACACAAAAAACAGTAATCCATAGGGACAATGCGGGGACCATGCTTGAATTTAGTATTCAGGCATGGTTGTGTTTACACTCTAAACAGTCATTGTTTTCAACCAACTGCTGTGCTTTTTTCACAGGGTGTAGTACTTTCTGTACATAACCCTCATTGAATAATAGTGTAGTCATTCATTTTGGAGTTCCCACTCCATAGCAATCCCATCTTTTACCCTCACCCTACCTCCTGATGAGCCTAAACACACCAATTTAGGAGAACATTCTGATCCCCATGCATTCTCAGCAGCTGGTTTCACAAGCTAGATGGTGATACATGAACATGCACATGGATCAGAATTGGGCCCTTTCATGAGGGTTGTATCCCCATGTAAACATGTACCCTGAAAATCAGAGGTTCTGTTCCATTAAGACTTTAATTTCTGTTTCATCAAACACCAAGTGAAGTCAGCAATTTACCTCTAGCTGGCACCAGACAGCTTCAGGAGTGTTCTTCTCTTGAAAATAAGTCTTTTATAGCTTTCCAAAAGGAAAATATATTGCATCTGTTAACTAAATAGGGAAATGTACTGTAAAACTGTTTCAGTTCACAGTAAAAACAGCTTTACTATATTTGAGCATTACTTGAATGGCATGGTTTTTTTTAAAATCAGAATTATTCTGCGGTACTTAAACTCAATGCTTCGAAAACAATCCCACATGTCCTCTTTGCCAATATTTTTTCCTGTTTTTAACTCCTGATATGATGATATCATGACATAATGAACACAGCAATCACCAGTTTAACAGTATTAAATCTAATTAGCTTTGCAAGGGCTCCCTTAATGATGATCATCTTCTTGAGGCATGTGTTGTTGCCTCCAAAATGCCATTCATTATCTGCTTTCAAATAGAAATGAAACTATTTCATCAGTTTTGCTTGGATTCACAAAGCAAACTGAGTTTCCTACCAGCTGTACTAGAAATTTGGTATGTATAAACTTTGTATAAGAAAAAAGAAAAAAAGTATTCTGTTTGTGGAATATGCAATTAAAATTCAACGAGAGCACAAGTGAGGCATCTTGCTGTCCCAGCTACAGGTCCACAATACTGCTCTCACACTGCAGGTGTAAATTCAGCATCTACATGAGGTACAGTGACTTGTCAGCATTTAATATGGACCAACATACACTGATACAGAACCAAAGTAAATACATAACTTATACTTCACTAAGTATCCATGAACAAAAAATAAAATTCTATTTCCTATGTTATATTTACACAATTTTTAAAAAAAATCTAAAATGAGATGGTAAATTCATCAAAAACTTTGTTTTGAGCTCCAATTAATAAAGTAAAAATGACATTTTTCCTTATGATTGTCCTTCCTTGATTTCCACTGACATTTTAGAGCCAATGTCGGCTAATAAATACAATAAAATGCTTATATGCACAATTTAGATTCAGTTACTTCCCTCCCACTTCTCCAACCAATAAATGCAGTTTTTACAATCTGGTGATTCCTGAACAGCCAATCATTTTCGAGAATGTGGCTTTAAGTGACAGAGCATGAGCATTGAGGCAGGGCTGGAGCTAAAACAAAGTGTTCATACATACATGTATTTTGCATAAATAAATGAAATACGACATAAAAAATGACTCAAATCCGGCAACTGTGAGGCAGGCCCACACGAGTCGAAACAGATGACTTTTGTTCATGTAGTTTTCGTACAACAGTTTCACATTAGTCAGAAGTGATAAAAAATACCATTTATATCCAGTGCTTATAACACTTACGAAACAACATCTGTGAGTGTGTGTTTTTTGTACTACAAGCAAAATCAAGTTTCAGTCCTAAAGAACAGTCCTTTGTTCTCCACCAGCCTGCAGAATATTATTTTGGCATGGTCATAAAATTTAAAAAAAAATTAACCTACTAATCTAAATGTTTGCCTTTGTGCAAAAATAATTACATAAAATACAATGCTAGCAATACAGCATTCTACCGATGCAACAGAACCAGAAAGAAAAGAGAAAGAGAAAATAAATGAGGTGGGGGAGGGAGAGATATTTAGAACTAGTGAAATCTGTAGACATTAATAAATAGAAAAGGAGGACTTGTGGCACCTTAGAGACTAACCAATTTATTTGAGCATGAGCTTTCGTGAGCTACAGCTCACTGCATCCGATGAAGTGAGCTGTAGCTCAGGAAAGCTTATGCTCAAATAAGTTGGTTAGTCTCTAAGGTGCCACAAGTCCTCCTTTTCTTTTTGCGAATACAGACTAACACGGCTGTTACTCTGAAACCTGTCATTAATAAATAGTTGTTCTTTAGGAAATAATAGTACCCTCCTGCCTAATCCAAGCTAGATGTATTAAAAACAGCCCAAATCTCCAAGAAATATTAAGAACAAAAAAACACTTTCTATCAGTACCTTAGCCAGCTTAAAGAGGGCGCTCACCAGCTAATGACACAGCATATGTCTTTAAAGTCTTGGCTAGACCAGTTTATTGCTATTAGACATGGACTTAGAACACACTTAATAAATAGTAAAAATTACAAAATGGTCAGAGAAATTTGACCACTGTGTTTCTGTGTCATTATCTTTATAAATCGTCCTGTAAACTGAACAATCTTCATTGTTTTTGCACATTTAGATGTGATTCCTACAGTGGTGACACAGGCTATCTCCACTCAAAGAGCTGCAGTTGTGAGAGAAACGACAACTCACAGCACAGTGACTTGTCAATAGGTCTTACAGGAAGCTTTGCAAGATTGTGTGACAGGCATGAAGATAACCTGTATTAATACTGTACCCATTCAGTCATATGGGGCCTGGTCCAATGCTCATTAAAATCAATGGGAAGATTCCCATTGAAATCAATAGGGGCTGGATCAGGTCCATATATATTTATTTGCATGTATCTGATTCTGCAAGATGTTGAGTGCTTCACGGAGTTGCTGAACACCTTAAACTCGCAGTAAAGTCAATGGGAGTTGAGGACACTCAGCACAAGTGCAGGATCAGGCCCCCCAGTACTATCTATTATGCTTAGTGATTTATTTGTGGGTATCAAGAGTGGAGTGGGAGTGAAGAAAAGAAGAAAATTCTCCTTTTTTATATTCTCCTTGTCTCTGAACATTCAGCAACTTCTCAACCTCGGAGTGTTCCCTCTCTTCTTCCCCCATATATTTGCCAGAAGTTTTCTTTGTCATTGATATTGTTTCTAATAATACAAATAATAATATTTTGCATTTTATAGCAGGTTTCTTCCAAATATCCCAAATCACCTTACAATCATGTATCAAGTTTCTTAATACCCCGATGATATATAGAAACATCATTATCCTCATTTTACAGATAGAGAAATTGAGGCACAGAGACATTAAGGCCCAAATCCTGCAAACTCATATGTAGTTAGACTCATACTTGTGAGTAAAATTAAATACATACGTAAGTGTTCATAGGACTGTGGCTTAAATGACTTGCCTAAAGTCACTCAGCCAGTCAATGGCTGAGCCAGGAAAGGAACTCAGGAGTTCTGGCTCCCATTCCTGTGCAACTAGTATTTGATAAATCTATTGTAATGTACTATATGCCTTGCTCTGCAATTCAGACTTTTGTGTGACTTTCCCCCTGAGGAATTTCACAAATAAATCACTGCATAAATACACTGAAGATATCAGAAAGCTCCTGCAGGTGACCACTGGAATGGGGATGTACAGAACCTTGATTCACTACTTGATTCTACGGGCCCTACAAATCCATCACTGCAGACTCTGAAGAGACATTGAATGCACCTGTCTCCATTGACTGTTCATCTGTATATTGTATAAGTCTAGATGTGTATCATGACACACAGAAATATATAGGAGTATATGTACTGTATGTACATATTCAAAGTATTCATTCTATTTTGCATTACATGCAGTAGAGTGGTTCCAGATGTTCTTTGGATGTATAGTGTTATGGAAACAATTGGATTTTCCATTCACAAATTCCACTTTCATTTTGGGAAGCAGGTGCATTTTTTATTTTCAGGCACCTGCATGTTTCGGGGGAAGAAAGAGAAAGGGCTCTTTAAGACAGTCATAAGGAATTATAAATGTAATGCCACCAACAGTACATTTTAAAATAAATATTAAGTATTTTCACCCTTGACATTCTGGAATGAATAAATTATTTAAGAGAAAATGTGTTAAGACTGAATGCAAGGGTTAAAAGCAAAGGGATAGAGAATGTAGTCAGAGGTGGCCTCACGCTGCTAAGACAGGCCTGTCCATAGCTGGTGATCGCGCTTTTGTGCTTAATATTTTGCGCTAATGGCATATCAAGAGGCAAAAGCAATTGGACACATGCACTGTGGCAACCTTGTTCACTACTTAAGAATAACCTGTCTCCAGATTCCTGAGTACTTTACCATTTTCTGGAAAAAATTATGTTTTACATATATTTTTTTAAGATGCCAAAGGATTGTCTAAGACTTTACAGTGTCTCCCTTAAGACTTTTAAAATGTTAAGATTCAAAAGTTATGAAAAGTTTGGCACATCAGAAGTTCAGCTATACATGTGGAAAAAGTGGAATTCAGAGTTTGTTTAAAAGATGAGCTCTGACACACAGATGCGTACACTTGCGGACTTGTTCTGTTTCACAATATGAAATCTGCAGTTTTTGTTTTCTAAAATAATCCAGAATAAAAACACATTCACAACCTGTAGGCTGGCACAGCATACCTGAGTGAGAATGTATAGCTCCCATCTAAAACAAAAACTTAAACCTTTATCAGCATCCAAATAGGGAAGAAAAAAAAAAAAGACAAGAGACAAAAGGTAAGACTTGTAAGACAGCTATTGATTCATATAAGTTTTCAAGTCCCAATGTCTGATATTTAATATATGTCTTCACTAAATTAAAAAAAAAACAGGTTCATGAAAATTAGGGGAACAATCTGTCTCACACGTTAAGAAACATTTAAGACCATTCTGCTGATGTAACTGTAGGAGCCACACATGCATGCAGGCTCTTTAAGAACTTTTTGTTCAACAAAAAACAAAAAATCAAAAGAGTCAGAGTACTTTAATTCTGCAAACGCTCCTCAGTTGGCACTGACAGCCTCGTGGCCTTCATTTTCACTGCTATAGTCTGATTTGGGATCATCCTCATAGTCCTCGTACATTTCCATCTCATCCTCTCCATTTATCATTTCGTTTCCAGCAAGGCTTCCGCTGTCTGTCTTCATACCATAAGTGCTCTGAATGACAGGGATGCTGGGCTCCGGACTGGCAGAGGTGCTAGAGCAATCAGATGTCATCTGAGGTGATGGTGCGGTAGTTGCCATGGTAATAGCACCAGGATAGACAACACCTGTTCCTGTGGTGATTGGAATCTGAGGCTGCTGTCTGCAAGGAAACACAAGAGTGGAACATGATTGATTACCTTTAGTTTAGATCTGGAGTGGAACCCTACTGTGCATATCAAACAAAATTAAAGTACATGGTTTCTACAGAACATATTGGTGTATGCCTTTGAGTTCCAGATTCTGATCCTGCAAGGTGAGGAGTGCCCTTTGCTCCTGTCAAGTGCAACTAGAGATAAAGCTGCTCGGCAACTGGCAGTATCAGACCTTTGATGCATTCAGGTATTGGGTGGTTTAACATAAAATAGACTGCAAAATGTTGCTAAATTTTCTAGCACGTAAGACTTTGTCAAAGCTGGCTTCTGCAGCTTAAAACCTGGCCATTCAAATGTCTCACTGTAGTCCCAGCCTTGCAGTCATATATAGGAGAGCTGGTCAAATAATTTATTGTGAATAATATTCACTGTGCTGAGCACTGGAGGAGACCATGAGTTCTAGTGTAAGTTCTTCAATGGACTACTGTGGATAGTACTACACCCTTCACAGACCTTATTACTGAGTAACAAAGTAATTGAGACTTAATTGAAAGTCAGTGAGACTTAGGCTCCTAAGTACTTATGTCACAATGGGCCTTAGGCTCCTCAGGCACTTAAGCACTTTAGAAATTTTACCCATAGTCCTTAAATTCATGATCACTTAGTATTTGTTCTTCAGAACCTCTCTCTCATTCAGTGCACAGGACAGACAGTCAATAAGGATTGCTAAATTTCAGCCTGCTGCTTACTACCCATCCCTATGTCTGTCCTTATTCGCTTGCCTGTCCTGATCAGTGATTAAGGGCAAGAGTGCAAAAACTGTCATTTGTGAGTTCGTCTCATTCACTCATTGACATGAGATTACAATCATGCTAAACATCACACCGCTGAGCTACCAGGAGATCAAACTACTCCAAGTTCAGGAACCATGGGAGCCAGTGAAATCATAACATTCCATATAGAACATATCACTATGGGATTTTGTTCTGAAAGTGACTCTCCCCGCCACTCCCCTCAGTCTTTACCTAACCCAAGCCTGAATGTCAGAAAAGAAGAGAAAAGAAAAGAAAAAATGAGAGATTGAGAGGAAGTGAAGATAGCAACATCTTGATTTGGTTAAATTATAATATATGAGCAGAGAATTTTCGTTTCTTAAGGCTTTGCACAATATGCTTTTGTGACAGAAAAATTCACATGGACACAAAATGTGTCTCTTTCCCTCATTCCACTTCATTACAAACTACTTTCACTATACTGCCAATACATTTTGGGACAAATTCTGCCGCTGGATGTATGCACAGCTTCCAATGAAATTCACAGGAGTGCCCTTGTGAACATGTGAAGATAGAATTCAGTTATTTGCCATCTTTTTATGGTGAAGCCTCCTCTCTCAGTCTAAGACATAGGCCTCCAGTTCAGAACAAAACTTAAATGGAGTTTTGGAGACGAGAATGTTACTCCCCTTGCTAGTAAAGCCTCTGGAGCACCCATCAAATACCAGTTTTAGAAGAATGGTGCTGCTGATGAACAGTTCACAATAAATAAGTTATTCAGTGTGTTTAGTCACTTTTTTTATGTTTGCAAATTGTCTACAAACAGACCCAGATTTTCACTAATTTGTCCCCTATTTGAAATCATTTGATAAATGTTTTGAGCAAACATTTTTCAGCCTATGGGTTTTTTTTTGTTTGTTTTTTTTTTGCTAATGATTGGCTGCTAGTATTGTTTCAAGTGTTTCAACTTTAACAATTCAATATTCCAACTGTGGGACGGGCTACTTAAGTCACATGGTACAATTTCTGTTCCCTGATTGATTGATTTAAGCTTTACAAATTACTTCTGCGACAAGCCCAAGATTCCCTCTTCACAATCATTCAGACAAAAAAAACAGTCACCTGAAAATTTGTTTGCCAAAAACAAATAAATAAGTGGGTCCACTGATGGTCATAGCACCGTTATTTTTAGAACTCACCAAGATGTCCATGTGTAATTTTCTCATACTATTCACCCAGTTCTAATGCCGCCATTAACCTTTTTTCCTGATATTTCTTTTAATATCATTAATATATTGACAAAAAAACCTTTTGAAGAACTTCACAGTATTAACTCTGAAAGCTCTTCTGAGAAAAGCAGTGCTTTTTATATAGCAACATCAGTGGGGCTTACCCTTCCAATATATAAGCCATTTAGAAACCAATATTTTCAATGTGCGTTATGTGTGTTGCAGTAGTGCCCACAGGTCCCAGTCAGGAACGGTTTCCCACAATTGTGTGTGCTGTGTGCTAGATCTGTTTTCAAGAAAGCACAAAGTGAAGAAATTCCAGAGGGCATTTGTGTGTGACCCTTGACTGTCTAATCCCTAGAAAAACCATATTTTTTTTCATAAGTGGGCAACTGGTTACTAATGGCCAAGATATGAGAACTGACAGTGAAAACAGTGCTCTTGACTGCAGACTGTTCTGTGCTATCCCTTTCTTTGCAGCATTAGAGAAAGATTAGCATTTTCCCTTCTACCATAAGGGGGGAAAAAAATCAGAAGGAGCCATGGAGTGGCATGACAAGAAAGGCAGTGCAGAAGTGCTGCGCGTTGTAGGTAATCTGGGACACTGCTGGGCTTATTTTTTAAGCCATTTATTAAAGGTTAGCAACTCTCTCTCGCATGTCTGCATTTCAATGGGAGGAGAGGGGAGGTATTTTTGCAATAGCATTACATCTCTTCAACACTTTTTAAGGTAAGAAAAAGTGCAGGTTACCTGGGGATAGCGAGGATGAATCTGCAGTGTTGGTATTTTACTCTAGGCATCATCTCTCATGCATGCCAAGTTGTAGCATGAACACAAGTAGTATAACAAATCTGCATAACTGATTTGTGTAACAGGAAAGTAGGTCACACCTTTGGGGCTTAATGAATCCCTCTCAAGAATGCACTTCACTATTCTTCCTCTAGTGAAGTGTAAAAAAGCACACACATGGTGAATGTGCTTACTGACTGGAGTGGGTCAAAACCAATCGATTGTCTGAAGACCTAGACGTGTATTTAATCAGAAATGGGGGAGGGGGTATTTCCACATAGATCATCCTGTGCAGTAAAAAAGATATAAAATAATTCTGGCAAAATCCTGGATCCATTAAAATCAATGGTAGCTTGTGGAGTCATGATTTCTCCCAAAAACTTTCTAAGATTTCAAAATAAAGGATGGATAGGTACTGGATATTAATTATTTCAGGTGAAGTAAAAAAGCAAAAATGAAAAAAACTGAGCTATGTCCAGAGTTAAATGCAAAGGCCCAATTCCAAAAACACTTAAGCATGTGCTTAGTTTTAAGTACATGTTTAAGTCCCATTGACTTCAACAAAACTTAAGTAAATGCTTTACATGAAGGATGTGCTTAAGTGCTTTGCTGAATTGGGACCTAAATGCCCATTTATCTAATCAAACATGTAAACTATTTTTTTCCCTTTTGTGTAATTCTCTTGGTACTTTCTTTTACATTGGTGCATCTGAGAAAGGACTTTGTCATTTTCTAGGAAATAAGATTATTCAGGGGAGAAAAAGGGGTTCATTTAAACTTGCATTCTGTATGCTCTGAATTGATTGATTAGTTGTGGTGTCTAGCATATATTTCAGGTCTTAACTTCATTTTACATTTTTGATTTGCAGTTTACATTAAAAACATTTGTATTTAAAAGTATTTGTTGTCATATTAAATTCTAGATCCTCTAGTCTAGCCAAGCTGTACTAAGCAGAGGACCATAGGCAAAACATATTTTTACATCACCTCTAAGCCTCCCTGATTCTGCTTCACCCCCTGGTTTAAGTTCTTAGTTGCACCCAGCTTGAATGCCCACCAAAGGGCCTTTCCGGAAGCCAGAGATCACCAGAGCACAACAGCGTTCGTGCCTTAGCGGTTACGAGAAGCAGTGGTGTAGAGCTGGCTACACCGGCTCTATACCACTGGTGGACTCTCTTATGCCAGGGAAATCGTCAGAGGGCCAATTAAGCCAGTTCTATAGACCCTTTGCTCTGCTAGTGTTGCAAAGGGGCTGTATTGGGGTCAAGGATCTGGCCCGATATAATTAGACAAGTACTGTAAAGAGCAGGCAACATGAAATTTCTCATATAAACTGACCTGTTGGCAATTTAGTGGTATTAAAATTATTAGGATTTTCCTGGAGCACATTCCATTTTTTGACTTTTGCAAAACTAACTAAACATTTAAATTGGCAAAGCACCATTGTTTGCTGATCCCTTCAGAACTATTTTCTGACAGCTCTTTAAATGACTGAAGCTAAATTGGTTGCATTAGGGAAAATGCTTATGTGCTACACACCCTGAAACTTACTTCCCCGTAAGGAATAAAATAACAGTAAATCTCACAAAAGCATCCATTGTGTACTTAATTTTAGCTCTTGCTATAGTGGTATAATATTACAGGCTTATTCAAAACAGTAGTCTACCAACATTCAGAATACACACGTATACAGTAGTTACAAATACTGCAAAGGCTTTATTTATAAACATCTCATCGTGGCAAGACTCAAGAAAATTAACGCTCACATTACTTTGCAGATTAATGTATAGAATACATACTTCTATGTAAAGGGTATCAGACTATGAAAATGACTAGGAATTGAATTATTTTTGTGAGAAAAGGTAACAAAATACGCTGTTCTAAGTTGAAATCTCTGAGTCTATGGCATTCCACATGAACATTTACTTAAGGATTATGAAAAAATGAATTGTTGAAGATAAACTGTAAATCACTTGAAGCTGCTTTAATGCTTAGCTTTCACAGAAGGGCTGAAAAGTTCTCATTCAAAGCTTCCCGTAAACAACTGTATCATTACAACTAAAATATTATAAAACATTACCTGGCTGTTTACAGGTTGAATTTCCGCTTTTTTTTTAATTAAATTGTATGTGTTAGTGCATTAAGTTTGAATTATCCTGCCTGATAGTATTCCTCATTTGGGGCAAAATTCACGAATGTATAGTTCCATCACAGGTATAGACACTACTTAAGTCCCACTTAAGTCTTTATAATACTGCTTAATTTGTATGTAAATGATGCATAGACCTTGTGCTGGTCTATTGCATAGATAATAAATATCACCCCTACGGTACAATCTCGCTCTCTGGAGAAATCTCTCATTGAACTTCCCAGGAATTTGCCTAAGTAAGTGGTGCAGAATCTGGCCATTAGTCAGTTTAGTTTTTTGTTCAAAATACTGCTATTTCACATAACAGTTTCTGAGGAAGCATTAACTTAAATTAGTGATGTGTGTCTTACTCTTGATTACTACAGTATTCCACTTACTATATGCTTTTAGAACCAGTGCATGCAGATCTACATTTCAGAAGCCATAGTAACAAAAAGTTTGTTGTCATAGTAGAAATGGAGACAATTTTGCTTTTGAAGGGAATCTGAGCAAACGCCACCCATACACATGACACAATCATTACCCCAGTAACTAAAGGCTCAGTCAGGGGGAGTTGACAGGGCTCAGTACCCTTCAGGTGCTAATGGTGGTAGAAGAATTGAACAGAATAGAGAAAAGCAGAAGCAGACGACAATAACACCAACATCTAAACACCACAAATATGTGACTGTATGAAATGCCATGAAGTTTTAATTCCCATGAATTAAATAGGTCTTTCTACCTCCCATCTTCATACACCCTCTATTTATTTCTGCATACTGTGACTATATTTTTGCACATATTATAACAGATTAAACATATGATATGCAATTTAATCCACGTGTTTAAATAAATAAATTAAAAAGAACAGAATTTCTAACTCAAGAACTTTACTGAGAAATCCAAACAGACATCATTTTTTTTCATGTATAGAACTTCAGGGGACTACAACCACATCAGAAACCTGGTGAGATGCTGGAAATGTCCAAACTTGAGTAACTGGAGGAAAGGGAATAGGCACTTTACAAATACATGAATGCCCACAAATACACCACTGAACATGGAAACTCGGAGCACTTTGCCCACTGAAAACTCTCTTTACTGGATCTAAAACAACACTCAGGAAAACACATCAGAACCCCTCACTAGAAGAAACTAGGATTATAAAACCTGAGTTTTGTTTTTTCTCCCAGAAAAAAAAAATCAAACAACCCTGTGGGGTTTGAGGATTTCATTTGGGTCTTCTCATTTTATTTTTGTCTTTTCTGTTCTATTCCATTTTGAAGGATTTAGGTAAACAGAAAATACATTTGAAAGATTTTTGCTCTTAGAAACATTAGGCTCTGATTTCATTCTGAAGTAGAGCTAGTTGGGAATTTTTCAACAAAACTCTTTTTTCCACCAAAAATGCCAGTTTGTTTAACCTGAAACAATTTGTGAAACAGGGTATTTCACTGCATCTCCTGACTTGAAAAGTTTTTGAAAAAAAAAGAGTCTCAGTTGTTGCAATGAAGTATTTTGATATTTTTAAACAAAAAACAATGTTTTTCTGGTTCAATATGACTTTTTGTTTGTAAATTTAAGCTAATTCAACTGAAAAAAGATTTAAAAATCTAAAAGGTCTCAATCAAAACAACACATTTCAATGAACCCAAACCAAACATTTCTTTGATTTTTTGGTTCACGAAAATTTGAGATTTAAACTTTTTGTCCTGCTTGGGGTTGATAAAAATTTTCAAAGTCTTGAAAATATTTGCAAGATGGCAAAACTATTTCCCAACAAACTCTGCTCTGAAGATTGAGCTATAATTTGAATATAAATCTGCATTTGTGAACGTGGTTGTGCACTGTTTGTTACATTAAAATGGTGCCAAACTGTGGCATATTTGAGGGGTTTTGGCCCACAAAGTTGTTTAGTTGAAACATCATAATAGGCTGGATGTTGACAGAGCAAATAAGTAGGTGAAAGTAGGGTAAGCCTAACTAGTTAGTTGACTGGAGACTCTATTGTTGTGGCGCAGTATTTTACTTTAATTGGAAGCATTTGTTTTGAACAATATATAAACTTTTTCTATTTAAGAAATAAATATACTTACCAAGTGAATCATATAGTATGAGTTTTGTGTTTCATTTCAAAAAAAATTTTCTCCAGTTTCTCACTTGGTGTTTTCAGTGGGTTTTGGTTTGTTTATTTATTTGTTTGTTTTTCTGGGAAAAAAAACAGTGGGGGGTTTTTGGGGCGGGGAGGGGGGACGACAACTGTGGAAGGTCAAACAACCACAAAAGAAACCCTGTAAAAACAAATTCAGAAGAACCACACACATTCTAGGTCTCCTCAACTCCCAAATGTAAATACAGATGGAACAAAGAAATGAATCCTTTGTCACCTTTGACTAATCCATGTAATGCGTTTTCATATTCTCTCATGTTTCCAACCAAGGGCCTGATTCCCTCTTACACTAACGTTTCTTTATACATCTTTAGCTGTGTAAAGGGATCTTAAAGTGGTTGTAAATTACATTCAAATCATATCAATATAAATGTAATTTACACTCACTTTAAGGCCTCTTTATTCTGCCAGAGGGGTGTTAAGAGGTCATAGTGTAAATTAGAAGAATCAGGACTCATGTATTTAGAAAAATGATTAAATTCCCATGTTGCCTCTCATGATTCTTTGTGATATATCACAAGGAGACATTAAAGTTAACTTGGGTCATTGGGTTCATGGGGAATAGTTTTTAGTGTTTTTGAAAAACAGCCATTGTGTCATTCACTTTTCTACAAGAACAGAATAATTCTCAATCCTGACCTCCTTATTTTACCTGCTCCTCTGATCCCTACAATGTTGCAACTTAATTATGCTTTGAATTAGCAATTGATTCTCCCGTTGTCTTTTCTCTCACTGTCATGCTATTGTTCCTTTATTTAATTTACCCACATTGCTGCTTTTGGACCTTGAAAATTTATTGTATTGATATGATTTGACTGTTAATCTGCCTTGGAAGAGGTGGATTAGAATTTCACTCCTTTGAACTGAATGTAATTTGTGATATGCTATATCAATTCAGATGTGTATCTGTACAATTTCTGTAACAGCTTATTAATAAACAACTAATAGTGCAGAGTAAGCTAACAGCATCATATTACAGACTCAGAAGTTATATTATCTCTTCATATTTCAAAATACGAAAATAGTTCTAGTGACTGATTTAACAAAAAGTCAACATTGTTGCAGGCTGTACCAAGAAATAATTGACTGCAACAGGGAGTTCTACATCCCCAAAATCAGGACACATAACTGATGTCAAGGTCAATTATCTGGTAGTAAAGCACACAACAAAAGGAGATTATTATGATTAGAGAAATGAGCAGAACATTGTGAATTTGGAAGGGCTGGCAGGGGAGATAGCTTTTAGGCTCTTTTTAAACTACCAGAAATATCGCACCCTGGCGCAGAGCATCACAAATTAATTCAGAAGCGAATGGAAGAGATAAATCAGTTCTGATGCAATTGTTTCAGTGGGCTTTCTATCCTGAATCTGGACAATTGGCATACCACTGCATCCTGTTCAAAATACCTTCCACTGTATTTATATCACAAAGTTTGATTAAAACTGTAGTGGGATTTTATTTTTTTTTTTAGTGCCATACATTCTGAACTGGAAACCTGGCTGATCTATCCCTAGACTTTAAGTCCTTTCTCGCAACACATTTCTTCAAGGAATATTGTATACCACAATAATACATAACCAAAAAAATATTAGGTGCCTTCAAGATGTGCGCATCATTCCCCCAAGCTTCTGCAGAATCGTACTATCTTCTCCCTACTCCTCCCATCCCTAAATCTCTTATTTTCTTCAACCTTGTCTTCTCTAGCACACCTTTTCTACTTTTTCCTGTTGTTCCTGTCTTAATTCTGGGACTGATCCTGGAAACCATCACTACTGAGGGCAGGGCTTGCTAATCACCCACATATGGCCCAATTAAAAATGCTCTGAACAGACTCCAATTGTTTTCAAAGAGTTCTAGAAGCAGGCCCATAGTTAATCAAAGACTACAGTATGTGGCTGGTAATTCTATGTTCAATAGTACATCCTAGGTGTGTTAGCAAGACTTTGCAGATTGTACCCTTAACTCGTACACCCGTCAGGTAAGGAGAACTGTCCACTTGTTTGAAAAACAACATCGTACTATGCTGTAAAAAACAGCAACAGCAATAATAATACTTACCCCACAGTAAAAAACTGCCTCATCTCCTGTCTTCGAGACCTCATCAGTTGTTTATATTCTCCAATACGCAGTTTCTTGCCATCAACAATACAGGTGCGTTTTGGTCGAGGTTTGTATTTGTAGTTAGGGTACTTCTCTAGATGGATTTTACTTAGCCGTGCCTGTTCCTCATAGTAAGGTTGTTTCTCTTGATTAGACATGGATTTCCAGCGAGAGCCTATATGCAGAAACATGATGTTCAAGTAATGCAGACTGAGTTCTAGTTCTAGGCATGGCAAAACACTTTTTTTTTTTTTTTTTTTTTTTTGCCATACTGTCTAACAAGTTCACCAGCATTTACAAAACCTGTCTGTGGCCAAGATTTTCAAAAGTGATTAGCTATTTTGGGCACCCAATTTGAGGTACCTCAAAGGGGCATGACTTCCAGAGAGTGCGGGTCACCCGCTTTCTGAAAATCCAGCTCCTTTAAATTGTTTCCAGTCAGACACCTAAAAATTGAGTAATTTAAAATCAATAGTTGCATTTGAAAATATGGATGTTGTGTCCATAACAATTTTTTTCTATTATTCTTTACAATAATGACCTTTGACCTGAGAATAATTCTGTGAGCTATTTATTAAAATGGTGCATCCGATGAAGTGAGCTGTAGCTCATGAAAGCTTATGCTCAAATAAATTGGTTAGTCTCTAAGGTGCCACAAGTACTCCTTTTCTTTTTGCGAATACAGACTAACACGGCCGCTACTCTGAAAGCTGTCATTTATTAAAATGCACATTACTAGAGTCAGGCTGGGTCTACTGTCATTTTGTTGATCTTAAAAGCTTATCACATTGCTCATGTATGCATGCTTCTCCAAGAGTTCTTGAGAACACAGCTTATAAATTTCTAATAATGGATATTAATGCTCTGCTACTTAGCAAGGAAAACTTATGAAAAGCTCACTTATTCACAAAATTACAAATAACCCCTTACTAATAAGACATCTTTAATTTAGTTGCACTTTGATATAACCTTGGCATGCTATTGGCACTCTACAATATTTTAAATCCTATTATGCATATTTTCCTCTGGCCAGATTAAATTAATGTATTGAACTGCACTTAGAAAGTTATATTTTTAAAGGAAAGCATATTTGCAGTTATATACACCAGTTTAATTCTTGTAAACATTCATTGAAAGCTGCGCCAATAAAAGTAGTAAAAAATTCTAATCCAGTTTATACAGGAAGAGGAAAAAGTATTCAGATCTCTTGTATTGTTTATAAAGAATGTTCTAAACTCTTGGAGAGAGGATAGGTTTTGGGGGGTTGTTTTGGGTAAGCAATGCAGAAAGTACTTTTTGGTGTCTTTCAGCTGGATAAAACTATTACAGCTGCGGTAAACGTGGGTGGAAGCTATTCTTTTACCAAGATTTTTCATACATCAACAAATGGAAAAGTTTTATAAATATTATCCATAGCCAGCAATGTTCTGTGTCAGTTCTAATAATTCAGACTCTTTTCTCATTGTCCTGGAAAAGTTGCAAAGATATTATATGGAGATAGACTTATTTATGACAGGTTAATGCTATGGTTAACAAACACACGATTGCTGGCACTTCTGATATATTTATGCTGAAAGTTTACATTTTAATGAATACAGTTACTATACTCCTAATAATTTTTTTCATAGAATGCACACAAATAATATAGATTCCCCATGGCTGCCAACGTTGAAACAGTGCAGGGTTTATACAAAACTGAAAGGCTATTCATATAACTTATTCAAAATGATAGACAAAAATATAAGAACTTCTAAGTGAGATACTAAAAGTTTTAGGACAGAGTAACATTTATTTCTAGAATGTCTTTTTGCCTCTGACAGAAATAACAAATGCATGAGAAACAGCTCTGTTAAAAATGCATTTCAACTCAAAAGTTTACAATAAAATGATTGCAGATGAAACTTGATTTTTACTGTTATTTATTATGAGTTACATTTAGAATCCATCTTTCACTTCAAAGACTCAGAGAACAAATATATGTTTTAACATTTCACTACTCATTCTCACGTATGTTTCTAATTCTCCAGAGAAGTCATTGACTCACAATGTCTAAAAAAATCAGCCAATTTATTTGCACAGTGGCAAAACTCATGTATTGGTGTATGCCCATATCACATGTATATACGCGTTAAATATTACTTCTGAATTGTTAATATTAAGTAATATTTTAATTGTGTAATGCAAGTGTTTCGTTTTATTTTTTCTTCTAACATTGATGTATGTTTCTTTAAAACATTACCTTCAAAGAAAATATGCATTGAATATATGCTCTTTCAAGTGTTATGAAACTTGCTGACCAATAATTCATTTCTGACATTTAATTCTCTGACATAAATTTTTATCTTGGATTTGTATTAAACGTATTTCCAAAATTATTAATGTTACCATAAGAAGTACAGTTTCCATTTGCATGAATCGTGAACTCTTGAGTTCAAATTATTTCTGATGTGATCATACAATGGGTCACTTTACCCAGGAGCCATTGTTACAGTAAACTGGCAATTGGGACAGCCCCAGTTGAACGAGGGAGAATACACAGAGGGGGCTGTCCCTCCCTTTCAGAGTCTCTGCCATTCATTAGCTAAAAGGGGAAGGAAAGTAGCTGATTGGTCCCTCACCCTACCCTAGCCTGAGCCAAGTGGCGCCTCTACCCTGTACTGATAGCCTTGGAGGTGTGTTTTGTGGATATAGCAGTCTGACCAATCATGTGTTTTGGGGTTAGGAAAGAAATGTTTTCTTCCTGTAGGCACCTAGGAAGTTTTTCGCCTTCCTCGCAGCACCCTGGAGGCGCAGTTAAGTTAAATAGTAATAGGATTTAACAATTGACGATAGTCCTTGGAAAGGATGTTAGTTCTTCACAATTTGTGGCTGGTTTCCAGTGAGGTTAAAAGGAACGGTTCCCAGAAGTAAAAGACCTGAGATTTTATTGATGGGCCTTGTGCTCAGGGGATAGCAGAAAACCTTCATGGGCCAAAGTGTCCCCGCCCCCCCAACCCCAGCCCACTTTTTAGTATCCCCGGTCCCACTCACGCAGGGAGGTGGTAAGACTCAGAAGAACATACTGAGTCGTAGGCCAAGGTAGTTCTACAGAGTATCCGTGTAACCCCTGTATTGGAACCACTTCCATTGCTGGTGAGAGTATGGGTAGTGCCCCTGCCCTTTGTTAAGTTTAATAAATTGTGGCCTGTTCCTTAAACATCCATCCCTGCATTTGTCCTAGTTTGCTGCCACATCTACATCAGTCACAATATATTTATTTCCTTGTACTTACCTAGGATTTTGCTGATATTGGAGTTGTGCATGTCAGGAAAAGCTTGGAGAATTTTTCTGCGTTCATCCTTTGCCCAAACCATGAAAGCGTTCATTGGTCGCTTGATATGCGGTTCACTACTGGCTCGGCCCCGTGCATCCCTGTAGACTCGAGCTTCAGCCACAGTGGCACCTCCTGTTGGCCAACAATAATACTGCTGTAGTTTAGCTGCAGAGCCATTCATTGCTTTACTTCCTGTAATATCAAGGCAGGAAGAAACAAGATGGATGCAAAGCATTATTATTTCGATTACAAAACAAATTCTTATGCCTTGTTCATTTTAGCTTCATTTTTTCCTCTCCCCCACCCTTGCTTCCAGATCTATACGAGGAGATAAAATAGACCTAATTTCATGATTCCAATGTAACCATCCAAAGGCAGTCTTAACAAGATCCACAATACCTGTATAAGCCAACAAGTTGTTTGTATTGATAATTATATTTTACTTCTGTCAAGGTACCAAAGTCTAGACCAAGTTCTAGTTCTGGGTTCTAATACTGCGTGTACATTTTGTATGCTCCATGGGTGCAAGTGTATAAAAGTTACACGTGAGGATCAAACAGTGATGTAGAATTGCTCACACAAGTACTTCCCAATGACTCTTGTGGAACATATCCTAACATTTCATAATAAATTATATAGCCTATTCTTAATCTGTGGGTACATGTTGCACATTACATAGGTCTGATTCTGCTGGGGGCTGAGCATCCTCAGTTCAAATTTCTTTCAATGATAACTGAACATGGGTCAGCATCATGCAGGATCAAACCACGCATCTGTAATACGGTAGTTTGCAGTCAATGGGTATGCATGCTAATACCAGAGCAACAGGTTGGTGTGACTAGTATATTGGGTTCCCCTTGACAATAATTCTTCAGTGAATCTTGATGGCCTGCCATTCCCCAGCTCCAACTCAGCTGCGCATGCTCTAACCTGAGATGGATCTTGGGCTGTACCCAAGCTCAGTATTCTTGACAACAAGCAGTCTTAGCTGTACTGTACATTAGAATGCACACAACTGAACATTACATGGTAGGAACTGCCTGATATAGCTGAGCTGTGACGCTGGTAAACTCATGTCCTTGTCCTGGAACTTTTGGAATCATAATTGTAATATACACTTTTAAGGCTGGAACATAGCTGTGAACAGAGAAGCGGAAAAGGCTGCACAGGAGAAAAGTGACAATTTTATTTTAGGCTTCAACACCCTACACTCCAGTGCTTTGATAAAAACAAAAAGGTGGTTGTGTCAAAACATGACAATAAATTAGCACAATAATGTGCCTCATTATTTTTCTGTAGCAGCGTGAAGGTAATTTATATTAACCAAAAATATAAGGTCAGATATTTAGCTTCTGCAAAGTATCATTGTTCTATTGTCTTCGATGACTGGCTTCTAGTTTTTAATTATGCAGAATCCTAATTTTGCTAATTTATTGGGAAAATATCATATTTTATATACACAACAATTTAATTCCATGTAGGCAATTCATTTACATGAAAAAAGTCTTAGAACAGAGAATGCATAACTAATACACTACCTTTTTGCCACCATGCCCACAGTACATTAATTTCATTTAAAAGGCACTGACCATACAGGATAAATTGATTTCACTTTATATGGCGTTGACAGCCATGTTTATTGTGCAGTGAAATGTAGTGTAGTTTCAAGCGGACAATATCCATCAACATAGGGCAATATGCTGACTGCTGGGCCAGATGAAGACATACATTACCCTGGAAGCAAAACACTCATTCAGATACGACAGTGTCTCCTCCTGAGGATCACTGTGGAAATTTATGATGCCCCCAATGCCATTACTTTACAACTGACACTGATTCAGCAATTTATATACTTACATGTGTGCACATAGAAGACAGGTTTGCGGCAAATGTCAGATGCAAAAATATTTTAATATTATTCTGAGTTAACTACTGTGTCACAGGTGTTCAGCATTTACAGATGGTTACTATTGCTGCTCTCTTTCTCTCTTGCAATAGGGAGTAATGGTTTTGCTGAGTGGGTGAAGATAAAGATGTGCTTCTAGGACTTAATCCAAAGGCAACTGGAGTCAACAGGAGCCTTTTCCCTGTCTTTAAATGGGCTCTGGATCAGACTCTTCCTGCACGTCGTCTCAAATAGAATATATCTTTATTTTAAAATTGGGATATTTTTAACTGGGGTTTCCTATGTTACCGTGGTTTAGTGACTTCGTTCTAATAGGTAGGACTAATACAAATAATTGAAAAATGTATATATAATTATATGGAAATTATTCCATTTTTAAAAATATCAAAATTTGCAACAACTATGCAATGATAATGCAGCATTATGAAGCTAGTTGACCAATGAAAAAATATGAATCCTTATTCTGTGCAAAATTGTCAAAATTTGCAACAAGTTATTCAATCAGTTCTACTGATAGAAAAGGAAAAGAGGGAAAAACATTGCTCTACCCAGCTGATTAATACTGTGATAGGACAATTTCCTGAAGTGCCCTTGAAAAACTTTACTGAATTCAGTTTAAGTATCTTTGGGTCCATCATACTAAACACAAAGTTCATGCATTATTGTTGGCCAGGATTTTATGTAACCTCTGTAGGATGCTGATGTGATGGAAGGCCAATAGTGAACAATGTGTCGGACAAGATTAGACTTTTGGGACAATACGTGTGAAGTGGATTTCCTGGGAGAGAGACTTTTTTTTTTTTAAAGGAGAAAAGATGGATGCACTAAAAAAAAAGAGAATGCAATTTCCCCCCCTGTGGTTATGCAAAATCCTAGCCTTTTGAAGCTTTGCTCTTAAGAGTGGACTTTTTGTCTGCTGCTCACCTGTTATACAAGGCCATGATCAAAGATCCAAGCTATATAAAGGAAAGCCTAAGGGTGTGTCTACACTTGAAATGCTGTAGCGCAGCCGTAGAGCTTCAGTGTAGGCCTACAGCAATGGGAGGAAATCTCTTGTTGACGTAGTTAGTCCATCTCCCCACCTCCCCGATTTAACTTCTGAGTGTAGATCTGGCCTGAGCTATTCATGGTTGTTCTGGTTTTGAATCTGAGACAGTTATGAACTTGTAACCACCTGGAACGCCCAGTTGTGGGATTTTGAAGAATTAATACCTAACAGAACCTGAGCTTAGGGTCACCTCTGATAAACATTTTAGTGTGTGTGTGTAGTTTTAGGCAGTTTGGCATGCTGGGAATATACATCGTTGACAGAGAACTATGCAGTCTGGAAAAATCCCAGTCAGGAGGGAGAGAGACATGGGTCTCTACCCAAGAAAGGGGACTGCTGAGGATCTAGGAACCTTAAAGAGGGTGCTCTTGGTGAACCATGGAGGGTAAATACAGGCGCAGTTGCCCTGAACTGTGACATATATAATGATTTTACACCTTCTACCTTCATTAACTTGCTTCCTTGTTATAGTCCCAATTCAGCAAAGTGCTTAAGCACATCCCTAACAAAGCGCATAAATGCTCCTTGGAACTACTCACATGCCCAAGTACTTAGCTGGATCAGTGCCAATGAGCTTCCTTCCCACCTTTCTGCCAGCTTCCCTTAAGTCTGACACAGACTGAAGAGACTGCAAGTGGCAGGAATTTATGGGAGGGTTTAATCATGAGGGAGTAGCCACAAACCTTCCAAGAATTTCTGTTTACCAGACATGGAGAAAGGGAGGGTCTATCTATCCTTGGGCCAAATGCTGCACTCATACATCCCACCACCATTATACAAATAAATGGATTTGGCAAAGAATATCTAAGAAAGGTGGGGGGGGGGAATCTTCTCTCAACCTACTGGTATGATGCAGATGGCTGCTTAACACTTCCACTGCCACTATAGCCCATGATTGTACACAGGGCCTTTCCGCATCATCAGATTTGAGGCCTGTAGATCCACATAGTGGTGGATCTACTGGCCCATCCCTGGATTGCCTCACAAGCTCCTTCCCTGCTGCTACCTTGCAGTAGTTCTGAAGTGAGGTTTCCCTGTTCTCAGGAGACAGGTGACACTGCTTCCCAACTTCACACTCCCTGCCATATTTCCAGTGATATCACTCCACTCCAACAGCATAAGCAGAGGGGAGCATCTGGCTCCTGATGTCTGTAATTACAGTGTAATGATCAATAATTAAATAAAGGAGGAAACTACTGTAGTCTAACACAACTGCATGCAAAACATGCTCATATAACACCAAAGGAGGAATCAGGAAAACAACCTTTAGCTCTGAGCACTGTATACAAATGAAAAGAGTTACTTTGGAGAGGTATAATGCATTATATAGTCTCTAAAAGTAAAACACTGAATTCCCTTGTTCTGGTCAGCTTTTGTGCCTGCAGAAGTAACCAAGATAATAACACCACAAAAATTTCAAAACTTATTTTAAAAAAAAATAATTAGTATTTAAAATACAATTTATTTTGAAAATCATGTCTGGATTTACATAACTGCCACACCATGCCATTTACAAGCGACTGTGTTTATCTACAGTTGCCATCGCTAGGAAACAACTCTATACATTTTTGATTGCACCAATATGTACAGTTGGCCAATGAGTTTGTCTTTAGGTCTTTCTAATAAAGTTTTGGCCTGATCCTCTGGTTCCGATGCAGGAAAACGTCCATTATACTTCAATAAGACATTTGTAGGACTGAATTCTTTATTTCGAGAGATTATAATTTGGAATAGGAAAATGAAACTACAACCCTTATAATCTATTTTAAATTATTTTTTTAGGGAATGATTCTAATTACAGTAGTAGTAAACTGCAAACATCCCAAAAAGGACACAAAGTTTTTGATGCATCTACTTTGAGCAAGTCCATACCTGAAGGATTGGAAAAGGCAGCTGAAGAAAGTTGAGCTTTTCTCTGCTTGATCTTTGAGTGAATATGTGCAGCTAGGCCCAAGGGCTCTCACAAAAGAATCTGTGCAAAATGAGCTTCTAAAAATAATTACCAATCACACAACCTGTCTGTCCTAAGCGTCCCACAAGTGCAGGAGTATGTTCAATATACTATACATTACAGAAAATGCTTCTGTTTGCAAAAGGTATAACTGGAGAGCAAAAATTCTTAATGTTCACTGAGGTTATAACTAAGGCTTTAATGATAGAAAAGAGGCAGATGTAAATGTGGTCTTGCAGGTTGAAACCCATAACAATAACTATATTTCAAACTGCAGGTCAGCTCTAAACAACTTCAATCTGTCAATCAAATATCAAAAAAGCTCTTTCACCCACATACAGAATTTCAACAGGTTTTACAAGCCACGTTCTTGTTTTGTGCTGATAGTTACAATAATGAGTGAGCCAGAAACAAAAGAGAGACTATTCTGGAATTTGAAGAGCAAAGGATATGGAAGACTGTAAAGTGGTAGGGGTTTTAGCTCTAATTCATAGGGAGAGTTTGCTCATCATTATCTAATAAAATCCCTCTGCAAAATAATATGTACAAATACACTACTAACTGGGGGAAAGTTAAAACAAGTGTGTGTCTGTGGTGACGAATGGGCCATTCACTAATGTACTGTTCATAATGCAGCCACAGAATGGGAGTCTGACTTCCAGAATGAGGAGTTTGGTCGGGATTCAAAATTTTTACAAAAACAAAATTTGGCTGCCCTATTGGCTTAGTTGGCAGGGAAATCTACTCCTCAGCCCAGCAGAGGCTGGGGCTATAGAAGTGTCACTTTCAGCTTCTGAGGGTATAGGGCTGTTTTGCTTTCCAGCTCTTCAGCTTCTGTTGGGCTGAGCCATGGATGAGATAATACAAAACAAAAAGCAGATTAGAGGACAGCGATCACTTTTTGTAGATGCACAGTGTTTAACTCCTCTGGAGAAGTTAAATTCAGGATTAGCATATGAAGACTAAACATAGTCAAAGGACAGTACAAAATGAAGGGGAAGCTAAAATACTGTGGCCCTGATCCGGCCAAGCACTTACACTTTAAAAAATCTTCTACAACCAGATGAGGCTAAGCGTTTTTTTCGGAGGATAGATAGGGGAGAAGGAGGGTACTTTCTATGAATAAGAGCTGGGAAGAAGTTTGGTCAGAATCTGGAGAGAGGAGAGGGTGGGGGAAAGTATTGTCATGTGAGTGGGATGTTGGGGAAATTATACTGTAACTTTTGACATATTGCTTATTTGTTGTTTGCCTATATCTGTTTGTCTGTCCTATCTTTTAGATTGTAAGCTCTTTAGAGAAGGGACAGTCTTCTGTGGCTGAAAGCATGGCT
Source organism: Lepidochelys kempii (assembly GCF_965140285.1). Taxonomy (NCBI): domain Eukaryota; kingdom Metazoa; phylum Chordata; order Testudines; family Cheloniidae; genus Lepidochelys; species Lepidochelys kempii. Next base: position 32,427,178 of record NC_136385.1, on the reverse strand, counting down.
CTCTTGAAGATAATAACAAAACTCCTATCAACTTCAACATCTCTCTGATCCTTTATAGCCTCCAGGTGCTGCCCTGTCCTCTTATTTGGGCAAATAGGAGACCCTGGTGGCCACATCATAAAATACTTCATGCCAATATGAACTACTAGCATTGCTATTGCTGGTTACAGGAGAGACGCTGAGGACTGAATGGGCATTGAAACTGGAATGATACACTTGTTCTTAGAGATGGATCCCTCCAGAATATGGGTAAGGATAAAATAGGTTAGAGTGAAAAAAATAACTTTGCAACTCTCTGTTCTGCACGTCCTCTGAGGACAGAGGATGGCAGCCTCCAGTACAGCTTGTCTGATATTTTTACAAGCATGAAAAACAAAAACACATCTGAAATTAATGGGTGGGCAAAAGCTTTAGAGAGTTGAAAAATACAACAAATACCTTTTCATTGAACGAATAGGTTTAGATACAAATTCATACAGCTGATTTTGCAAAATGTGACAAAATTTTCTGCTTGATAGCAGAATATAAGGACTGATCCAAGTTAGGTCCTAGGTTTATAGACATATTTCTTATCCCTTCTCTGCCTTTTTACCTCTTTATTTTCTTTACATCCCCATCCACACATAGATGACACTTTATTACCAGCAAGGAACGTAGAATATACGGGCACTTAAAGAGCCACTGTCAAATCCTACTCCCATCAATTGTCTGGTGTGAGACACTCTGCAATGCTAACAACGGAACAGAGAAATCACTAGCCCAAGGGGTGTGAAGTCTGTAGCCACTCTGAGGCACAGGTATCCTGCATGGCAGTGTCTGGTCTCCAGGCTGCCTTCACTCCAAACACTAAACAAATATTATTCAGCTGGGATTCTAAGGTCCAACATTTCTCATGAACAGTACTTGTAGCCTGGAAGGGAAAAGAACCTGAGGAAAGTATGTCTGATTTATTAAATTAATTGTAACATTTTAATGGGATCTAAAATATTTCACCTCCGAAGACATTTAAACATGCTAAATAAATGCTAAGAATTAAAAATCTACTGTAGCAGAGGCTACATCTCACATTAATGCAACACTCAGTTATGATATTCTTAGCAAGTGTTACTGCAGATAATGCTTCTATTTTCCCTATTAGAGACTCCATTCTCTTTAAACATCAACAAGAAGAACCAAAAGGGAATTCCCTAAGGTCAGCTCTGAGGAAACACAAACCTCTAATTCAATAACTCTGCTACTGCGTTGAAGAAGGCCTTATTATTGCAACATCCATATGGAGTCAATTGGACATTAATGACTAATCAATCCCTCCCTCTTCTATTCTACTTATAGTGTCACAAACCGTGTTTAGATTAGCCCATTTCCTGCTTAGGATCGCTCAAGATGTCTTTTGTTCTTTCAGGGCTGGCCTGATGGAGGCAGCTTAAACAAACACACGACCCAAGTGGCGCAGGAGTTATAAACTGCCATATGTGAATGAACAAAGGAGCCATACTAAAGCCTTTTGTGGTATTTGTTAATGTTTTTCATCTGAGCTTAAAAAGACCTAATGACTTTGCGGTGAGCTGATGCATGTGGCTCGTGGCTTTGCAAAATGAAGGAAATTCTAAGCCAGTTATATAGCAGCATATATTTTCCAAAGTCCCTTGTTTTCAGCTTTGGTGGCACTGAGCTTCCTTTTTATTACATTTGCTTTACATATGCAAACAAAATGCTTTATCTTAATTAAAACAGAGCATTGATACACTTGAACACCTACACAAGTTACATGCTTTTTTCTCCATTAAAAAAATGAAAAGTGAAATATTTTTTGTGTGTAAAATAAAATCAAGTCTTCTAAGTTTTATCAGTGGTAGCAGTTCACTCAACAGTGTAAGTGCTGATTTGTGACTTGAATTTAAACTCTGAAACAATATTTTTAAATAGGCTATTATCACCTCCACAAACAGCAACCAGTTTTGTCCAAATCCGCAAAGTTCAAATGAATCAAAACCCTTAAATGCAGCTATTTTCTTGATGGTTTACACAAACAGTTTAGATTACTTGACCACATTTTATGGCAAAACTAACCCTTATTGAAATGTGGCATGGTAGACACTCGAAAACAATGAAATCATCTATTAAATAATACAGAACTGTGTTAAATTACTGTACAGGGTCTGATTTAAGCCCACAATGGTAAGGTTATTTCTCAGTGCTGTAGCACAAATGGAATGAAAAATGAGTCTTTCGGGACCTGAGAAACTTCTAGGTACAAAGAAGGATGCTGAAGTAGCCTTGATTTTATATTTCTGGAAAATAAATTAATTAACTGTAATAAAAAGTCTTTGCATTCACATGGCAATTTTCATTGGAGGAACTCAAAATGCTTTACAAACATATGCAAAAGCCCCCTTTTGAAGTAGGTATCATTTTACTGAGGGACAAAGTCAGAGTTGCAGGTCATACAATTTGCCCAGTGCCAGTGAAGAGAGTGGAATTATCAGTCACCAGGTCTAAACATTATATACATTGCCTCCCTATTGATATCATTTTTTGCATTTCATGTTTATTTTGAAATTAAAGTATTAACTGTCACAGATTAGATATGCAGGTTGAAGCACTTTCTAATGCTTGATATTATTACTATTATTAAAAGATATGACACACTCCTCTGATATTTTTTGGAACAATTAATTTTGGAACAATTTTTTGGAACAATTATGATGACAATTAAGTGGCATTATTGTATATACTGGTATATACTATATATTGTATATAGTGGTATATACTATACCAATCAGTTTCAAAGCCAAAACAGTACTAATTCACATGAAAGGGATTTTTATTTGATATCAGATTAGCCCTTTAAGAGCCAATATATCATCAGTGGAACTGATACCAACATGATTGCAAACACCTCCTGACATGATGATACCTATATGATTTATAAACCAAGATACTGATTTTTAAAACACAGGGACATATTTTACAGTCTTACTCAGACATGATATCAAACAAAGTTTTGCCAAAACTAGATCTGCCAGATTTGGACACATTCATTTCTTGGCCATTATTTATTTTATTTTATTTTAAGATGGAGAACAAAGAATGACCATTCTTTTTAGAGAATAGCAGCAGCACAACTTCAAATTTTACAAATACTTCTTTTTAGGCAGAGATGAAGGCAAAAAAGGGTCTGAAAACTGAGAATAAGCAACTTTTCTTGCCCTATTACAGCAAAAATATGACTTCAAACAATTAAACTATCACATGGTTTATAAGGAGATATTCTGTGTTGACTTTCTGGGAGAGAAGATGTATGCAGCGCAGTTGTAGCCATGTCAATCCCGAATATTAGAGACAAGGTGGGTGAGATAATATCTTTTATTGGACCAACTTCTGTTGGTAATAGAGACAAGCTTTCGAGCCACGCAGAAATTTGCAGTACAAACTCCCTAAAGTCATGTCTACTGTGGAATAACTGTGGGTATCTAAGAAACTCTGAAATGCAGAGCATTCCGCCAAAAGATTTTAATATCTATTTTGGAATCATTACATTAATGGCTCATTTATAGTATTCAATCCACAAATTGATTTGACACATCCTAGCATATATCATAATTCAGTGTATCAATATCAGTAATTCTCTTCTATCCAGTGTTTGCTGGTCTTACTTATTCTGTCACATCTATAATTAGACTGCAAGAACCTAGAAGCAGAATGTGTGTGTCTCATTTCTTTCTTGCCTAGCACATTTAGGGGGTAGTAATAATAATTATAATAATCAATAGTAAAGGAGTACTTGTGGCACCTTAGAGACTTAGAAATGTATTTGAGCATAAGCTTTGTATCTGGTGACGTGAGCTGTAGCTCATGAAAGCTTATGCTCAAATAAATTGGTTAGTCTCTAAGGTGTCACAAGTACTCCTTTTCTTTTTGTGAAAGCAGACTAACACGGCTGCTACTCTGAAACCAATAATCAATAGTATAATAAATAAATAATAAATGATGATGGAGAAGCAACAGCTGTAGTACGAGGGTATGAGTTCAAAGTTAATACATATTAGAAAATCTTTGGAAAACTCATAGAAATAATTTTTAAAATGGGTTGCACCTACCTATACAGGATTTGTGGGTGAAAACAGGAAAATGCTCTTACAATTTGCATAACTGAATGGAAAAATACCCATTTGCCATTCCCTGATTTGTGTTAAAAAATATGGGATTTTGCAGTACAATAGGTGTCCATACAAATATTGCAAGCTCAAGTTTGCACGAGCATTTGAAATGTAACCTTTGATCTGTAGTTAGATGCTATATTTAAAATATAATATTTAATATTTTCGGGAACTAAGAAAGACACTCAAATACTCCCAATATGCATTCTCGTCTAACTGCTTAAAACATTAAATTTAAAGAAATAAAGAAAATTCTGTACTCTGGAAGCAAAATTTCACTTTGGATGTGCAGATGGGGCTAGATGCTCAGTGCAACTCAGTGGTGGAGAAGGAAATGGCGATAAACCAGCTTTCCATTCCTAAGATCTTGACACTGCTGGAGAACAAAATAACCTGCACTATAATTTAGAGCAGTATAAAGGCTATGCAAGCTGGAGTGGCTCTATTTGGATAATTCCAGTGGCTGAGGATTAGCCAGATTGCAGTTCTTCATCCCATCCCTACCCTGTTACCTATGCTCGAATGGGCAGAGAGAAGGTAGTATAAAGGTGGCTTTAAACCAACTGAGATTTCCCCTCTGCTGGAGGAATTCTCAGCTACCTGTGCGAGACAGCTTTGAGCTCCTTTTGCATCACTGAAGCAGCACAAAGAAGATTTAGGCAGGGCTCAGCATCTGGCCCATTGGATTTCTACTGACATGAGTGGCAGCTCCTTCCAAGAGTAATTTGGCCTTCGGAGTGTGAAAATAAATGTTTTAAACCCTGGAACTACTATACTTAATTTTTCAGTCTCATAACTTAAAAATAGGCTGAGCAGACTGACTGCCCTCAACATTTGTGACAATAATTTTCTCATGGGCTGAGACTTTCTGTGCAAAGCCTCAGCCTCGAGTTATTTTTTATAGCCTTGTTCTAAATTTCTGAAAATAATGGTTTACTATATAATGGAAATTGTGACAAGCCCTTAACTATAACTGCACTAATGGGCACCTCCATATAATACTCAGAGCATTGTAACTGTGGCTATATAATATTAGCAATTCTACTATAATCATTTTTAACATAAAGGTGCTATTAGAAAAGAATCATTTACTGTAGCACAGAAACAGCAAATGAGAAATACTTATGCTTAGCAGTAGGAAAAAATACAAGACAGCTGAAACTCCAAAGGTAACTCTTGTATAGAACTGCCAGAGTTATAATTTGGAAAGTGAGAACTATCCTGTATATTAAATATTAGTGTCTGGAAAGGAGTAGTTTTCAATGCAGTGGGAAATCGGTCCACACCCTGCATCTCAGATTATTCATCACTTGAGGTGGGCGTTGCCCCCCATAAAACTGTATGTGGGGTTTGGCAGCAACCTCGTCCATAAAGCAGCTGCCCTCAGGAAAGCAATGGGCCAAGTCCTTAAAGACTGAGGGCCTGATTCTCATCTCATTTTCAGACATTTACACTAGTGGAACTCCACTGACTTTCATGGAGTGCTTCCTGATTTATACTGCAGTACACAAAGTCAGACTCAGAACCTAGGTCTCGGCCACCTCAACGCTTTCCCTTAAATTCCCAACATTATTAGTTAATCCTTGTCAATTAGGCCCCTCATCCAAATTTCAGATATAATCAGGTAGATGTTGAAGTGCTACAAATGGCACCCACAATTATCGGAGGCCTCCTCTTAATATCAGGCCCCATAACTCAGACATTAAGAAATGATTTCATCTTGAATTAATAAAGGCACATTTGGGGGAATATAGTTTTATCAAAGACAGATACAGATACTACCGGGAACAAGGCATCTAAGGTTTGAGCTTTCTGTAGTCTCTCTGGAAACACTTCTTTGTCTTCAGACAGCTTTCACCATTTCCTGATTTTAATCTTTCCTTTCTCAACTGCCATAGCAACTATTACAAATATTTATGTGCGACAAATACTGGCATGGAGAGGCATTCTTTCCACAGTATTTATGAGGCACTGTCACAAAAGTAGATGATGCTTTGTCATGCATGTAGTACCTGCTGTTTACACCTCAACCTAGTAGGGTGTTAAACATGTTACCTCACAGTTTTGGATTGTGTTGGCAGGCTGCCAAGATTGATTTGCTTACATTAAAAAAAAAATCTGTTTTCCTTACCTCTCCCTGACAGATCCAAGTTGACCTTTTGTGAAGTTAAAAAAAGATTTTTTTCACATGTGGATTTTTGCTGCCCACCTTTTTGCAGGAACGGTTGCTTTATTACAGGCAGGTTACAGTGGGCATCATCTCAGACAGGATTAACAGCACGTTGGAACTTTAGGGATACAGCCAATGTGTCTCTTTAAGAAGTTTATCTGTTCTTTATTTAAGAGGTGTGCCCTTTACATATCAAGACCCTGAAGTCTGAAATGTAAAACCAGGACACCTGTCTCTGTGTGTATTTGTACGGGTTGTGGAGGAAGTGAACAGTGGGGTTCTGAAAACTGGGGAGCAAGCTGGTAGTTGGAGATACAAAAGGCGCCTATTTCTTTTATTCATTCCATAGTTCTCAGCTTTCCTCTGACCACTTCTCCAGCTCTCCTCCACACTCTCACCTTCTCCCAGGCAGCTACCTCTCCCTCCGTGAAGCTTGCAGCCTCCCTTTCTTTTCCACAGCCAGTGTATTCTTTTCCCTCACAGGCACATTACCTATTGTTCACCCCTATACCTGTACTAACTACTGCTGCTGCAACCATCTACCTGCTCCCCGGTTTCTTGGGGACTAGCTATACCTGCACCAAACCCAAACATGGTACATTTCTTTCTCCACCAACCACTTATCCACTGAATTTGTTACGCTCCTTTGCAGTGATTGTGCCCCACAATCAATAACAATAGTGCTGACCCAAGTCAAACACCAAATCAGAAGTATCATGGTTTGGGGCGCACTACAAGAATCTAGATAGAAGACATATAGATTAGACAGTCATTGGTTGAATAGGACCTACTCCACTGAGGGTGGAATTTTCAAAGGAGTCTAAAAGAGTTAGATACTCAACTACCTCAATGGGATTTGGGTTCCTAACTCCTTTAGGCCCATATGAATGAATGAACAGACCCTGCTGTGTCTAGCTGCAGCATGCTTGTGCCATGAGATAAAAAATGGTACTTTTCTTTGCCTTAATACAAAGAACATTTGCATTCATCTCAGAAAGTAAGCCCCCATGAATAATATGATACTCTACAATATGTTCTCTCCAATAAAATAATCCGTCTTCCAGAACATATCTGTTCTTCAGTTCTATCTATTTAACCACATCTATTTGACCACTATTATTTTTACAGAACTGAGTACTGAAGGGCATGCTATATTCTGCACAAAGGATCTCTAGTTTCAGCAGTACTCCAGTAATGAATTCTGCAGCAAACTAGAGGCTGGATATTCTATGGCAGCACAAGATGCACAGAAAGGCCATTTAGGAAAGTAGATCTTTTTAAACAAGTGTATTATATTTAATGTATACTATAATTTTAAAACCCGAGTGATTGTTTTCCCATGTATTTTAGGCTTTTTCCTATTTCCATTCAGGATTCAATATTGGTGTGCCATAAAAATTGGGGACTGGGGAGTGAGAGAGTGGGGAAAGAGGAAGAAGGGGCTCTAATCACCTTCTGGTGGATGCGGGCCTCTGATCCCATCTTTCCGGCTGCCAGAAGGAGTGTGGAGAAACTAAAGGGAAGGGAACAAGCCAGTCAAGGCATGTTCAGAAGGGCTAGGTAGTGGGGGGAATGTTGACAGCTGATCATTTGCTTCCTGAAGGCTGAGTATCCTCGTGAGAAGTCTAGCTAGTTAACATGCTCCTTCTCATGGCTATAGAGCATGTTCACTGAACACAGCTAGAATTCCTTGTAAAGAAGGAGAGGCAGACAAACACAAACTGCCCAGAATCAGCAAAGTTGTCACAAAAAAAGGATTTCTGCGGTGAGGAGGAAGGTTTTGCACAAGCTATCCCAACTGGCAAATTTTGAGGCCACGCATGTAACTCTCACATCCCTGATGATATGGTACAAATAGATACAGAATGTGACAGTTTTCATAATTGTTCTTTACACCAATATAGCACTCTTCATCCAAAAGTCACCAAAATATTAAGTAATTTAGCTTCACAGTACTGCTATGGGGCATTTATGTATAATTATTCTCATTTCACAGATGGGAAAACAAGACACAGAGACATTACATCACCTGTTCAACATCAGACAATGAGTCAGCAGCAGTGCCAAGAACACAATCCATAAATTTTTACTCTGAGTCCATACTCGAATCACAAAAACTACACTCCCTTTAACAGAAGGAATTATTTTGCATGAATGAGGATCACATCTCCAGTGTACTTGTATCTTTTCTGCAGGCCTCCATCCACTAGAGGGCAAGACCCTAAAGTATTTTCTGAACACTAACAAAGCACTTGACCACAAGCCTGCAAGCAGAAGGAGCTGTTCCAGTAATGAGTATACTTGGCATACATACTACATTAGCAGGTACGTATACCAAAACATTGATTCAATATAAGAGGTACAAGACTCACACTTCAAATGACAAATTGGGCACCTATGTGAGGAATGTCTCGATTAGGACTTGAACCAAGAGAAGATTCTCAAAACCTAACAACCTGTATTCACAGAGTAGTGAACTGGTTTTTACAAAAACACAGAATCATCAAAAAGTAGAGCTGGAAGGGACCTTGAGAGGTCATCTAATCCAACCCTCTGCACTGAGGCAGGCTCAAGTATACCTAGACAATCCCTGAGAGGTATTTGTCTAACCTGTTCTTAAAAACCTCCAATAATGGGGATTCCACAGTGTCCTTTGGAAGATTATTTCAGTACTTAACTATCATTATAGTTGGAACATTTTTCCTAATATTACCCTAAATCTCCCTTGCTGCACATTAAGCCTATTAATTCCTGTTTTACCTTCAGTGGACATGGAGAACAATTGATCACAGTCCTCTTTATAACAGCCCTTAACATATTTGAAAACTATTATTTTGTTGCTCACCTCTGGATTCTCTCCAATTTATCCATACTTTTCCTAAAGAGTAACACCCCAGAATTGGACACAGTATTCCAGCAGAGGCCTTACCAGTACTTTGCAGAGCAGGACAATTACCTCTCTTGTGTTACATACGACACTCCTGTTAATACTCTCCAGAATTATATTAGCCTTTTCAGCAACGACATCACACTGTTGGCTCATATGGAATTTGTGATCCACTATAAACCCCAGAGCTTTTTTCACAATACTAGTCCCTAGTTAGTTAGTCCCCATTTTGTACTTTTTCTTCCTAAGTAAAGTACTTTGCACTTGTGTCTATTGAATTTCATCTTGTTGATTTCAGACCAAATTTCCAATTTGTCAAGGTCATTTTTTATGCCCTCCCAAAGTGCTAGCAACCCCTCTCAGCTGGGTGTCATTATAAATTTTATAAGCATGTTGATGCTGCTGATGCTAGTCACCTTGATTTCAAGGACGATGTTGACAATCACGGTTTGTACAAATGGGCATATACAGATCAATCTGGGGAGAACAACTTTTACTGCACTAGCCACAGAGACATTTGCCTAGCTGTGTTGATAGAGCTGCACATTGTTTCTGTGCCTGGCGCTGTGCCTCCAGCTGCTCAAAATGATTCTTCTCATGATTCCCGTATAGCGCAGGGCCATGCAATATGATCACTCACCAGCTGCTCAAAGGTCAGAAATGTTAGTTTTGAGCAGATTTTGATTCATAGTGCCTTTGAAGCATTTCATCTGTCCTCCACGCTTACGATTGCCGGAGCTTAATTCAGAATATAAGACTTGTTTTGATAAACGGGTCTCAGGCATACGAATTACATGGCCAGCCCATCTCAACTGGGTGCAGATCAAATGATTCTCGATGCTGACCGAACTTCCGTATTGTAAACCCAGTCCTGCCATTTGATGCCCAGCAACTGTTGTAGGGGTCGCAAATGGAAACTGTCAAGCTTTTAAATGTGCCATTCATAATAGGGTCCATGTTTTGCACCCATAGAGCTGTGAGAACAACAGCATTACAGATTTTGATTTTTGCCAGTAGACAGATTTTATGTTGCTTCCAGTTCAGTATAAGCATACTCCCCACTCCATTATCCATGTCATCAATGAAAATGCTGAAAAGTACCGGAACTAGAACAGATCCCTGCGGCTCCCCACTAGATACGACTTTCCAGTCTTACAGTGAACAACTGATAAGAGCTCTTTTGAGTACGATCTTTCAACATTTATGCACCCACCTTATAGTAATTTTGTCTAGACCATATTTCCTTAGTTTGCTTATGAAAATATCATGTGGGACTGTGTCAAAAGCTTTACGAAAATCAAGATATATCATATCAACTGCTTTCCCCATATCCACTAGGCCAGTGAACCTGTTCAAGGAAGAAATTAGGTTTCTTTGGCATAATTTGTTTGTGACACATGCATGTTGGCTATTACTTATTACCCTCTAGGAACTTGCAAATTGATTGATTGTTACATGTTAAAACAAGGTTCAAATATGGCTGCTGCTGACTCATATTCTAACACAGTTTGGCCAGCTATTGTGGATGGGGAAAAACTGTGTTAGAGCCGTACTCAAAAACAGCTGTCAGCTTTGTCTAGGCTCAAAGCGGGTTTGGTCATGTCCATATTGGCTAGTTGTAATTCAGTACTGCCAATCCCCATTGTTCAAAAATTATGAGTCAGGCCCCAAAAACATGCTACTGGGTTAGAAATCATGAGGTTTTAATTTAAAAAATTGTTCATTTTATTTTTCTTCTGGTTTTTGAGCCTTTAGGTGGCACTCAAATCACTTTTTAAAGATTTTCCTGCCAACCATGAGGGCTAGAAACTTTCCTTTTTATCTTTTTTTTTAAATGAAAGCTAGGATTTACAGATAATAATATGACTCCAGGAGCTTTAAAGAAACCAAATAATTCAAAAGTTGGCAACACTGTGTTTGAATCCTCTATGAACATCATTTTCAAACACAGTTCTCATTTCAATGTCGACAGTACATAAAGCAATAGCTCTATCACTTCATTAGCTGTTGATAGTGCTAACTTTTACAGCCATTTGCCAGGCCTTCACCCAGAAGTGGGCAAAACCATTACAACTGTTGCAAATTTTAAACAACAGTTTTGTACATTAGGTCACCTCTGAAAGGTATGTTTGTTCTGAGGTAAGCACATTTAATTTCTACCACCATTTACTGAGAGGAGACACCATCATTAAATCTGAAACTTAAGTCTACAAAGTTCTCCCATGTCAAGGTTCCTCCCCCACTCTGAACTCCAGGGTACAGATGTGGGGACCTGCATGAAAACCTCCTAAGCTTACTTTTACCAGCTTAGGTTAAAATTTCCCCAAGGTACAAATTAATTTTATCCTTTGTCCTTGGAATATCCACTGCCACCACCAAACTCTAACTGGGTTATTGGGAAACATAGTTTGGACACGTCTTTCCCCCCAAAATCCTCCCAACCCTTGCACCCCACTTCCTGGGAAAGGTTTGGTAAAAATCCTCACCAATTTGCATAGGTGACCACAAACCCAAACCCTTGGATCTGAGAACAATGAAAAAGCATTCAGTTTTCTTACAAGAAGACTTTTAATAGAAGTAAAGAATTCACCTCTGTAAAATCAGGATGGTAGATACCTTACAGGGTAATTAGATTCAAAACATAGAGAATCCCTCTAGGCAAAACCTTAAGTTACAAAAAAGACATACAGACATAATTTACTTACTAAAGTTCTAAGACTCCATTCCTGGTCTATCCCCAGCAAAAGCAGCATACAGACAGACACAGACCCTTTGTTTCTCTCCCTCCTCCCAGCTTTTGAAAGTATCTTGTCTCCTCATTGGTCATTTTGGTCAGGTGCCAGCGAGGTTACCTTTAGCTTCTTAACCCTTTACAGGTGAGAGGATTTTTCCTCTGGCCAGGAGGGATTTTAAAGGGGTTTACCCTTCCCTTTATATTTATGACATCCCATAATTATGGTTTGTAATCTCAAGGCAGCCAACTGTAATGAATTTCAATAGTTGTATTATAATCCCCGCCTCTAAAAGAAGATACTTATAATTTCTTGAGTTTCTGGTCAATGAACCAAGTATTGCAGGCACTCCTAGAATTAAAAGAAAATATGACTCTTGGCTTTTACATGTCACGTTGATGCCATATTGGAAACACTGTACTGATCATACATGTATCAATATAGAGAGGAATTGTTGTCCAATATTATTACACTTGCACAGAGCAGAGCACTATGGATAAAGGTCTTCTGGTGTTTCCTATAATAAAATATATTCCTTGAGCTTAAAACATGGTTGTTTTGAAGCACAAGGGGACTGTATTTGGAGTTCCTGGCTAAGAAATTTGTCTTTAAAAGGTCTGTGATTAAAAAGTCAGCATTTTAAAAACCTACTGACATTTGATAACTTAAAAGTTTTAAAATTCTGTTGATGTGAATAACTATTTGAAAGGATTTTACTCATTTTCTGAATGTGAAACTAACCAACAGTAACCCCAGTCCATAAAATAATTAAAGGCTCACTTCTACTTACTATTTAAAAATAAATATAATATTAAAAACTGGTACAGTGATGAAATATAGTTCTTTAATGCAGTCTTCAAAATGCTACACACCCCCACATTGATGTGGCTGGCAACATAAGGGGACAGCCTCAGCAGCAAGGGAGGGAAACTCTTGCTAAGAGGCTCCAGGTACTTACTCCCCACCTCTTGGAGCCTCTGGCACCGATTGGCCAGCTGGGGACGTGGGGTACTGATTGTCAGCATTCCCCAGTTCCAGGGATATAACCTGGAGCACATGGACAACAGGTAGAGCTGCACTTCGGGGAGGCTAGCCCTGGCTCTGCCCCTTCTGCGGCCGAATCCCCGAGACTCCCTGTCATCCCCCCGCAGCCGAAGCCCTGAGACCCCCTGGCCCTCTTCTGTGGCTGAAGCCATGAGACCCTCTGTCCCCATTCCCCAAGGACAGAGGAACCCCAGGCCAGCCAGAGCCTGACCCCCTAGCCAGCCGAAGCCCTGACACCGCCCCCCCAACCTGCTCAGAGTAGCCCTGGGATGGCCAAATCCCCCATAGACATGCCTCCCCTCCGCAGACCCAAAGCCGCCTTGCGAAAATTAAAAAAAACGCTTCTCTTCCTCTCTCTTCCGGAAGAAGAACCTGACCTTTTGCTGTGCCCCATGCAGGTTCTGGGGTGACTGAGGAGGTGGTATGTGTTAGTCAGCATCCTGGGTTCATCAATAATCTCCCTGGAGTCTAGGGAGTTTATGAATGAACCCAGGAAGCTGAATAGCACATACTGCCTCCTCAGTCATCCCAGAACCTGCAAAAATTTCCCCCACCTAACCCACAACCGCCGTCCCGCGGCAGCAGCTGAGCTAGGGGAGACAGTGTCTCCCCGGCCTATTATACCCGCCGACCATGCTGGAGCAGCGGCCATGTAGAGATTCTTTTAGTTCTGTTCCAGGAGCCCCACCCTACCCATCCTGAGCTAGAAGTGGGAATTGAGCCTGACAGATGTTGCAGGTCTATCTGACCACCTGTTTGGGGTGAAGAAGAAATTTTACCTCCCATGTAGAAAATCAGTAGAGGACCAGGGAGTTTTGCACCTTCCTCACAGCTCCTTCAAGCCACAGCAGGTTAATATGAATATGCTTAGGACCTAACTGAGGTACTTGGCTTAGCTGTTAATCTGTCGCGATTTGTCACTCATTTCCAGGGCAGTTAAAAGGATAGAAGATGACCAGGGTTGATGGGCCTTGGGCTTATGGGATCGGATCAGATTTTGAAGTCCCCACCCTTCTGGACCCTTTGTCCCCCTTATGGGGGGTGAGGTGGTAGGACTCATAGCAAGCTGAGTCCTCAGGGGGTGGGCTGAAGAGAGCCTACCCTGAGTTCCAGTTTATATGGTATGAACCTTGTAATCCCTGCTCTGAAACCACTTACATGCCTGGCATAGGAAAGTATAGGTGATGGGCGAGTATTGCGCCTCCCTTGTGTTAAAGTTTAATAAAAGTTGTGCCCTGCAGCTTAAAATCCATCCACTGTCTGCCCTCATTTCACCGCCATATCCGGACAATGCTTTTTATCACCTTCCAGATAAGAAAACACTTAGACTTTAACGCCCAGGTTTCCAAACATGGGCACCCAAAATGTGTCAGCAAAACTCACAAATTCACTTCCTGCATTCTCAAATGGGCTTTTGTACATTACAAATGGGTAGCTGTGCATCCAAATACCCATTCGCATATACAGCGGCAGAATGTGAGTGCAATAAAATTGCAGTGCAATTTTGCAGGCATCACTTAGACACTGACTTTTGAAAATTTAGCTCTAAAAGCACATTTTTGCAGGCTTTTGTATTTGTTTTAATGGCTATGCAATTATCTGTACAAAGCAGTTTATGCACAAGCAAAGTAGTTGTTTTTCAAAACTTGTGTTGCTCTGACTCTGTATTCCGCATTAAGGATTATTTGCATACAGTACCAACATAAGCATGGATAATCTCCTTGGTTTAAATGGGAATTAACTAGCAACATTGGCATTGGAATTGTCCAATTGACTTTGTGTTGGAACTGGAGGTATTGCTTTAAAGCCAGATCCTGAAGGAATTTTAGGTTAGCTTTTAATTCCTGCACACTCTGTGTCAATCTCATCAATCCTAAGGACAGACAGGCCAATCAGAAGGGGAGTTAGATGGGAAACACAACTGCTTCTCCCTGCTTGACAGAGGGGGCAGGAGTCATGGTCCCTCTGTATCCCCATGCAGAGATTGTGAGGTATTGGAGCTTTCAGAGTTCATGGTTGTCCCTGTAATGTTATCTGTGTCTGTCTCCCCTCTACACCTTTCTTAATTCAGGGACACCCTGTACAGAACTTCCTTTCTGGGCCTTTGAATTTAGCATCAGGGAAAAAGTCTGACTGCTGCATGCTCACTCCATCAGGATTCCAGCTTTATGCTCTGGACACAGAATCAGCCTGAGTCAGGGAGCTTCAGTTGTCTCTCCATAGAGGAGAGGGGTCAAGATTTGTCCCTTAATATGTAATTTTATTATGACTTCTTACGTGTGTAGGTCATACCACATAACACACTGTATGCACTACCAGTATCATATAGATGTTATCGACTGCATCCATAGCAATCCAAAATATATCACCAAATCAAAAATGAAAGGGATAAAAAGGAACAAGAGAGCAACTAAGACAATACAAAAGAAGGTATTAAACATGCCAGATCTTAAAAGACTAACTCTGGCTATTACAAAATTGTGACACTCCACTGAGATAGTGACCTTGGCAACATAATAAAAAAGAACAAATATCACTTCTTACAAAAGGCCAGGGATTAACTGTGCATTTGTAGAGTTCCTTAGCAATTCAAATCTAAAATGGACAGATGTGTAAGCACAGGTTGCTATTGGCACATATGAAAATTTTGTGACATGCTGAAAAACTGGAAAGATATGTACAAGCCTCACTTATAATTAGGAAGAAGTGTAAATAGTCTTGGAGACTAACAAAAGCTGGTTGTACAGTACAGTGCTTCAGAGGTCATAGTTTAATTGTTGGCATTTCAACCATAGTATTTTCAATGAGCCACTCTTAGACATGCCATGCTGGCATCCCTCAGATAACTTGCCAAGGAAAAGGGACAAAACTTGAGAGGTATTTTAATGTCTTTTATGTACACCACTAATATCTGCTATAACGTCTACCTTCTCTACAGTCAGAAGGGGAAATAAGCAGCTCACTCGAACTCCTGCCAGCTTTTTTTTACAGAACAGCAGAAGGATTCACCCAGCACCCTCTTTCCAGAGACATCTCTCTGCTGCTAGTGCTAAGCCTGGTAACCTGAATCCTTTCATGAATTCAGATTCCCCACATGGCAACACACCATGTCGCAACTGCCCCACAAGTTCTAAATGGAGGAGGGGTTACACGTCCTTAAGCTGGCACAAAAGTTACATATGTAAAGATTTTGTTCTTGTATTATCCAGTAACAGGATAGGCTGTCAGTACCAGGGTATGTCTCAAGACACTAGCTTAAGCACGCTAGGGAGAGGAAGGTTGATATGGGGAAATGAACAAAACCAAGGAAATACTAGAGAGAAGTCCTGTCAGAAAAACTAGTTACAATATATCATCTGCATTTGCACAGAGTGAAATTAGGAGGCCCTGACTTGATACTGTTCAAGAAATATGAACATGTAATGGATGAAATGGAGTTTTGAATTAATTTTAAGATTCATTGCTTCCAGATATAAGGAGGCAAGCGATCCGATTTATATTTCTTAACTTTTTAGAAAAAATATTCAGTTTTCATTAAGTACAGTATAAAACATTTATAATTATAATGCAGTGATGTTATCTAGTCCAAAAACAGGACTGGAGTTATTTAACTAGAGAACCAAAAAACTGATTTATTAATATTGTCATGGATTAAAAATGCCAAGATTTGTTCACATGATTAGTGGTGTCATTTTATTTATTTATGAGTAGAGCTGGTTATGAATTCTCTGTTGAAATATTTTTCACTGAAAAATATGATTTCAGTAAAATCAACATTTTTAGCAGGAAAATGCTGATTTTGAGCAGAAAAATGCTGATTTTGGAAAAAAAATTCCATTGGAAAAATCTAAATAAAATATTTCATGTTGGTGTGACGTTCATCACCATCTCTCAGGCAACCACAATGTCTCACGGGATTTGTAGGCCGAGTTTTTCATACCCCCATTCTCCCTCATGGACTTGATATCCTGGAAGGATTACATTTTCCATGATGCACTGTGGCTCCTCTCTGGCTGAGCTGCCACGGTGCATCATGGGACTCCCATGATCATCAGGAAAATGCAGTGTGACTAGAGATCCCAGTCCACAGAGAATCGTGTTGGAAGAGTCATCTTAACTTCAACACCCATGAGACACTGCGGCAGCCCAGATGGATGTAGGCTACTGTTGAAATGTTTTGCCTGTCTGAATAAAAAATTTGCTGAACTTTTGTTCCATGAATAGTTTTGATATTGCAACTTGTCACCTTTCGGGAGAAACACAAATGTCAAAATAGCAGTATTTCCTCTGAGATAGAAAGTCTCCGTTTATGAGTGATCTGGACAATTATAGAGTATTTTTGAAAATGCATGTGATTCCTGAGAGCTTTATTAATTTTAGAATAAATGATTATTTATCTACAATGTCTTTCTGTAAATAATTTATAGATTATTCTCCATATATTATTCTCCTGTTCAGAAAGAATCAGAGAGCAGAAACAATTCTATGTAACTTAGGTGGCCAACCACAAGCAACAAACAGTAATGGAAGGGAGCCGCTAATAAACAACCTATAATACAGTCCGGACACATTATCACAGCTGTGAAATTCAGGTTCAGTAGTCGAAAACCCAGGCTTACAATGCAGTGTGGACGCTCAAGCACAGTCTTGGAGACACCAAGTCAACAGACCTGGGTCCCACAAGCCCAAGCGCGATGTGCAATGCAGACATATCTCAAATGGTGTTTCAGGATGGCTCAGAGTATACACTGTAAGGTATCACCATTTTTGTTTAGTTTTTTTCCCTGTTCTTTGCTGTGTATATGTTACTATCTGATAAAAACGTGCAAAATGTTTTAAATTTGTGCCCAGGAATTTAGCTGCACCCTAGCCATTAAAGATAGTAGGAGACACTTAGCTATGTGTCCATTCCATGTCACATTGTGGGAATTAAGGAAGCAGTGTCCAATGTATTCATAACAGCAACTCACCCTCTGCATCTTCTGGCCTTGTAAGGTCAATGACTCCTGGGCCCAGTTTTCCATCTTCACTGGGTTTCCCTGTTAACTGTGGGCCTAAATTCTCAAAGCGTGTTCTTTCCTGGAAAAGACAAGAGATACTATTAATGCTCCCTATAGCCTATTCCTACTTGCATGTCTGTGTGTATGTTTATGTACAGACATATGCCTTTTATTTTATTTTCCTGAGTGAATTAAATGAGCAGGTTTTCATTAAAAGTGTAGTTTCGAACATAAAGTTGAGGGCTTCATTTTCATAGGTTCGGAGCACCCAGAGCTCTCATCAATGTCAGTTGGAATGATGAGTGTTCAGCACTTCTGAAAATCAGGCCCTAAGGTTTAAATGTGAAAATGTACATAGAAGCTTCCAAACTAAGCTGAACTGCACCTTTATAATGTATAAATGATGGTACATTCAACCGCAGAAAACTTTTGGCAGGAAGCAGTGCTGATCTATGCTGTACACTTTGTCTTTCCACTAAACTTTGTGACTTAAACTGGAAAAAAAACAATCGACATTTGAGAGACACTAAAATTTAGAACTTGAAAGAAAAGTTCCTATTAAAACATGCTGCTAATTTAATGGAAAAAGCACTTTTTTTCCACTAAGAGATCCAAGTTTGCATTCGTACCCCTGAGAAAACACAAGTCTGAATTTTATGCAAGAGGCTTTCAAAGACAAGTATTCAAAGAAGGAATAGTAGATGACAGAATTGATACTATTATTTTGTCTAGGAATTTCAACTGAACCTCAATGGGAATTGAAAAAGAGAGAGGATGGTGCTTGCTCCTAGAAAAACACAAAGCCTTTGAGAGCTGGAGACCTGCACAGGAAAGCTGGACCTGGCACTGTAAAATGAAAACTAAGGGAGGTATTTATGTGTTAAACCAATCTTCAATCAAAGAACTACAGGGCAAAAGCACTACAATTGACAGTACAATATTCCTTCAGAATGTGAGTCTCTGTAGTACTCTGTATCAGTAGCTAAGTGTTCAATGGTTATCATTAATTTAGCGTTCTCATTTGAAGGAACATAACGTGTTTTCCCTCTTGCCTTGTTGTTACTTCTTCAGACTAAACTTGGTATTATGTTGTACCTGTGAATGAATGAAACCTTGTTGTTCATTACTATGAAACAATATTAAATGTCATGTCAGCTTGAATTTACAGACGTGAAATACCAGCTTTCAGCTCCACGAACAGTTTCTGCATGTTATACTTAATGCATTATGCAGAAGTAGAGTGATGATTGCTGTTCAGTCTATTGTTCAATGACCTAGTTCTGTACTGAGCATTTTAGACATAAGAAGAAAACATCATGAGTTTTCTCTCCTGCACAATGTTTAGAAACTTAGAAATGTTCTTAAAGACCAAACATACAATTACTTGATGGCTGTTGTGCCTCATTTGTTCAATCTCAGTTCATTTGTGCTGTCTAATCTGATTATTTTTGAATATCATTATATTTCTACAATTAATTCCCATTAGCCAAATTGTTCACGAAGCCTTTTGATTCTTCAGATCATGGAATATGTTTAAATCTACATGGGAAGAAAAAACAGCACAAAACCGATTCACTGGGTTTACTACCACAACATGCAGCTGAGGAGTTTCAGGTACTAAGTGTATTTTTAAAAGTTTCTTAAAATCTGCCATCCATCTAACAGGTTAGCTTTGCATTTTCATAATGGAGTAACATTCTCCATGTATTGAGTTGTTTTTGTAGTGTAGCTTTCCTATATAATGTATCTGTTGATGAGGGAACTTAAGCAAAGAAGCTTAAATGAAAAGTAAGAGTTCTAGACACAGAGAAGCAATGTGACTTAGAGACAGGCAAACTAACACTACAAGACCAACCATTATACCCAAAGATGTTCTATAATCTAACAATAATCCTGTACCATCAGAATGGAATCTGCTTTGCTGGCAGATAGGAATGATTTTTTTTTCCAAGTGTTCCTTGTTCCATTGTTGAGGGGTTAGTTTAGATTTTCACAATTTGCACTCAAAATAAAAGCAAAAGTCAGTACTAAGAAAAACAGCTTTTAGCACACACCATTTCTCTTTCCAAATATTTGCATTAAAGCCTTTTCTAAAGGAGTGTTAACGTGGCATCTGCAGTATTCTTGGAAGAACAACCGTTAAGTATGGTTTAGAAGAAGGAGAAATATCTTTCTACTATTAAAATCAACAGAACCTGCTGTATATCCATATGTACATTTGAAGTATCTTTCTCGTCATTCATTCCCTTTGATTTTTTACCAGAAAATATTCTCTGTTAAAAAAAGGGGGGAAAAAAGTTTCTGAAAGAATATCAATATTTTGACATAGAAGGAGAAAAGGGGAAATTACACGATAAGGGCAGAAATAGTAAGATGAGAAAGCTTACACAATAATAATACCTTTTCTTCTAAAAGAACTGAAGTCCACTTATGACTCAGTAATAACCTCTGGTTTTCAATTCATAGGAAAATAGACCACAGCTATTATTTCTCAATATATACATTGGAAAGCCTTTTTAGTCTCTGATTTTTTTCAATGAAAAATATTCTTCACAGTGATGCTTATGATATCAATATTTGGATGAGGAATTAGTACAATTTATATGAAATGCTTTCATGAACTTAATATTCAAAGGGACACTCACCTGTTTGAGTCCCAACCTTTTCCTTTCTTTTGGGCTTATCCTAGTAGGCTTCACATCAACCAGCTAACACATGGTGAAACCACTACTTACCTTGTTTACACTATGATTTTAAAAGGGGTTAGTTAGTTATACATTTTTAAAAAACACCCTTTTTCCTAGTGCAAACAAGTCCTAAAGGAAAATTAATTCTACATAGCCTATATCCACATAAACAGCTACATGTACATATTGTAAAATATTTTTAAAGTGTGTGGGTGTATATATATATAAGCACATACGCATTAACAAATAAATACACACACCCATTACATCCACACACATATGTATGTGCAGCCGGAAATATATATGCCCATGCAAGCTATGTTTACATATATTTTTGCTTCTTAGACACACAGAGCTAATTTGTTTGTATGTTTTTAGTTAAAGTGTATCTTCATGGGATAGGGTGTGGTTTTTACCTCCTTTTCAAAAGGTAATTTTGGAAGTCTAAACAGGTGGACAATGTCCTTTAATACTGTCTGCGTGTCATCTGCTGTAAATTCATACAAAGCTGTTCACTTTAAATTGTGTAATTTCAAGAAAGTGCTTAGGATATGATCCTGTAAATCTTTACTCATGGGAGTAGGCCCACAGAAGTCAATGGGACTAAAAATTTGCAGGGTCAGGGACTTTTGCTGAAACTGTAAGCTCTCTCAAGCACAGTTTGGGCCCTCTGTGTTTTTGTGTATTTTAAAAATACAGTAAAAATTAATCACTACTTTAAAATTAGAAGAAGGAAAAATTCTTCTTGCAACAGCCAAATCTTCATTTTCATTCAGTGACATGATTAGGCACTTATTTATGCATTGTCAGTCACAAACATGCAAAAAACATAACAGTTATTAAAAAAAATTAAAGTCTGTTCCACTGTGTTGTAGAGCTGTTGGTTCTCTAAGTGCTTTGAAATTATGATGTATGAGGTAGATGTTGCATATTAAATAAAGATATTTAAATGATAAAGCCCCTTTAGTGAGAGTTGATGAATGTTAAACGTTATGAGCCACAAGACTGTGGCATCCATCATATTCACATGTTATCACAGTCAATGATGGAACAGCCCCAGCAATGACAGATAGACTGCTAGATTATTATCCCTTATTTCCAGAGTCACCGAGCAAGCCAGCCAACCTCTTACGCATTATTTTAAACTTTGCATTAAATTAGCAACTTTTCCCTCATTTCTGTGGCAGGGATTATCAATTCTTCCTGCGTGTGTGGAAGGTAAAGGGATGGTTTAGTCAACCGAGAAGTGGCGGAAGCAATGCCCTTCCTACAAAAAAGCTGCAAACTTCAAATGACTAGAAACAAATATAAAATTGTGATCTTATGGAAGAACAGCAATGAAACAGTAAGCACACAATAATGGCTTTTCTCTGCACTTAGATAAAAGCTGAATTTTTGATGTGCACAGTATATTTTCATAAAATTTTATATACTTTGTTTTATACACTTATTGGCTATTCCATAATAATGTGTGTGCTAACAGTAAAATTGCTCTTAAATTTATGTGTGTTATTTATACGTTCCCACGTAACAATGCTTTTTGTTGTAAAAAATATTCTGTTTATTAATGTAACTTTACAACCACTGCATCCAAGATCCGTGGTAAATTAATGACATTTTTATTATTTTATAGTGTCATTAAATTTTTACTGATCATTCCATCAAACAGAAGCAATAAAGGCCGTAATGTAAACTGGGACACTTAGATCAGGGGAACAGGAAGGCATTCCATATAGTCTGAAGTAAACGACTTGCTATAAATGATATTTATACCATCTTTAAGCTTGTGAGAATACTTGGACAAGTTTGGCAAAACTGTTTCAGTAGTGCAGTAGATTGTGTACTTAAATAACAGTTTACTTGCCAGTGAGACAAGTTTTTTCAAACCAGATGCGAGATGACTGATTGCATCCATCTCTTGAAAAACAATATACGAAATGTAATAATACACTGGGTACCCCTCCCTTCTGGATTACCAAGACTGATCAGACTATACCCATGCCTCAAATTATTTCAACATGCTAGCTTTTTCCACATCTGAAATGTGTATTCAGACTAAACTGGAAAATGGCATACCAGCTGATCCTTGTGTGAAAGGGTTTGTTCTATTTTTTTTTTCAAACAAATACATTTTATTTAAGTAGACATGGCTGGACAATGATGTAATACTCTTTGTTTCAATAGTTTAACTTGGCAGCAGTTACCAAGGTTTATTTAAAGAGCCAATTTCTAGAGTCTGAATTAATATGGGTCATTCACAGAAGCCACAGAGTTTATGCCTAAGGGGCTATTACATATCTGAGGACAGTATTTTAGTTTCAATTTTAATTCGCTATCAATAATTATCACATCTTTACACACAAAATACATTACAATTAGGTTATTCCACACGGAAAGTCTCAACTAATTCTTTAGTGGCTTATTTCTTATTTATGGTCTACGCTGTTTACATGCAGTGGAATGTAAAAAAAACAGCTAAAAACACCTGCATTCAAAACATCAAAGGGAAAATTTTCAGCAAAACTTTTAGGGATTCATTCACACTATCCCTATTAATGCTAACAGGAATTGTGAGAATAACTCCTCCAGACACCTTAGCAAAATCTTATAATTTCCTAAGAATGTGACTTATACTTATTTGTGACAACAACAAAGCACTTCAGAGCTCAGACTGACACTTTGTCCTTCCAACCCGCCATTCATTGTGACTATGAATCAGGAAACATTGTTCTGGGAGAACTCACAAGTCCTCCTTTCATCATGAAAAGGTCAAGGTATAAATTCTCCCAAGTTCCTCCTACTTTTTTACAGCTAGGACTGGAAAGTGAAATCACCCTCGGCTTAGAATCTTTTGCAATAGCTTGGCACAGCAGGAATCATTACAAATGGACTTTCAGCCTTATCTCTAAATTTTGTACATTTTTTTGGGGTGGGAACTATTGTAATAGTTCCTACCATATCAATTTTGTAGTCAGAAAAATAAAAATCCCTGAAAGACGTAGTACAGTAGATGTAGAACTCAGAGAAAACTTGGTGGCATTAGTTCACAGGGATCCATATGAACCTTTTTCCAGTTTTAATTCATGTGGTTTTGCTTTGATTTCCAGTTGTGAGCAAACTCCAAGCAAGACTTAACCAAACCCATCAATTTTGGCCAAGTTATAGGTGGAAACACTGAAAAATCATAGAATTTCTCACGGTTTCTCAATAGGAACCATAAATCTGTCCCAGGTTCACAAACTTTCGGCAATGTTTGTCCCAAGTTTGAGATTTTCTCATGAATATTTTGCATGGCTAAAATTACAAGGTATCATATCATTCTGTGGCAAGAGACATTTAAATATTTAGCGTGTGTGTCTGTGTGTGCACATGCGTGAGAGAAAGTCTGAGAAAAAATTACAGTGAAAATGTAATAATAGTTATTTTTCAGCATTTTAATAACTGGGCCATTTTGCTAAAAGTTTCGGTATACTTGATGTACAGGTTGGATGAATGAACTCTAAATGTCTGTGACTTTAAGTTGATCTGACAAGATAAAATACCAAATCCCAGTAACTTTAACAATATGAAGGTAATGCTCCCAGTGGTCAGACTAAAAGGGCAATATAGTATATCCTCACTTGAAACCTTACTTTAGTTTTCTCCTTCAAGATTTCCAGGATGTCCATAAGGCACTCAGCTACTATGATAATGAAGGTGGTATAAGAACCTATACAGAATAGAAAAGAATCCCTGCCTCAGCCTACAGGTGCCTATTACAATATAGGATATGTCTACATGGAGATAAACAACCCACAGCTGGCCCAGGTCAGCTGACTCAGGCTGGAGCCCGAGCTCTGGAACAGTGCAAGGGTGCAGCCTGAACCGAAACATCTACACAGCAATTTTTAGCCCTGCAGCCCAAACCCACCAAGCCTAAGTCAGCTGACCTGAGCCAGCCATGGCTGGGCTGCGAGGCTTTTATCTCCGTGTAGACATTCCCATAGTGCCCTGATGTACCATGCTGAACTGCACTGGAAGCATGTACCGACTCAGAGGGAAAGGAGGGCATTAAGTCCCCTTTTTAAAATATATTGTTTTGTTTTAAAATACTGTTGAAAAAACAAGCAATGCATTTGAAAAAGGATTTATACTAATCCTGCTTAACCGGCTCCATGCTTCAGCTAGCTTCCACTATTCTGAATGTGACAACATGACACATACAGGGGTGTCACAGGACAGTAGGAATCTAGTGTTATTAACGTTCATGATTTTATTGCAAGTCTCATGATATCTGGGTCTCTTAAAGCCCCAGCTCCTGGAGTCAGGTGAACATATGCAAATATCACGTTTTTATCGAATGAAAGCTAAGATTCTAGCCTTTGTGGCTGTGGAAAAAAACTTGGAAACATGAACATGATAGGTTCAAAAACAAGACGACAAATATCAACAACTCACTGTCCTATTTTTTTTTTTTAAAATTGATTTTTTTTTAAGCAAATTGCATGATTTTAGAGGGTCTGACTCATGATTTTAAAGTGCCCTGTGAAAGAGAATACTAGGAAGCTTCCATCACTGTTGGAGTGTATGTCATGACATCTGAATGAAGAAATATGGAACGAGTGTTAAGGTGAAGTCCCTGTATATGTGGTTATTAGTGGCACTCAACACATATTTTTGCATTACTGGATTTTATTGCTTTTCAGGTCACCTTTAAAAGTAACACAGAATATATTTAATTCTTTTAAAAAGTCAGATAGCCAAATATTTCCATCTAGACAGGATTTTATGAGTTAATCCTCCCCACCCCCACCCCCGCCACTATTAAACACTGATAGACAGATCCTTAACTACTGCAACACTTGCAGACACTCCTAAAATATGGATCTACCTCAGTTAGATTACTTTCAACAGGATTACTGCACTTACTGAACCCCCTTAACCAAATGCTTTATATCTTTGTTCATATGGTTTTAATAAGGTTTTAACCAATTGCAAGGTTATTTATAAGTTTGCAACTCCCCAGTAGTTAGAGTTATGAAGCGTTCAGACTTAAGCATATCCAGTTGTGTGGTAACCCAACTACTGCTTTTATGCGGTTTCCAACTTTTTATTCATGCACAAAGGCATGATGCATGGCAGTATCTGAAAACTTTCTGATTAACTCTTTGTTTCAGCAACACATTCACACAGCATTGTACTGTAAAATTATGCAGTTCAACTGAAACGTGAGAGAATTTTTATTAAAAACAATGAACTGTTGAATTCTGCCTAGATTAATGAAAATTGATTACTCCCAGAGAACAAAGGAATATTCAATTAAATTAACAGCTGATAAATATAAAACAAACAAAAAGAATTACCACTTCACACACCATATAATAAAGCAGTAGAATTCATTGGAGGTCAGAAGGAGCCCAAAGCCTGACCTGTCACTTGTTTTTAAAAGGGCTGAATAATTTTATGACCATTAATGACATTTGTAATAACACACGGTAAAATACAAATTATTGAATCTCCCATTCCAGGGTGCAAATTATTCACTTGCAGGGGTCAAGCAGACATTCCCTCCTTCTCCTTGCTGCTCCCCCCTCACAACCCAGCATCAGTGGATCATTGGCCCAGTGCATTATGGGAGGGAGACTAATTTGCTTCTGTAGTATGAAGTATTGGCCACTGCTAGAGGCACAATACTGGATTTAATGGACCAATAATAAATTATGTAGGCCAGCCCTATGTAACTTGTAAGAGTGAAGAATATGAATGCATCAATTTAGAACACACATTTTCTTTTAGTCCTACACATACTTGTGCTATCATATTATTTTTAAAAAAATATGATACCGAGCACATGTTCTACAGGAAATAATTGGATTGTTCTACTTCTTTTTTACTTTATTTCCTATGCTACTGGGCATGAATCTGTGTCTGAGGGCTACTCAGTTGCTACAGGTCTAACGTAGCCATGTAGCAAGTCCTACATGGCCCACCAGCAGAGTACAAACCTAGGACCTTCAGCATGGCAGCACAAACCTTTACCACTTCAGCTACTGGAGTAACTCCATTAACTCACAGCAGCAGAAAGCCCATTTTCCTCCAGTGAACTAGAGTTCCAGGGGTGGCACAAGGGAGGCTGCAGGGGCTATAGCCATCCCACAATTTGCCTTACACCACTCCTCCCCCGCATAGCAGCTGCTTCTCTCCAGCCACCCAGCTCTGAAGGCAGAGTGGAGAGCGTGGCAGCTACTGGCTGGGTGCCCAGCTCCAGCAGCAGTGGAGAAGTAAGCCCAGGCAGGGGTTGGGGCACACCACCTGCCGGGGCACACCACCCGCTCAGACTGACCCGCTGTGGCACAGGCTCCTGGGTCCCACCTTTCACAGTTGCTGCTCTCCCAGGGATCTGCTGGCCCCGGAGATCAGCCAGTGCCTTGTGCTGCCTGGCTCCGGCTTCCAGCTCTGACTTGACCATGGGGTGGGGCCTTAGAGGGGGGCAGGGCCCTGTGATGAGGGAGGCGCAGCCCCCTCACTGGGAAGAGGTTGGCACCACTCCATAAAGTTCACAGAATAAGCGTTGCTGAATTGGGGCAATAATACTATTACTCTGCACATATGTCGATGACTGAATTTCACTGAAAATTTGGTCCTTCTTAGAGTCAGAGTTAGACAGAACTCAGGAGACTTTGATTTCCATTACTATGCTCAAACAACTGGACTCCACTTCTCTCTCAAACAAAGCACTGGGTGCGTATTCAAGGCTGAATATTTAAAGAGGACTACAAGATAACACATCTTTAGCAAGTAGCCACATTAATATAACAAAGAGTAAAACTATTCCAGTTTCTGCTAAGAAAAACAGCTTTGCTGGGAGAGAAAAAAGGAGTCATCGACTTCAGTTTTGCTGTGGCACACTGCAGACCGCAACTGCACAAAGCAAAATTAGCTGCCTTCCACAGGAGTTTGGAAACGGACAGATTTACATAAATTTAGATTGTACATACATGCCAGTAGCCACACATCTTAAGTACCAGTATGATGTAGTCTTATAAACTGTACATATACAAAATATATGTACAATTTAACATTTTATACCAGCATTGAGACATTCAGATTTGATTTTCTTACAGTTACTTTAATTCTACTATTGTGAGTGTCTGTGTTATGATAGGGTCTTTCATTATGTAATACAACATCAGAGGGAAAGCTACAATAAAAACAACCTCCAGGATGCAATAACCACTGGCCAATGTATGATAAATACACTTTTCCTACATTAGGAATTCCTCCTTTGACAATAATTGTAAGGGTTGAAAAACAGGACTAGGCAAATTGATTTTGAAAACAAAAAAATAGTCTAAACCATAGCAAAAAGTTCAAAGCTGAACCTGAACTTTAAAATATATAGCATTGCAAATGCTCGCACAATTCTGCGTGTTTATTATAAAACAAACCAAAGGGAATAAAATTATTGCTAAATTAAAAGTCTCTGAGTATATTTGCATTAAAGTAAACAATGATGTAGCATGGTTGCAAAAAGGAACTCAGGTCTATTTAATGACAGGTTTCAGAGTAACAGCCATGTTAGTCTGTATTCGCAAAAAGAAAAGGAGTACTTGTGGCAACTTAGAGACTAACCAATTTATTTGAGCATGAGCTTTCGTGAGCTACAGCTCACTTCATCGATGCATCCGATGAAGTGAGCTGTAGCTCATGAAAGCCCATGCTCAAATAAATTGGTTAGTCTCTAAGGTGCCACAAGTACTCCTGGTCTATTTAATGTTCTCTCAGACAGAACTGAACCTGAACTTTTAAAATACAGACATATTTCATTTGAAATTGTCTGCTATGTACAGTTTTTCTGGGTTTGTAATTTTTATTATCTATTTTTTCAAGTATTTATTTTGTGTTTGCTGCAGCATTTTACGCTGTTTATTCTCAAGCATCCTTTACTATGCTCAGAGAGAAAACACACATCACTAAAGAATCAGGATGGATGACAATGGAACGATGATAGTAACACCATTATGCCGTGTCTTACCTCTTGTATCCCCATAACTGCCGTGTTTGCCTCTGATTATTTCAACCTCAAGAAAGTGTGCTGCTTACTGTTTGTGTCAGGAAGGCAAGATTACTGTGTGCAAGGTTAGCATATCAAGTATGATATACATAACTCCTGTGCGATAGATGTACCCTTCAGCTAGCTCCCTTCTTTAATTTTAATTCAACAAGAAAAGAACACTCTGGTTGCATTAACATTAAGCATGTGCTGAAGTGCTTTGCTGAATCAGAGCCACTCAGCACATTGCAAGATCAATCTCATAGGGTACCTTAGAACAAAAAGTTTATGTTAAGAAGAGGTAATGCTGTTTATCTGTGGCTAATAAAAATAATTTTTTCTACTTTTTGTTATTCATCCTGCCCTTCAAGATGAATTCGGGTGAGGGTCTTGAACAACTTTACACCAAATAGTTTGGAGCCCTTCCTATACAAATAGGAATTTGTTTTCTTCCAGGATGGAACAGCACAAGACTAAGGACATGAGTGCCCTCACTGAAGTAAGTGGGACTACGGACAGTATGTAAAGGTAAGCATGAGTAATGAGTAATTTGGAAGAGACAGGGCCTAAGTTGCTTGGAAATCACAGATCTAAAATCTCTACCTGGGGAGAAAATTGCTAAAAGTGCATTAATGATTAGTATAAATTTATCAAGCCAAAAAAATAGGCAATCATTCCCCAAAAAGGACAAAGAAGATGCTTTCCTTTCAAACATCTAAGTTTCCATTTTTCTGGATCATACTCTCATAGGTCCAGGGTTGCCCTTACACGTTTGTCTACAGACCTATATTCTGAAGTCCAATTTCCTCACAAAATGCAAGGGTTGTATAATATAAAAAGTACTGTTCTCCACTTAAAACACTAACATGACTTATACCTAAACTAAACAGACAGCCTAAAAAGAGAAAAGACTCACACAAACTTAAAGACAGGCACAGCCTGATCCAAAACTAGCTATAGCAACGGGAATCTTTCTATTGACTTCAATGGGCTTTGGATCTGTCCTAAATAAATTGAACAGTAACTAAATCCTTAATCTGAATTCAGTTGTTCATTATCTAATTATTTTAAAAAGAAATATTTACATAATGAAATACTGTATCAAATTATGCTCCATAGAGGCAAAATTCACCCTCATGACAGGGGAACAGTACAAGGGCTATGCACATTAAGTCCCACTTAAGACTGATAATGAGGGCATAGGTGGGACTTCAGTGCTTCAGCACAGGGCTGTATTGCATCCTACATACATATCTGTACTTTTGATTTCAAAATTATCACACACACACACACACACACACACATGCAGAAAACATACATGGAAAAGTCCACGTGATTCACTGCATGGAGATAAAATGCCTCATCCCTGGGGAAGACACTTGCTACTCTGTCAGGAGATGGGGACAGAATATGCATGGAGAAGGGATTCTATTGTCTAAGGGAATTATGCCTTCTATGCTTACCGGCCATATTTAGCTGGAATTTGTGCTAGATCCATTCTGTCCATGTTTCGTAGCAGAGGGAATGACTGTCCTGTGGTTGTAATAAGGGATATTTCTTTGTGGCTTTTGAGTAGAATGATAATACCTAGTTCTTCATCAGTAGTCCTCAAAGTGCTTTACAAAGTAGGTCAGTATCATTAACCACATTTTACAGATGGAGAACTTAGGCATAGTCTCAAGAAGGTACCATTCTGCAGTCCAGTGACAGAACTGAGAATTGTACCCAGGTCTCCTGAATCTTTGTCGAGTGCTCCATCAACTACACCACACGGCCTCTCATATAAATATATTTAATGTATTTTTCAGCCATAGAACATTCAAGCCTTTGCAGCTGTCAAATGAATATGTTTAAAGAAAACAACACAAACAAAAGCAAATATAACATTAATATTACCTGGGAACTACTGTTTTGATGTTACTCTTGGAAAAAGGGATCTCCTGCTGTGGCCATATGCACATTTATACAGACTGAAAAATCTGTTAGCCAATACCACTAGCTGGCAACTATTTATGTCTGAAATGGGAACATAATCAGTTTTCATTGGTTAAGTCCAAGCTGTGCCAAATTTTATATTATGACTAAAAGCTTGGCCAAAGGCAATGGCAAGTAGCAGAAAATTGCTTACAGTGTTACATGCCAGATTACTTGAATGATTTGCATCAGGTCTGCAGGAGGGTTTGGGGTATTAAAACTTAAAATTTGGAACAGTCTTGAAATGTGGATTTTTGTTATTTGCAATATGACACAGAGGTGTGGGTTATGATACAGCATGGACTGACTAAATGAGACAATTTTTAATCTAAACAGCATGAAACTTTTAGGAAAAGTTCAGTTTGAAATGCTAGTTTTTTTCAATTGAACATTTGGAGAGCCAACTGATTTAGATTAAATTCTCACCCCTGCGTTTCCAGTATTGTTGCCATTGTACTAAATACAGCTATACAGTTTGTATTCCAGATGAACTGATCTGACTACAAGCCGTTAGTATGATTCTTACCCCAAGATAAATCAATATTTAATATCCCCTGCAACAGCCCCAGTAGATGATTTTAAACCTCGCCTCCATCCCATTTAGTTACCTTTAAAAATTCTTTATGCCAGCCTTCACAGATGACTTCTGAAAAACTAGTCTATAAAAAGCAGCCTGAAAATAATGAATTCAGACAAAGAGGGTTTTTTTCTTCTTTTTAATCTTCGTGAATTGTGCTGATCTCTAAATCCATCTCCTTTAGCTAATTCTTACTTCTCAGCTAATTTGAGGAACACATAAATACTTCCTCTAAACCTGAAATATATTTGAAATATAAAGATAGATAGATGATAGACAGATAGACCCTGTGTGATAGTGGAGATAGAACGATAGAAGGAAGATCCCGTGTGCTAGAGAGAGAGAGAGAGAGAGAGAGAGAGAGAGAGAGAAGGGGACCCATGTGCCCATCCCCAGCCATATGTGCTATAAGGTAGGTCTGGTGATAGGACTTTTGCTGATGGAAGCTGAAAGAATGGGCCCACCAGTGTCTCCACCCTGGTTACTTCAGACCAGGATTTGCAATTCTCCTCCCAGAGGGTACCAGGCCCCAGGCAGCTCCTTCCCATCTCCTAACCACACAGGCTATGGGAAGTGTTCAGAAGCAGGAAGGCAACTCAGCCCCAGGACTTCAAACATGATACAAATTCACCTCAATTTTGAGCTCTGGAATGGGCACATACCCACGGTTGTGCATACAGGGTGTGCTGGGTATGCCCAGGCACACCCTAATATCTCAAAAAAGGGGGGCTTTGCATTTTAATTTAATCGCCAGATACGCTCTTTTAGTTTTAAAGTATGAACCGTTGTATTATGCAATAAACGCCAAATTGCATAACACAGATGTTGTAGAAATGTATAGAAAGCCCGCGTTTGCTCACAGCATGCGTCCCCACTACTGCGGCGCTGCATTACCATTGGTCCTCCCCTCCCCCTCCGACTACCATTCTAGAAAATTCTTTGACCTATATAAGTAGCCACATCAGGCATGCCCAGCACAGTGTCTACAGTGTTCGTAATCTTTGTCGCATGTACTCTACTGAAATAGCATAACAAGCCCGTGGCTTTACGTTTTAATTCCATCGTATGATACCCCCTTTTAATTTTAAAATATGGATCGGTTCATTGTTAAGATAAGAAAAGGAGCAGACAAACTGAATTATAATGAATGTGTTGATACTAGTGCAAATACCTCGGACTCCTCGGTTAAGAACTTACATGAAGATAATGCTGCCACCAGTTCCAGTGCATGCAATAAACTGAGTAATGACCAACAGAAACAGACTTTGTCTCTTAGTTCAGGTCAGTGTAGTTCCTATTCAAAGCCATCAAACATTCCATCTGATGACCCAGTCTGTGATATTCCAAAAAATAGATTAGAACGCCGGTCTCAGTTATCTAGAGGACCTTATCAGCCTAGATTGAGCATGTTTCCTAGAAGTAAAATAGGGAATAAACAAAGAAGTTTTCAGTCCGTTTGGTATGAAAAGTATAGGTGGTTAGAATATAGCCCATCAAAGGAAGCAGCATTTTGCTTTTACTGCCGTTTCTTCTCCTCTAATGATGCAGCAAACAAAGGTCACACTGATCCAGCATTTCTTGATAAGGGATTCAGAAACTGGCATAGGACTAATGAATGTTTTAAAAACCACCAACTGGCAAAATCTCATGTGTTGAGCTGTTCTTCATGGTCAAGTTTTAATGAAGGGGAACCTATTGATGTATTGTTGGATGAGGTCAAGCAGGCTTACCTGTCTAAACAACAAGAAGAACGGTGCCATAACTGAAGCGTAATGGAGCGACTGATTGACATTGTTCTGTGTTTGGCGAAAGGTGGGAGACCATTCAGGGGTCACAATGAAAAAGCTGACAGCTTTGAGAAAGGTTTAGTTCTAAATCTTGTCAATATGCTCCAAAAATATGATTCCGTAATGACAAAGCATGTGCAACAATCTCCTCGAAACGCTACCTATCTGAGTAATCGCATCCAAAACGATTTAATTGTGGCCTTGCACAATGTTGTGCAACAAAAAATTGTGTCTTCACTAAATGGAAAAATGGTCTCAATAATTGCCGACGACACTACTGACTGTGGACACCATGAACAGATGTCCATTGTGATGCGGTATTTTGACAATGAAAAACATAGTCCAGTTGAACATTGTGTGTCTGTTCAGAGACTATTAACAGTTGATGCTCAGTCTATTTTTGACCAGTTAAATGACATCCTTGACATTCTTAAAATTGACTGGTCATCAGTGATGTCTGTCTGTTTTGATGGCGCATCTACTATGTCTGGATGTACTGCGGGAGTTCAAATGAAATGTAAAGAAAGAAAGAGTGAAATACTCTATGTACACTGCTATGCTCATTGTTTGAACCTCGTCCTAGTAGATGCATGCACTTCAAGTAAACAAAACAGAACCGTCTTTGATTTTTTTGGTGTTATTCAGACTCTGTAGTAATGGAGAAGATTTCAGAAGAAGTAGGATCCCAGTTGAAGACTTTGAAGTCCCTGTCAAACACAAGATGGGCATGCAGAGCAGAAGCAGTGGTTGCTGTAAAACAAAACTACTCCATCATTTTACAAGCTTTACAAGAGATTATCAAAATAACTCGCCTTGCTGACGCTAAAATAAAAGCCAGGGGCCTTATCCATGAACTAAATTCATTCAAGTTCATCTTTGCCCTTCACATGATGCACCCTATTCTGCAGATGGTGGTAAAAGTGAGTAAGGCCCTTCAAGCTCCAGATCTCAACTCACTTACTGCAATGACAGGTGAAAAGCTTGTGTAAACTCTTTGGCTGCGATGAGAAGTGGCCCAGAATATTTTCAATTTATTGTCAATGACAGTGTGAAAATGTGTGTAGAGAATGATATATCGATTCCCCCAGTTAAGAAGAGAAAAATGTCCACTTGTATTGATGATGCGTTTGAGTCCCAGCATCACTTTGATACAAAAGAGGAGCAGAAGAGAATAACTTAATTTTACCTCGTAGACTCAATGATTACCAGCATTGACCAGCGATTTGAACAGGAGACTTGTAAAATTGTGATTGCAATGGGAAAACTGCTGAGCTTAGACATTGGCAGGGACGATATGAGAATCATTGCCAACAAATTTAAAGTGTCCTTGGATGAGTCGGAAACTGAAGTCGGATTGCTTCGGGGTTATGACGGATCTGTTCCTAAAGGTAGCACTACGAACACCACCAGAGAGTGGCTTGATTGGCTAAAGGAATTGGATCGGTCTTCCATGTTCCAGGCCTTTTACAAATCTATTCAATGCTTTGCAGTCTTACCTGTTACAGGCTGTTCATGTGAAAGAGCCTTTTCAAAACTAGCACATGTAAAAAACAAACTAAGTACTACAATGTCCCAACAGCATCTCGACTCACTCATGATTTTGTACATTGAACAAGAATTGGCTTCGTCAGTTAATTACAATGATGTGATTGAGGAATTTAAGTCCATAACACCTGGTGAGCGACGTCTCATTCTCTAGGACAGGAAGATGAAGAAACCTTAATTTGTGCTGGTCAATTTGGGTTAGCTCATTATCTGGTTAAAGATAAAGATCATGAAAATTTACTGTATCTTTGTATACACCTGGTTATCTCTACAGCAAAAATTTGGTATTTTGTGTCTCATTTTTTAAGTTTGTATTTTTAAGTAAAGTTTAGTTGTTAATTTAAAAAAAATTAAGTTTAGTTACGTTTTAGTTTCTTTAGTTTGTTTGATGAACAAAAATAATGTCCTTTAAGACTGATTTCAGAGTAGCAGCCGTGTTAGTCTGTATTCGCAAAAAGAAAAGGAGTACTTGTGGCACCTTAGAGACTAACAAATATATTTGAGCATAAGCTTTTGTGAGCTACATTGTAGCCGATGAAGTGAGCTGTAGCTCATGAAAGCTTATGCTCAAATAAATTTGTTAGTCTCTAAGGTGCCACAAGTACTCCTTTTCTTTATGACTGAGTATTCAATAAATGTTCGCCTTTAAAAAAAATTAAAAAATAAAATTCCCTGGGTGCACCCTAATGAAATGTGCTGGGCACGCCTATCCACATACCCTAAATAATTCAAGAACTATCAAGTTGTGAACATTGCTAGCCTATCTAACCAGGTGATCTTGGTATTGTTACTCTCCTCCTCCATTCCTATTGTTTATTATGCTTATTTCTTTGTGTCTTGTCTTAAATGGGATAGCAAGGGGAGGAACCACATCTACCTTTGCACTGCTCAGAAGCTGCACAATGAGGCCCTGATCCTAATTGGGCCCTTTAGTTACTACCACAATATCAATGTTAAACAATAATAACGAGCCTGATTTACTTGTAATGCAGTTTTTACTTCCTTTTCATTTCCCCTACTCCCCACCCATCTGTCACCTCACACAAACAAAAACAACAAGATATAAATTGTGCATATTATTTAGAAAAACATTTGGCATACAGCTTAACTGTATCCTCAGACTGAGGCAGATTTAAAGCCGGTCAGAATGCCACAATATATGAAGCACACATACAGTATAGCAGAAACATTTTTTTAAAAATCTCTTTGTATCATGTATGTTTTAAAAACAAATTCTACCTTGGAAATTGTGAGCTATGTTATTAATTAATGGAGATCTCACACACAACAGCAATGTGATGAGATTTACGTTGTTGCTGAGACAACATTTAGAAAAGTCCCCGCAAAAACACAGCAGGGGTGAGCAGCAGAGGAGATAGACAGTGATGGCAAAAGCACAGTGTATTCCTAGATTGCAATATAGTGTCAGTTCAATGCATTCTAGGGACAGAAAAACATTCCAGCTTGTCACAATGAGGTCAATATTACAGTAAGGTAAAGAGTTCCACTTTAATGTTACATAAGAATGGCCATATTGAGTCAGACCAATGGTCCATCTAGCCCAGCGTCCTGTATTCTGACAGCGGCCAGTGCTAGATGATTTAGAGGCAGTGAACAGAGCAGAACAATTTCAAGTGATCCTTTTCCTGTCGTTCTGTCCCAGCTTCTGGCAGCTGGAGGCGTAGGGGCACCCAAAGGATGGGATTGGATCCCTGACCATCTTGGCTAATACCTAAGACGTATGATGTCTCTAATAGCCTTTGATAGACCTAAACCATTGTACATCTATCAAAACTGCAAGTTCTGCAAGTCAGATGCCAAGGTGGTTCCTAATGCTATGAAAGGGGCATTCTCATAGTAGTAGGAGAGTGAGGTACTAACACAGGCCCTGATGTAGGAAAGCACACAAACACATGCGCAAGCTCCTCCCCATACTGAACGGCACGTGCTTAAGTGCTGTTCGGAACAGAAGTACTGGGGTATTTTCTTTTTGTAAACTAGATTCTGCAGATCCCAACGAGACACTTCCAGGTAGCTGTCGAAAGGAAGTATGGACAGAGACAAAGGGAAATGGCTTGATAAACTGAGCAAATGACCCATCTGCCTCAAAACTCTTCTTCCCTTTCAAACTAATGCACGCAGTTATTTTAAATTCCTCATCCTGCAACTCATCTTTTTTATGCACACAACATGTGGTATATATTGATAAGCTACAGCAATAAAAATACAATGAGGCATGGCAGGACATTTTTTTTTGGTTGGGAAGTGGTTCGCATGCCCCACTCTATATATTGTAGACAAACCACTCTGAATAAAATATGAGCGTTCGTTTTTTAAGAAAGTATTTGTCTGAGCAGTTTCTTTCAGAAATGAAGAGTGTATTAAATATAACTGGCCTCCATTTCCCTAGGAAGTAAAATAAAAAAACAGAAAAGGAAATAAAACCGTTCAGGACAATATATTGCCCGTATTTGGAGCTTTGAGTTTTTTGAGAGGACGGGAGGAGTTCACAGGTACTTCATTAATAAGATGTTTAGCAGCAATGATGTAGTGTGATCTGGTTGCTTCTACCGAAGAATAAAACATGGGATGTATGCAAAGAATGACAAGCAGGTAATCCCTTGATAAAGGAAAATCCCTTGGGAGGAGGAATGTATCAAGCCAGCCTAATCTTATTCATGAAAATCCAAAAAGACTGATTGGCATCAGGCTAGGAACAGAATTCTGGCAAGGAGCTGGCAACTGAATATATTTTGGCAACCTGCTAAACTCTTGAGAGAACAGGAATTTATACAGTACATGATGTCTCAGTGACTCACTGTGTCTACAGTTCTAATGCATATCCTTCCAGTGATGGCATCTATCCGCACTGGCATCTGAAATACAGCAAACAGTGTTCCTGCACTTTAGAAATAAAAGGGAATAAGCATGTAAATGTCTGCTGCACTAAACAACAATTTATAAAAAAAAGAAAAGTAGGAGGTGGGTAATAGTGGCCGTCTCAGGGAGGTTGTTGTGATGATACAAATGAGCGATAGGGTTCCTATCCAGCTCAAGAAGTCCTCTGGGAAGTGACGTCGAAAAAAAATGCACAGCCTCATGGTCAATACAGGCTTAATCTTAGACACAAGTGTCCACTCCCCTTCACTGCTGTTTATTAAATCACTTTGGGATTGGGGGGGGGGGGGAGGAAGGAGAGCTTTCCAAATCGCCATCTCAATGCTCCCCCCTCAGTCAATGAAGATCAGCAACTGAAGATCAGGAATTTGAAATGTTTTGCCAGTCTTTCTTCTAGAAGCATTTGCAACACGGGCCTCACAATAAAATTCTGGTTGTCTGTAGATTTTCAGGATGTAAGCTGGGCAATTTCAGGTTTGACATTCTTTAGGTTTTAAATAGTGCTACAGAAACAGACTATGTTTGAAAATGGTTTTAACATAAATAATCTGATGTTGAAGATTATTTATCTTCCTGATACACATTTCCATTGTGATAGGCTTGTTTATGGAGTTAATATCATATGACTAGAGATAGACTAACTATTTTTTCCAACGAACTTGCTCCTTTATATGTTTGCAAACTACTAGTAAACAGACTTTGATTATTACAAATGTACTGGTAACTTATATTTGTTCAAACACTCAAGGGAAACATTCCAGCCTATGGGTTTTTCATGAGTTATTCACTTTCTTTGTCTAGTCATATTGTTCATATTGTGTAACTGGTCACCTAATTCTTTTCACAACATGCAGGAAGTGACAATTTAACCTGCTGAAATTTATTTCTTTATTTAAACCAAAATGTCTAAGATAGCATAGACCTGGGATTCTGCCCAGAAATAGGCAGTGGAGTAAGCAAACTACAACAATGGAGAATGTGATTTCAATTAATCTCGCTATAAATACACCTTGAGAATTTAGAGGAATCTTGAGTTTAGGAAGTAGTTAGGTATCAGATGGGGTAATCCAAACTCATCCCTGTTGTACTTAATCAGTCACTGCAGTCAATGGAATTACTCTAGGAAGAAATTTGGCCCAGTTGTGTTTACCTAAAGGAATGTATGGGGAGGGCATGGAGATGAATGGTAGTATGAATTGCTTGCCGGTGGATGTCTGTGGTTGGACATAAATGTGAAAGAATGTGTGTATGTATTCTAAAGCTCTTAGATGAGCTAGTGAGAGAGGGAAAAGTTTTACCTTATAAAATGTGGATAAGCAAAACAAAACCTGGAGTAGGTTTGGATATATGTCTGGAAACTCTCTTGAACAGCTTTGTAAACAGGCTGCATGTGAGAATATATGATGATTATATTATTATGATCGAGGCAATGGCACTCGCCACAATGGCTGAACAATGTACCACACCTTCCTTGGGGAAAAACTGCCCATGCTGATTTAACTAAATATGCTGATTTTTCAATATTCACTTTCATCAAACTCTGCCCTTTTGGATTTGTTTCTACTCCCAGATTTAAGAGCCATGGTATACATAGAAGAATGCTTTTTATCCTTTCCAAAGGAAATACCCCATGTGAGTAGATTCTGCATTGCACTTGTGCTGGAAAACAGATATCATAAAGGGGCAAAAAATCCTCTTAAACTATTACAAATGAGGTCTTAAACCTGGCAGCCCTTCAGGTAGGCCTGGCATCAGAAATAAAAATAACTTCTTGGTTATGTTCTGCCATCATCCCGACATACCATAATGGGCAAACAATTTCAAGTACTATATTCAAATGCAAAAACTGGCAATTAAAGGCAAAAAATCAAGTTTGCTTCATTTCCGAATATAATAATTTATATTTGAATGTTGATTTGTGCAAACTGGTAGCTGCTAAAAACTTGACAATTTTACCTAAGGTTAATACTGTACAGGTTCATATACTGTTTCTTATATAATACAGTATTATATCATGCAGATTCTGTGCACTGTGCATTCTTGTCTTACATACATACACTATTTTTACTGTTATAATGGTTTGACATATCTTTGCTGACCTAGACTTTCCATAAGTTACATTCTCTTCCCTCTAAGGTATATGTATTTAATAATTGAGCCAACAGCCAAGTACTATATATTTTCTTTTAAAATAATCTTCCTTAGGTGTAATTTTGGGGATTAGGCAGTGAACTACAAATCTAATTGATCTGAGCACAAATGCACACCACCAACTTTCTAAAGACCAATTCAGGGAATGAGGCAATTAACCACAAGGCTAACTTAGATGCTAAGGGATGCACAACAAATCCTTCCATAGGTGCAATTCAGAGTCTGTGGTACTTAAGTACAAAGTTAACAGCTGCAAATTTTGGTGATCTATATATGTGTCATGTAATTTTCACTATTTTTTCACATTGTAATACTCAAATGGTATAAGAATATTTTACTGTGTTTCATATAAATGATTTTCATGTACCCTGTCTGGCATATTCAAAATAGCATACATGAAGCTACACAAATGTATCTGAGGTTTAGGGGGGAAAATGAACGTTAAGTATATATTGTATTATTTAAGCATATAAACAATGAAAGACTGTGTCACAACAACATGTACTTAGGGGCAAACTTAAGGTTTCACATGCAGCTTTAGCATTGCCTTTCCTGATTTTGATATGCTTTTTTGGAGCCACCCTTGATTAGAGTTCAGTAGCTACCACCCTCTGCACCCATCCACTGTGGCGCTGCTGGCCAAAGAAAAGAGGGTGAAACTGTGCTCCCACAACACTCCTCCTCCTTTGGAGAGGCTAATGCCAGCAACAGGAATGGCCTTACACAACCATTATAAACCCTGAGTGCCAGAACT
Organism: Lepidochelys kempii; assembly: GCF_965140285.1. NCBI lineage: Eukaryota > Metazoa > Chordata > Testudines > Cheloniidae > Lepidochelys > Lepidochelys kempii. Next base: position 32,386,780 of record NC_136385.1, on the reverse strand, counting down.
CTGAATGTCCCTGTGTATATATCCACACCTTGCACTACCTCCCACACTGGATACACACACAGAGGTGAAGTAAAATCTTTCCCTAAACACAGACTGTGTTTCTTATAATGTAAATTCCTATAACCATTCCTATTGGTGTAGATTCAAGCACATTTTTCCTGAAAGTCAAATTTTGCTGACTTGTTTTCCATGATGGAAATGTGTCTCTTTAAAAGAGACTGTTACAGACTCGGAGATCGCCTTTCTGCAAGATGCTCCATTTTTAATTTCTGCATGACAAAGTTCTATTTGCATCAAATAAATTCATCATCGCACTTCTGCGTGTGTGAGTAACATTGTAATCATTTAGCGATTCAAAGACAAATCTAATTCCTGAATAGGCCTTAAAAAACAAAAAAACAAACACTGTGGCCTATTGTTATCCTAGGAATGGCCTGATTTAGAAAGCCACTGCAAGTGAACATGATAATGCACGTAACAGCAACCATCCCAGTTCACCAGTACCCTGGGCACCTCAGAAGAATGACAAGAAACCTGTGTGGTATAATATGTTGCATGGGAAGCTAAGTCTAAAACATGCACCTACCCTCCTGAACAACGTGATCACAATGCTCCTCTCACTTATTGTTGTAGAGTAATACTGATCTCATGACTAATCTTAGCCTGTCATGCAACAATCAATCTCTCAATCAATTGTATAAATAAAATAAAATTCCTCAAGCTGCAATGCTAAGTATATAAAGTCCAGCATGTTTTTCAGTCCTAATAAAAGGGGGCAGTATTACATCAGTTGATAGTCTGATATTTCTTAAATGTATGAGGGAAGGATGCAAATCTGCTGTATTTTACAGAAAAATGTATTACTGCCTCTTGGACACATACTACTTTAGTGCCCAGGGATAAAATATTCAAAAGCATTTTCAGTGCGACTTCAGCATCTAGTCACTCGACCGCTTCTGAAAATTTTTACCTTGAGTCACTATTTTGCTTTCTACATTACTAAGGAATTTTGTGAATTTATGAACATTTTTTCAAGTAGACAGGATAAAACACTGACACTTAAAATTGCAAATGGAAATACTGCAGTTGTAAATGCTATTTTATAACAACTTACAGTAGGGCCAAGATTTCTAACGTTGGACGTCTCAAGTTAGGCTCCTAAACGCATATTCATACACGTAAAAAAGGGGAGTGAATTTCAAAAGTGCTGAGCACACAATAGCTTCAGCTGGAGACACTGGGTGCCCAGGCCACTTATATTCAGGTGCCTGAATATGGATTTAGAAACCGGACTTTAAGCACTCACTTTTCAAAATTCTGGTTTACAGATATTATTTGGAGTAATAAACAGCTTATTAAAATGGACAAATCCACAAAATATTTCAAGTCCCATTGTGGCAATACAGTGAAGATCACTGCTGGGATTTTCATTTTTAACCATTCAGAGGTATCTACCTCAGCCATAATCATTTAACTGAGATAAAAATACAGCATGATAAACAATATGTGTGTGGTGCCTTCTATGGCCCAAAAATCCCATAGAGAGGAGTAGGACTCCTGCCAGTTGCTGGGCTTCTTTGTGAAATAAGCTTCTTACCTACTGAGCACCAGGATTACCAAAGGACGTAATATCCTACCACCCTTCAAGGACACACAGAACACAGCTGTCCCTATGGCTATGGTAAATTCCCTAAGTCTTTACAATGGCATGAGTATGTGTCTTCTCTCTCTTCCAGAGATGTTCCAAAGAGAGAATTTTGTTTAACCTTTTAGCAGCCTACTTAGACAACAAGCTCCGTGGAGCATCTGCCTGTTTAGCACCTGGCACAATAGGACTCTGATCCGTCATGGGGTCCTCTAAGCACTACCACAATAAAAACCATTTTGTAAAAACTGGTCATTTGTGCTAGATAGTACTATTGATTTGTTAACCTGGTTGTAAAGTATATACCTTGGAGGTACAAATGGAGTTAAGAGCAAGCAGAGAGGTCTGTAATTGTTCACGCCCATAACCTTTGCTGCCTCTTCTTCAGTGGCCCAAAATATGAATATTGGTCTTTTATTTATAATTAAAGATTCTTCTATCAGAAATTAACACAAAAAAGGAGAGAAAACTTTATTAAGAAGTTTTTTGTTAAAATCCCAAAGCATAATAGAATAGGTAAATTCTTGCAGAGCTGAACTAAGTGTTTATGATTCATGATTGTTCATGAAAGTCTATAAAATGACTGTTTCCTTAGACTATTATTTCCATGTCTTATGTTTGGAAATTAGGGACAGTCATAACTAATTCTAGTAAAAGATGAGACACTGATTGCCTGCAGCTTGGTCTGAAAAAAATATTGTTCCGAGTTCTCCTAGTCAATTATTAGTCATTGAGTTCAGAGAATAACTGGGAGCAGAGAAAGCTTGGTGCTGGCCTTTGAACCACATAGTGCTTGAACAGAAAAGATGTATGAACTCACTATGCCATTACAATTATTATGGCTATAATAACAACATTGATCAAAGAATTAATTGATAATATGGTGGTGTACTTTGGGTATTTATAGAGGCCTGCTCGGATACAAAATTTGTATCCGCATCCAATCAGCAAAACTGATCCGCAGATATCTGCAGATTTGCAAGGCTTTAAATATAAAATTTGGATCCGTATCAATCTGCAAAAATGGTCTGCAGATATATAAAGCAGATAGCCGTGGATTTGCAGGGCTCTTGGTATTTAGGGAAAATAATAAGGTGATGGGATTTTTCTCATTTAGGAAAAAAAATAACTGTGTGTGAATGGTAACGTTTTTCTACACAACCTTCCTGAAGTGTTTCTATCAGGCAAACTTTGTGCACATGGGCAGTGGCCACATGTAAATGATGGAGCGTAACAACTCCAGAGGAGCTGTTACACTCTATTGTGTCAATAATCCATATATTTAACAGTCCCTAAATACTCTGCATTACAGCAGACCGTAACACTTCCAAAGGGGCCGTTATGGCTTATCAAGTCAAATCCAAGTGCCTAAATATGGTTTTGACCAATAGACTGTAAACAACTCCAAGGGTAAACAATGCATATTTTAAACAAGTCCAGACTATATTTTGCATACAAGCCATTATGTCTACATTAGGATAAATGAAGTGGGTTTAATCTTTTTTTCATTTGAAATAGGGGTAACATAAAAAACATTTATAGGTCTCCACAGTTGTCTAAGGATTTATGGACTGCTTTTCAGAGGGGCTGAGAATCTGCAGCTCCTATTGAAGTTCATGAAAGGAGTGAGCAAATCATGTCATACATTTTTGGGCCTAATTTTGGTTTCCAACTGCACATATGCTTATGCCTACAAGTGGTGGGGAGGGGGGCATATGGTATAGATGTATTATGCAAGATTCTGGTTCCTCTAAAGGCTTGATGAGGTCACTTCTTAGGTTTTCTGTAAGGATGTAGAAGATAGCTTCCTGTGACAGGGTGCAGAAGATATAATGTGTAATATTTACAATGTATGTTCTGCAACCTGCATCCCTATACCTCTATCCACTGCAGATAACTCATGCTTCTGCTTGTATACTGGCCAAACTTGAATTTGGCCTTTTAAATATAAACAAAATAGACAATACAGCATCTTTTGGGGTCATTTAGAATATTGTCAGATCGAACCATTAGTCAACATTTAGTCAATTATCCTGGGTTTAAATACTAAACTAAATAGGACTAATTCCAATAATGCACGTTTTGTTAAAGTACCTTAATTTACAAATTTCTTTTAAAGATGAACATGTCTTGCCTGGAAAAGAGCTATTCCCCCCAAACAGAGCCAACCTCTGTATCACTTCTGCTGTTAGTCCACCCACACAAAAGATGTTTTGTGAGGCCATTTCTGAACTCTTCTGGATCCCTCCACTTTCCCAGCAGTTTCCTGAACTGGGTCAGCTCCCCTTCCACTTCTCCCATAAAAGCACTAATGCTGTTCTCTCTTCCTTCCATGATGTTGGCCTACAGTTGAACAGCAGCAGGTAAGGTCGAGAAGTTTGACTTTGCTAATAACCAGTTTACGCTTTAAGCTCTATAAATCTCTATGCACATAGAATGGTGTCAATTTAAAACTGTAGCTTACCCACAACTCTCAGGAGAATCATAAAAATGCAACATTCCAGCTCACTGTCATCAATTTGTTTTGCTCTTTCTAATGACCAAGACCCTGTGAGCACTCTAAAGCTTTCTGGGTTTTTTAAATGGCAATGGGGCAATTTTCAAATATATGTTTATAACCAATACAAAAGCATTTGGGGCCTTAAAATGACATTTTCAAAAAGGCATCAATCCAGGCTTTGAAGTTGTGTGCATAATGTTGTAAGCATAATCATTTACACAACAAACTGTTACCAGTTCTCTGAACTCAAGGACCAGTAACTGACCAAAACTCAATCACTTTTTTTAAGTCCAAGGTGCAGGCAATTAGCTTGTCATCTTTTTCTGAGGTTAGACTCTTGTTATTCATTCACATGAGCAACGTCTAGTTATCTGGAGGCTATTTTTAAAAATGTGGCTCTAAAAGATGAACATAAGGACCTGATCCTTTTAGGAGAAGCAAATCCAAAAAAGTAGCTATGATTTCAAGGGCCTGCTGAAAAATCTTCACTCTGTGCCACAGGTAAAGAATAGTTTTTAACATAAAAGATTAAGTAAAAGGAAATTCTCATCCAAACAGAAATAATGAAAAGGGAGTGCTTATAAATATCCAGAGTGGAAAAACACAGTTTTCTGAAATAATATTTGAACAAAAATATGGTTTTTTTGTTCTAAATGTAATGTATACATCTATTTTACATTTTATACAAAGTATGTACACTTCTTCCATAAGATTTACTACTCTTAAAAATGCAATTTTTTTCATTATTTTGGGGGCGTGAACAGTGGAGAAATACCATAATTTTAAAGACCAATTTCTATCCCATTGTATTTGAATATCTGCAGTACTTTATGGTTGTGGTACAAAGCGAAGGGACTAACAACATATCAGAGGTGTGGTAGTAATATCCCAGTACAATTTTTGTCTGGTCTTATTGCTTCACTCTGTGGCTTATGCTATAATAAATAAAAACAACAGGATGACAGTGTTTTCATGATAAATCTCCTTGCTGTAATTTTGTTGTCAGAGCTTTAAACAGCACATTTAACTCTGAAAAGTCTCTGTGTAAAAACAGCATTGTGGGCTCCAGGGTTTCCATGACTTCCACATGTGCTCTGATCAGTTTAGAAGCATAGAGATAATTTTTCTAATGGGCAGCCATGCAAACTCAACCTGGGTTCGTTCAACTTATGCTTCATCAATAAAGATTCTGTGATTTAAACTTAGTTAACAATGCTGTTGACAATACACATGAAGGAAGAGATTCCAGCTCATTCTCCCAAAGTTTTAATGGCTCTGCTAAGAGATGTAAGAGGAAATAAAAGTTATTTTAGTCAATACAGGAAGCTGGTAAGGTCCTGAAATCACCCCAGGAGCAGATTTAGTAGAGCAAGTAGGTGCCTTTTATACACAATCATTTTACAAAGTAGAAAAAAAAATTAAGAATCACTTTACCCTTCCTTTTTGTATTTTAAATATTTTCAAATATTGATCCAATGACACTTATGGGATTCATTTGTAAAGTACATTTCAATAAAAAAAAAAGCATAGCAGGTGTGACTTTTTTTTGTCCAATCTTATAGTTTGGACTCAATTAGGATTCCAATTGACTTTAATTAGAATTTTGCCTGAATAAGGACTGCTGGATCAGTTATTTAATTATCAGTCATTTAATTTCCCTGTTACAGATTTCTTTAATAACATTAATCTGTATTAAATGAATTTTAAAATGCTGTCATTTAAACCAAACCTAATAGAAATAAATATTTATTAGGCTCTGAACTTATCCTATGGGGAAAGATGCTAAAGAAATCCCTTTAGCAGGCACTGACCCTTTCCCTTGCTGTTTTGGGTAATGTAGAGATCTTATTAAGTTAAAATATAAAATTATTTAGATTTTAAATAAATTTTAAATTTAAAATAGATTAAAAGACATCTTGTCTTCAACAGTGCTGTTTACAATGTTTCACTCCCTTTCTGCTGTGGTCTCCTGGTTCACTGATGGATCTCTTGTGTGTTTAGATAAGATCATCATATAAGCAAAATATTATGGAGGCTTTATATATAGTTACTGTTGTGTTGAGATTTACACTTAAAAAGGGATTAAGTCTCTTTTTTAGATATAAACAGTTTAATATAACTCAAACACACAGCACTGACCCTCTGAATATTGTATGAGTATTTTGAGAATTTCCAGGTAAATTTTGTATTTCATTTATGAGTTAGAACCATTAAAACCTACCTTTCTAAAAAAAAATTTTGAGTTTTCCAGCAAAGAAATTCCAAAATATAAAACATGGGCTGCTTTTTAAATGTATTAATATGTTAACTGTGTGTAAATTAATAATTGAGTCATAACTGTTTCTGTTTATGCCACAATGTTTCCTCCAGAATATTTTCCCATTTCTGGTTAAATGAAATTTACAGCTAACATAGTGGCATACAACCGATTTTGTGTCAATTACTTTTGGTGGGAAATAGTTTATGTGATTATTTTTGCAGGATAAGTCACTCTTGGGAAGACAACTGAGAAAGCATTCTTCATCAAAAGGGCTGCCCTACAGCTCAGCCAATTACATGATTCAGTGATTCGCCAGTTCAGCTATGTAAGAGCGATCCGCTCCTGGAGCAGATCTCTGAGACCTTGCAAGTCCATAGAGAGGGGTTGTCCTCCTGAAGTTTTCCTAAATTCTGGAGAACTCTTCTTTTGTGCACCTCCCAAAGTGAATAGGATTGGGGCATCCCTCCTGACCCTTCTGCAGATCTTGTGAAGCCTCATTGCTTGTGAAGCCTCATGCCTGACTAAATGCTGTCGTACTCAATGCAATGCTTTCCCTTTGTCCATCCTTTTGTACTGCATCCTCCTGGTTTCTACTTGTAAACTATAAACACATTTGTATACGTTATACCATCACAATACTCAACAACACGAACACACTAAAACCCTCTTTAACACAGTCATTTTAACCGACACTATCATCTTCAAAGCACAACTCAATCTAATGGCCATTCACAACCTTAATTCCAACCAGTTAATTTGTTATTCTAACCAGTTAATTTGCTAAATACAGATTCAGAGATTCTCAGATTTTGATGTCAGATTAAGAATATACACAGGAAATGTTGCATATGCATCTGCTTCAGTAATATTTATGCATACCTTTTCATTCCTGCAGTTGTTTAGACCCATGGTATTCATGGAGGGCAGTTTTACATCAACACCATGAGGCGGCGGCTGCTGCTGCTGCTCCCTCTGGATCTGCTCTCTCATCTTTCGAGCCTCCTGTATGGCTTTCATGACTGTGTCCTGGTCCCCAAATAGGGCAGGTGAGTTAAGACTGGAAAGGATATCTACAAATACAGAACACACCTAATTAAGTCAACGATTCAGATTAGATTCTTGGCTATGCAGTCAGCTTTCATCCTGTCAGAGTGGCACCTGATTAATCTCTGTCGTAGTAGTAATGATCATCTTTTTTTAGACCAGTGGTTTTCAACATTTTTTCATTTGCAGACCCTAAAATATTTGGAATGGAGGTGCTTTTGGAAATATTAGGCATAGTCTGTGGCTACCTGAAAACAACTGCATTAGATGGTTGAATTAACATGCAGTACTTACATATAAGAGTGGACCTTCTTTGTGCCATTACAAATGTGTCTATTCAGTACACAACATAGCCCAGCGAACAAGCACTGACCTCAATGAGACCACTCATATGCTTAAAGTTAAGCAAGTGCTTAATACTTTGCTGGACTTGGACCCAAATGAGAAATCTTTGAAATGACAAGAGAGAAAAACAAATAGGAGGTAAGCCTGCTCAGTTGCCTATTGAAATAGACATGTTTCTTTGTTAAGGGATAAATGTCACTCTCTGTACAGCGCTTTGAAATCCATAAATTGCATACAGCAGTTAGTGTGTGGTGGTAGGCAAGTTATCACCTTAACAGGAGCTCAAAGCTGTGAATAACTGAGAAAAAATATTTCTTTTCTTTCTGTTACATGTAGTAGAGATTGAAAAAAAAAACTTCAAGCCTTAAACAAACTATCGTTCCTCCGTAAAAGGCATTTTATTGTAGGTAAAAATTAGTACTGTGGATAAGGCTTTCTAATTTTAGACCAAAAGACAGCAATTATTCAGTGACTGGTAGTTTTAGGCTGCTGTGGTGAAGCTTTAACTTGATCCACCTGTTGTTGCTGCATGTGAATGTACACTACACAATTCAGAGATGTGTGTAAACACACACACACACATTACAGCTAGGAATTCTTGGGGAATCCTGCATGACAAGCAAAAATGTCTGTCCTTTATTTAAATGTTCTAAGTTTGCTATGCTTGTGAACTTAATTACACTATCTATCTATCTATCTATCTAAAATATATAAATGAGACAATGTTAGAATTCTTCCACAGAAGAGAATTCCACTGACTTCAGTGAGAATTTTGTCTAAGTAAAGAATGCAAGATTTGACCCAACAGCACGTTGATTTAAAAAAATTAAAGGGTTAGCATCTCAGACTTTACCTTGAGTAAGGAATAATTGATTTTACACTGTAGCCTACACAAAGGTTTAGGGATTACACCATACTGGTTTTTAGCATAACTGAGGTGCTCCTCCCTAAAACAGTGTCACAATAGAACACAATCTATGTTCCCCGAGTAAAATTTTCAAAAGCTCCATAAGTCACTTGCAGTATGTCTACCCTGCAAAAACCAACCAACCAACCAACCTGCGGCAGCAAATCTCAGTGCCCAGGTCTACACACTTGGGCTTGTGGGACTCCCACTAAGGCACTAAAAATAGTCATATATATGTTCTGACCGGGAGTGGGGTGTGCTTCAGACCCTGAGCTCCAGTCCAAGCTGGAATGTGTATGCAGCCATGTTTAGCACCGTAGTATGCCCCACAAGCCTGAGTCTGTAGACCTGAACTCTGAGACTTGCTGTCACAAGGTTTTGGGTTTTTTCCCCCAGTATACACATACCCACAGGTGCCAAAGTCCCATTGGTTTTAAAAAAAAATGGCCCCAAGTAATTTTGAAAATGGCACACAAGCTCCTAAGTCTGCTGAGAGAAACTGAACATTTTACCACATATCGTCATAGTCCCGCTTCTACTTTTAGACTGGGGAAGAAAGCATACAACGTTTTTGTAGTTTAACTTTTAATTGAAAATATCCTCATCCTCTGCCACTTTTGTTCTCTGCCTGTCTCTAAAAATGCCATTAGTAGTCTGGCTTCAAACTTACCTGCTGTTCTGTAGGGTTAGATACAACAATAGTAGGGCCACTTAGAAATAACATGACAGAAAGACCAAATGACATCTAGGAAGCTGCAGAAACTATATTTCAGGAAACATTCCCCATGGGATTGTGAAGTTGTATGGAACACATCATAACTTTTACAAATTTGTTTATATTTTACAAGTGTATTTTACAAGTATATCTGAGGTATGGATTGTGAACAACCAGTTTGTCGTAAATATTCAGTCCACAGTTAACTTATGAGAATTCTGTTCCTTGACTGGATGATCTAACCTTTATAAACTACCTTCACCGAAAACAAATTTTTCATTTGTGAATCTTGCATATGGGTCAAAAATTCCCTATCCACAAACATTTGAATGTACAAAACCTGGAAATATGAACATTTGTGAGCAACAAATAATAAAGAGATTTGAACTGTCTGAACAGAAACCCTCCTATCTTTCTACCATCAAAAAAAATGTCAGCATATTCAGATTAAGATCTTGGTGCAAGGATATTGCATATCTAGAACACCACTGGTTCATGGGATGCTGAAACTTTAAATGATGGAAGATTATATTTCTTTAGGAACACTATTCTGAGTAAGACTAACAGGCATATCCAGGCAAGGAAAAGCAAGTCAAGCTATCTACTTGCCTGAGCTTCTAGAACAGTTTACTTTAAATATACATGGGTCCGATCCTTGAAGATGCTCAGCACTCTGGCCCTAATCCTGCAAAGCACTTTAAGAACATGCTTAATTTAAAACACCTGAGTAATCCCATTGGATTAAGCTCATGTACGGGCCACCACGTTTTAAAATCCAAGTAAGGCATTCAAACTGGCTCTTGTATTCATTCATATACTCATTTGTTGCCTAATCCAGAAGCCACATTTGAAAATTGAGCCTTGTACCTATACACACAATTAACTTTGGGAGGGGGGGAAATCTTCATTATTCACACAAAATTTCTATAATTACATATCCTTCTTGTACAGTATGCTTACGTGCTGTATTCCTGTAGGGACTTATTATATATGACTACTGCATGGAGTGAAAATCCTTAGCAATAAGAGTGATTAAACAACTTTCCTTGCTAATGTTTTCCTTGTTTTAACCAGAAAATGTATCCTCAAGTGTCTATTTAATTGTGTCCCTCCTTTTAAAAGCACTCATCTTTCTCAAGGTGAGAATCTCACTCAGAAACCGCACCTCTTGGGAAAAGATTTCCCTTTTTGAAATCACCAGTTATTTCCCTTCCATTTATGGGTTTACCTAAAGAGGATCCTCTTCCCAATGTCCCTCCAATAGGGCTCTGGATGCCACTTTTATTTGGCACATTCACTGGACTGGTTTTACTAGCTGGGAAGAGGCTCTGCGTCGGTGACGTCGGGGATTTGACAGGTTCAGCAGTTTTGGGTCGGGCTGAGAGATTCAGTGGCTGCGCTACTTCATCCTACAAGAGTTTAATGTAAATAATTATTAGAAAAAGACAAATGAAACACATTATCACTTAGTAAGACACAGTCATTTTACACCTCCGAGACAATGCCACATTCTCCTGCAATAATAACAAAAGAAGCTAATTATCTGCCTCCTTGAAGATTCAACGAAAGGAAACCTCATTAATTTCTCTGTGTTATGCTTCTATTTACATTAACTGTGTGGCTGGATCATTCTTTTTGCCAAATTAAAATTTGAATTAGCTCACATTACAGATTAATTTCCTAATGTGTTTTCAGAGATCTAAATTAACCCAGGGCATTTACAAAGAATTATTTAAAATTTCCAGCAGCTCAGTAAGGCTTTTGTGCTGGTTCTGTTTCAAAAGTTCCTGGGACTATAAATAAGCTATGTTGTTAATTTTTTCATATATTAGAAATTAAACAAATATCACTGATCAAGGGAAATATTTAGAGCCCTCTTTTACATTTTTGGCCCACACACGGATAACACTGCCATTTCTGCACACCTTTCATATATCTTTTTTGGGTGCACACTCTGCATGGGATATTAATCTATGCTCTCTTCCTATCATTAAAAAGGAAGTTTTGCAGAGAATGTAAATATACTGCAATCATCTATGCACAGTATTCAGAACTTAAAATATATAACATTTTCTACAATTTAATTTTAAATATTTTATTATTCCACTGTCACATGTAATTTTGCCATATTTTATGTAGAATTAAATATTACATTTCATGTACATGAAACAAAACATAGTGAAACATGAAACGCAACACAGTGGTCATTTTGTAATAATTTCTACCAAGTTCGAACACTATTGTATCTGTATCTTTAATTTGCAGTATGCAAGCAACATGAAGATGGAGAAAATGCCTAAATGTGTAAATTTGGTATAGACATAGATAGCTCTGTAGCCAAATAACTGTGGAAGACATTCATACTCTTTGACATACATTTTGTGTCAGTGATATGGGAGAATGAGTCCAATTTTAACAAATGTCTAACTTTGGGAAGAGGGAGAATCTAAGTAAGTCATTTCTTTGATCAAGATCCACCTTTCACATGGCCATCCTCTCCCCGTTCTTAGGGCATGTCCCCCTTGCTTAGCTTGTTAAGCAGCCAGCAAGTCAGAGCATTCTAAAAACAGAATACTGATTTTCTGTAATTAAAATGAAAGAGCCAAATGAAGAGCTCTCTCATTTAAAATACACACAAAATATGCTGGATGTAAGGATATGCTAAAATATGCTGGATGTAAGGATACATAGTCTATATTTTAGAAGACAGCACTGAATACTATGAAGTTTAGAAATCTATGACAGAATACAATAATACACTGTTTTACCTCATTTTCCTCCTTACTAGCGAGTAGTGATTCAGCAAAGTACATCTACTCATATATAACACATTCAATATGCCAGCATAACAAATAGGTGCGGATTTATAGTACCTTCACATCTCCAAAGTTAATATTATTTCTGTAAAATTGCAGGATATATTTTCTCCCCTATATTAGTTGCTAATTGCAAACACAGTCCCTGACTTTGCAAATCAGGCAGACACATGTACCCGTGGAGAGCCCAACTGAAACCAATGGAGCTCTGCAGGAATGCAGGGGGCTGCCTGCGCAGACCCAACTGCATGTTCATGTGCTTTGTGGCCATGATACAGCAAGCTGTGTAACCCTGCAGAGCCCTGGTGACTTCAACAGGGTTCCATGTGGACCCAGGGCTCATCCTGGGCTAAACTGCTTGCTGGTTGAAGGATTATGACCGTACGCACACAAAAGCTTATGCTAACATGCTCAATGGTCAAATAACTTTGTGCCCAGTAGTAACGATCCTGTGACAAATGAAAATTCATTGCTTTTGCACACCTCCAGAATCTTTTTGTTTGTTCCTCCATATCAGACTTCATCATTGATTTGAAATAGCTGTAAGGTTGGAAAGCTTTCTGGACACTGATGTGAAATCCCAACATTATTTTTTGAAAACTTTGACTCCTATAAAATAATTCTATTAGCCCTATTAAATACCAGTGCATGTATGTTGTACCAACCGATGGCTAAACACAAAGAAGGAATGTACGGTTTATTAAGAAATGCATGACAGTTAAAACTGCTGTTCACTGTCTGGGTAACAGAATTCTCAAAGAGAGCACTCGAGCACTACTTTATTGGAGTGGTTTTAAATTATTCATTAATTTTTCTTTTATGATAACCCCGTCATACTTCTCTACATGAAAACCTTGGAATTGACCTCTAATATTTTCAATACAATAGTGTGCTTAATAAAATAAGTATAAAAAGATTTTTATTAACATATACTTGCAGTCCATTCAAGTAAAATTGTGTAGGGAAACCCCCAAGAATTTGCCTGTGGTCAAGTCAGTAATCGAACTCAGCTGGCCAACGAAACTGGAATGGTATTGGCTTTAGTTCAAGCAGATATGTGTTTACATTTAACCAGGGAAAATTTTGCTCATCCAGTAACGGTTTGGTTTGGTGTAAATCCATTTGGCTCATTCACTTACAAAATTACTTTTTCACATTAATGTACTCAATAGCATGTACTCAATCCTCTAAATCACTGGTGTTTGGTATCACTATACTATAGCAACTTTGCTTAAACATTTTGCCTCTACTTTGGCTGCTTCTGCATCGACCTCTAGAAACTCAACGTATGTGGCAAATCTCACTAACGGCTCTGAAGAACAGCACTGGATTCCGAGAGGTGAAATATTAGACTAATATGTATCCACAGTTAAGTAAAGTGGACGCTTTGCTAAACAAATGCTGGATCAGTCCATAATGGAATAGTTTTTATTTATTAGTACTCTCAACATAGCACAAAAGTGTAGTGGAAATTTATCAGCTCAGGCAGAAATATCTACTCACTCACACTTTACCATGATGATTGATGATAATGAAAAAAACAATATTTTTACTCACCTGTCAAAAAAATAAAATAAAATAAAATAAAATTCTCACCCCAAAAGAGTAGAATCTTCCCAGCATGATTTGAGACATGATTGTGGGTCTATAGGATTTTTTGTTATTCTCAAGGAATGTTTTTTTTTCTTGTGGAAAACCAGTTTGTGTCCTCCATAGTTCAGTTTAATGTCTTTATATTTGTCGTGCTAGCTAATCAAATCAATAGCATGTCCAAACATTTTCCCACAAACTAAGAGTTTTGTAGTTTGAAGCAATTTGTTTCTCAACCTGTTTGGCATCGTGAAATCCAATACAACCACAGCAAAACACAGCAATAAAGGCAACCCGGTACCACCCACAGGTACCAGCTGCAGCACAAAGTTGGAGGGGTGCATCATGTTCATTTCAAGCTGCTGCCAAGTGCCACGTTCTAGCTGCCTTGTTCCAAGCAACTGAGAATAAGCAGGCAAAAGCATTCAGCAATGGCGCAAAACCGACAAGGAGCAGCCTCGTCGTCAGCAGCTGTGTGAAATCAACAAGAGGCAAATCAATCTGCAGTGACACAGTTTTTCTCCCTGGAGCCCTGATTTACATTTTTATTTCTATGTGGAGGCTTTTTCCAAAGTTGTGTAAAAGGTGCAGCCTGGGAGTTGTGAAATAATTAGAAGGGCTACGGTCCCTCTGGCCCTCACAATGTAAGTTAGCACCAGCTTTCCGAGGCATAGGTTGCATTTCGTGCCTTATTTGAAATCATGTAATAAAATAGATACTATTTATACACATTATCAAATTAAAAACTGATTCCTGAAGATACTGAATTTGAGGGATGAATTTTCAGTACTGGATATAGAGAGGAAGGGGAATGCCTGATATTCTTGTTTCCAAGGAGTGAACACCTGCTCTTCCATTCTCCATGTTGACAGCATACCACTGAAGAGGAATATTTCATTTGGGAATGAGCTTTCATATGGTTGGAATTCCTGCTGTTAAAATAAATATGTGGACGGTGTTGCGCTGCTAATCGCACCACCTCTTTCAAATGCTAAAAAAAATTTCCATCGAAAAATACCTTCACTTGAGTTATAGGGCTGGTCCCTCGCTTTTCGTTTTTCATCCCAGTAGGTGAGAGTGCGCCTGTTGTGTTTGGTGCCTGGGGAGTAGAAGGCATCTTGGCTCCAGGAGAAACCTGCATGCTGGCCAGCTGAGCTGCATAGAGTTGCTGCAAGACAAGAAACAAGTATAGAATATTGCCTGCAACTGTCCTAAGACAGAGATGTGATAAATGTACATCATTCTATCACCTTGCTGCTGCTTCCCTTTTTTCAGCACTTTCTTGTTTGAGGTTTTCCTGCTTGATACTTTAAAAAAATCAGTAGATTTGCAAAATTCTCACCCAGGGCAAGTAACTATTTTTATTAGACAGACACATAATATATATTAATATATTAATCCATTGTCAACAATTATCATGTAAAGGGCAGACGGATAAATATTGTGCCCAGGCTGGTAAACAATCATCCCAATGCTGTAAGCCTGTTTACAAAAACAAAAAACAATCCCCATGAAAAATGTGAAACAGGTCTTTACATAGCAGCATAGCAACTCTCCATCAACAGCAGAATTGTACTGGGAATTGAAGTTGGGATTAATGTGCTACTGAAAAGCACTGCCATGTTTTCTCTTGATATTGTTTAATGGTAAAGTAGGCAATAGGTTATATATTTTCACCCTGATGCAGTCTAACTCCCATTAACACCAATGAGAAGTAGTGGTGTAAATCCCTGCTCATAAAGATGAGGACACAAATACACCCTTAAATATTATCATAGAATTTACACACAACTTCCTCCATTTTTCAGAAGTTTAAGTGAAAAAGATGTGCATTAAAGTCAAATATTCCTAGCATTATGAAGTGTTTACTGAACCAAAAACAAACAGGTTTTAGTTTCCTTCTAATGGCCACCTTTAATCCCTCACCTTGAATTAGCAGTAGCAATAATCTTTCTACCATAAACAGGGGAGGATCCTAATCCCTCTTCCACACATAAATCTGTATAAACTTTGCCTTATTAGTGAAAAAAAAACAGGTGGTTTGTGTGTAATTTCCAACATTACTATCATTCAGATGGACAAATAAAAAAAATTACAGTAATCAAAAGCAGACCTTTCAGCACATGTAATTAAATGAAAGCTTAATAAAGAATAATTTGCAAGAGCCAGATGTGCTTATGTCATAATTGTTGCTTTCTTTGGAACAATTTTTCTAATATAACAAGCCTCTAAAGAAATGAAAGTTACACAATACTATGTGCTCAATGACTCAGTGGCTAGACAAATGCATGCAGAAGGGTCAGAGTCAGAACTCTGGGTGCTTAATGAAAAATTTGACTTTTTTATTTGTTTGTTTGTTTCCCTAAGCCTCCACTACATCCCATCCCTTCAAAATGCCAGGCACAGTCTCCACATGGACAAGACAGGAGCCTTCTGAAATCAGATACATTTAAATATTTAGGTTGAAGTACTGTCTTTTTTCCTCTGCTAGCACTCTAATTTCCCAGTTTTCTGTTCTGCACTGAATAATGAAAATGAAGAATTGTATATAGTAGTAAATGTTCTGCTCTACTGCTGGGATCTTATCAGCTCCCCTTGGCAATGGCATATAAACTAACATCATGTTCTTAGGGTCATTCTTTGTTAGTTTAATAGACTACATTACTATTTGATAGTAAAAAGGCACATTTTCAAATTTCTTGAAGCCTGAACAGTTTCAGCTCAGGATAAATTAGATACTGTATAGTGGAACTGATGACAGAACAAACAAAAATACATCTTTAGGAACAAGCTGATTGTAACAGGAATGTTTGGAGTTTAGTGCTTTTCTCTGTCTACTACACAGCTGTCAATACTGCGAGTTAGCCACAAGAGCATTCATAACTACAATGGCAGTACAGACAGCATGCTTCAGAGCCAAAAGATGGCTCATCCAGATTCTGCTTAAAGTAGCCTAGAAGTTCTACACCGGATATTGCAATTTTAAGGTCTGGGAAGGAATTTTCCTCCAGTTGCCCACTGACTTTAACACCAACATTTGGGGGGGTGGGGTTGCCTTCCTTTTGAGCATGTTGTGAGGGTGAGAAGGCTGGATGAAAGTTACTCTCCTCACATCAACAGAGACTTTCATACAGGATGAAGGCAGCAGTGTGAACAGTGATATTGCAGCACTTTCAGTTTGTAGCCCAGTGGACAACCATTGATAGAG
Organism: Lepidochelys kempii; assembly: GCF_965140285.1. NCBI lineage: Eukaryota > Metazoa > Chordata > Testudines > Cheloniidae > Lepidochelys > Lepidochelys kempii. The sequence continues at coordinate 32,369,750 of NC_136385.1, read as the reverse complement.
ATGTATTTGTTGCATCCTCAGGGCAGAGCAGAAGTCCTTGCAGTAGAAGTCTTGGCCTAATGTCTCATGTCTCTGAGTATGCAGAAGCAAGTCTGATTTTCTAGTGAGAAGAGGACTAATTCGTAATTTGTAACTTAGCAGCTGCTCCTCAATGGGGGCTGGGCACTGAACTTCCCCCAAGTCTTCAAGGATGAGCAAAGATAGTAACAAGGATTATGGGCCTGTATGGGAAATTGCTTGAGTGGAGGTCTGCTAATGTTAAAAATTTAATAAAGTTGCCTTTATACTGTAACACTGTGTTGACAATTTTATGTGCTAAGTCATATGTCTGGAATTGTTTTACCTGGCAGTGTTGTAAACTTGTCCTAAGCATAACAAAAATAAAAAGGCATTGTATATATGAACTTTTTGGTTTGGTACATGCAAGACCAAGTTTTTCCAGAAATAGAGGCAGAGCTCGAAACCACAAAAATTCACCCTGGTGCCTTTGTCATTTGGGCAGAAAAGTTGGGTAACTACACATAAATACCTGCATGTCTGAGGGATTAGGCAATCTGAATTAATATGTGCAAATAACAGATCTGTTGGTGCAAACAGATCTTTTTGCAAACATAATTGTACATTCCCCTTTGAAAATATGACCTTAAATAGCAATCTAGGAGTGTACATAGAGTAGATCGGGCAATGAAGAGTTTATAAGGAACTTCAAGAAAAAAAATGTGAAGGGAAAATGAATGTAGGCTGTTAGATTTTAATGTTCTGGAGTGAAAGTTTCTAAAGAAATCTTTCAATTGAAATGCTAACTTGTTAGCTATTGACTAATGACTATAAAAATGTATTAACCTACCCCAAAATAATGATTTTTAAGATGTATTAGTCAGCCACCGCAGTAACTATTGAGTCACAGCAATTCTTTTCAGTCCGGTTACTTATAAATTTAAAGCAACTCTAAATATTACTGCATCCATTTACGTTAGCACATAAAACGATAGTTATTTACGTAGCTGGAGTGAGAATATTATAAGAGCAACTTAAACATTGAAAGGTTGTATGGTAACACCCATTGTTTCATGTTCCCTGTGTATATTCCACTGCATGCATCCAATGAAGTGAGCTGTAGCTCACGGAAGCTTATGCTCAAATAAATTTGTTAGTCTCTAAGGTGCCACAAGTCCTCCTTTTCTTTTTTTAAACATTGAAACATACTCTCTTTTCAACCTCTCTCTATTACTTCCAAAACCTAACAGTTTAAAAACTGCTGATTTACAAAATAAGACTCTAGATTACATGCTCTACTAGTGGGTTCAGATTCATCAAGTACTCAAGACCCAGTTTGTATCATACATTTAATAGCCCAGATTCAAACCAAAGTCAAAATATTCAAAAACGGGTACCTATAGTTAGGTTCCTAAAATCCTAATAGGCCCTTTAAATATAGGTGAGCCCAATTTTCAAAAATGCTGAGCACACAGCAGCTCCTTTTGAAGTCAGCGGGAGCTGCTGGGTGCTTAGCACTTTTAAAAATCAGAATTTTTATAAACTGGTTAAGGCTCCAAAATCCATATTCAGGTCCCTAAGCAGGGAGCTCTGGCTATATCTTAAAGCTACATCCAGGAAGCACTAATAGTACCAACCCTGCTTTGGAAAGAACCCCTACAGGGTTTTCTACTACCAACTTGAGTGAAATTGGCCTATATTTCTAAGCATTAAAACTGAGTTACATAATACAATTGTGGTTATTCCCTGCTTTACTAAACAGAAACTACCTAGAGCACTGAATATTTCTATTTTAATTTCATTAATATTGTGAAAAACTTTACGCATATCCAAACATTACCTGCAATAAATCAATCGGATGATAATACTGAGCTCTTCTGCAGTGCGTTTCATCCAAGGATCTTGAAGGATTTCAAAAGCATCCACTAACTAAGCCCCACAACCCCTTTGTGAGATACATAAATAATAGGCAAAGATCACTATGCCCATCACCAAAATATAGACATGTCTGGGTGGAACGTAAGGTGCTTAGGCCTACTCAGTTCCTTCACTAGTAGTAGGCTCTAGTGACTAGCCACACAAGAACTTTCTCATTAATGCAGGCTTCCCTATACCCCTCATCACTTTTCACCTTGCACTTACACACACAACACCCTTCACTAGCACTCTACTGTGCTAATATGGGCAAATCACATAACCTTTCTGTGTCTTAGATTTCCTCCATCTTTAAAACTAGAATGATGATGCCTACCTCATATTGTAGCGCTTTCAGGCTAAATGAATGCAAAGAGCTTTGAGAGTCACAGATTGTAGGTGCTATAGAAGTACAAAGTAGTGTTGTTGTCATTAGCTTCATTATCATCAAGCTTTGTTGTTTCACTTATCTGGTGTGGGTGTGTGTGTAACAGAGTTTTGATAGGCAGACAGAATATGTTTTTACACACATATAGTCTTAAGTGTGATATCACTGAAAGGCCTCATGAATGGCATGTTTCAAGAAGGTATTAGAATGAAGAGAAGGTGCTCAACTTCTGCATTTGAGGTAGGATGTTGCTTCAGGCATAACAGAGCAGTGTGGAAATAGGCACAATTGAGAGAGTGGGAAGAGATGGAGAGCGCAATTAAACTTGTATGGAGCCAAACTATGGGTTTGAGAGGGAAAGTAAGAGGAAATGAGATTAGACATACAAGCCAGAGCAGATTTGTGTAGAACCTTAAATGTCTGGACTAGAAGCTTTAAGTTTAATGCTGATGATGAAGAGGAACCAGGTCACAATGGTCCAAGTGCTGGAAGAGAAAAATAATTTTTGTAGCAAAATTTCAAAGATACCGAAGCAAAGCAAGATAAGATGCAGGGAGGTCAGAGGAAGGCAGTCACCGTTCCCAAGGTGAGAGAGAATCAAAACACAAATGAGGGTTGTAAAGGTCAGATGGAGTGGAAAAGATAGATTTGAGAAATATTCAGAGCCAGCGGGATTCAGCTGGATACGTGGGAAAGAAGGAAGAAGTGTTTCTAAAAACATATAGGTTTCTACTCTCTTGTACAAGACGATTCACAAAGTAAATGAAAATATCCATTCCTTCCTATGTATTTGTACAGTGCAATATCTCCTAAGGTGTGAGAAGTATTTTGGGGTCTGAACAAAAATAAGAAATTCTAAGCTTGCTGCTTAACTTTAATGTCTTCTCTTAACACAAACATAAATCCTATTTTATATCTACAAAGAATATGTTTGCTACAGTTAAAAACAATAAAACTATAGAGCCTCAATTGAGGAACCTTATTTGTCAGAGTTCTAAATAAACTGTGCAATACTGTAATATCTTATTTACAGAGATGAAAGTTCAGCCTTTGAGACAATGAGTAATTCAGTTTCAGAAGGAAAAAATTCTGTAGGGATGACTGCAAATGCATTATGGCACTTGATGTGGTTGTTTTTTCTTATATAGTGCATTTAGCTGGTAGTGTTGCAGAGCTATAACTCCAGAATTTTCCTCCAGGATGTACACCATACATTCATAATATAACATAATAACTCTCTAATCACAAAGACAGGACTTATAAAGCCTAGCTACAACAGCAACTTCTTCAATACAATACCAGTGCACTGTTCAGCAAAAAAAAAAAAAAATCTCTGATGGACTCATTTTTTTATTATTATTTATTTTTGCCGTGGCATCCAAAAGGTGCTAGGTGCTGTACAGATACAATGAAAGACAGAATCCCTGCTCCAAACAGTGTTATTTCTATTGGAAGGAAAAAATGTGTTGTGCTTAAATCACTCGATTGGGTCTCAGAAAGTATGGGGTCAATTTCCCAGTTCAACCACCTGTGTGACCTTGGGCAATTCACTTAGGGCAAACTTTTCAAAAGCATCTCAGTGATTTAGGAGCCTAAGTCTGATTTTCAAAAGTGTCTTGGGCACTTAGGACTCGAAGTCCCACAATTGAAAAAGGTTACCCATTATCCCTCTGTGCCTCAGTAAAATAGGGCTACTCTGTAAAATTGAAATAATAATACTTCCTATCTTTGTCTGCCTTTTTATTTAGACTGGTAGATTCTTTGGGTCAGGAATGTCTTTTACTCTGGGTATGTACAGTGCCTTGCACAATGGGGCCCTGATCTCAGCTGGGACCTCTCAGCTCTACTGTAATACTATAATTAATAAGAAATGGGAAAGAGGTTAGCTATGTAAACAAAGACTATCACGAGGTTATTTTACTTGTTTGTTTATAACAAGCTGCCTTTGTCTAGAGCAGGGGTCTCAAACACGCGGGCTGCGGGCCACGGGCCATTTTCTGCAGCCCGCCAGCTCCCTGCCTGCCTGTGCTGCCCCCGCGTCGCTCCAGGAAGTGGCCTGCCCCTCGTGCACACTGGGCCGGAGCCGCCCCCCAAACCCCTCCTGCAGCCAAACCCCCTGCCCTGAGCCCCCTGCTGCACCCTGCACCCCTCCTGCACCCCCTCACAGGGCCTCACGGAAGGGGTGGAGTGGAGGCGGGGCCGGGCAGCGGAGTGGGGTGGTCAGTGGTGCGGCCTTCGGGCCAATGTACTTGTCCTCATGTGGCCCTCGTGGTCATTTGAGTTTGAGACCCCTGGTCTAGAGAGATTTGCATAGCGTTTTGTCCCCAAATAAACTAAATACAGAGTCCTTAGAGTCAAAGGTGAGCTTAAGGAAAATGGTATCCAGAGATACAAGCTAGCCCAAGAAACCCATTAGCGCATAACCATGTGACAAACCCAGAGGCAACTCCAAAGGTCCTATGCTACTGCCTGTGGAGTCTGCCAAGGAATCAGATGCTGTCGCTAGAAAAATATCTTCCACAGCTCTGCATCTGCAATCTGCATTCCTTCCGTCGAAAAAGAGGAGGAAAGGCGCATCTATAATTGCTTACACTGATTATTTGATTAAAAAAATCTCAGCGCTTGAAAAAGCAAAGCATTTTTTTGTGTGAAAACATCTCCTAAAAAGAAAGAGAGAAATATGTTTTATTTTAAAAGTACATGTTTTCTTTCATTTTACAGTCCATTTGCACAGATGTTACCTATTAGAACTGTAGATACTATAAATGTGTGTGTTTATATAGTAAGTTAAATATGAGTTAAATATGGTTGTACAGGTGTAAGTGAGAGCAGAATATGGCCCACACTATTTGTACTCTTATAAAACGCACAAGGGATGTAAATGAACAACATTTCGATTCATTAACATATTATTTATTACATTTAGCTCAGAAAATCCCACTAAACCTAAAAATTTGGTTGTGGCTTCACTGAAATACAATTTTAAAATATAAAGTACCAACAAGTAAAGGACTTCACTTTAACTCATATGCTTATTATATACAGTAACCAATGAGTATTTGACTTTAATTAGGTGTATAACTGAAGTGGCACTGATTGCAGCACATATATAGAAAGGTGGAGTTGCAGTTAGGAAAAATTTTTAAAATGATAAATGTTAAAACAATAGGTAAGAGCATACTTCAAAGGTTTAATTTGTCTAAAACCTATCAATTTCCTATATCACAGCCATATGCTTCCTTTTAAAAAATATTTCCTTGATTTTCTTTCTTTTGCTGTTTTTGTGGGGAGTTAACCCTACCTACCCCTTTTAATATCTACAGTGGGGACTGAGAGATAGGACCATTCTGATTTTACAGATCCAGCACTGCACAAAGAGTTTGCATGGTGTAGTATATAACTTACTGCTACACCACTTTTCACAATACTGCGCCAAACACCTTTGAAAAAAGGCCTTTAGGTGAAACACAAGCCGACAGCCAATGAATTATTGTGACTAATGTCATCATAACAAAGGCTGTTGCGCAGATTATTAATGAGTTTGCTGGCTAATGTGCTTGCAAATTTATTACAGCCTGCCATTTGCAAACAAACTAACTGCCTTTGTGAGAATACAAATGATACATTTCATGTTCATGGATGGAATCTGCTCCTATGTTTCTATTTGTGCACCTTCTCTGAACACAACAGTTTACTGAAGTCTCAATTGGAAAAATTGCCATCTACTGGATTAAGAGGTTAATGAACACTAGTTATTCATATTCATGCACTTTTTTCTTTTCTATAGATACCAGTAGGGTTGGGTGTGTTTTAATCTTTGTGACTGCTACTCAACATATGGCATAGGAACAGTCTCCTATGGTTCTCAAAGTTATTCAATGCATGGATTCTTAGGAGAACATATAAATCTAATTTACTATTTCCATCAAGCTGCAATGCAACATGTACTTAGACCTCACTACCATTCCACCAGCTTTTTTTACCGACTACATTCCCTTTACTACTCTGAACAAAAAATACCCTCAGAGCTTCCAAACCCCTGCTGCGGACAATGGTCAACCTGTATTAAATTAAAACAAAAATGTAAATATTTTAGATATTGTAGTTTCTATTGTTTTAATACTGCAGAGTCAATGTCCCCTCATGTAAAATAACAGCTTTACTTTGTTAAAAGGACCTGACTTTAAGTGGACCATAGAATATTTAGGTCTCTTTGTAGTCCTTTGAAGGAGTTATCTTATGTTTTTATGCCCATCATAGGTCAAAGGTTCAAATCAGCACTTCTTTCTGTCACTCCTTATATATTTTACTATAATTTACAGCTCAGCAAGAGGACTCATAAAACAAAAGTGTCTATTTTACTTCAGCAACTAATTGTAGCTAATCAAAGCTTTCCAGCAAAACAACCCAGCATGAAACTCTGCATGGAAAATATGCAGAGAACAAAGCATTTTGTCAAATAACACATCTCATGATGTAAACACATAAGTCTCTTATAGGAAATTTTATCACTTCCACATTATCGGCACACAAAAGAAGCATTCTTGTCGCAGTCCTGGTGCGACTGTGGAGCCATCGTCATTGGAAACAAGAGCCTGATTAGGTTCCCACACAGATATGAATAGGCTTTCCTTTTTTAGTGTAATGCTGCCTTTCTTATTTCTTAAACAGACTGGTAATTGTGACCAGAAAGACACTGAATTGTGTTTGGACGACATTTGTTTCTTCATATTTTTTTTTTTAGCTACACAGTGACACCAATTATTCCATATGGTTGTCCTCTTCTGGAAAGTCTGAGTTAATCCACAGCTGTGAAGATGAAGAAGGACTCAGCAGGCTCAAACTCTGTCAGATCTCTTGTCTGCTAATAAAGTCCACAGCCTGCTGGACAGATGTTTAAGAGGATCTGTTAAATAAGTCAGAGACAAAGATCCTGACCTCTACTGGGGAAAATTTTATTATTCCGGAAAGGGGCATAATTGCAACACATTAACAATTAGCTGCACCCTATCTATTCTTTATGGTTTTTGATTTCTTGCCTCGGCTTTTGGAAGAAACAGACTACTGCTACTTGTTCAGAGAACCGTAATATAATGGGGCCTGATGCAAATATTAGTGACTGAATTATCACATTGCCAGGCATTCTGAAGAAATGATATAATTCTTTGTCTTTGATTCATTCTTGAATACTCTGACTCACATATTTTGTATCATTGCAATATATATGTATGGTTTCATTTGTCACAGTATGTATTTCTACTGAAAGAGCCCTAATTAATAATGCCAGCTACAGTGCATTAATTTTAAAGTTTAGTGTAATGGGAAATGTAAACTAAAGATCAAATTAGCATTTGACTAATTTTTCTTTAAATGGTATTAACATTGCTTGTATTTAAATTAAGGCAGTTACAGCAAATATACTTCTGTCCAAAAACTACAGCTGCTGTGATGGAATATAATGTGGAGTGAAACACTAGTAGGCATTCTGCAATAATATCCATTTATTTAAGTACCAATTAACTTCTGACTGTCTGTCCCTGTGCTCCTCACCACGGCATGGCAGAGCATAGGCACCAAAGCCCACTCTGATTATACTGGTGTAAATTTAGAGTAACTCCACTGAATTCAAATGTAATTGCAGCAGTGTAACTGAGAGCTGAATTTGCCTCCAGGCATGTGTGCACCAAGGTGCTCTTAAGATCATTTCCATTTTGTTGGGGTTTCTATTGTACATCTTATTCTTTTGACCTCTTCCTGCTTTGAAGGAATGCTGCAGAAACTGCCCTACATGCATAAGTACAGAGAGCTCTCACTTGAGCATCATTTCTGGGACTTAAACTCCTTAAGTACCAAATGACTTTGGAATGATTATATTATGACAATTAAATACAATCTCTTAGAAACTGCCTGTTCACAACCAGTTTACGGTAAACTCTGAGAGCAAAGCCAAGAAAGCGTACTTAGCGCTCATATAAACTATCAATAGCTGCCAGTGGCTAAGACAATCAACACAATTAGGCACCTGGCAGTTGCCTCCTTAATACTGTATTTGTTTCCCCTTAGGGAAGTAAAACAGTTGGTTTATTAGCTTTACTGCACCTCAACAAATTTCTAGAGTATGTCACCCCATCACCTTATAAGACTGCTTGATATATTTAATGAAACAGCATCAAAATAGCAATACAAAGATTTACTTCCTGCAAAATAAGATGTATACTTAAATGTATACTTAAAATTTAAAACAGCCGAAGTTCAAACAGCACAATTAGTGCTCTCCTACCACTCGAGAGTATAAATAATGTTGATTCTACTGAAAGAGAATAACTATTCAAGTCACAAGTGCCCAAGTCTGTGATATTTAAATCAGATTTCCCTTTTCTTCTGATGTGACTGAGTCAAAGATCTAACCTTGTAATATGTAGGTACTGCCCCTAAGGTCCCCAGAGAAAAAACTACATTTCTGCCATGTCAGGAAAGAGCAAAGGGCAGGCCAAAAGCTGACCGGGGAAACAAAGTAACAGCTAGGAAAAAAGCCTTTCTGCCCTGCCCAGACTCTGAGGAGCAATTCCCTTGTGAAGCCACTGATGGAGGGTGAGGCAAAAAAAACTCACTGACTTGCGGCTGTGTCTCACCTCATTTCACTCATTTTTTTTTTTCAAACAGACTGAATGTTGCTCTGCCGAGAATATGATGCTAAGCCACTTTTCCTGTAGAGTTTTTAAACTGGGCCTCTGAGAAAGGGTTTGATACAATTCAATGACTGAAGTAATACCTTTGTCCATCTGAGCATTAAATGGCCCATTGAAATACAGCTTAGTTAGAAAGAATTTCAGTAAATGGTACTTTCTAATTTATTTTTTCCCTCTCCCAACAGATTACAGCCTGGCTCTGAAAATGCAGCTCAGCCACTTTTCGTTGCCCCTCAGGTCAGCCCTTTAGCCACTGTTAATTAAATATGACCCCCCTTACAATACTAGAGGTTAAACGAGAGCAACAAATTGTTCCTCAGTATATTACCTGATGTGCTACAAAAAGCTGTACTCTGTTTATGGGCCCTGTTTTAAATAGTCTTAACAACGAAAATAATATTAGGAGAAGAAAGACCATGCAACTGCTCTTTTCTCTGGCAGCTAGTAATCACAAAACATTAAACACCTATTTCCATGCAATACACCATGCCCATTGTGTTTAAATAACACACATCATAAAGGAAAGTGCTGCAGCAGACAGTTCAGCTTCTAGGAGCACATGCAGCACAAATTTTCAACTTGATAAAGTGACACTATAAATAATCAATGCATAAGTCAGACAGCTTCCATATCTAATATTCTTCCCTGCAGCTATTAGAAGTTTACACTTTTTGTCTCTGGGAGGCATGAACATTATTTCATGTCATGAGTCATATTTTGCTGTGTGTTCCATACAATTTGAGTATACCATGAAGTTGGAAAGTAGCTGAAATTGTCTTTTTCATCCTAATGATTTTAAATGAGAAAAGCAGGTTTTTCTGGAAGCTGTTTGTTTACTGCTTTGTACAAAGTTGACTAAAGTATCCATAGCTATTTGAATATTACATTATTTGAAAGAAAGCTTTTTAACACATGGTAATTAGTCTTGTCTCTATGAGCATGACTCTACTGTAAATACTCCTCCTTGACTATCCTTTTGTCCCAAGATTCCTTGGAAGAAAGCAACCAAGCGATAATTCAGCATTATTGCTGCTTCAGTGCACTAATCGCTTAAAGAGCAGCTAAGACCCTATGCTCACTGCCACAAGGCTCCTACAGCCTCCTGGCCTAAGGCAGGCTTTGTGACCCAGCAGCATCCAGATGTCAAGAGGAATATCCAGGTCCTAATGCAGCATGCCGTTCCTTTCCAGTATGGTCTAAACATCTGTTTCATCTGCTGCCATACAACCTGCTGAATACACTGAGACGGCAGTCTGAATTAGGGAATAGAAATAGAGTGGAACTGAAATACTGAAATTGCCCAGCTCCATGTGGGTTTCACTAAAATACCTGCAGGTAATGTAAATGCTTGGTACCCAAAAACCTGGGTTTGACTATTCACTATACCAACTGTAATAACCTGGAAAAAATCCTAGCCAAATAGTAGAGGGGGGGAAACACGAGAGAGTGAGCAAGCCTTTACATACTGTAAATTCCACAGTGGTCACCGCTTTTTCTCATAGTGAGCAAATGTCATAACTCCTTGATTAACTTGCCTTGTTAATTTTCCCTTCTTTGATGGTGTGAACAGAGCGGGGGAAAGCCAAAGGTATACACAGTATGTAAATTGGTTGTGAAGGTTATGATTACTGCTCTGTATCCAAAATACATAAAAGCTAAGGTTAACACATGCTTCTATTAGGTATTTATGATTCCTTGCAGATAATGGCTCAAGAGTTTTAAATATCACTGAGCATCTTTTTATCTAAAAGATAATAATTAAAATAGAAAGATGATCATGGGACATGACAAAAGGAACGAGCATTTTAGGTGATCTGTCTCAGCCCTTCCACTAACTCAGGGAGTTGCACAAAATGAGTGCACCACAACTAAGGTGGGTCAGAGTTTGTCTGGGGCTTACCAGGGAAGGACAGCTCTGCTTTATGGTGGGGGGAGGGAGAGGGAGAGAGGACAGAAACTGCTGTAGAAAAGGTGCTCGGTGGCCAGCTTTGAAGCAATGACTCACCCCCGCCACCCCAGGAATGTGAGGTGCAAAGGGCATAAAGGTACGAAACCTGGTTGGGGCAAGTCTCTTTGTTCCACACAGCGAGTAAGCCAGCACCCATCCTCCCTCCCCTAGTGGAGGCAAATGGCAGGATGGGTTAGGACCTGCTGTGGGCATTATGCTAGTCACTCCTTTTAAATGGGGACTGGGAAGGAATTTTTCCCGCACTACCTGAACTGGCTTCGGTGCAGTGAGGTTTTTTCGCCTTCCCCACAGCGGGTGTGAGGGAGGACCTTTCCTGGTGAGAAGAAAAGGTGGTAGGCCACATGCCGCAACTTATTTTGTAAGGTTGGGTGGATGTCCAGTGCAGGTACTCCATAGGGAAGGCAGCCAGTGACCAGATAAATGGTCAGGTAAAGGACTTAAAAGGAGGTACTGGAGAAAGGAACAGAATGGGGAAGGGGGTTGGGGACTCCCCTGATTGGTATGGCAGGGAGCCAAACCCTCCCCCGCCCCTTCTCATAGCCCTCCTTAACCCTCTTACGAGGGTGGTGGATGGTAAGGTACAAGCCAAGCCATAGGTCAGCTGGGGGACCTGGATGGAAACAAAAGGGGGGGAGTGAAGCCCCAGAGAATTGATTTGAATAAGCATGGATTAAATAAAGAGGGCCTGGTGGAAGCCCCGGAGAATTGATTTGAATAAGCATGGATTTGCCTGCACTGTACACTTTATCTGCCAGGTAGTCCCAGACACCTATATATTAAAGTTGCGGCCCAATTAAAATCCATTGCAAGTGTCTCCGGTCCTTCTTGTGGTGTACCCAGACAATGGCAATAAAGTCCTTCCTAAGCACAAAGGTTTGTATTCCTTCAAATAATGCTGTAATTACAATGCTGATTCATAGCTACGTCACAGCTCTCGTAGACTATTATTTACGTTGCACAGGGATGAACAAGATGACTTATTTCTGATTTAGGTGACCCTATCAGACAGCACAATATATCACAAAATTTGGGATGGAGCAGTCAATCTCTAAGTCCTGCAAAATCTTACATAGTAGCTCTGACACTATTGCATACAACCATTATACATTTGGTACAGTAATGTCTAAATAAATCAACAGTTCTGGTACTGTGGAACCTAGTAGTCTATAGAGCAGCTTCTGTCTCAGTACTGAGACAGAATGCTGGCTGGCAGTTGTAGCTTATTCCAGGACTTTTAGGATTTCCAGAGACTTGTTTTGTTAACCAATTAATCTAAAAAGTTGAAAACTAATTTCTACACCTTCCATGGATGCTCCATGGATGTCTTTTTTAGATTTTTTGTTTGTTTTTGTTTTTAGTGTCAATTCAACATGAGCAAAATTGCGGACAACTCCAAAGTTGGAGGGGTAGCAGACACATAGAAGAGCAGAATGAAAGTGCCCCGGGGAAATTACAGCAGTGGCAGCTGCAAACTATGAGGTGGGATTTGTGATACGCAGTAATTCTACATCCAAGGAAAGGTACCAAGGATGTACAGTAAGCTGACAAATTGATTGTAATTATGAAGCTTTGTATTTCATAATTTAATGGATTTTCATACTTTTGCCTGTAATACAAAATGTACATAGGATTGGATGATTCAGGGGATTGGTAGTGGGGTATGGTTACTAGTTTGATTCTAGCTCATGTAAGTAATGACTAAAAACTGGTATCGTCTGATGGCTATACAGTGGCCTATGTGAAATGAATTAGAAGGGACCTGAGAACTGCATTACTTTCCTAACCCAAAAGGTGAAGTTATCAAGTCAGGAGTAAAACACGTGCCTGTTATGGAGAAAGATGTGCAACTGCTGCGTGTTTCATGGATATTTCTAGACCTGCCAACCTGGCACCAAAATCAGGGAGAAAACAAAAAAAGTGCAGTAACAGACAAAAGCAATAGAAAGCTGTACATATAAAAACTGAACAGCACAAATATCTTCTGGATATATATACGTGAGGCTCTGAATCAGGTTTGGGAGAAAGGTGTAGAATACATAGCTGGCCTCTCAGAATGAGCAGATAGCACACACAACTATTGCTTACATCAATATTTCCTACAACTGTGTAGACAGAAAAAATTAGTCATTTATTTACTAATGATGCTGAGAGGCAAAACTGATATAATTAAACTTCTACAGGCTCCCATGAGAAAACAAGAAGTCACTACTCCTACAAGTGGATGAGAATCAGGGAAGAGAAAGAGTCCCAGTTAAATTACCTCACTTTTAAGCCCATGTGGTGGTGTCTCCATCTTGTGAGAAGACTCTGAAAGTCACAATTAAGAGGTATGTTTTCAAAGTGCAATTTGCAGGTTTAAGCTATATAACTTATCTACTACTGAAGAGCCACAGAGAGTTCACACTGTAGTTCACAGCCATGGCATTATTTTCACTAGCAAAACTGGAAGATGACAACTAGGGATATAATAAATATCTACTGGCTCTACTGATCAGGAGAAGCTTTATCACTCAGCTGGGGCACATCTGGGAAAAAAGTCATTCAGGTGCATCTCTAGCATCCCATTCAATTAACATATCATTAAAAAATGGTTTTGTCCCCTCTCAGCATGCTGTGTTACCTGATAAGTCAATATATTTTCAACATAGATTTAAATGCAAAAAACAGTAAAATGTCTTCTTTGTGAACCATAAAACAGCCCTAGTTAAAAGCTATTTTTAAACTTTTAAAATAATTACATTATGGGCCATTTGCAGATCTCTCATACAAATTTCTTACTGTATATTTAGAACTTACATGCACTTTCAAACAAATTATTTGTTTTAAATAATTTTAAAAATTAAGAGCAAAATGGGCCTCTACAATTACCCCTGCAATTGTGTGTGTATAAATTCCACAGTTGCACATCAAAATCAAGTAACTGTAAACCCAGTTACGAGTGTTGTGTATGAATGCATCTTTGACCTGCAAATGAAGAATTTACAAAGGCAGACTCTGTGGGGCCTGTTTCAAAATGTGGTCTGAAATTTCCTCTGTGTGTTCTCTTCAGTATTACTCTGCTATTTTTTACCCAAATTTTTCTTTCTATGAACACAGGAATTCACACACCAGCTCAGACCACTGGTCCACCTAGTCTAGTATCTTTCCTCTGACAGTGGCCAGTCAGAGGACAGTGCAAGAAATCTGGTAGTGGATAATTATGGAATAATCTGTCCACTCCAGTTAGTTAGTAGTTGGTTTACTCCCTGAAGTACATATCCCATTTTTATTCTATCTAATATAACTGAAGGTGTTCTCATTATCCACATGTGTAGTCTTTTTGTAATCCTCCCAAGCACTGATATCTTGACTCAATATCTTGTGGCAATGAGTTCCAAAGTCTAATATTACACCGTGAAAAAGTATTTCCTTTTATCCATTTTTAATTTGTTGTCTTTTGATTTCATTAATGTCCCCTTATTCTCACATTATGGGAAAGCTCAAACAGAAGAGCTCAATTTTACCTTTACTACACCATTATTCATACACCTTTCTGACATCTCTATCTAAATGTAACAGTCCAACTATGTTCAGTCTCTCCTCATATAGCAGTCTCTCTGTGTCATTTTGGTCATCCATCTATAAACACTTTCTATTTCTTCTATATCTCTTTTGAGGTGGATAACTAGAACTGCATACTGTATCACAGGTGAAAACATGCCATTGATTCACATAGTGGTATTATGATACTTCCAGTATTATTTTTATCCTATTCTTTATACTTTTTAACACCTTGTTTGCTTTTTGACCACTGCTGTACAGGTAGCAGAGGTTTTCATTATGTAGCCCAACTTTTTCCTGAGTGGTTATAGTTAATTTAGAACTCAGCAAGTTGTTCACAATTATTCCTTTCAATGAGCACCACCTTGCTTTTTTCAACATTGAATTTAATCTACCACCATATTACCAGTTCAGCTTAGCTTTGTAAAATCCCTCTGAAGTTCTTCAGTTTTCTCTGGCCTTTACTAATCTGAATAATTGTTGGTTACCTGAATATTTTCCCCCTCACTGTTCAGTCCCAATAAAACTGTAACAAAATTCTAAATATATTAAACAAATCAGATTTGAGGCTGGGACCTCAGGACACCTCACAATTAAGCTTTTTTCCCTGTTTAAAAGTGATAATTTATTTTGATTCTATTTTCTACTCTCTCTCAGCAACTATCCTCCTTTATTGCTTCCAGGAAGTTCTGCAGCTCTACCAATTCATGGTCAGTGTTCCTACTTCTAATATTCTGAAATAATATTTTGTTACTTGTTTTTATGTCTGGCTATTTGCTGTATAAATTCCACGTTAGCCCTCCTAATAGGGAAGTATTTTTAAAACATTGTATTAAGAAAACGTTACAATCAAACACTAACATACTATACTGCAATTACTTATTTAGGACCAGGTTAATATTTAAAGAAACTGGCTAAAGATTCTGGTTTGCTGGCTGGAGACCCCTCCTCTGCTGAGCATCCCAAAAAAGGGTGACAATTTCTAAATACATATCCTATTTTTGATGCTTCTCTTGTCTATGTACTTGATAGGTAAGCTTTTCTGTTCCAAGGGCTGTCTACATTTTACTATGCCGAAATTTCATAGGAGGAGGGGGTCACATTTTTTCCAATAACATGCAATTCAAAGTCTAGCACCTAACAATAAGAAGAAAATTAATGTGCTCTGTTTAAAATGCAGATGTTTTACTGGAGCATTAAGTAAGCAGGTCAAGGGATCTCTAGGAAGCCAATATTTTGTCATAAAATGAATCTCTTTAATGAATCTCTTTAATAATTTCCATCCAAAACTGTCTAATTTCTACACACAACCACCACATGTGCAAGTATGTTCCCCTTTCCCCAATCGGAGAATCTGGCAGAGGTGAGAGGAAGCAGCTAAGCAAATTCCTGGAGCATCCTAGTGGCAAGTGCCCAGTGCAGGTAATCGTTCAGTAGGGGTCTGGTTCCCTGATAAACCAGAATTGGAAGCAGATTAGGAGACGGCACCTGCTAAATTAGGTGGGGAATGGGGTTGGGGTTCCTAATGACTGGAACAGGGAGGATACAATCCTCTCTTCCTTTCCCTCTTAGCCCTCAGATAAGGGAGGACAGTGGGGTCTCAGCAATGGTACTGAGACCTAGCCAACAGAGTAGGGGGCTGATCGCATCCCTCCCCCACGTTGAATGGATTACAAAGAAGGGATGGGCTGCACTGGATGAGTTATTACAATATAATTCCCAGATGTGTTACTTTATAAAGTTGTAAACCACATTTCTGATGTCTTGTCTTCCTTTCATCCTGAAGTGTATGGGACAAATCATTTAGCTTCTCTACAATACCCTTATCCTCCTGTAGTGATCCCTTTATTCCCAGGAACTCCAGCAGCCCTACCAATTCTCTCCCAAGTGATCCCTTTACTCCCAGGAAGTCCAACAGCCCTACCAATTTCACACTCCTGCTTCTAATAGTCTTAAATAATTTCTTTTTTATTTGTTTTTACATCTGCCTATTTGTAGTTCAAATGGATGTTAGCCCTCCTAATTTCCATATTACATAACACCTGTCAGCACAGTTTCTGCTCCATTCTATTTGTGTCACTGGGATTGGGGTTTTGGTTTTGCGAAGGATTCCTTTTTGTCTTGAATAACTCTTTGAATGTTGCCACTTAGCCATGCTTGTTTTTTCCTTGACTTCCTGCACACTTTTTTTGTTTTGAGTTATATGCATACCTTCTGTGAATCCGGTATGGAATGCTTATGTAGCCTTCAAGCTGAGTCTATGAATGGACAGATGATTCCAATACTTCTTGTGAGACATAAACTCAAGAGTTAGTACAGTTAATATGGTTATCTAATTTTTCAGCCATGCTGATTCTAAAAACATTACTCGCCAAACAAATACACCACATCTTAGACCATCAGAATGGGAGGAACAAAAATATTCACATCTCATCATCTTAAGAGGCTTGCCCCAATGACCCTGATAACTGATTTCTAGAATATTTTCTTGTTTTCTTTTAGCTATGAATTGTCTTTTAGTTTTTGTCTAAACTGGGCTACTTGTAGGAAATGCTTCCTTTGTTTATTCAAAGACCACCCAAAGAAAACAAATGATTTTAACTTCCCAGTCTATGAAACTTTAAGAAATTTTTTCTGTCTTTTTCCATTTTTTTAAATGACTTCCTCTTCTAGATGTTACCATATTTATAACTTTTACTTCAGAGGAAAACTGAGTTATTCATATTACTACTACTCTAACAATTAGCCAGCAAGGGGATGGAGATATGGCAGAGGAATGTCTGTACATGTACAGTGCCCTACTGTATTTACTATCTCCACACAGAACTGCCTTTGTTGCATTGTTCTCCATACTTATGGATCTATAAGTACATTAAAAACGATAACCATTTGGATATGTGAACAACCTTGTACTGAAAATCCTTTTCTGCGTGTAACCTATAGTTCACATTAAAAAGTTTGCTATAAGGCTGTCAGAAATGTAATGAACTTCCAGAAATACACTTCACAGCCAATTCCCAAAAGGTATATACCATATACATGTCGAAAAAGCTTGGAGGGATGCAACTGCCAGCTCTGAGTGGGTTTCATAGCTAGCATGCTCCCCAAAGACACATCACAATTAAAATAAAGTTTTTAAAATTGTGCCAGCCCTCTCATGAAATATCATAGCACTGGTCTATAGGGGACTATTGGTCAGTGTAGCAGTAGCTTATTTGCTTCTTCTGACTGGCTTTGGAGTGGATACACACTGCTGGCATATGTCTTAATAGCCACTGAAAAACAGCTTTTAAAAGTACTTTTGCTTGTGATCAGAGGAAGCCAGTTGTTAGGCTGCATAAACTTTCTGTTCAGATTGAAACACTCAATCTTCCATGTTCACATGGGTTTGAATTTTCATCCAACCTATCCACATTAAAACAAGAGCTGCAGTAAACAGTCTGATATCCAAACTCTATACATATGCGCTTCCTGATGATGAGTGAATTTAAATATTTGTCATTTAGTCTCTTAATACTGTGCCACATCTCATTCTCCCCTCCTGCGCTCTTCTTCATAAAGAGATGAAATCTACACTGCCAAGGTGCAAAGAAATTCAAACTCACCAAAGATGGAAATTAAAGCTGGAGATCAGAAAGAATGAGAGAAAACATAGGGAGCAGGGTCAAGGGATTAAGTATCCAGCCCCAAAAAAACCCAAACTGTGCAAGGAGAAAGTGAAACAGCAACTCACTGACATCATTTTCATTGATACCCTTTCATTACCATTGATATAATTAAACTTGATAACAGAGATATTACACACACGTGCTCACGCACCCATTGAGAAAGAAGAAGAGAACATGTATAAATATTCTTTTAATTTTAATTAAATTTGTCTAATTGTTGCAGGCTTGGCAAGCTTTTAATTTTATTTTTGTATTAAAGAGCTTGCTTGCTCTCTCAAAGCTGCATTAAAACCTCTCTTTCTTTCTTTTTGAGCTTTTTGCCCCACAATTTCTATGAAATAAAATAACACAACAAAAATATTTAAATGACTATTTCCACAAACCTAAATTTGCCATTCCCTTAATTTAGGCCACTACTCACAGTATCATAATAAGAAGCATTCTGTTAATATATGCCCACCCAGAGCTCAGTAGTCTTTGAGTGCTAGATAAAATCATTCTACGAGGCTAATGAAGACAGAAGCTCTGCCTGTAACAATATTAAGTTTGTTTTCTCTAGTGATTCGAAGAGGTAAGCAATCTGTCAGTAATACATTGAGTGAAATTACTTGTCTTGTAGGAATTCCCGCTGACAGTCACTCACTCACAGTGCTGACCCAAACACCTACCTGCTGACAAACAAATTACAGTGTCTACCTTTGAAAAGGTAACTGGCTGATTTTAATTTTGATTGGTCTCACTGAATCTCTTTCGTGTTTACCCAATTCCCATTCTTCGTTGGGTTAAAAAAGAAAGGAAAATCCAATGGTTTTTGCATTTGAAAAAATTATTATTGCCTACATCCGAGAATGTTATGTCAGATAAAACTGCTAAAGTGTGTCTAGCCAACATTAAGAGTGGCAGCTCTGCCAGTGACTGACTGGGTGAGTGAACACATTACCGAGACAGCATTGTAGGAATTAATTTTCTTCAATAAAGAGATTTTTAAGGCTCATATATTTCACAATCTAAACATATGTCACTGTTTCATAAACAAAATAAATGGATTAAAATAATACATTACCAATATGCTGACACATGGAGATATTTTAATTAGAAATATTTACGCTGTGTGATATTTAACTGCTATATTTGCTGAAGAGGAGCATGCATCATTTAATAAGAAGACATAAGGCAGGTATATCACTTTACATGATGTGGTAACAGAGTGGGACCAAATCACCTTCTGTCAATGCTAAGACCATCTGACCACATTAGCCTCAATAAAAAATTGCTTTAAGGTTACAACATATAGAGGAAACTTCATAAAGAGAGGCAGTCCACTAAAACAACTTTTTCATTGAAATAATAAGTCACTAAGACTCTAGTTCAAGAGAATAATATTTCTTCATAAACAGCCACATTTAACGTCTTAGCTATTTAAAGTCTATATTTACATGACTGTCGCATTACATTGGCCTCTTTCCTGCACATTCTTCTTGACTTACTTTAAGGACCAGCACTAAAATAGCTGAGGAAAGCAAATGTCAACTGTGTTCTGAAATTTATATGTGTGAGAGAATTGGTATAAGTAGAAATGTAATATATTGTTTACTGTACTGAGTGCCCTCTGTTCTCTAGAGGTCAAAAGCACTGTAACCTCAGAGTTACAGTTTCTGATTGTTCCCAGGGTTAAATACATTATCAAAATTAATGGTTCAAACCCCTCAACCTTCAGATATATGAGTATTCATGCCTCCATCTGCTGAACTGTTCAACTAAAAATAGCATTCTTTGGCCTTCACTCTACTGATATTGTGCCCCTGAGGCACACTGTGCAATGCTTCAGCAGTGCATTGGATCTGCACCCAGCGGTGTAACAAAAGGTCATTTACTTTGTCTGCAATTAGGAAGAAAGATAAAAGAGGAAGAATAGAAATAGACAAATGTGTATTTGTTTACAATTTTAAAACTCTTTCTCTTTACTTGATTATAAAACCTTCAGGCTTCCAGAACACAGCTGCAACCATAGTTAAGACTTGCCAAGGCTCATTAATGTTATAAGTGATAAACTTTGAAGGACAAATTACACAACTAGATCAGGAGAAAAAGTTATGAACCATAGGTTTTATGGAGCTCACTTTGTTTAGGAATAACTCCAGCTAACATAATTGTAATGCTTCATTACTATCAACAGTTTATCAGAAATTGTTGATAGAGTTGCGACATTTCCTTCTTTACCATATAAACTGCTTTGTAGAAATACCCAAAAATGAAAGCAGATTTTTAAACAATAAAGAACATGCTCTAACATTTTTCCTCTTTTGGGGGGGACTTTGCACAAGATTTAATGCAGTCAGGTCTGCTGGGACAGCTGAGTTGTGTGTCAACTAAGCTGATACAAGATTTCCTAGTAATAGGACTGCCAGGACTGCTGTGAAAGCTTGCACATGAGCCTACAGGAGATTTTGATTAAATGAGTGCAAACTTTTAAAAAGTAGAAAGAAAAAATCAAGGCGGCAAGAAAGAAGAGGGATTAAGATAAGGATATGAAAAGAAGCAGTGAGGAGAAATGATTTGCAAGTTTCATCACTCTCACTAATTAGAGCAACAGGCATGTGTTGTACAGATTCACCAGCAATGGTACACAACTACTATGCATACCTGCCACATGTGTATGTGGTACTGTATTTGCAAACTACCCAGCAGAAGGCAGATTTGGGTGGATTCATTCACATATGCTTGAAGCTGAAAAGGTGAACATAAACACCTTGAAATTGTGCAACACAGATTGCCATGAACACATCAGTCCAGCGCTCTGCTCGCTGTACTGACTCCCCACTGAATACACACCAGTCCCAAGTCTCCGCCATGATATTTAGAACTCTCCATAGCTACATCTACACCTGAGTTTTAAAGAGTTTTTTATTTTTTTATTTTATTTTACAATGAGATAGCTAAGGTTGTAAAAACGTAGTGTATATAGGGCAAGGTGTAGCTTTACTTCAGTGTAACTGTTCACGGTGAACCTTTTTTGCTAGTGTACGTCTGGCCCATAGGATTGGTCCTAGTTACCTGAGAGATCTCTTGTGCCCCTGAAGGTGGGTCACTTGTGGTGGCGTGTAGAGTTCAGACCTGCACACCCAGCTAGCACAGGTATAAATAATGGGGTAGACGGTGAGACACTGGGCTTGTCTTCATTACAGTTTTTGAACAGGATAAGCCACAAATGTGTGTAATCTGGAACAAGTATATGAGGAGGATCTGCACTAGCCTTTACAAATGTTTTAATTACCTTGAGTTAATTGGCAATCAATTAATCCATTGTTACAACACAGGCCTTCTGTGTGAAGTAGCTGCTATTATTATGTGATGTGGCTGGAGAGTTCAAAGGTTTACATTTATAGCAATGAAGTGCTCTGAATGCTGGTCAGAACAGAGAGCTACCTGCTGTATCTAGGAGCAGGCTCTAGTTTGTGAATGTAAAATTAAAAATAAAAGCACTTGTTTCACACAAACTCTCCTTGCACTAAACACCAGTTATTCTACATTTTGTACTTGTGCATTTGATTTTTCCTTCCTAATACAGTCCTTGTCTTTACTGAATGTTGCCTTGGTGATTTCAGACCAAGTCTCCAATTTATCAAGGTCCTTTTGAATTCTAATCCTGTCCTCCAAAATGCTACCAACCCCGCTCAGCTTGGTGTCATCTGCTAATTTTATAAACATACTCTGCATTTTCAAAGTCATTTGTGAAAATATTGAATAGTACCAAGCCAGTACCCTGTGGGACACTACTAGATATATCCTCCCAATTTGACAGTGAACCATTGATAACTACTCTTTGAGATGACAGGTTTCAGAGTAACAGCCGTGTTAGTCTGTATTCACAAAAAGAAAAGGAGTACTTGTGGCACCTTAGAGACTAACCAATTTATTTGAGCATAAGCTTTCGTGAGCTACAGCTCACTTCATTGGATGATTCATTGCATCCGATGAAGTGAGCTGTAGCTCACGAAAGCTTATGCTCAAATAAATTGGTTAGTCTCTAAGGTGCCACAAGTACTCCTTTTCTCTTTGAGATGAGTTTCTCAAACAGCTGTACGCCCACTTTATATACACCACATTTCCCAAGTTTGCTTATAAGAATGTCATGTGGAATTGTGTCAAAAACTGTCTTAAGATCAAGATAAATCATGTCTACCACTTCCTCTCTATCCTTTTGGGTTGGTTCGGCATGATTTGTTCTTGACATATCCATGTTGGCGATCATTTATCAAGTGATCATACTCTTAGGTGATTGTTTAATAAATTGTTCCAGTATCTTTCCAGGTATCCAAGTTAGGCTGACTTGTCTATAATTGCCTGGCTTCTCTTTGTTCCTGTTTTTAAAGGCTAATAATTTGGTGTGCAAATCATTTTCACATGACATTTACTTCCATATATGGTGAAAACAAATAAATGACCTAGCCAGGGACCAAACCCAGAACCCTCACTGCCCCAGCATCTGAGCAGCTTAATGCATGGAAAGGTTGAGATTACATAACTACGGAAGCTGAGAGTTAGCAATTTATGAAACAGTTGTCACCATACTGTTTGAGAGAAAAAGCAACTGAAAGAAAAAGTAAAAAGAAACAACAAAGCATATTTTTCTGACATACACAATGCCCCAGCTATAGCTCATGTAGCGTACTTAGAGGGAGAGAATCAGAGGAAAATAAAGTTGGAAAAGATCTCTGAACATATCTCCTGACAACTGGTCATATAATTAAAAAAAATTATTCATTCAGTTGACATACAACACACAGTACAAAGTCATAATGTTGTCTTTCTTTCACAGCATTCTGTTATATTTTCAGTGTGGTAAGTATATAAGGTGTTAATTCTTCTGGGCTATGCTTAAAAAATTATTTAACATTCAGACTATTATTTAGCATACAGCTGGTTAGTGGTTAGCAGTTTTCTTCTAAAGTGTTGGCTTCTGTCCCACATTTTTTTGTTCTGGCACATACCTGGAGCTGTAAAGGGCTGAGTCCAGAAGCAGCAGCAGCTGCCATTGTTGATGGAATGAACTGCACAGGGTAGTTATCACCTGTCGAGGAGAACAATGCATACAGGTTTAGACAATGAGCAGAGAATAGCAGCAGGCAAGTGCAAACATGGACCTCGCATTGCCTGTGCTCCACAACGCTGCTCTAAGCCCTACAACACTCCTCTAAGCCCAAACATCTGCAAAAACAAAAGGTTTAGCTGGGCACAGACTTGCAGTGCTACCTTGGAACTTTTTGTTACCAGATAGCTGGTAGGCAAACTGGCAAAACATAAATGTGACGCTCATGTTTTTTATTAAAAGGAGTAAATGTGCAATTCAAGCATGTACACTCTATTACATATCATAAAACATATCCGTACTTATGATAAAGTTTAATGACTTTCAAAAATACTGATTGAATTATATAATATGGTCTAGATCTTGGAGCTAGGGCCCAATCCTGAGATCTACTGAGTACCCTCTAAAGATAATGGCAGATGCAGTTGTACAGAACCTCTGGGGATCAGGCCTTACAGTTTTTGTGTTCTGTTCCCTGCTCTGTCATTTACTCAATGCGTGACAAGTTCTGGAACTTCTCTGTGACCTAAGTTTTCTCATCTCTAAAATGAGGGTGGCAATTCCTCCTCATTTCAAAGGGCTGCTGTGAGGATTAACCGGTATTGGTAAAGTGCTTTGAGATGCCCATATGAAAGGTATTTTAATCATAGCAGATTTTTTTATTGAAAAGATTATATGAAAACTTCACAGCTTGTGAACAGCACAAAAACTTAATTTCTACATAGCATTTTAGATCTCAACACAGGAAGGTGCTGATTACCCTCCATTTCTGAGAGCTTAAGGAACTCAGCATCCTTAGATAACTTAAATAATTGTTCATTTCAATTATGATTAATATGCTGAAAAATAAGATATGTTGTCTATCTGAAATGAGCGCTGCAACTTTGCGTATCATAACAGTCTATAGGAATTCCCACTTCAAGACACTGCAATGATCCCTGTCATACAGTAACATTAACATGCTTAGTTGAATGTGTTAGTCTCTAAGGAGCCACAAGGACTCCTCGTTCTTTTTGCGAATACAGACTAACACGGCTGCTACTCTGAAACCATGCTTAGTCAATGTAAAGGATGAAGGAATGCTGGCAAAGAAAATAGTTTAGCAGTGGAACTGTGGAACCTGTAATATAAAAATTAATACAGTGATGGATAAATTACACTATAACCATGATTTAATGGAGTATCACTTTGGCTCTGGCTCCTTATTTAAAGTCAGTGTTATGTACTCTCTCTAGGCTATATTTTAATAGGCTGCTCCTCTGAACATTTTTTATATTTATAATAATCACATTATTTTCAACTTTTTTTTACATTGAAAGTAGAATATAATAATGAAGACACAAAGGAAAGGCATCCAGAATAATATAGTGAGGAAATTCCAAGGGCTTTTTTTTTTTTCAAATATACATTAATACCTGAAGCCGTCACAAAGTCATTGGATTCGTTGGAATTGTTTACCACCTGAAGTGCTACTGTACTCAGCCAGCTCAGTGTAAATGTTAAGTTGTTTTCACTTTTTAACAAATTGTGAGTTTCTAATCCACAAGGTCTCTTTGCATCATATCCATAATACCTCATCAGACCATTGAGCACAGTATGTGCTTGTACACAGTCCAGTAACAATTGGCTTCTGATTGCATATGGAGCTCTGCTACAATGCATTCACTAACACTATATTGTGCTGGTATCCTATGGAGTAATGTTCAAAATATCTGATCTTATTTTTCCCCCTTCCATGAGGTTGATTTTAGTTTGCAGTGTTTTTTTTAAACAACAACTAAATTATTTTCTGATAGTACAAGACTGTCTCTTTATGTTTAAATAATTCTGCCTATCTCCTTGATATCTAAACTAAACTATCTGAATAAAGAATATCCTAATCTAAGTTAAATAATGTTTCTTTGGTAAATATCTTACCAGATTTAAAAAAACCCCACAAAGATGTTGAATTAATGATGCTTTAAATGGGGGGGAAAATAACCATTCAAGCTATCAGCATGGACTGTCTTGCAGAACATTTTGGAGGCATTCTTTCTTTAAATATCATGAATTATTCATTCCCGTTCCACACAGTAATCTCTCTCCCCCTCCCTCCACTTTTTAAGTTCAATACCAGTTGCTTTATTTGTATTAAAACATTTTCCATGTCAAACATATTTTAAAAAAAATCAAACTCTAAAAGAATTCCCTGCGGCACTCCTTTTTCACAGCTGTCATGCTTCTATGGTTTGAAATAGCTAGAATATATATATATATATATATATATATATATAGCTTCACTGTTAATTTATTAGTTTCTCTACCACACCCTGGCTCACCTGCTGCTACAAACAGTTTTTCCCTTTTCTTGATGAAAAAATATGAATTCATATTTATGGGTTTTTTAAAAAAAATACAGTGTTGTCTCTTTCTTTGGTTCAAACTTGAGCATTTTAAAGTAATCCGTGCATGGTTAAATCCTGGTATACTGTAGTATCATTATTCTGAGAACAAAACTTAATACCTCTAGAGCTAGGGAATGCTTTGCTGACACCCAGGAGTAAATGCAGAACAAAGGTACTTTCCCTCCCCCGCACCTCAAGGAAAGCAAGCACTCAGGGCATGGACTGGTTTAAATTTTTAATTACAGAAGATACATATTTTACCCCTCTAATTTTCTCCATGCAAGAATGGATCAAGAAGCTTCTCGGTAGCTGTGTTGGCAAGAAATCAGTCAACATGTTGTAGCAATTTTTTTCAAATTTGTTTCTGGATTTGGAATGCTTGCGTGAGGACCCATTCTTTGTAGAAAGGAAGACACAACATGTTGAAACAGGTCTGCTTGAGGTACCGGTGTGTACTGGCCTTTGATAACCAGGGAGTGAGAAGAATGCCTGAAGAAGAAAATCTGAACATTCCTTCTCATTTTACAAACTGATCTCTTCAATCTTCCTGCTTTGTTGATTGTCTATTTATGTTTGGCTGCTATTGTTTGTATATAAGTTGGTGTTTACAAGCCATACAAAACTTTGCCAGACTTTTGTTTCACTGTCAGATTGGGCAACATTTCTAACTGAATAAAGGCAGGACACAGTTGGACCACATTGTTCTGCAGCTAGAACAACTAAATATCTCTTACTTAGTTTTTCTTGGATTCAGCAATAAAGCTCAATTGATCGTATTCACAAGAGGAGAGGACTTGCTTTTCAGATCAAGGTTTGGTGGCCTATGAGGCAGGAAACACAGAATGGACAAGTCTGTTAGATTCATTTTCTCCTCAGTTTTGCCACTTTTCTTTGTTTTTAACACATTTTGAAAGACATATGGCTCCACTCCATCTTGCAAGATATGCCAGATATTTACTCATTTTGGTAAATTTCCTTGAAATTCTACAGACATCTGATATGGGGTTGGAAACTGACATTTGTGCATTTTCCAATGGTAATAAAGAGTCTGGGGAGAGTTTGCAGCTACCTCTACTCATTCCATCACACTGTTTGCTATTTTGCATCAGTGTAACAAAGCTGATGCCCAGTCCTATAGTCTTTGCAGAAGATGGGAGTTTTGTTTATGTAAGGACATTAGGATTAGTCAAACTGTTAATAAAGACAATAGGCTGTGGAGATCCTATGGAGAGTCTAATCCATAAAATGGCAACAGTTGTGCTACTGTTTGGGTCAGGTATCACCAAGGCAGTGTCATATTGGGATCTTGTCCCCTCAATAAATGCAGTTGCAGTGACAAGCATTTGCCTATGGTAAAAAAGTAGAATTTGCAGGTGAAACTGTTCATCTGGCTACTATTGGTACTACTGTTAAGTCAGGTTTTATACTGAGCAACATATGTATTGGTATAGTGATTCCTGAGGCTACTGATTCATGGTTCCAACCAGGAGAAGCCAGTAGGAACCGTTAGAAGAATTTTAATGGAGTCTTATGGAATTTCCACTAGGAACAAGACTCTCATAGGTTTGTTTTAAGCACCTCTGCTACTCAAAGATGTCCAGCCATTTCACTAAGTATACAATAAGAGCGACTCATTGAGAATACACACAGTTTTAACATTTCAAACTACTGTTAACATTTTATGAAAGGACGTCTCCAACAACTGGAAACAGAACCAAAGGGTATCAATCAAAGATGTCAAGATGCCAGTCATTTAGATTAGGTAGGCATGTAATTTGAGGAAGTTATCATGTGTTTCCGACAAACTTTAAATGTTGTGGGAACTGTCTGAAGTTCAGTCTGATAACTATGGGTTTGAATCTCCCTTCACTTTCATCAGCTTTACACTAATGTATTTCCACTGATTTCAACAGTTATTCCTCATTTACCCCAGTGTAACAGAGGAGAATCAGCCAAAAGATGTTTTTGCTACTCACAGTGACCAGGAATAACAATTCCTATTTTTACATTTCTCTGTACTGCAAACATAATGAACAGCAAAGTGCTCCAGTTAGGCAGATAGAAGTCATTTCTCAATATTTCTAATCACAATTTGTATAAACTTTATGCATGAGGTATGAGTAATTGCTTTGAAATACACGACAGCACATTAGTCAAACAAATGCAAAATTAGGTTTCACAATCTACATCCCTTGATTTAGATAAACCCTAAACTACCCAAAGTTCCTAACTTTACTAGTCTATCTCATTACACCTCATACATCTGAAAAAGAACTGTTGCAACACATGTTTGTCAGAAGTCTCTATCTAGCAGAAATTATCCCTGGCCTTCTAAGCTACGTAGATTGCAAAAAATGGTAGTGCAGACAGCTAATGTATTCCCAAAGCAGATCATCTCCCACTCAGCCATAAACAGAAAGAAGGAGCATAGCTGCTTACAGAATGGCCTGACTCCTGTCTACAGTTAATCCATATCCTTGGTCTTTCCTTATCCTCCTTTCCCGCTCTCTCACAAGGGTCATGAAACCTGCAGGAGGTAATACCTTGACTCAGTGCAAGGAGAAGAAATCTCTTACACGCTGCCCAAATCAGTGGATCGGAAATAACTCATGCCTCAGGATAGGGCATTGCAAGGGTCTTAGTGACCATGTTCAATGATGCTCCAACCTGATAACATTCCTATAAGCCTGAACACATGTAACAGTCAAGCTAAATTCAATCCCTTATTCTGTGCTGGAGAAAGGGGGAGAATTGAACGGCTGTAGAAGTTCAGCACCTAAATTGCTGATCAATGCCAAGTGGTAAGTACAGTGCTTACCATTAAAAGGTCAGCATTTGTCCATCTGCTGATAGCACAGTTCTTCCGCTGTAATTAGAATGCAAAATAACCAGTGCAAAATAACTGTGTGGAGTCTCTTGGCAAATATTGGCTTTCTAAAAGCTGCCACTCTAAGCATCCACTGGAATATGGTGCAACCTCCATAGCCATGTACTTTGCTAGGCTCATCAAGCGCCTGCAGGTCAGTTGTCACAACAATTTTAGTTGCACAGCGCCCCCAAGTTTTAATTAATCCTGTATACAGTATAAATACTGAAAGAAATATGTATGAAAAATTAATTAAGTGATCTATGCAGCTGTGATTTCTCAATTAGTACTTACCATGCCGGAAAATTACATTATACCACTTTGAGCTACATAAAGGAGCATGGGACTTCATTTTTTCCCCTATGTATTTATTATTTTTGATGTGTGTTTGCTAGCATTGGCCTGGTTCATCTCCTGGAACTCCAATCTTTGGAAAGAAGGGCCATGCACCCATCCACCATGACTCCTGGCTGCATGCAGAAGGGAGTTCTTTTCCCAGCAGATTTTGGTAGGAACTGTAGCCTGTACATTTTGCAAAGCCTTCCTCAACCTTTCCAAGAGCAAGGCTTCACAACCACACAGAGCTTTGCTCTCTCCTTTGGGTTTTTCCATGAACGGACTTGATCCGGCCCAGTCTTTTATAAGAATAGCTGGTTTTTTTGGTTAAGATAGTATGGAATTTGGGGCCAAATTCACAACAGACCACACTCTTCCTTAAGCAACTAAACAAAGTATCCAGATTTTCAAAAGTGCTCCGCACTCAGTAGCTCCTGTTGTTACAAGTGGAAGCAGCTGGGAGCTGAAAACTTCTCAAAATCTGTCCCTCTGTGCTTTCCAAATGAAAAGGAGAATTAGCACAGTAAACATATCGCCTTGCCTAAATGAAAAAAGGTGGAAATTAAAAAGAAAGTGAGCAAGCAACTGGGAAGAAAAATTTTAATGTTTAAAGGGTTGTCTGTTTCTTTTCTTAACCTTCCTTTAAAAATATAAGTGAGTTTGGTGCTCAAATTAGTCTTATAGTCCTGGAGATGAAAGCACAAATAGGAGCAGTGCAAATTCCCACAAAGTTCCTCAGTCCTGACCTAGAGGAACAACCTGTAAGAAAGATAGTGAAGAAAGATAGTGTAGTTTTGTCTCCATTTTCATTATTTCGTAAACCTCTCTACTGAGATTGCCAAAAAGGGGGCAGAGGGTGGCGCTAATCAATACCAATTGTGGTAATTTTTTTTAATGATGAGAGCTGTCCAAGAGAAACTGAACTAACACAGCCAGCTACTTTAGCAATACGTGCCAGAGAACTTCATAAATACATTAAAATATAAACATGTTCGTTTCACACAAGCCACTGAACAGTGTCAGATCATAGTGACTTCTGGTTTCTACCAAGCTGAGCTGGATTCAAACCAGTAACCTACTAGTGAATAGTTTCATATCCCATTAGCAATGTCCTGAGACATCCAGGCCTCCATTTTAGTCAGTTACTTGAATATTTTAATATTTGTTATACACATTTTTTTCTTTGTTCACAAGAGTAATAAAATAGCCTGAAGCCATACTACCTTGTGCTGTGAGTTGAGAGGACAAAAGCAAAGCAGTGAGGCCTGGGGGAGTTCTAAAGAAACCTACATGCTGCAGGAAAAGGTATTGGTGATAAATAGGTGGCACTCTTCCTTTTGAGTCAGTACTGACCCAATTCACTTACACAGCCTGAAAAGACACTAGTGGAGGTGTCGTCTTTGAGATGAGAAGTAAAGTCCAGGTCCTGATCATGAGTGGCCATTAAATCCCCAATTCAGGAAAGCCTCTCTAATCAGGAAAAATAAAATCAATCGGATTAAAGCAAGTGCTTTGGTGCTTTTCTGAAAGAGGGTGTATAAGAGTAAGGGTGTTAACCCTGGTGTCCTGGACAAATTTGAAGTTTGATAATTGTATTCTGCCTCTCTATGCACTTCAGCTGGAAAAGATAATCTTCATTTTCATTTTCTGTCCCAAAATGTTGCTGTGGGCAGTTAAACAGTTACATGCCAGCGATGGCTGAATTTCAGAGGTGGATGAACTCTTCTCCCTGCATAGGTTGTGCATCAGTTTGCTAAATTTGTAAAGTGCTTTAGGATTTTTGAGGCTGAAAAAGTGAGCATAGAAGTAAGATGATTATCAGAAAGAGAACTTTTTGTTTCCAAAGAGGAATGATCCTCCTTCACCCAGAATAAAGACACAAAATGAAATGGGACAAATGGAAATGCTTGCTGAAATCCAATTTGGCACCATTTCATATAACATTTAAGCAGAGATTTTAGGCTCAATCTTACTTTTATTAAATAGGTTGTTCACATCTTATATTTTACTTTGGACTTGGACCTGTTCCTGCTGAAGTCAACTGCAAAAATCCTATTGACTTTAGTCAGAGCTGGATCAATCCTTTACTTTGAAATATCACATTTAAAATCCAAAGAAAGTGTTACACTCAGATTTTGTGGTTAATATTCATCAGGTTAATATGCTAAAAAGAGCTTAGCAGGGAATATTATTAATGAGCAAAATAAGGTTGCTGCTTCTGGGCTGAGGTCACTTACAAAGAATGTACAAATGAAAATAAGGTTGTCTTTTATTTACTTAACTATCTTTTTACATTGAATTCCTTTGGCAACATGTCTTTAAACATTTAAAACCCTGTTTACAAGAAGGCTCTGAAAGTAGCTTCAAACCATTATATCCCTAATTGAATTCCCCAGGAGTCCAGTAAACTCAGAGGAATAAAGAAAGAAATCATAACATTTGCTAAATCATCTCAAAACATATTTCACTGCAAAGGTTATGTGACCTGTTACAAGTCTGAATGATAATTGGGATTGAACTACTGAAACCTTTATTATTCAGATTGAAATCAAACAGAAAGTTGCCTGTAAGAAGTATGCTAATTAAATTATACCTGCCTTTTGCTTTTATTGCTAATTAAGGGTAAGAATTTTTGCATAAAAGACAAGTATGTGTACATGCTGCAGATAAGACATGCAATAAAAGAAGTATTAAGATTCAGGGTTTGCCAAATGCAAATTGGTAGGCAAGTGGGTCAATAAATTCAGAGCAGTTGATTTTGTGGGCTACAGAAGTGAAATTAATATGGGGCTCAGTAACCAATCTTCCAATTATCCCCTTTAAACTCGGAAGATATTTTCAGCTAGACTTTCAAAACTTCAAATTATTTTCAAGCAGCCAGTCCTTTTGTGTAACATCATCTGTATCAGACAGATCACAAGAGAAGTCTCAGTAAATATCTGAACATGTTAAATAGCTTCATATCCCTGTCAACTTACCTGGCTTGTAAGTTATTCCTGGGGGGAAGAGGAATCCCTGCTGGGCTGCAGCAGCCGCTGCCAACGTCCTCTGGTCGTGTGGAAAAATTGGGATCATGAGCGGAGGCATGTGACCCTGAACCTGCTAAACAAAAGAGAGCCTCTGATCAGAAAGAGCACAAATTTATCTTGACAGGTATTTCTCCAGCACTGATAGTGTACTTGTGTTCACACAGCCCCACAGAACCTTAATGTAATCCTCACCAATTTCACATTATCACATCAAAGCCCGCCCCCAACATTGTTTTCCCGGAGTGTCAAAAGTGTAACAGTCTCTGTGCACTGCACTTTATCCTGCTTCTTGCTGATTTTTTTTATTATTCCTTGTGTTTACATTTCATTGCACAAAAAGAAACCAACATTTTAATATACTATAGATTCATATTCAGAAAATAAAAAAGTGGCCTACATTTGTATTAGTCTTTCAAATTTTTATTTCTCTTTGGGAGCTTAGAAAGCACAGTGATAAACCCTTTAAAGGCAGCCTAATATCTAAAGAGCAGTTTTAATCTTCATATTTTAACATATTTAAGGTAGGTAATTTTATTTCAGAGATCTTACGCTATTGTATTGCTAGTATATATGCCAACAGTTCAGGTATGTTATTTCAAAATCTCACCACAGTATGTTAGTCATCTAGACAACACCCCATCTCTAAAGATTTAAAGCTACAACATCTTGGCTCCCAATTAAACTAATATCCTTCACCATACACACCTCGCTGTAACATATAAATTGCTTGTCTGTCTAAGCAGTTTTACAGCTTTATGCACTATCATGGAGCTCAGTAATTATGGAGTTGTATTCAGAGAGCATTTCAGAATAAATTCTACTATATCAAATTGCATTTGACCTTAATAAATGTATCAAAGAGCGCAAACATGCAAAAGCAGAAAATTCTTCACCTTATATCAGCATTTGTATTCGACATATAGAAAGTGAGAGATGTGACATTAACATGTCTGTTAAATTCACATTTTAATTTCCTGGTTTCTTTATTTATGCTATACATATATCAGAGACACTGGATGGGATCACATGGAATTTTTGTTTATCCCCCAAGCCCCAACAGTCCTGAAGGCTTTGATTACAGCATTTTTCTGATTAGTAACAAAGTAAACACATAACGGTTTAAATATCAAAACTAGGAAGTGTAGAAAGGCATTATTTTTCCAGTCAGAAAGAATTTTTGCCCTCTTATCCTGCCATAAATGGGTGGCATTAAATACTATTAAAAAGTTAAACTAAACTTCAAGTGATTTCTTTTCGTTTTAATTCCTAAAAACTTTTTTTTTGGTCAAATCCCATATGTTGACCTATGACATTGTTTAAACAGTGCCAAATTTTCTTGTCATATTCCTTTCCTTTCACAACCACTGATGCAGTGCAGAAATGCTACTGTGTGTCTATGAGGGTTAATTTACCAAAAACTCTTCTCTGGGGAAAGCCCTAAGATGTAGGTTAATAAAGGTCACTCAAAAAATAAACACTTTACAGTATTTTTCTGAATCCATTTCTCAGGAAAATCAACTTATAATAAAAAGGTCTTTGTGCAATTACTGCCATGGCACTGGGGCGTGAAAGAAACCAGCTTTGAGCAGCTATTTCTTTCATTTTAGCTGAGGTAAGCCTGGTTGTGAATGTTAGCTATGAGCTTAACTTGGTTAAATGGGAGTTGATCCCCAGGTGCCCAGTACCAGCCTTTAACTTCTGATTTAACAGTGCTAATTTTGTGTAGGATGCTAGTGCATACTGGCTCAGAATGTATGCAACAAGTGAAAACAATATCAGTGTCTGACGGGGAATACAACTACAGCATCTGGAAAGCATTTAACACAATGTGTTCTACAATCACTTACAGTACTTTCCAAGTAGATACTAATCAAAATGATCCAGGCTCTGTGATAGCTCCCTCCCAGTCACCAGTAGCAGAAAGTCTCCCCAGGGTTTTGCAACAATGTAAGGTGCCCACAAACTCCTCTCCATCAGAGGGCTTCACGGTGCCAGCACAGGGCCAAAAGACGAGAGCACTGACCAGGGTGGGGATCGGGGTTAGAGCATGCATTGATTCAGCACATCCACTAGGCAGCCTCTGTCGCTGGGGTCCTACGGAGCCGGGGGGGTGGGGGAGGGGAAAGGGGTGGCTGGCTAGATTTAAGCTTCTCTCCCCTAATGGAGAGCAAATGCACATTCTCACTTATCAAGGACAGCAGAAGTCTGGAAGTCATGTCCAATGGGTTTTATTTGCAGATCTGTCAATGACTTGCTAAATTACCTTAGATAAGCTACTTAGGCCAACATTTTCTAAAGTGACCAATAACTTTTGGGTTCTTCAATCTTTGGGTGCACTATTTAGAACACCCTGTTATCTTAAGTTGAGCACCCAAAAACTGGGGCACCCAAAATTAGTCTTTCACTGAGCCTCACCATGCCTTACTATCACTTTTTACCACAAAACCTACTTCACAGCAGGCAAGAGAAGTTCAAGTAATAAAGAGCCCAATACTGCTCCCCCCCTCATTGATTTCAATGGGAATTTTCTTTCTGAGATGGATTGGGTTCCAAATATTTTTAAATATTTTTGAGATGCCCCAAATGCAAAGGACTAGATAACTATAAATTATTATCATAGAATCATAGAATATCAGGGTTGGAAGGGACCTCAGGAGGTCATCTAGTCCAACCCCCTGCTCAAAGCAGGACCAATCCCCAATTAAATCATCCCAGCCAGGGCTTTGTCAAGCCTGACCTTAAAAACTTCTAAGGAAGGAGATTCTACCACCTCCCTAGGTAGCGCATTCCAGTGTTTCACCACCCTCTTAGTGAAAAAGTTTTTCCTAATATCCAACCTAAATCTCCCCCACTGCAACTTGAGACCATTACTCCTTGTCCTGTCCTCTTCTACCACTGAGAATAGTCTAGAACCATCCTCTCTGGAACCCCTAGGTCCTTTTCCGCAGAAAAACCTTATCATTGTATGCTCTGGCTATCCTTTATAATCATTACTTAAAATATTCCTTGAATACTGGCCTGATCATCAGCCAGTGTCAATCAGCATAGCTCCATTAACTTTAATGGTTTACATCAAGATTGTTAGTCTCATGTGGACTGAAAAGTGTTTACTGAATGGCAAAAATATCCCATATTTTACTTAGGACACATATCAAACACTATTTCTGAGAAAACTCCATGGTCTTCCCTTTGTACCATAACATTTACAAACTGTGCTCTTGCCTGTTTTCTAGACATCCCGAGACTTCTTAACTCTCTTGTACCTAAATCTAATGGTGCTGGTTATGCAAACATTCAGGGATGGTTTCACCAAGAATTATTTTACAAATAGTTGTCATTATGCTTAGCAGACATCAGCTGTAAAGCACAGATGAATATTAACGATATAGTGGATACACTGTGATGACTGATCAATTAGTTGTTATAGCACTAAAAAGTAAGCCAAAAAAAATACACGATATACTCCTAGTGCCTTTCAAGTTTGTTTGTTTGTTTTTGGGTGGGGAGAGAGGGTGGGATAGTGTACGTCATAAAATTAGCTACATTCCTAGAAATTTTAATTGTGAGACTGTTCTTCAGGTATTTTTAAAAACCAAGACAGCAGCAGATGCATGAAAAACAAACTCTGGCTCTTCCCATTCGTAAAAATTGCATATTGTTGTATTGACACTTTCCTCTTTTGTCTCTTCTGTGCTAAGTTGTTGATGATGCCATTTTTTGCCATCTGCCCTAGAGCTTCATTAAAGATACATGAATGGACTAACTGGCCTGATATCTTGTGAGGAACAGGTGCTATTGTTTGTCCCCAAAGGCTTGTACTAAAGATCTGGCTCAAAATACTTGAGAAAGAGCATCTGCAGCAGTCAGTCAGAGAGTAACTTGGCAGGGATCTTGCTATGTGCTAATATGCAAACAGAGTAACACTCAGGGGGACTAATTTTCTCTTTCATGAAGATTATTTAACTTTTTTGTGATGGGCAATAAATGTTTGTATCTGAACAATTCTGTTTAATGTCTTTCGCTGAGCTGTATAAGTGAATCGGATGGGTCCTGAAAGCAATTCTTTTCAATATTTTGATCAAGAGAAATAAAACATGGATACACTTCAGTTTTCAAAGTAACCTTAAATAAAGATAATTTCTAAGGAACAATAACACAAGCAATCTGTCTATACTGACTTGTTTCTCTATGACAATTTTAAGTCTGTATTTGTCTGTAATAAATGGAGTACATTTTACTAAATATCTGAAGCCACCAAGTTATAGAAATATTAGCCAGTACCATACCATGATTTTAATGTATCACACAACTCTTATAATTCTTGGGAATAGCTAATAATATTAACATGATAAAGAGGACCATGCTTTGTATTGTTCCATGGAGTGATAGGAATACCAGTCACAGAAGAAGCTGGCTACTACAGTCCTCTCAGCTACAGAGTCATTGATGCTTAGTGTTGTGCACAGAAGGAGAAAGCCAAGGATTACAAAAGGGACATGGCATGAAAGAATAATTGCTTGAGTAAAAATTCTCTGCCCTTCTTGAATAAGGAACCGAGCATGTTTCATGAGAGCTGAGAAGCAATTTGTGCTCTAAGCTAAAAAAAAAAAAAAAACATGTTTGAACACATACAAATCAAGTTTATTTCTACTCAGTTTGTTAGTCAAGAACTGGATTGGAAACTGTATTCTGGAAAACTTTTGCTAACTGCTAGAAGATGAGATGCTTATTTGGATGCTTATTATAGCCGTTATGCCTCCTCCATCAGCAGAAAGGAAAGGTGCTATTTTGTACAATAAAAGCACCTCATCAAGTAATATTAGATTCACAAAATAAAGGGTATTCAGAGACGAGCATGGCCGCCTCCTTTTACAAACATCTTAATTTACCCTATGGTGCCTACATTTTGCAGTTTGTATAGTATATAAGATCACAGACTTTGGTAAGGCCTCTCAAACTATAAAATGGAATACAATGACTAAGCATAACCGTGTATGTTAACCTTAAGACGGGGGCTTTCAAACTTCATTACACCGTGACCCCCTTCTGACAACAAAAATTACTACACAGCCCCAGGAAGGGGGACTGAAGCCTGAGCCCATCCGAGCCCCACTACCCTGGGTGGCGGGGGAGGGGGGCAAAGCACAAGCCTCACCGCTCTGGGAGGGGGCATGGGAGACAAAGCTGAAACCCAAGGGCTTCAGCCCCAGGCAGGGGGCCTGTACCCTGAGCCCCGCCGCCTAAGGCTGAAGCCCTTGAGCTTCAATTTAGGCCCTGGGCGGGGGTCTCAGGGTTCAGCTCCAGGCCCAAGCAAGTCTAAACCAGCCCTGGTGACCCCATTAGAATGGGGTCTTGACCCACAGTTTGAGAACTGCTGCCTTAAAATAACCTATCTTTTACAGAACCTTCTCCAGTTACAAACCCTCTCCATGCGATGTACATTTCTTTGGGCCTCATGCTCCCCTCTACATCCATGCTTGAAACAGAGCCTCCACCTGTAGAACCTCCACCTGCAGAAAGGGGTAGAATCATCTTCATGGCTTCCTGTTCCCTTCTCCCCATCTCTGTGGAAGCCTCTGTAAAAGGGAGCTTCATAGTCACCAAATTTGGAGAGGATTGTGGTAGAGGGATTGGGAGTTCCAGATTCTTATTTTCATTCTCCCCAAACCTGCTGGAGAAACCCGCAAAAATGAATTCTGTGATCTTTACTACTATGTACTATCTTCACCATGGAGCCTTCCCCTTTGGGAGTAGTAGGTGGACACAGAACATAGCTTCCAGAAGCCAGGGGGAGGTGGTGGGGATACTCATGCACACTACTCTTACCTCTGGTTGACTGCAGGGATCTTTTGGTTAAGGGAGCACAGACTTCTGCAGTGGAAACAAGCCCCACCCTACCTAGCAGTAGAATTCCTAACAAACTGCTCAAGCTGAAATTTGCCCAGTTTCCCCTCCCCTGCATGGCTTATTTCAGCAAAGGGGAGAATAAAGTTCCATGATTTTTCTCATTTCTCATCATAATCTTCACATTATTTTATCCTTTGATAGTTGTTCAATTTCCTTTGCTTTTCACTTGTACGGGACACTGTAATGGAGTAAACAATGCTCTAATTGTCTACAATAACCAAGCATCATTCTTTTTAACCATTTTTCCTGTCATTATAATCTTTAGGCCAGATCTCTCTCTGGTGCAAATCACCATAAACACCATTGAACACAATGGAGCTGCACCAATTAATGCCGGCTGAGAATCTGACCTTTGAAATGTACTGTAACATAATATTTGCCTTCAGTATAGGATTTGCACTACTCGCTGAACTTGGAATGGAGAATACAGAAAACAATTATGTGACTTTACCTACAGTAAGAGATAAATGTCAAGGATGGTGCCCACTGCATGCAATACTAATAATGAGTTAGAATCCAAAGTTCAATTAATACATATAAGACCATACAATTTGACCAAGAACACAATTTTTAAAGTATCATCCCGATCTTTTACCCAATTAAGGCCATACTGCATGGGGGAGGGGGAGGTATTTGAGCTACTTGAATAACTGAAAATTATTATTATTCCATTAAAATAATAAATACTGCATGTGATTTGTCTGCTAAATGATCTATGAGTAATTTGCGAAAACACACATAAATAGGGAAACCATAACTTTATTTTGCACACATCTAGCTTCCTTAATAGGATGAGTTTTCAAAATGCTTTAGTTTCTTATTCATATACCAGAACAACTCCCCAGGTAATGGCAGCACACCAAGCAAAAATATGCAACTTCAAAATTTTCAAAATATGTATTTACATGATAGAACATAATAACTCCATCCATCAAGTCAATATTATAAGTTTTTAAAGCCCCCTTTAGATTTACTTATATGAGAGGTCTTAATAGCACTAACAGAGCTGTTAGTGTCCATCGTGTTAGTAATACATGTTTTTAAATTCCATGTATACTGTATACATTTACCTAATCTGCATTTTCAAAAGTCTGTATATGACAGAAAAGGGCCATTATATCTGTGTTACAATTTCAATTCTCATTTCTTTTCATAACTGATACTTTTCTTATTTTTTTTAAAATGAAAGAAATTGAAGAGGTGTTGTAAATTCATTCATATATTTCAATGAGATTAATTTGCTGCTTATGCAAATAACGGAACAACAATACTGCCGCCTTGAGCGTGGTATGGCATAAGCAGAGAGGCACTTACCCTATGAACACTCAAGTATGTGGAAGTCAGTGGGACTACTCATGTGCTTAAAATTAACCATGCACATGTTTGCAGGGTGGGGCCAATGTTTTCTCTGTGCAGCTCTGTGAATGCCCCACAATAATAAACTGCAACAAAATCAAACTACCGTCGGATCTTGGTCTCAAGGACTGCCTACTATGTTTAACTACACAAAAGTACTGTGATGAGCAGAAAGGTCTATTAGATATTCATTGGTATCCTCCAGTTACTTTGTGCCACTCTGGTGGATTGTGGTAGAGGGATTGTGCAAAATAGTTGTATTGACCAATTATAATGGGTTTATGGCTACTTCATATCAACAGAGTAGCGCAAAGTAGCCAGAGTACACTGGGAAATCTGACCTCAGAATTTTCATTTGTGACCCCTCCAGAGTCTGGATTAATATCTTCTTTGAATTAATGCTATTCAACATCTAGCCTCCCAAAACGTAAAGTTAAAGTATGATCATAGGACCCAATTCTGCAGACGTTTATATGAGCAGTCCCTACTCACATGAATGTGGCGACATAAGTAAGGACTACTCTTGTGAGGCAGGGACTGTAGAAATAGGCTCAAATAGATGAAAGTGACTTTGTAAATATGATACCCTACTCATCAAATTTGCTAGCTGTGCATCAGATCTACTGGCGTGAATGAAAAATAAATTTCCTTTTCTTTTCACTCCTGTTAGAATCAAAGAACTACAGGAGAGAGAGGTGGATTCTATTCTAGCTCATGTAACATCAGTTGAATTGTTCAGTACATTCTAAATGAAGAAATGTTCCTCTTGTGATGATGCATGATCGACAAAGAACACAGTTTGATCATCAGATCCCAGGTTGATTTTATATGCTTAGCTATTAGAAAAAGATCTTGCAAACTTGTAAAGTAAGAAAATTTAATGTGGAAGCCATTAAGGAAAATAAATATAGTTACTGAATTTTTAGGCCAACCCTGACTGATCTTTGCCAGAGATTAATTATGAACTGAAGGTTTAAATTCTTGTGGGATTCCATGGACATTGTATGAAAAGTCTGCATTACTCAGCCACAATGATACACCGAGGCCGTGTCATTCGTCATTCCAAATCTTTTTTCTTTTGATAGTTAGTTATATGTGCTGAACTTAAATGTCACATATTTGGGGAATCAAATGGGGAGCGACAGAAAAAGTGCTACTGAATGCCAGGAAGTAGGTTTTTTTTTTTAAGTAACATCTCTCACTGCATTTCCATTACCTTCCTGTTGTAGTGCCCAATTTGTGCCCAGCTATGTGGATATAGCGTATGTGGAAATGCGGATGTCATTTGAAGATGACTTTATCAAGTTAAAACTATGATAAATGGCAATTAAATTGTTTAAATTGTCCATATTTTAAGAAACTCTCACTAGGAGGGAAGGAGAACATCTCTGCTATAAAGAAATTAATAAAACATGTTATGCAAAAGTGAATTTATAGTTCATTTGGAATTAGAGATCTACCACCTTTTCAATCCATATAAATGCATAATCTTGTCAATTAAATATTATTGTTAAGGTCTAGTAGTATGTTAAAATCACTTTAAAGTGCAACTAAGGAAAATTCATGTGTGTTTATTACTCCTTAAGGGTCTATTAGTGGGTATTTTATTCAGATTCGGGTTGTAAAATCTGCATAAACTCAGCATATTGTTATCCCCATGTGTGCATTTGTTTGGTTAAAGCATAACAGCAAATCTCAATTTCTGCAACTTCTGGAAAAGTCAAGAGAACTAAAACAGTCTTAATTTTAATCAGATACAAACAGTTATCACCAAAGAAGTGAAGAGTTGACTATTATGCAAATTGTCACAGTTAGTGGTCACCAAGCCATCACAGAAGACTGAGCAAGTCAATTATTTCAGATATTTCCAAAGACTAGTGAAGATGTATGTTTCTCATTTCCTCCTCATCTTATTTTCATAGAAATGTGAAAATATTAGTCAATGAACTTAGATTTTTTTTAACAGAAACACTATAACCTGAGCTGAAATCCAACATAAATTATGACTTTATTAGGTTTTCTTAATGTTTTTAATGGTAATACCAAAATGTACAAATTTTGGACTACAATTCAAATCTCAAGTTGACGAAATAATTTAGTACACAAGTTCTTTTAAACTTTGCAGTTCGTATAAGCATTTCAACTTTATTCTCCTAGATCCTCTCTCTGATACAGGGTTCATTCTCTAACAATGACCATCTACCGGATATTAAAATAAATTCCATCACTAGGAAAGTTTAGAATGTGCAGCATGAGAAAATATCTAACACCACTGACCCTCCTATATAACAGATTCCCCTTCACTACATATCAGCCAACTGCTCCAGAAAACATGACAGAGAAAGCCAATGGATTTTTTTCCAATGTATATGACAAACCCCAGGTAATAATAAGAGTTATATTACAGAAGAATAGATACTTAAGTTTAATTTTAAAAGTAACATAAATTGGGGATGAAATTCTGGTTAGTATTAAAAATGTATACAAGCCCAAATGTATTACCCAAGAGACAGGCAAAGCTGCATTCTCAGTCTCTGGAAAATATGCCTGATTTATGTGTATTTTTAAAAAACAGTAAATAAAGGAAAATAACTTGGATAAATCACAGACAAGGTTATGGAATGTTAGGATTGAGACACAATTATCATAGGCAGTTAGGTGAAAGTAACGCAAAACCTCCTGCGTCTGGAGATCAAAATCAACTTTGGATACTGATCACATGCAAAAATTAGTTTTTTGGTGTCTCTTCCTGGTACCCTGCATAACCTATCTGAGCATCTTTGCTCAAAAGATGCCCGAAGACTGAAATAACATGTATGTGTTCAAATTAGGATTGAGGTGGATTGGCACTGCAAGGTGCAAAATAACAATTATAGTTTCGGTGTTAAGAAATCAGAGTTCCTAACTCCCAATCACAAACTCAGATCATGCCTCTTTCATATACAAGCTATGTTTGGTCCAGGTCAGTGCTAATGGATCTTCACTTTCCAGACCACTTAAGATACTTGATAAAAATATTTTATTACTGTTCCCTCTCACACTAAAATGTTATGTAGTATTGTCTGGTTTTGTACTGTTTGGTTTTACAGCTTTGACTAGTTGTAAAATTGCATAATTCCGTTGGAAATCCCTGGAAGCTTGCAGTTTTTCAAAATATATCGAAACTGTAAACATTTACCTTTTGTACTTTTCATTGTCCGTTTCTTTATGAAAATTAATTTAAAGAGAGCGAGAGAGAAGAAAATAATTAGGAAATAAGGTGAAATCTAGGAAATTCACATTTAACACAGGCACTTGGTAGCCCACCATGTTTTGTGTGTTGCAGCCAATGCCAGGGATACATCTCCAACACGAATCCACATCATGGTGCCTTTTCTTGAGAGCAGTATGATGTTGAAGGAGGAGCATAAGCCTTCACTTTGAATTTCCTGGCTTTCACCAGTTTTTGTCACAACTTCAATGTTATTTAAAGATAGCCCTCAGATTGTGAATAGATTTTTGCTACAAGTCCCATGGTCCCATCCCTATTGGTGTGGCATTGTTTTCAAAGTCACAGATATTTTCTTCAGTTCCTCATGACAATCAGCCAGAGTCAATAACCCAAAGCTCTGATTCGATTCACTTTCACTCTGCCTGACTAAACAATTCCTTTACAACTGTATCGTGAGTGTAGTTTCTATGATGAAATACACAGGTAAATCTACATAGAATTATTGGTCAATAACAATGGACCTTTGTCCAGCTGTGACTATCCCCCCCCACACACCTATAGCCAGGCCTTATCTGCTCAGGAAATGCCTGTTTTAACTGACAGGTAGGAGATTAAATCTACAGCTGCCGAAACACAATCTCCGCTCTGTTAGATAGGCTTTCATTGCAAAGCACTACAAACACATAATTTGTTTATGTTGTACCAGCAATCTTTGACAAAGCAGACTGTCTAGCTGAGACAAATGTGGTTAAACCCATTTATTGTATTATTTCTGCTACACAGAACAAGCTCTTAAAATGTAGAAACTAGACAAGGCACAAAGCTCTAGCTGTCTAAAGAAATCAAGAATAGATGACTTCTTGTTACACTAGCCCCCTTTACACAGTAAAGCATGCTCTCTCCTGGAAAACATCCACTGCAATTTCTTTCTCTCTCTTTTTTTATTTTATTTTTTTTAGTGGGTGGTTCAATGACATTTATATTTTCAGGTTTTAAAGCTTCTTCTTTCTCCCATAGCACCAATAGATATAAAATAAACAAGTCAATCAATGGAAGCCTTAAGTTTCAAGAAACCAGAGAATATTTTGCAAGGACTACTTTGCAAAACAAGAATGAATTTTCCAGATGCACTGGGTCTCATCCTGCAGTGTAATTTTTGTTACACTTTTTGCTTAATTTTAAAATAAATTGGTTGCTAATTATTTAAAATAAAAGGTACAGTGAATCAGGGAACAAAGCATTTATAAATTTGATTTTCCAGATTGAACATTACATTTTTCCCAATTAAAAGTCTTCAAAAGAAAACATTTTTTAGCTCTAGTTCCTCGTGGCCATGTATTACTTTTCTCTAAGTCTCTCTGACAAGAACTAAGTCAGCATATACTGACTAATTTGGTAAGGGCCACATCAAGCCTCAGAGGATCCTCAGGAACCCTTACAAACATAAGCAGACATACACACACCCTCCTGAGGGGAGAATTGGTCCTGCATCAATCTCTGCTTTCTATATTTAAGACTATTCTCCAGCTGATGTCCGTGAGTAACTCCAGTTAACTTTATCAGGAGTCTCATGCACAAATCGACTGGAGAGATGCACTCAGTGATTGGCTTGTTAAACAATTTCTTTGTGAAATTCAGACAGAGACATTTCCCAGGTATTTGAACAATAGACATTCAATAAGGAAGGTTTAGTCAATAAGAGGAATGTCACTATAATGGTTAATCTGAACTATGAGGAATCAAAATACAAAATGTGTTCAACATTTAAAAGTTTTATCATTAAAGT
Organism: Lepidochelys kempii; assembly: GCF_965140285.1. Classification (NCBI taxonomy): domain Eukaryota; kingdom Metazoa; phylum Chordata; order Testudines; family Cheloniidae; genus Lepidochelys; species Lepidochelys kempii. Next base: position 32,325,621 of record NC_136385.1, on the reverse strand, counting down.
TATTTCTTTAGAACACCCCAGACCTCTCTCACAGCATTCTTCTATGTACTCTTTTACAATCTGTTAGTGTTCTTTATATATTTTTTTCATTTATTCTTAATCGATTTGCAACATTCATCTCTGGATTTGAGGGGAAGTGGTTCAGAGCTAGCACAGAAGATGCCACTCAAAACATTCAGTTTGGCATAAAATTAAAAAAGTATGCAATAAACTGGCTAAATCCACAGGGAATCCCTCAAACAGCATGGATAATGAGTGGAATCCATAACAGACATAAACAAACCCAGAAAGATGTCTGGGGCCAACATCATTATGTAAGATATATGCCCAAGATATATGGACATATATTTGAATGTTCAACTTCAAACTCAGGCTCTATTAGATTGATTCGATCTCAGCATGGGGTTGTTAATAAACAAACCTTGCCTTTGGAAAATATTTGGGACTGGAATTATGTATTATGCCCCAACCATTTAAAACATGTGGTACTGAGATGCACTTTTACTTTAATACTTTGTTAAGGCAAGACTGTAAAGAAAATTAGAAATCCACTTTCCTAGGAAACAGATCCAATTTTCAGGTTAAGCGTCACAACTTTTAAAGCAGTTATTATCCAAAACTATATTTCATTCTATGCACTGGGGCATTTGACAAGATTTCACATTAAAAATTAGAGACCAGTTTGAGTCTTCAGGCTTTGGCTCACACTTCCCATGTTACCCATATTCTCTTAAAGGATGCAACAATAACATTAACAAGTCTTTTTGGTAATTATTAATTTCACTGTAGAATAGCTTCTTTGCTATGCTTGGCTAGTTTAAAAAAAAGCATTATGCTCACCTCAGGGTACAGCATTAGCCTGCATATTTGCTCTTTTCCTTTTTTCCAGGTTTTGTTTAAAAATTCTTCTTAAACCTGGATATTAATCACTGCTTGAGAGTGAAAGAATTTGCAGGAGTAGCTGAAGTGCCACTTTTTTTTCAAAGTAGGAACTAGCTAGTACTGGCTTTTTTCTCTAACATTGAAACAGGGAAAAATGAAAGAGATTTAAAAAAAGGAAAGGAGAAAAAATTAATTAAGAGAACAAGAATGAGGGCTGGCCTGGAGGAACAATCACAGACCAACATGTCATCAGCTCACAAATCGAAGATCTAGTCTTGGGCTAAACTAGCAGGGGATGAGAACAGCCAACATGCTCAGCCCTGAATAAGAGGAAGCCTCGTGAGTGGGCACATCATGCTAAACCAGGAGTTGCAATGATAGAATCCAGAGGGAGCCAGATCCAGAAGAATGTGTTACCTGATTAATTGTTTTTAAGGATAGCAATAAAGAAAGAAATTGGAGGGCAGAATCTTAAGAGATATGCCCTGCAATTCATGCATGCACAAGACAAGGAGAAGACAAACAGCACCTCTCTTGGCTGGTTCAATTCTAAAGAAATCACACTCACCTTAACATGCTGCTGTAAATTACTGTGCTCGGTGCAGGAGACTCAGTTCTACAGTGACGGTGAAGTTCTTTCTACTCTTTTAAGTATGAAACACCCTTTTTCTTTTGTTGTGTCTGAATTTCCCAAACACTAGGGACTCTAGATTTTTTTTTGAGAAGTCAAGTAGAGAATGAAAAGGGTAAGATGTTTAAAAGGGCAGGTAAATTACAGGGAATGGCCTTACCCTGCTTCTCAATATTTCTTATCTTTTAATTCATTTTAATCATTCTATGCCAAAGCTGTTGAATCCTGATGAGAGACAACTCATGGTACTCTCCCAGTGCTCTTGGATCCATCCTCCAGCACTCTTTCCTTGTTGCGTTCCCATGAAGTCACTGTTTGAGTTTCTAGGACACACAAAGCCTCACTAGCACTTAACCTTATTTTGGAGAGACCAAAGAAGGTAGTTTGGGCTGGATTCATTTCATGATTTCTCTGCTGAAAGGAGAAATAAGAATGCCAGCTGTAACAGCAGTGCTTTCTGTTATATGGAACTGGACCAGAGCAACAACTCATTTATCAATCACTCAGCTCCTCATCTATCTCTGATCTTTCTTTCTCCTTCTCTCTTCCCAGCCCCTTTTTGTCTTCTTCCGTTCTATCCCCTCCTTCTTTCTCCCCTGTAAAACTTCTGGCATTTTCTCTCACTGTTTCCCTTGCATATTGCACTTTCTGAGTATGCAAACCTACTCATTCCGCATCTGGGGCTGCTGACATAATATTTGACAAGAAAGGGTACAAGTTACCCCAAATCCTCTCCAAAAGAGTTTTTATGCTCCCCCTTGCCTCCCCAAAAAGCACTATATTTCCTAATGCTGCCATCATGTGCAATAAGAGAAGACCATTATATGTGCACATGGCTGGCTTGCTTTTTGGGTGACTAATGGTGGCAGTCATAAGAAAGGCTCAAGCATACTAGCAAGTGTGGTCAGCTGGAACGTGGGAGGACATTAGGAGGTCCACAAGAATTGAGCCCACAAGATACACCCACACAGGAGAAGCAAAAATTAAATCAGCCCCATGCTGTTACTATGCTCCTCTCCATGAACACAAGGGCCTCCGTGGTATGTGGTGTGCTCCCTCAGACTCCTCTCTTTAGCTGGCTGAATATTTGCATCCATTTTCCTTTTCCAGGTAGATGATAGCATGTTGTGTAGGATGCACTATAGTTTCGATGAACTTTTTCTGATATATTTTTAGGGCTTCCCCACATTTCGTTGTGACAACCAGTACCACACAATTGGGACCACAGCAAATATTTGTGCCAGTGTGGCATCCCTGGGATTCTAGGTATATATGGAATGAACTGATGACAAACATACTGCAAGACTTATTTATGATATTATGTTATGAATAGCAACTGCGATAATGCATATCTTAACTGTATTTTGGGAGGGGGGGAGAGAAGGCACCACTTGGTGTTCAGCATTAGGATGGGTCCATTGTGTTCATTTCAGACTTGTTTAAAAAACAGGTGAGATATCTGTATGGATATGATCCCTATTTGTTTTGAATGTTGCATGTTTTGGTTGACTATATGCTGCACTTCTGACAGCATTTCTAACAGAATTCTGTGACGGGGTCAACAAGCATGTGGACAAGGGGGATCCAACCGATCTGTATTTACATTTTCAGAAGCTTTGACAAGGTCCCTCACCAAAGGCTATTAAGCAAAGTAAGCAGTCATGGGATAAGAGGGAAGGCTCTCTTGCAGACTGGCAACTGGTTAAAAGATAGGAAACAAAGGGCAGGAGTAAATGGTCAGTTTTCAGAATGGAGAGAGGTAAATAGTGGTGTCCCCCAGGATCTGTACGGGGCCCAGTCTTATTCAACATATTCATAAATGATCTGGAAAATGGGGTAAACAGTGAGGTGGCAAAATTTGCAGATGATACAAAACTACCCAAGATAGTTAAGTCCCAGGCAGACTGCAAAGAGCTACAAAAGGATCTCTCAAAAGTGCATGACTGGGCAACAAAATGGCAGATGAAATTCAATGTTGATAAATGCAAAGTCATGCACATTGGAAAACATAATCCAAACGATACATATAAAATGATGGGATCTAAATTAGCTGTTCTCACTCAAGAAAGAGATCTTGGAGTCATTGTGGATAGTTCTCTGAAAACATCCACTCAATGTGCAGCAGCAGTCAAAAAAGCGAACAGAAAGTTGGGAAGCATTAAGAATGGGATAGCTAATAAGACAGAAAATATTATATTGCCTCTACATAAATCCATGGTACACCCACATCTTGAATACTGTGTGCAGATGTGGTCACCCCATCTCAGAAAGGATGTATTGGAATTGGAAAAGTTTCAGAAAAGGGCAACAAAAATGATTAGGGGTATGGAACGGCTGCCGTATGAGGAGAGATTAATAAGACTGGGACTTTTCAGCTTGGAAAAGAGATGACTATGGGGGGGAGGGGAATATGATAGAGGTCTATAAAATCATGACTGGTGTGAAGAAAGTAAATAAGGAAGTGTTATTTACTCCTTCTCATAACACAAGAACTTTTTATAGTGAACATCCACCTTCACTGAAACTATATCCATTGGTTGCTGTTAACTCTGTACCCTGTTCTCTAATCAAATCTATGTGAATTTGGAGTTTACACTTGTCAGTGTTGGAGTGATGATTGGAATATCTTCTCTTCTTCCATGCTTCATTCACACTGCACAGGAAACAAGCAAACCACCCTAGTTATTTCACACAACTTTGTCAGAAAATCTATCTGAGGTAAAAAGCTGTCAGATCACCATTCACTGATTATGCCTTTTCAACAGAGTTAGTATGATAATTTATTGCGTATTCTTTTTTCTCAAATCTTCTGAAATAAAAAATAAAGCATTTGAAAACAATATTAATGTCGAGATTCAGTAGCATATAATGTAGATAGAAATTACTTGATGCCTCTGCCTTTCTTCACAAAAGCCAAAGCACACCTTTCAAACAAGATTAAACATACCTTTAAGACAGTATACTTTTATTTTATTTAAATAACATTGTTTTTAGGAACAGATTTACAGTAAACAAACTTTTGCTAAGGACCTGATTCTCATCTCACTTAGATCAATATAAATGAGGAGTAATTCATCTGAAGCCTATAAAGCTGCAATGAGATCAGAATCAGGCCATAAGAGTATTTTTAAAGTGTTAAGTATATTAATACTTCATCAGATGCAAGAATACCAGTGTAAAGACAGCAATGCAACAAGTTAAACATTTAAAATAAATTTGATAGTATGTTCTATGCCAATCAAAGTCTTAGTCAGACCACCCATAGGGGAAAAAATAAAACTCTCTGCATTGTTTGCAATAATATGGGAGGAAATTTAGTGTATATTCTCTTCTTCCTGTATTTTCCAGCTAGATTAAGCTGTTGTCTTCACAATTGCCTCCCAGCTGCTGTGACTTGTGAAAACAACAGACCCTGCTCTGTTGTCTGCAGAAAGCCTGGATTGTTATGAGTAACTTTATTGCAGGCACATGAGTGTGTTAAGACTTTAAAACACGCTCAAATGTCATGTGCACACCCACTGACGGGCAAGAATAATTATGAAAAAACAAGAATTCTATGTCTATGAAACAGTGTCAGACAAAATGGGCCATTCATTGTGTTCCTTTGGGAATGCTTGGACTCTCTAGCCAGAAAACAAAAAAGGCACTTTTTTCCTCCCGTAGGCTGAATGCTTAGCTTTGCCATCTGAGCCCTAAGTAAACACGGGCCCCCTCTCTAACTACTGGCTGGCCCGCACACAGTAAAAAGTATTAATGCCCCCCTTTTTTCCAGCAGTCCCCTCTGTGTAGGCTGCGGCCAATGTAAAGTCAATGCAAAGACAAAACAGTTTGCCTAACATTAGTAAAAGAAAACATAACTCTTGTACAGTCTGAAAATCCCTCCAACACAGAAGTTTTATTTTAAGACCTATCCCCTCTGTCCTTCTGCATGTTACCGTAGCTACTGTTAATTCTTTTAGCAGGCAATAACTGCTGACTGCTGCTAAATTACAGAGGAACAGAATTGTGTGCAGCTGTTGTAAAGTTATCTACTTTATAAGGTTGGCTATTTCTTTACTGTCCCAGGTTCAAAATTTCATTTGTCTCCTTATCAGAATCTGTTTGCATCATAAAAGGGCTATTTGAAATGAAACGCCAGCTCAGCTCAACAATCAGTTCACTCTGATACCAAATTTTCACCACAGGTTTAATGAGGAGACAATCCCTTCTGGCCGGATTTTAACAAGTGCATCGAATCTCATAAGGATAGTGATAAATTACAACAAACTAAAAACCTTTTCAGATCATTTAAATGCATAATTAATGTATTAGATATTCTTTTGATCAAAGTGATTATTTATCCTTGCAACAAAGCCCGTTGCCAATTGTGCCCACATATCTATTCAGGGGACACCATCACAGGGCCTAATAACATCAGCCACACTATCAGAGGCTCGTTCACCTGCACATCCACCAATGTGATCTATGCCATCATGTGCCAGCAATGCCCCTCTGCCATGTACATTGGTCAAACTGGACAGTCTCTACGTAAAAGAATAAATGGACACAAATCAGATGTCAAGAATTATAACATTCATAAACCAGTCGGAGAACACTTCAATCTCTCTGGTCATGCAATCACAGACATGAAGGTCGCTATCTTAAAACAAAAAAACTTCAAATCCAGACTCCAGCGAGAAACTGCTGAATTGGAATTCATTTGCAAATTGGATACTATTAATTTAGGCTTAAATAGAGACTGGGAGTGGCTAAGTCATTATGCAAGGTAGCCTGTTTCCTCTTGTTTTTTCCTACCCCCCCCCCCCAGATGCTCTGGTTTAACTTGGATTTAAACCTGGAGAATGGTCAGTTTAGATGAGCTATTACCAGCAGGAGAGTGAGTTTGTGTGTGTATGGGGGCGGGGGGGATGTGAGAAAACCTTGATCTATGCAGGAAATAGCCCGACTTGATTATGTTAAGAGTTGTCACTTTGGATGGGCTAGCACCAGCAGGAGAGTGAATTTGTGTGGGGGGGTGGAGGGTGAGAAAACCTGGATTTGTGCTGGAAATGGCCCACCTGTTGATCACTTTAGATAAGCTATTACCAGCAGGACAGTGGGGTGGGAGGAGGTATTGTTTCATGATTTCTGTGTGTATATAAAGTCTGCTGCAGTTTCCACGGTAAACATCTGATGAAGTGAGCTGTAGCTCACGAAAGCTCATGCTCAAATAAATTGGTTAGTCTCTAAGGTGCCACAAGTACTCCTTTTCTTTTTATTTAAACTAAGTATCCGTATTTATCTCTACATCATCTTTTGGTCTAGTACCAATTGGGTGCATTTGACTAAGTGAGGTGACTTTCAATTCACAATAAAATCTGGGTAAATTACTGTCAATATGTTCTGATGTTCACATTGAAGTTAATGGCACAACTCCCATTGACTTCAATGAACAGAATACTCACGTTATCTTGTTAGATGTAAATAGGGCAGATTCATCGCTTGTTTTAAGAATGAATTTTCAGGCCATTGTGTGTGTGTGTGTGGGGGGGGTTCTCTATAGGGGTTTTTGTGAGTTTCTGTTTGTTTGTTTGTTTAAGGTAACTAATGTCCTTTCTCTCACCATGCCCATCACAAGCTAGGGAAATTGAAAAGCAGAAAGGCAAGGCTGTTTGAAAGTCCAAGCATTGAGCATATGAACTTTATAGCCACCCATGAAAGGGGCTGCCATAGTCCCCACTAAACCCTCTGATTCTGCATACAATTTAATTTTACCCATTGGGTTATGTGGATTTTGAAAATGAAATGCTGTTTTAGCACTAGCCACTAGATTGTAAACAGATACTGGCAGACACTGTCTTCTTATTTGTACACACACACAGCAATAACACAAGGGGCCCCTGATTCTGAATAGTGACTCTACCACGATGCACATAATAATGGGGGGAAATCATGAATAACCTGGGTTCAAACTCACCCCTGGTGTAATTCAGTTGAATTCCAATGGGCTACATCAAAGAGAGATGTACCCAGCTATGTACCTCCCCTTTCCTACAATCTAAAGGAGACCAGTTTCAGAAAGTTCCTTGACACTGCTAGTTTGAGCATCCCGAGCTATCCTCAGACCTAGGTTCTTCAAAGCGGAAACATGATGTACTACCCACTGAACCATCAGGCTAGTCGTGAATTTGTTTTAACAATCCAACAACATCACCATTTCTCATTCATCCACTTAGCTTAATTTTCCAACCATCACTTTCATTGCTGAGGTTGTCTCTATTAAGCCATTTTTTGTGCATCATTAACTTTTAACCAGGCATCGATAGCTTTATTGTTTGAATTGCGTATGACTTTATTTAATGTCAGCAATTCTTCTGGCTCCTGACAAGAAGTCACATTTTATAACTAATTAAATTGATCCCTGGGAAGCAAAAGCCACTAAACGGAATTATTCGAAACTGAGTGTCAATATATTAAATCAAAGGGCTAATGAGTTGGGTCACTGCTTCTTTTATCTGAAGGCTATAGCAGAATAGGATTCATATCATCCTCTATTTTCTGCTTTAACAATCAATTTTATTTAAACCAAAGGCAGCTAATTAATAAATTTAGATCTAGCTGTAAATAATACATTTTAGCCTGTTTTAAAACTGGAATAAATTTTAAGGTCATTTTAAGGGGGAAAATATACCGTGTTGATATAAGCTGCATGTCTGAGTTGCCATGGTGCATGAGTGCTCCTATTAGGTCATAGGAAGCATCCACAGTGATCTAAAAGGTGTTTTGTACGTAAATGATTTTGAGAACTTTTTATCTTTCAACTATTTCCATTATGGGTGGAAATCAAGAACAACATTTGCCTCTCAGAACTGACAATACCGCCTAACTAAAGTGATTAAGCAATGACTAAATTTGTCATGTCAGCTTTTCCTATAGCTCTTGCAGCTGCTGAGTAATATTTTGGATGCATCAGTATTTACATCTGGACACTACTTTTAAAATTCATCACCTAATAATTCATACCACCCACTTATTAGTCATAGTTCAGCTTCCTTTGATGAAATGTCTGTAGATGGTTCAAGAAAGCTATCTTTTCTGAAGTTGTCTTCAACTAATCCAATTATGTCCAGGCTGTTTAGAAATAATGTCGGATGATCTCTTACCCTTCCAAAAAAAAATCTTTTACCTGTAAGTTGTTTTGATTGAGATCCAGTCAAGTTCTCAGACCTTATTTGGGTGTTCACTATGGTATATCAGAGAAAGCTTTTTGACTCTTCCTTACATTTAAAAATTATCATATAATTACACTTGTATAAAAAAGAAATTGGGTAATTAATCAACAAAGGCTAGATTATCATGGCCCTTTTTGGCAGCGCATGGGAGCAAGAGTAAGGAGGATCGAGGGTCCTACCTTGTACCCAGCTCAGCTTGTGATCCCATGCTCAACACTGCAAGTAAGTTGAAAGGTGGTGGGAAGTACGAGAGTACTGGCTCCAGCCCATCTGCTAAAGTAGCTGGCCATACACACAGGCAGAAGTAAATTGCTCCACAAAAAGTCGGGGGGAGAGGGCAAATAATTTACTTTCTCCCCCACAGCAAAAAGGGAGCAGGGGAGAAATGGTGACACTGAGTCACAATTAGTTCTCCAATCTGGTCTTAGGGCACACAGCTATGCATCGCCTATTACACAGGTAAGGTTGTAAAATTACAGTCTAGCCCCAAGCAAATATCTAAACAATCATTTAAAGCAAGGCTGTGATTGTTAGTGGTTACTTTAACACATAATAGTCTGTTAAAAATAGGATGGCTTCACTGTCCCTCTAAAGCTTGGTTTTGTAGATTTACCACTAAGATCAAATGCATCACAAGGAACACCACAGATGTTTTTAAAAAATGCATGTTCTTGTACCCACATATCATTTGCTTTTTCAAACATTAATTTAGGGTTTTTCTGCAGGCACAGTGCTTCCCTTTCAAAACAACTTTAAATAGTCACTTTTATCCATTTATAAACGTATGTGTTTTGGAGGGTCAAGCACATGCTGTTGTTTCACACCACAGATGTTTTCCTACATTTCCAATGGTTACATGTCATGAGAGCGCTTGACCCCACCATACAGAATCATTCAATATGTGGCGGAAACCACAAATATTGCTGTACCTCTGGCTTGCACAAGATCATTTAAAATGGAAGTTCATTTCAAAAGCAGGTTTTGTAAAAGTAACCCATTTTCACCTAAGAACATTAGTTAATCATGGACCCTTTTAAAAGATATACAGTTGTCTTTTTCCTTCCATAATGTATTTTCTTTAAAAGTCATGCAACATTTCAAAGTAGGATAGAATAATACTATCCATTAATTAGAACAGCTTTTAGGTCAGACAATGTGATGCTATGACTAACATCTGTGGAATTCTTACCATTTTTCCTCTTACACTCAGATTCCTAGAGTAAATTTTCTTTTTTGGTGTAAACACACAAGTTCTACACACTGTCATACATGACCATCCACATGAAGACACACACTGGCTTGTCGGGAAAGAAGTAGCAGTGCTTTTAAAAGAAAAGCTTCACAAAACTTGGTTGTTGCTGGCAGAGTTGTAGCACAGTTTCCCTGTGCAGCATCTACAGTGATGATGATGATGATTACTAGTTAGTCTAGGAATTGTTTCAGAATCATGTTATAAAACTGTGCTGTCTCTTTATCTAAAATGTAGCCTAAGTCTAAAGGCAGGTCTGCACTGCCGCTTAAGTCAATGTAACTTTCGTCACTCAGGGGGGTGAAAAAGCCATTGCTCCAAACAATACAAGTTACATTGACTTAAAGTGTTGTCCACACTGTGCTATGTCAGTGGGAGACGCCTCTCACCGAGGTGGAGTAATTATTCCAACAGGAGAGTGCTCTCTCGTCGGCATAGCACGCCTTCACCAGACATGCTACAGCGTCGCAGCTGCCTCAGTGCAGCTGCACTGATGTAGCGCGGTAGTGTAGAGTAACCCTGAGATATAACGTCTGGGGATGTATTAGAAATAAATACATTGAAATTTAGTATTAATTGACGGACGGAACAAAATTTGCCCATCTAAGTGTGGAAAAAGCCTAAAGTCCAATTTGTCACTGATTTCAGTGACAACAGTAGCAGGCAAAAGTCTATGGGTGTCTAGGCTAGTGTACTGTTGTTCTAATATAGTATGGCTCCTTTTATATTAGCCAGCTAAACTGGAGTAAAATGATGTTTGGGCAATATTAAGTTTTAAGCATGGCAAAATCTGCTTTGGGGTTTGTTTTTTTTTGTTTAAACTAAGCTGCCCAGCAAAGACCCTGGTAAAAATTCAAAACACCGCCCATGAGAAAACAAAATATAGGAAAAATGTAAAAGTTGCCACTAAATATTTATTATTGCCCAAAAGAATCTTTAGGAACACAAATCTGTCATCACATTCTATTACTGGTTTAATTTATGGGATTGGAGGCCTTTGCAAATTGACAAAAAATGACATTCACAGGTGATATTTCCAAATTTTCCATATACAGACACTCCCTGACTTACGCAATTGTTCCGTTCCACCTACAGCTGGTCAAAAAATGTATTTTATTTTCCCCCAAAATTTTGAAGAAAACAAAAAAATCATTTCTATCTAAATTTTTCAAATGTTTGTCAAAAATTGAAAATGTATTGGTCTTAAAAACATAAGAATGGCCATACTGGGTCAGACCAAAGGTCCAACCAGCCCAGCATTCTGTCTTCCAAAACTGGCCAATGCCAGGTGCCCCAGCCCCAACGGGAATGAACAGAACAGGTAATTATCAAGTGATCCATGTCCTGTCACCCATTCCCAGCTTCTGACAAACACCACCCCTGCCCATCCTGGCTAATAGCCATTGATGGACCTATCCTCCATGAATGTATCTAGTTCTTTTTTGAACCCTGTTATAGTCTTGGCCTTCACAACATCCTCTGGCAAAGAGTTCCACAAGTTGACTGTGTGTGTGTTTTGTGAAGACAACTATTACATTTTCTGGGCAGTTCTAGTAATGAGGTGTCCTGGACTACAAATCTATGGGAAAGTTGGGCAAAGAAGCGAAGAGTCCCTTAGTTTGACCACTAGTGTTCTTCATCTTTTTTTAAATGTTTTATTTATTTATTTATTTTGGTCAGATGCTGAACAAAAGCATGGACAGTAACAACCCTTGTCGCAGAAAAATAACCTCTCACGAACATGTTAAAGTAAATTTGCCTGAAATGAATGTTTGCTGTTGTTCCACTGTTATGCCATTGCTGACAGTATATCCCTGTGGAAAGAAGCTTACTGATGTCCCCTTAGGTCTCATTTTAAGTTGTACGGAACCTACAACAATTAGCTGCTCAGATGTTTCTGACGGTTTTTTGGTGTTGTGCCTTCCCTTTCATGTAATTTCTCTTCTCCATTTGTACTAGATGCTTGCAATCCTCTAGCTGTGAGCGATATAGACTACAATTGGGATAAAATGCTCGAATCTGATATGCTTTTTTCTGTTTCAGTGTACTCTCGAGTTTGCTTGAGCAATTTCTGGGACCCATCTAATATTTGGGCATGCAAATAGACAGAGAAAAGTATGTTAATAACCACAGAATACAGACTGTGTGTGCAAATTCTCAAGATTTATGTTGGCAACTTATTGTACAGTATTTCTCCTAAACTTAACCTCTCATTTGCCAACACATACATAGAAACAAATTATGTGTGAGCGTCTGATCCCATATTGAAACAAATTTGTGGGTCTATTTCTTTTACAAAATCTATACAATTGTTTTTACATACAGTAGAACCTCAGAGTTATAAACACCAGAGTTACGAACTTATCATTTAACCACGCACCTCATTTGGAACTGGAAGTATACAATCAGGCAGCAGAGTAGCAGAGACCAAAAAAAAAAAGGGTGAATACAGTACCGTACTGTGTTAAATGTAAACTACTAAAAAAATGACGGGAAAGCAGCATTTTTTATTCTGCATAGTAAAGTTTCAAAGCTGTATTAAGTCAATGTTCAGTTTTAAACTTTTGAAAGAACAACCATAAAGTTTTGTTCAGTTATGAACATTTTAGACTTTTCCAAACATTTTGCATATAGTTATTGTGGATCTAAACAGATGCACGTGCAAATGATGTAACTTAGAAAATTAAGTACTTGATTGGCTGCCGCACTTGGGTGTTAGATGTCTAAATGACTTCACTGGCACCTTGAATAAACTGCTGGCACAAAGTTGCTCTTGCCGTAATTTGTACCCTTGGATTTACAAAAAAGAGGCCAGGTTGAAGAATATATCTGGTCTTTAAATATGTCAGTAAAATGCCCAAGATGTATTAGTAACATTTAGAAAACAATTTCCATGTGGGATCTCTGTCGCAGAAATGAATAGTAAGCATCTCTCCCTTTGTGTACATGAGCCAGAGATACATAGAAGAGTTTATTTTATGTGATAATTATTTACAGCATTTTCATGAGTAAAAAGAGTGATAATTAAATAGCAGTGTGGTGAGAAAATTTTGCAATTTTACTTTGCAAAGGTTTGTGCAATCCTTTCTTTTCCTTTTTGGGGTTGAATTGAACACCATTACTCAAAGGAAAGCAACAGCAGAGTTTTACTTCATTTTCATCAAAGGCCAGAAATCATGGCAGGCTCACCTGAAAACTGGTTTGCAAGTCTTGGTGAACATTCTGGTGACCTGGTTTGAGCTTCAAGGTTGCAAGTTAGGTCTATTTAAGCTGTTATTATAAAAGTTTCCAATAGCTCTAAAGCATTGTGTAGCTCATTTATACAGCAGCACCAATGCCTGCTTTGAGGGCAATAGTGGTAAAATACTATTATATAAAATGTGGAGAAGAATTGAAGAGCTCGATTTTCAACAGACCTCCTTAATCATGCTTGCAAATTGCAGGCATGCCCACTAGCACGTACAGCTATGGGATTTTATAGTCACAAACAGATATGTGCACAAATTTTGTAGGCCACTTTTCAGAGGCCTCTGAAAATATGGCCTTAAGTGAATGTGGTTGCTCATGAAGGAAGCTGAATTGAGCGCTCTGGAGTCTGTAAAGCTTAATATAGCCACACAATAGAGCTACAAGGGCAAGTGGGAAACCATTTTCCCAGTGTTAATTAATATATCTTCAGAATACAGACTTTATGTATCTCTGTCTTTATCTGCATCTATGACGTACGCCATTTTTCATATTGCACGCATCACAATGAAACAAAGTAGAATGTCAAGGAAGGCAGGTTCATCATTACCCTTTAAAAGCAGGATTGGTAGAAACAAGCCCATTTTCCATCAATTTTCCTACATTCAAAGGACTGAATGGGACTGAACACCTTCTTGAACTGTGGTGTATCTGCCCATGGAAGCTTGTACAGCCAAGTATGCCTGCAACCAGATATTTCCTAAGTGACTAACTAGTCAGGGAATTTTCAAAGGTTTGTAGTGAACAGTTTCAGCAGCAAATGCTCTCAGCCCTTCGTCACATGTTCCTTAAAAGGAAATCATTAGCAATCTAAAAACTCCCTTTCTGTAGTGTTTTCCAGTGTGTGCTCAGTGTACTGAGGCACTTTGTAAGTTATATTAACCTAAGCCTGAAACAGCAGTCAAAGTGTTTGTACTGCACATATGACAAAATAATAGATCCGTCTAGGAGATACTCTAACTGTGTTTAGCGTGTGTCCGACCATATGTCTTCTGCTCGTTTAGCTTCAGAGAGCTCCTATATAATACAAATACACATTTTAAATAATTAATTTTTATAAGTCAGGAAAGATGGTTTTGTGGTTCAGCCACTCGAACTCTGGGTTCAATTCTTATCTGTGCCACAAATTCACAGACTAAGTGTAGATCTACTCTGGGATTAAACATCCACGGCTGGCCCATGTCAGCTGACTCAGGTTCGCAGGACTCAGGCTGCACAGCGATAATATTGCAGTGTAGCTGTCCGGGCTTGGGCTGGTGCCCAGGCTCTAGAACCTGGGTTGCAACCCTAGCCTGGGCATCTACACTGCAATTTATAGCCCCGCAGCCTAAGCCCAGCGAGCCTGAGGCAGCTAACACTGGCCATCCGTGAGTGTTTTATTGCAGGGTAGACATACTCTATAAGGCCAGAAGAGGCCACTGCAATCACCTAGTCTGACCTCTTGCATAACATAGGCTGTAAAATGTCCCTGAATTAATTCCTGTTTGAGCTAGGGCATATCTCTTAGAAACACATTGAATTGTCATTGAAAAATTGTCAGTGATAGACTATTTATCACAACCCTTGGTAAGTTGATCCAGTGGTTAAATAACCCTCACTGCCAAAAATGTCCATCCCACTTCTAGTCTGAATTGATCTAGCTTCAACTCCCAGCCATTGCACCATATTATATCTTTCTTTGCAAGATTTGCTGTACCTTTCTTTTGCTCCTCATATATAAGTACTTACAGATTGTAATCAAGTCACTCCTTAACCTTCTCTTTGTTAAGCTAAACAGATTGAGCTCCTTGAGCCTATCACTGTAAGGAATGTTTTCCAATCCTTTAATCATTCTCATGGCTCTTCTCTGAATTCTTTCCAATTTATCGAAGTCCTTCTTGAATTGTGAACACCAAAACTGGATTCAGTATTCCAGCAGTGGTCTCACCAGTGCCAAATACAGAGATAAAACAACCTCCCTGCTCCCACTTGTCATTACTATTTATGCATTCAAGGTTTGCATCTTTTGGCCACCACATCACACTGGGAATTCATGGTCAGTATATTTAGTATTTAGTCAGTATACACATATTGTTTGCTTGAACCCAGTTTACTAAGCAATCTAGATCACTCTGAATCAGTGATCTGTCCTCTTCATTACTTACCTCTCCCCCACCTCAAATTCTTGTGTCATCTGAAAACTTTATCAGTGATTATTTTATGCTTTCTTCCAAGTCATTGATAAAAATGTTAAATAGCATAGTGTCAAGAGCTGATCCCTGCCAGACCCCACTAGAAACACACCCGATTGATGATTCCCCATTTACAACTGCATTTTGTTCAGTTAGCCAACTTTTAATCCATTTAATGTGTGCCATGTTAAATTTATTTTTTAATCAAAATGTGCAGTACCAAGTCAAATGCCTTACAGAAGTTTAAGCATATTACATCAATACTATTACCTTTATTAACCAAACTTGTAATCCCATCAAAAAAAAGATATCAAGTTAGTTTGACAGGATCTAGCATTAATTATATTATCTTCTTTTAATGCTTTATTAATCGAGTCCAGAATCAGCTGTTCCATTAGTTTGCCCAGGATCAATGTCAGGTTAACAGGCCTATGATTACCCAGGTCATTCCATTTACCTTTGTAAAATACTGGCACAACAATAGCTTCCTTTTAGTCTTCTGGAACTTTGCAATTGTTCAAGAGTTATTGCAAATTAACGTAAATGGTCCAGTGAGCTCTTTTGCCAGTTCTTATAAAACTTTTGGATTCAAATTATTTAGACCTACTGATTTTAAAATGCCTAACATTCAATACCTCCTGATTTACTATCAGAAGGGAAAATGGTTCATCATCATATGATATGACTACATTATGTGTTTTATTCCCAAACACAGAACAAATATTTATCGGACATTATGCCTTTTCTGCATTATTATTATTGGCAATTCTATCATTATAATCCAGTAATGGACCAATAATATTGTTAGGATTCTTTTGTAACTAATATGCCTTTTAAAAAATATTTCTTATTGACCTTAACTCTGCTAGCCATAGACTTCTCCTTGTGTCTTTTTGCTTCCCTTATACATTTTCTACAATTCCTAGTTTCTGATTTATATTCATTACTATTAAGTTTCCAGTTTGACCTTAAGTGAGTCACTTAATCTTTCTGTGTCTGAGTTCCTTGTCTGCAACATATGTCCTTTCTACCACTCTTCTTTCTGTCTTCTCTAGTTTTTAAACTCCTTAGCACAAGGAATATCCCTTGGTATTTATTTGTACAGGGCCTCGTACAGCTGGGCCCCAATCACAGTTGGGGGCCCCCAAATGCAAATAAACTAAAGTAATGAAGATGAGTGTATATACACCAATGCCATGCTAATCTCAAAATTATAAGTTCCTCCAGACTGGCATCTTGCCACTAACTGTGGACAATATATCTATGTTTCAGCAAAAAATGAACTCCAGAAAAACATGGAAAACTTTGACTTAGTTTTTAAACAAATGAACTATGTGGTTTCATGGGAATTCAATTGCTAATTTTTCAGGGAAATGATTGCAAAAGGTCCAGTGTTTCCTGTCTGAAGGACAAGTTTCAAATATATTACTGAATAAAGATCTTAAAACTTTACATTTTGTTTCTGTGTCCTTTCATTGGTACCCACATATAATCAGTGACACCAAAACACATTGTAAGACTGTATTTTTATCTTCGATTTCTGGTGACATGTACAAACCATATGAGCTTCTCTCTCATGGTTTATATTGTCACCAGTTATCTTTGATAAAAATACAGTTTGATATAGTGCAGCTGGACATAGTTCATTGCATGTATGTGTATGAAAGCAATAAAATATCACAAGATGTGCAGTTATACCACCCAGGAAGTATAGGTATCTAGAACTAAAACTTCTGAAATTTATTTTTGCCTTTATAAATTGGTATTTGACACATTTTAAAATGTAAGAAAAAAAATATATGTATTGTAATGGGAACAAAAGTATTTTTTGAAATGTAAGGTCATCAAAAATAGTCCTTGTTAAGGTCTCTCCGTCAAATACAGAGACATTCAATTTTTTCAATATAATACTTAGCTCTTAGATCATACTTTTCATCTTCAAAGTGCTTTGCCAACATTAGTTTATTAATCAATCTATACAGTGCCCCGGTGAGGTATTCACTGTCTAAGGCTCCTCAGCTTTAACCCCAATTCTGAATTTTAAATCCACTCACAATTAACCACTGCGGCCTCTAGTTTGAGCTGGTGCTGCACTCTGAAGAAATGGCCTTTTCCAGCAATAAGCGTGGAACAGAAAGAGACAGAAAGAAGAAACAGAAGGAAAAGGGACAGAGAAGGCTGAAAAGTGGTTAGAGTGAGAAAGTTTTTTTCAAATGAACTCTAATGTACAGAGATTTTTCACGTGTGTGAAAGTGAGGATATTTTTCTACCTCTCACTGCTTGTGTCCCCCAAACCTCCATTGCTCAATTGATCCCATTAAACTGTCCTCATAATAATTATCCAAATAGCTAAAGAAAGATTATGCTATTTATTAGGCACATAAGAACAGAACCACTCTCCAGTAGAACATTTTGCTGGCATAAATAGATAACATATATGGTATAAGTATCATTTTTTGTATTCAATTTTTTTATCTCTTCCTATGCTCATTTTTTCCAGTCTCTTTTCACTCTGCTCACTTTCTGTGTCATTATGTGTCCTTTTCCCCCAAACCAGAATAGCATGCCCAATAATTTCTTAAGGATGACCCGTATAACTCACGTGTGGTTTTCCAGTCTTAGGTAATGCAACTACTCTGAATCCATGCCCATAAAACGTTTTTACTCCACCACACCACAATATTTACTACATACCCACATGTGCATATACACAGACACTTTTAAATAGATCTCCAAAGTAACTTGACATGAGCGCTCCATGATGTACTGAATAGGGACCAAAAAAATCGATCATTGGTTCATGACTTTTCTTTCATTACAGTAGATCATTCTGAGGCCCTAATTTAACAGTGTTTTCCTCTACCCTCTAGCCATAAGTGTCTGCCATTGTCAATCATTATCCTTGGCATCGAGGGCTATTTCTAAGCTGCCATCAAGTACGAATTCATGAATTAACCAATGTCAGTTCATATTTCAGCTCCACTATCTGTTTGTTTCTGGATCTTGAACTGTTACAACAAAGTGCAATACAGCGTTAACAAGACACTGGGCCAGCAATAACATCTTCCTTTTCTATGCAAAAAGTGAATTTAGTGCTTGAGAAAAGTGCTGAATCGACAGCTCTAGATAATGAAGTCCTCTTTTCTTTCCTACTTGATATACAATACAGGTTTTTCCACACTGCCCACCAATATGTCTCAACTCTGCCCTGAAGCACCAAACTCCAGGGAAAAGAGAGTAGATTTCAGTCCATTTCATACAGATTCTAGTCCAGTTAGACTTCTAACATGAATGCCTGTTTGGGCCAACTGTGAACTGGATCATAAACTGGACTGACCTCATCAACTCATCCATAGGCCACTTACCAGCCATGAGACTAACAACTTTCAGCTACTAGGTTTACTTAGTTGCTCCACCCAACCTTTGCCCCCAGAGTTCTGTTCTTGGTTTCCCCCTCTTCTTTTGCCTCTATATACACTCTCAAGGTGACTTTTGCTCACCCAGGATTTCCCCTACCACTTTTCTTTGGTTGACTCCTAAATCCAACTACCTACCCCCATTCCATCCCATTCTGTCCAGATTACCATCTCAAACTACCTTTCTGACATTTCCTCTTTGATGTTCAGCCATCATCTTAAACTTATCCTCTCCAAAGCTCAAGTTCTTAACTTCCATACTTTCGAGCCAAGTAAATAACTGCTATGCTGGAGGTGTGTGTTTATGGGGAATAATTACGGTTATGACGTGTGTATTTATTTTGTTTTAGGGCATTGGATCTGGAGGCCGGGTTTCTGTTCCTGGCTCTGACACTGAATTGCTGTATGACCTTGGACAAGTAATTTCACCTCTCTGAACCTGTTTTCCTATCAGTAAAATAGGGATGATAATGCTAACTCTCCTACGTAAAGGAGTTGGAGATCTATACAAGACCAGCATGATAGAAGACCAAAGTACTGTCACAGAAACTTAATTGGATCATATTGCTACCACCAGATCATCCATTATGGCTGCGGTGAATGGACACTTCAGTAATAAGTGCTCCTTGTCAGGATGTGACAAGTCAGTTCACATATTGAAAGATGGCTCTGTTTTCTGATATATCACTATAGCACATCAGAAAATAGTCAAGAAGCCAAGAAGAATGTGAAAATTAACTTGAATAGATACTGAATGGCATAGAAATACACTATTGTAATTCAAACTTTGTCTAAACATGTGGGTTGAGATGCAGCACAGAATTCATAGCCCAGGAAGAAGAGAGGTTAAATGTGGCTTTAATCTACCTGTGAGCTTTTACAATCCTGGGCTGCTCAGGGGGATGCTTCCTGGGGTTGCCCTATGGACTGCAAGATTGCCTTCTGCCCCCTGCATCACCCTACATTGGAGCTTGCAAGGGAATCCCTGGGAGTCAATCTTATGGCTATCGTCCACAGTGCCTGCATTGGGGGAATCCTTCTTGAGCTGGATACAGGGCTTGTAGAGGCCCCTTTATGTCACCCAGCCCTTTTACCTGGCATAAAGGCTAAAAATAGATAGATCCTTCCATCTCTGAGTTCATTCCTCTCGTGATCTATTCTCATTTCTTCCTCGTTTAGCTTTTTGCATTGTTTATTGATCTAAATTTCATACACCTCTTTCATTTCAAATGAGATTTTCCACAATAATGTGACTACTTCACAAACTCAAAAAGCTGCAAATTTGATCCAAAATACCACTTTATTTTATTTTATTGCTATGAATAGTTTGCCCAGCCCTATTTGTAGCATTATCATTGAATGCAGACAAGCCACTGGAAAAGGCTAGAGTGATGTGGTTATGAAACTAGGAAGTCCTTTGCATTAAAACAGGATTGCCCATAAACCTATCAATGAACACATGGAAAATATACAAACTGTCATGAGAAAATTATGGACGAGAGATAACCAAACTATTTGACTTTCTTGCGCCAGATTTTGTTCAGACACTTAGGTTATACTTCCTTCCTAAGGTTCACAAAAATAGTACAGTATGCTTAGGAAGCTAATTGTTTCTGGCTGTGAATTACTCAGAAATAATTTAAAAATTGTGGATTACTTTTGGAGATTACAGCTCCCTCTCAACTCCTATTACCTTAAGGATACTGCAGATTCTCCAGTGAAATACAAACACTTCTGCTGCCAGTACATTACTTATAACACTCAGTACTATACAATACCAGTATCTCAAGATGAGAGAGAATAAACGATGTGAAACTTATTCTTCACAAACACAACATAAAATCTCCATATACATAAACCTTAAGTATTTCAGTGGGTGCCTGGACAGTAATTTAAACAAGGATATTACCAACGAATTCATAGTACTGCCTAAAAAGTATAGTGGGTATTAGTTGTGCAAAACTTCTCAGGGATGAAATGGGAAACATTCTAAGCTAGCCTCCAAGGTGCAAATACAACAATGGGGGCAAAATTACTGAGAGTGAATACGGAGGTGGTAGATTGGTTCCTTGTTTAGAGTAGGCTCTCACAGTAAAAGTCATCTTAAAGATATTACTAAATATACTCAATGTGGATTATCCAGGCTGTGGGCCAAATTCTGGCTGGTGCACCCACAGAAAATACTGAGGCAGAGGAAGAGGGAGCACAGAGCCAAATATTTTCACCTGAATTCTGTGCCCCCCAAAACCTATGGTCAGAGCACTTTTCAGACCATTGGCAGTAGGGGCAGAGGGACTGCATTCTGGTCAGGTCCTAAGGCTCAAGGTACATGATTTGTATGTGGATTTGCTGGATCCACAAATCCAGCCATCTCTGCAATAGATTATTTATTCTTTTAGAAAAAAATCTTCTCAAAGCTGGAGCTACGAGGGGGGTCCTCTGCCCCCACCACAGCTGCAGTGTTACTATGTATCCATTTTGGAGACATACATGGTAGGCCAGATTTTCGACCATAAAGATCCACTGAACAAGGAACAGCAGGGACCAATGTTGCAATAACTTTTGAGAAACAGGATTCTCATTGGCCATTATGGATTAGATTGGATTGTATTTTTAATGCTGAGTACAAGAAATACATGGTTAAAAACTACTTTGTAAAATACCAAATGTTACACAACTACGGAACAAAAAAGATCAGCGATATTGTATCTCAGATTCATATACAACCATGATAATCACCATTTGACAAAGACAAACTTAAGCAACTTCAATGAACCTTTATTAAGGAAAGGGAGACTATTTGCAAATACACAGCATGATCTGCCTACTCACACAGAAGCTTAGGATCCAGAAAGAGAGTTCAAGCAGTGAAACTAGAGAGGTGCTGGTTATCCTTTCCTGCTTCAATAGCCTCTGATATCGTGCATGTATATGATTAATATTTCATGTTATTAACCAAACAAGAATGCAGCAAAGGGTTAAAGAGAGGAGTCCATTCTCAGTCAGAAACAGTGAGTATGCATGCTTCTTCTGTTGTCTATTGTAGTTCTTACAAAATCAAAGTTAAGAACTGTGGTGCCATAGCTTAAACACTCTACACAGTTCTTCACTAAAGCTCCAGTAAAATCTGGGTCCTGTCATTGCATGACAAGAAGATAATCCTGTGTGAGACCTTCCTTTATGATAGGAGGTACTTTCCCCTAATCAGATGGAAAAGAAATTCTCTTGGTGAGGAGCCCCTCCTCCTCCACAGGATAAAAACAAATCTTTAGAGGGAGGCTTACTCAGAATCTTCATGGAATCCAGGTTAAACCATTTTCCCTGGGTCGTGTAACAGTACCAAATGCCCCTTCATATATATGCTACTCCTTAACCTTATCCAAAGCAGAATTTTAATCCAAGGAAGATTTTAACCTGCAATATGTCCTTTGTAGCATCAATATTTGAGCGTTCCTGGAAGCTGCAGTTCATCAAGTGTTATGTACTTTGTCATCTACGGAAAGTAAAGGAATTAAGGGGTGAATCTGAGACTCAACAACTGTGAATCCATCATCAGGACAAAGAAAGATGTACCTGTTACTGTTTGGTGGAGTTACTCCTGATCTATACAGATGCACATGAGATCAGGGTCAGGGCCATGGACTTAACATAATGAAAACATACAGTGAGAATTTCTCTAGTGAAAAAATAAACACAAGTTTATACATTCTCTTTTCATTTCTCTCTTTTTATAACTTCACTTTTCAATTTTCCCTTCCACAATTTTTTTCTTGATAATGAAAATTATTCATCTTTACTTCCTTGAAGCTCTTTACAATTGTTAATTCGGCAAAGCTAAACATCACTTCACATTCCTCCCTCCTAATGAAATAGGCAAGTGTTATTATTCCCGTTTTAGACATGGGGAAACTAAGGCACAAAATGCCTTAAATTACTTGGATAAAAAGTAGAACCCAGGAGTCCTGCATCCCAATCATGTGCTCTACTCACTTGATTCTCTGCTTTACCCACTTCTTACTGGCAAAAAAAATACGTTGTTTCTGTTGGTTTAGTAGTGTCTCTCTCCTTAAACTTAATTCCCAGTACACCTAGAACACTTCTCATGGAAGCAGCACTATTGTTTTACATAGTGCAATAATTGCAGACATGCAAAGATTGACAATTCTAGTTTAATTCTCAGCAGCCCTATGTTGCAACCTGTGGTTTGTACTTTGGCCATTGTGCTAGTTACACTAAGTGCTTCAGAGGTGAAAAGCTGATGATCTGATCTCTTATTCATGTAGGCAGGTCAGAAAACTTTGGTATGTTGCCCAGATTATATATGAAACAGAAAATAGAATTAAAAAAAACCCTCAGAGATTTATTGTATTTAGATTTGCCTTTTAAAAAAATATGGTATGGGAGAGGAACTATGGAGTCTACTTGTGATTTCAAAACCAACTCAGCGGTTAAACAACATTTAACTTGAGATATGGGTGGTTCTAAAAACTTGTAGATTTATACAGAAAATGCAAAATAAGGGCACCAGCAGGCAATAACCTGCCAAAGATACTAGAAAAAAATCCTTCCATAGTTATTATCTGAATCTGATAAAGGTAAGTCATGCCTCCTATAGTAAATACATACCTTGAAGAGATGAAGACGACAGATATATCTGATGGCTAAAAATGATACTGTTTGAAAATCAAAACCGCATCAGTGAGTCAACACTGTGTTTGGAAAAACATAAAGAACTTATGAAGGACCTAGGCCTGCAAAGACATACATACATGCTTAACTTTACGTACTGTGAGTAATTCCACTGGCATAGAATCACAGAATCATAGAATATCAGGGTTGGAAGGGACCTCAGGAGGTCATCTAGTCCAACCCCCTGCTCAAAGCAGGACCAATCCCCAATTAAATCATCCCAGCCAGGGCTTTGTCAAGCCTGACCTTAAAAACTTCTAAGGAAGGAGATTCCACCACCTCCCTAGGTAACGCATTCCAGTGTTTCACCACCCTCCTGGTGAAAAAGTTTTTCCTAATATCCAACCTAAATCTCCCCCACTGCAACTTGAAACCATTACTCCTTGTCCTGTCCTCTGCTACCACTAAGAACAGTCTAGATCCATCCTCTTTGGAACCACCTTTCAGGTAGTTGAAAGGAGCTATCAAATCTCCCCTCATTCTTCTCTTCTGTAGACTAAACAATCCCAGTTCCCTCAGCCTCTCCTTGTAAGTCATGTGTTCCAGTCCCCTCATCATTTTTGTTGCCCTCCGCTGGACTCTCTCCAATTTTTCCACATCCTTCTTGTAGTGTGGAGCCCAAAACTGGACACACTACTCCAGATGAGGCCTCACCAATGTTGAATAGAGGGGAATGATCACGTCCCTCGATCTGCTGGCAATGCCCCTCCTTATACAGGCCAAAATGCCATTGGCCTTCTTGGCATCAACGGCATACTGTTGACTCATATCCAGCTTCTCGTGCACTGTAACCCCTAGGTCCTTTTCTGCAGAACTGCTGCCTAGCCATTCGGTCCCTAGTCTGTAGCGGTGCATTGGATTCTTCCGTCCTAAGTGCAGGACTCTGCACTTGTCCTTGTTGAACCTCATCAGATTTCTTTTGGCCCAATCCTCTAATTTGTTTAGGTCCCTCTGTATCCTATCCCTACCCTCCAGCGTATCTACCACTCCTCCCAGTTTACTGTCGTCTGCAAACTTGCTGAGGGTGCAATCCACACCATCCTCCAGATCATTAATGAAGATATTGAACAAAACCGGCACCAGGACCGACCCTTGGGGCACTCCGCTTGATACTGGCTGCCAGCTAGACATGGAGCCATTGATCACTACCCATTGAGCCCAACAATCTAGCCAATTTTCTACCCACCTTATAGTCCATTCATCCAGCCCATACTTCTTTAACTTGCTGACAAGAATACTGTGGGAGACAGTGTCAAAAGCTTTGCTAAAATCAAGGAACACCACGTTGCATCCGATGAAGTGAGCTGTAGCTCACGAAAGCTTATACTCTAATAAATTGGTTAGTCTCTAAGGTGCCACAAGTACTCCTTTCTTTTTGTGAATACAGACTAACACGGCTGTTACTCTGAAACACGTCCATTGCTTTCCCTTCATCCACAGAACCAGTTATCTTGTCAAAGAAGGCAATTAGATTAGTCAGGCATGACTTGCCCTTGGTGAATCCATGCTGACTGTTCCTGATCATAGTCTTTGCTGGAATGGTCCCAAAATCTTTACTTCTAGAACAGCAGTTTGCTATGTTAACTGTACCAGTACAAAAGTTAATGCTGCAGGAGGCATCCATTTGGAAGTCCATTTTTTCACTCTGTAACATTTGCCCCTCCCCCCCCCCCAAATCTTCTTGATTTAAACACAAATTTTCTTTCTCAGACCATTTCGGAGTGCTACACTTGTCTTAGGTCTGCAGTAACTTGTCTCTGTCTGTCATGCATCTCCTCTGTGTGGGGAACCGTCAGTAGATTTTCATAGCCACAAATCAAAAGCTGTATCCCGAACTTCCCCTGCCTATCCCCAGAACCCCACTCAGCATAGCACGGGGAATGGGAAGTAACATTTTTTACCAACATTTTGGATATAATTGTAGGAGAATCAAAATGTCACGATAAGAAAGAATTAACTGAACCTGCCCTAATTCTTAAAAGAGTTCCCTGTTTGTTACAGAAAAGGAAATAAGTCTGAAACAGTGCAATATCTATTGGCAGATGTTAACTGCTTACTGGTAATCACCACATATTAGAACATGTGTGTATTGGGTTGGCTTATTTTCCTCTGAAGGCAGCTCCAAAGGTGGGCAGTGCTGGCAAGAGGATATGTCTGGTTTTCTACGCTTGAAAAATGTCCACTCTAGTGAAATCCCTGAGGCAAACACCACCATGCCCTCCCTAGATCCCAGCCACTGCCACTGACAGGGCCATGAACAGAGCACTACAATTATAAAAAAATCTAGTTCATATGGACTGGATCCAATGGATCAGTTGAAAGCAGCCAGTAAGATCTATTGTGTCTGAATACGTATTTAAAAACGTAGGAAGAGACATATAAAATGAATACCACACTACACATGTAACTGGCTAAATATTAATAAGCTTTACATATGCTGAATCATGTATCTGAGCAATTTTAATTAACGTATTTACATGAGTCAACAACAGCACTGATGATGACTTCTAGTTATTTTTTAAAAATAAATTTATTTCCCTCCACCCTTGGGGAGAAAAGATCCAAACCCGATTAGCCTTTCCCGCAGCTGAAGAACTTGGCTATGTTCACTGCAGACCTGATATGGAACATACTTTTTATTTTATTATAGGTCAGCAGGACCCTTAAAATGGCTATTTCTCAAAGAAAAATAATACTCTGTCATTTTAATGCATGTTTATATAAAATAAAAGTGGCAGTTCCATGTTAATAAACCTTGCTTAGGAAAAGAAAAACAGTTGCTAAGCTATGGTGAGTAATTAGCCCTTTAGCATCCCCTTTCTTCAGGAATGCTTCCTCCTGAGCTAGCTCTTTTAAATAGCTCCAGTCCTGGCTGCCTTTGTTGAGCTTGGAAATTGTGCACATATGAGAGAAATTAAGCCCTCATTTAACAGAGACACATGCCTGTCAAGTCCAGAGGAACAAAGGCTGTTCCCTGGGGGCTACTCAGCTCCCTGAGGCTGCCACTCATTCTGTTAGCAATGCTTACCCTTTACAGATTGTGTATAAAACCCAATAAATCATTTCATCTGCTCTGGTTAATATACACATGAGCCTGGGTCTGTCTTCAAAGTATTTTCTCTTTCGTGTGCAACTCTGTTGGTTTTATAAGAGGTGACCTATGTTTTCTGACTGTGGTGAGACTTTTACTATTAAACGGTAATGTAATGTCTGTGTAGTAAACTGAACCATTTACTGTCAGAAATTAAGACACTTGTTGCCACATCTATTTCACACAGGAAATGTTTATTACTTTTGAATGGTTGATAATCATCAATGTTTATTGTATAAATTATTAGTAAATTCTGGTCCTCTGAAAGTTATATCCAAAATATATGTACATCAAAATGATGGGAAAACAACAAAGGGAAATAAAATGATCCTTTGTTCCATTTTAGATGACAGATTTGCTGCCCTGTTTAAGAAACATGTGTTTTCCTGATTAAAACACAAAAAGACAATGATTAATTAATTATTAATTTAGCAGAGGTTGTTTTATTTTTGTTCCTTGCCCATTTATGTTGTTGATGACTGGAAAGTGTCCTCAGTAAGATTTCTCTATACTAATCATTGTCAACTAAAAAGAACAGAAAGAGTCTGTCCACTGAAAGGTAATGATGACATTAAACTAGTAGTTGAAGCAAGCACCAAGCAAAGCAAGAATATACAAGCACAATGTACTTCCTACCTGAAAGAAGTCCAAAATAGACAGTTACTTTATCTTCCTCAAATGTATATTTGATACAAAGGGAAGATTTTACAATGAATAACAAAAGCACAACAGAATGCTTCTGTTTCCAAACCTTTGTTTGTTTTAAAACACTGCAAACTAGGGGTCGGATCCAGCACGCCTTGGACTGGACTGACTTCAGTGGAGCAACACGGATTTACACCAGCTAAGGAAATGGCACCTTCTGCCTGCACAACTTCAAATGAGGCAAAACTCTCATTGACTTCAGTGGGCGTTTATCCTGAATCTGAGGGCAGGAGCAAGCCAATGGAGCCTATTTAGTGACAGATTACTGGCCAGATTAGAGAAGTAAATTAAAGTGCAGTCCTCACATTTTCCTCCCCAGAAATGTGAGGGAATTTGGTAATAAGTATCAAAATTAAAATGTTATGTATTAAAAAAAGGATTTTTTGTTTTGTCCACATGCATTTGTAGCTTACAAACAAACCCAAAGCAGTATATTTATCAAGCAACCAATATTAACCTTTGTATTTAAAACCACAAAACAAAGAGGGATGACTGTTCTGACAGCTTTAATCCTGATGATACTGGGAGCCCCAAGTAAAAAGAAGCTGGTACAGCATGGAGTTTCCCCTGCTCAGCAGGCAGAGAAAAAGCAGGTCTGGATTTGATAAGTAAAACCAGATCTATGCAATAATTATATGTTAAAGCCTGCAATTAATGGGAACCATCGACAGTCCAATGAGCTTGCATATCAGTGGTTTTTCTGCAAAGGCCTTTTCTCCCATCTTGTTAGATATTAATCAATGGTACAAAAGGCATGAAAGCTTTGTGTAAACATGAGCAATTGTGCGTGCTCCTCTGTCTTTGGAGGGAAAATCTGGGCTATGACATAGGGATTCAAAACTCCACTTGTTCCAGGATGTGCTATTATTATTATTTCATATTTATCAATACAAATACTGATATAGTGACCCTCCCAGGATCAGGGTTCCACTGTGTTAAGCGGAGTATAAACAGATAGGAAGTCTGAGTCCTTTGTGCCCTGAAGAGCTGACAATTGAAGAACACTTTTCTAAGAATAGTCCTCCTTCCCCTTTCAAATGTCTATCACTAATAAAACAAGTGATGCCCTACTGGGCTTAAAATGTATCAAAATGCCATGAAATAGTGTATATTAAAAACATGATATTACAATGAACTGCCTTATCAGAACATAGCGTTGTTTAAACTGAGTATGATGCAATGCCTCTACAGTCCTAAAAAGTAGTAGGAATTTTGTAAATAGGCCATTTACTCAAAATAAAAGATATAGAACCAGATGAATGTATCCATATGATTCAACAAATTGGCAACCTACAGTAATTTTTGCAAGCTCACACCTACCGTACATACATGCAGTGAATACATTAAAGTTGCATGAAATTACATTTAGAGATGGATTCTGTCGCACACTAGCGTATATCAGGAGTAACTCCACGGAAATCAGTGGAGTTATATAAATGTAAAGGAATCAGAACCAGGTTCTTATTAATGAAAAGGGCCTAAATCTGCAACTCTTAGTTCTGAAACACTCTAATTGAAGCCAATCGGACCTTTGTGTGGGTAAGGTTTGGGGTCAAAGTCAAAGCCTGATCCAAAGCCCATTGAAATGAATGGAAAGACTCCCACTGACTTCAATAGTCTTTGGATCAAGCCCTAGATGTCCACATCTGAATTACCTGTGTGAAGGAGGACCTGTTTTTAAAATGGGAAAATAAGGAAGTCTACTTATAGGCTTTGTTTCCATAAAGCTTGATCAATACTACAGAGGACTAAAGAAACTCCCATCCATTTCACCCACCTCTTTCATTAAGATACAAAGGCAACACATTGCCATGAAAACAAGGGAGAATATGTAAAGGTGTCATATGCTATGTATGCCACTGACATAATACTTTAATAGGATATGCTGTAATTTCCTGCAATTAATATCTTAGCAGAGCTATAAAGGTCTTTTTCCAAAATTATAGCATTGCGTTCGCAACACTAGAATTAATGTTGTGTCAACCTTTCCATCATAAGCCCCTTTTTCAGGGGTTTATAACTTGGCTGTAAAAATATACTCTGGCCTGAAATGTGGCATGCAAAGAAACAGACACTTTGATTAAATTAAAAAACACTTTATTAGACCGACATTTCAGGCAAGTAATGTAGCTTTTTAAGCCACTTGTGTGCCCTACACAGTATGTGAGGTACAGCCATGACATTTAGGCATTTTTTAAAAGTATCTCCTCCCATCTTCCCCCAGGAATGTTACTTATGTAGAGTGCGATCAAGGCTATGTCTATGCGACAAGCGAGGGGTGTGATCCCCTGCTCACGTACACATACTCATGCTAGCTCTTGTTGAGCCAGCACAAGTATAGCAGTGTAGCCACGGCAGTATTGGTCATGGCAGGAGAGGCACGGCTGAGCCATGCTTAGCGTAAACCTGCCTGAAACCAGTGGGCATATGCCTTCACTGCTCTTACCCAGGGTACCGTGGCTACACTGCTAATTATACTCACACAAGCACTCAGTGAGCTACCACGAGAATGTATACAAGCAGAGGACTCACCCCAAGTTCGTAGTTTAGACATAGTCTAAGAAACAATCTGCCTATAAGGCTAGTCTCTCCAGGAAGTTCCACAGCCATGGAGGTTGCTACCTATGAGGAAGGGAAATACTTGGTTTCTAGGAGCAGCAGAACTCCTCATAATGCATTTCATGCTTGCCCCTTTTCCAATCAACTTGATCATCATGTGGTATAATTACATTCACTGGAATGATAATAATACCAGTTATGGAAGGGGGTGAAAAGACGAGGGGGAGGGATAGCTCAGTGGTTTGAGCTTTGGCCTGCTAAACCCAGGGTTGTGAGTTCAATCCTTGAGGGTGCCATTTAGGGATACGGGGCAAAAATTGGGGATTGGTCCTGCTTTGAGCAGGGGGTTGGACTAGATGACCTCCTGAGGTCCCTTCCAACCCTGATATTCTATGATTCTAGGAAGTCTTTACCCAGCAGACTGAGACTAAGTAAACTGGGGAGAAAGTTTAAAGGGCTTCTGTTCGTGATATTGAATCCCCCATGACTGAGAACTCCATTACAGCAGATGAAACAAAGGGCTATGAGAGTGAAAGATTATGATGGTGAAGAAAGATCCAGCAGTTAGGGCACTAAGCTGAGAATTGGGAGACCCAGGTTCAGTTCTGCCACAGATTCCCTGTGTGACCTTGTGCAAGTCACTTAGTGTCTCTGTGCCTCATCTCTAAAATTGGGATAATAGCATTGCCTTACCTCACAGGGGTGTTGTAAGGATAAATACACTAAAATCTGTGAGGTACTCACATACTACAATAATGGAGGATCACAAATGAGGGCTAGATAGATCTCTCAAATAAACATCAAATCTCAGCAGAGGGTAAAGACAGTGCCCACCACAACTTTCCAGTAAGTCCTTCCATCTAAGATGACTCTCAGCACTCCTTGGGGGGAGCAAGGATGGGCTACAAGTCCTCTCCCTCTAGAAAATGTTTATTGTTTTGCTTTGCCTAGGGAGTCCCAGTCCAAGGGCCAGGCCAGTAGCTATCCATCACCCCATCAGTTTTATTATTACTTACCATGTGTCCTGAGCACACACATAGAGCAGCTGTGTTTTAGTCCACACACTTAATGTTTGTCCACCTGGTCTATATTTGAAAGCAAAAGCATGTTCATCCACCTGGCTAAACTTTGGTCCACACAGTAAAAATGACCAACAGATTATTACAGATCTTTTTTTTAAAAAGTTCTTTAACTAAAAAGTACATTTAACAAATACTGTGGGGCTGTGATGTGTCTCAGGATGGATTTCACACTTCACTCTCAACTGTGAATTTCTTTGCTTTTATTATTTGGTGTTACAACTTTAATGTTTTCTTAACACACTGTCGTTTTGGGTGGGTGAATAAGATGAATTCAGCATTTCATAATGAACCATTGTACACTGTTTGCATCATTTGTTTTCCTTTATTGAATGATTACAAACTTCCCAATCTAACATTAATAAAATGTGTGGGAGTTACTGTATGTGAAGTAAGCGTGGTGATGTCAGTGCATCCCTTTGGAATTTAGAAGATATTTCACTGTGTTATATCATACGTCTCGCAGTATATCAATTTTTATTTCCCATCCCTCAAGTGTGGAATGCATACTGTACAACTTCTTAAATTCTCAATATAGACATAATTTACACAAGCTGTGCAAATGCCTGACTTACAGAAGATGGTATATACAAGATTTATATAAAATACTAGTTCTTTTAAACCAGCAAATCTCTTGCATACAACATGGTCAAAGACCCAACTACATCATATAATTTAATTTCTTTAAAAAGCTGTAAAGCACAGAAGGCCCTACGGTGAACCTGCACTGAAAGGCCAGTTCCCTCTTACTTGCGCAACTACTTTAAAATATTCCCAGGTGATTTCCAGTGCAACGTTGTTCAACTTTTTCATAAAGATCACCTTTAACAGGGACCAGTTTTTGCTAGTAACGGGGTTGGGTGCTTAAGACCAAGACAAATGGCCATCCATTTCACTTTTACTTTTTTTGGTTAAAATAGTCCAAACATTTACAGAATGTCAAATTGTTTCTCTTTTTTTTTCTTTCCAATTCTATCTTGTTCTCCATATGGGTGCATAATCCCCATGTGAATCCAGACAAGAATACACTTATTTTTTCTGTATTGTTGTGAAACTAAGTACCGTCTTAATAAACTTTTCTCCCCAAATTGATTTAATAATGCACTTGTATTCTTCAACTAATTTTCACAACTTCTGCAAACACAGGCAAATAGATTTATAACAGAATTTTAACACATCATTAATTATAACAACTAAAAACTACTTTGATCTCTTAGGTCAAAGTTTATGCCATCTGGTGAATTCAACATTTTATTGTCAGATTTCAAAAAATACTTTACAATTTATTTTCTATATGGTTTTGGCCTTTTTATGTGGTGCTGTACTTCATCATTTTTCTTCCAAATACCTGCTTCTGAAGACAGAAACTTTGACCTCTGATATCATCACATTCCAGTGTTGCTTGTATACATGGATATCACCATAAATCAAGTTGTTTCTGTACTTTTATTAACTGTTTTCTTTATTCACTGAATCCTGGGCAGTATGCACTGTAGAAAAAAAATATAATCCAAACCCAAGTTGGTTTTCCCTGTTGGCCAACATGTTATAGACAGTCACAGAAAACTCCACAGCAAGTAGAACTATTTGCAAAATAAAGGCCAACATCTTATGCAGTTTCTATGTCATAGTTATGGGATATGTTTTAATGCAAACCTAATGTAATTAATTAATTGTACATTCTTCTCTATTATGGGTCCAATTTTGCAAAGCGGGAGTTATATTTAGATATACAAGTAGTCAGATATTGGTTGTGCGAGTAAGGGTTACTTCATGTAAACAAGGCTTTGCAGGATTGGGCCCTTTGGA
Organism: Lepidochelys kempii; assembly: GCF_965140285.1. Taxonomy (NCBI): domain Eukaryota; kingdom Metazoa; phylum Chordata; order Testudines; family Cheloniidae; genus Lepidochelys; species Lepidochelys kempii. The sequence goes on along the minus strand of NC_136385.1, from coordinate 32,292,883 downwards.
AGGAAAGCAATTGCCCAAATTTTGCTCCCACTTACACACTTTAGTTTGTTTGTGCAGGTGCAACTGAGGGTGGAAGTTGACTTTCTGTGGTTAAGCAAACACTTCCAATTATGCAGGCTGATTTTGACATTAATTAGGGGTTAGACTGTAGCTTTACCACCACAGCCTGGTGATTTGGAGCTGCAGTGCCCCAGGAGGAGCACTAGAGGCATGTAGAGAGGCATAGTGACTACTGGGGCTGCAAGTTGCACAAGCATGGGTGAAGTAAGTGGACTGCAAGGAGCACTGTGAGGGCTGCTGGAAGTGGCCCCTGAGCAGCAGCATGAGTGGGGTAGGTAATATTTGCTTGCTCCTCTGCATATTCTATGATTCTATGATAACTTTTGGGGCTGCTCATAATCTGAGCCTAAACAAATAGAGCTCAAGCCTGCAGTCCTCACTCAAGTAAAGCACAGAAGTTGGCTCCACTGAAGTCAATGGGAGTTTAGCCACCAGTTTTGATGGGGCTAGGATTTCACAGGAACAGGCCTACAGGGTAGACTGAAAGAAGAAAAAGAAGTATTGACCACTGGCAAGTCTGCAATGCAGCACTCATAAGAATGAAAGAAACAAGAGTGCTTGGACTGAAGAGTGTGCCATGCCCCTCCCCAAACACCACTGTTAACTTTAAAAAGGGAGCGTGAGGGGAGGGAGTGGGAGAAAAGGCAGCTACTATCACTTTCTGCACCAACTTGAGCCTGAGGAACAATGACATTGACTGTAGATTTAGCTAATTTCCACATGTCACGTTCAGCACCCGTGTGCCAAAGTCCTATTCTTCAAGTCTGTTGAAATATCACTTTCCGAAACATGTGTGCTAGCATTTGGCCAACATCACCACAAGATCATTTTATTAACTTGTAGCTCATTTCATAGACTGCTGCTCACGTTGCTAACATATGCTATTCTACCATTTTCTGCTCTGTAATTAGAGAAGAGATATGAAAGAGATACACAAGACTTATTTTTTGCATTAAATACAATTTGTTTAGATCTAGGAAGGAGACACAAATCTATTTAATCAAAAAATCACAGAAAAATTAGAAAAGTATTAGGAAGATATCTTAACTTTTCAGGGGACAGTGTACAAAATAAAAGTGTATTCATGCTGAGTTTATTGATTAACTTGTGGCTAAAACCAGAAACTCTTTATTCTAAGTCAGGGAAAATCTTGCCCACACCTCTACGGGTATGTCTATACTGCAGTTAAGACACCCAACTCCGTGGCAGGCCCAGGCTTGCAGGGCTGTTTCATTGCAGTGTAGACTTCCAGGCTCAGGCTGGCGCCCATGCTCTAGGACCCTGCAAGGTGGGAGGGTCCCAGAGTCCAGCTCCAGTTTAAGCCTGGGAGTCTACACTGCGATGAAACAGCAGCCCGAGCCCCATGAGTCAGCGGTCACAGGCCAGCTGTGGATTTTTAATGGCAGTGTAGACATACCCTAAGTGAACAGGATACCCCACATACAGAGCACCCAGTGAGTTTCTTCTGCGCAGGGGATTGAAGGGCAAGGACAGAATTTTAGGAGACTGCACAGGAGGTGTGATTCTCCGGCATGGATTCCAGCCCTGCTTGGGCTTCCTTCATGCTGTCATGCCAGGGTATTTGGGGTAAGGGACGGGAGGGAAGGATGAAGACTTAGCTGGAGTATCCATTACCGTGTGGATCACTTGGCCAGCTAGGGCTTTGGAAGTTACTCCAGCCCTTAAGATGGAGCAGTAGCTGTGGCTCAGCTTCCACTCCACAGCCTGGTGGGAAGGGGGGAAGATTCCTTCCCTCTTCCCAACACTGATATCCCCACTGCCTACTCAAAGTTACTTGGGCAGATACCAAGAGTAACTTTTTGCCCACAATGCAGGATTTGCCAGAGTAAATGCTGAGCAAGGACTTCAAGACCTGGCTCTTGTTTATAGGGGAAAGGCCAATATTCAATTATAAATGAAAAATGAAATGTTTTACTTTGCTTCATAAATGTTCAACATATTTCTGTTTTTCTCTTTTTTCTTTGGCTCTGCTTCTCACATTGGACTAGTTTCCATCTTTGCTAACGAGACTGATGAGCTACACAGAAGCAGTGAGGCTACACACACAGCAGAGTTCTGGAAATCTCAGTCTCTGATTAAATAACAAGGGTACAAATTACAGTAACATGCTGGCATTTACATCTTAGGTTTACAAATAGCCCATGTGGGCAACTGCATTGGAAGAAGGAGGTTAGTCTTAGTTTTGCAGCAATGCATTGGTATTGAACTGAATAGACAGAAGCTAATTATGGTTTGGATTCAATTCATAAGCAAGCTGGATTTTAAAGGAAATGTATAATCTCTACTACAAATTAATAAGCTATTGCTACAGGTTATTGAACCACCACAATAATTTAAATTTTCACTGTTTATAAATTACAGTAGTTTTACCTATTCTTTAATCCAGAAACTTGGTTATTAAAATGTTTGATGCAGGCTATAGTGCATCTATCATTACTTTTAAAAGTTAATTAGATTAGATAAAAGAAATAATTAGATTTGCATTTTTATCCTGGTTTGAAACTTCCAAAGAAGATCACAACAGCATGGCTGTGGGCAATTAAAAACAGCATTCAGCAGTGAAATAAAAGGGAAAAGAGGGTCTGTTTTTCCTGGCTAATTCATGACTGAAGATACAATTACAAAATATTTTAAGGGTTTGCTGAAGCTGGGGGCTATTCCTAGACTTCTAAGCTTTGTTTATAACCCTCATTTTCTTTCAAGGGAGTATCTGATCCATACACCACGCCAACAGAAGTATCAAATTGCTTTCAATGGCTTTATTTGGTCCTGTTCAGAACTTGCAGGAAGGGGATCAGTTTCATGATCGATGATTTTAAAAAAAAAATGAATATTCCCTTGTTCCAGAACAGTAGCATGGTAACTGCTTTTTGCTTGTCAATGCTCAATACAGTTTACAAACAAAGAGAGACAACCTAAGACAGAGCAACTGGGGACTGACGATAGCTAGATTCCAGCTTTTGCCTTTTCAGCAAGCTTACTGCTAGGAGGTTTAACCTATCTCTGAAAGGCAATAAATGAAAGGTCCAGCTCTTAAAATTGGAGGTCAATTAGATACTTAATGATGAAGCATATCTTTAAATATATTTCTACTATTATTATCCTAGCAAAAAATTAATTAACCAGGTCATGCAGGCCATGAAGGCTAATGTGCAATGTAATTATTCCTGATCTTTAGACATGCACTTCACATAAAGAGATAGTCCTTATTCAGCTCACCAGGTACCTGAATTGTTAGTAGTTAATCATGGATAAGGAGAGAGATTTGTTAGATCAGCCTCTTAAGTTTTAAGTATGATTCAAATGATTCATATTCAAGAACAGCTTAAACAGTTGTCATTTTTATGTTACCATTCTTTTATTTGTTTACTATCATAGTAATCATATTCACTCATTTTAACAGAAATAGACAATGCAAGCTTGTTGATATGAAGATACGCAGCATGAACGTACACATTAAAAAACTAGAACACAATTACTATTAGAAATAATTTCTATGGTTCAATTAAAACAGACTACTTATGAGGGCAGAAGAACCCAATTTTTCTATGCAAAGGAAACTACACCTGATTCAAAGCACTATATTGTAAGGGTATTGAGAAGGGAAAAGGATGGGAGCACTTATGACCAGATTTTCAAAAGGGCTCAGTTCCCATTGTGACCTACTGCCAGATTCTCAGAAAAAGTTCAGCATCCATTGTGCTGGCCCCAGATGTGGAAGCTGAGCTCTTTCAAAACTTGTGGCCAAATTTAGCATTCATTCCAACAATACCTGCACAAGTCTGAAGTGACTCAGCAAAGGGTCTGGTTCTTTAAGTCCTCCACATCCATATCTCCCATGGACTTAAATGGATTTTCTTCATGCAGAACACTTGAGGAATGGGGCTCAAAGTCTCAGTGTAGATACACCCTCCTCCTCCTCCAGCAAAACACGGACACTCAGAAGACCCAATCCTGCAAGGAGTTGACTATCTCCAACAAGTTTCTGAATTCACTCGGAGTTGAGGGCACCCAGCACCTTGCACAGTTGGGCCCTTTATACAGAGTCAGACTTCAGCATTTCCATCCTGTGAATGCTCCCTTCAGTTTATGATGCATTAAAGAAGTCTTTCCTTAAATGGATTTTTCCCAGATCTCCTAAGGTGAGTTTACCCAGCATAGCATATATTAATAGCACCCTACCCTATCCTGGAGTGGCCTAATTTTTTCCTACTGCTTTAAGATTTTGTACATTTTAGATCAGAAATGAATTTGACTCAAGGGATATAAAACAGCTCAGAACCTGACTCTGCAGACTATACTTGTCCTGAAGTCTTTCCTCATCTACAACTCCATGGAAATCAATGGGAAACTTGCCTGCCTTGGGCGGCAGGATTACGGATCGTAATTGGGAACACTAGTTCTTCTAATTCTGAACTTCTGGAGAAGGGTGTTTATTGTCCACACAGAGAGGGAAGCAACCTTCAGGGGGTAGGAGTAATAGGGCTCGGGAGTAATCAAACATTGCACTTATTTGGAGCCTTTCATCACAGGATCTGAAAGCACTTTATAGAAGTGGACAAAGAAGGGGAACATCTCATGTTTTAACTACTAGACAAAACTGCCTCCCCAAAATGCACTCCCAGAAACCTGAACTGACTGTGAACAAATAAATAAATATAAGAGCTCATTACTCCTAAGATGACTATACTGGTTTTGCCTGCTATACCTATCTGATATGTTTCTTGTTGACATGCTGTTGGCAAAGCTGCACAATATATGATAACCGGATATGGAGTGTGAAAATGCTCCTTGAAAAGGATAAATGAAATAAAATGTTTGAAGTAATGGCAATTTAGGGGGCAAATAAGTGATTGTTTTAATGGATCCTTTTCACTTTTACTTATTGTTGACTGAAGTAGAGTGAGCCTCTTTGATTATTTCTAATCGTTCAAAGGATTACATAAATTGTATTCCTTAAATTGTCAAAATTATTGTTTGGAGACTATGCCACTAACCTCAGAAGATTAGACAAGTACATGATGCATCTCATGTAATGAAAACATTGCATCCGCAATCACTTGCCCCGGAATACTGCAGTAGAGAACATAGTGAACTGATTTCCAAGTAGCTGGGCCATGAACAGGCCGGTGCCCAGATTAAATTGACACCTACAAGTTTCACATTTCATAATCTCTTATAAAAGGGGACCATTATTATTTCACACCAGACACAGCAATATGAAGCATCACATCCTTCAGCCTATCCTTGGCCCAGCAACATCTCACCCATTGCCAACAGATTTTCAGGTACAAGAAATGTAGACACCTAGTCTTAACAGTCTCAATCAACTAAATAGCAAGGAGGTTCTCCCCCATTCCCAAACCTACAATAAGCTATAAAGGAGAAGACTAAGACTTCTATCACAAGGAATGCCTGAGTAACAAACCTGCAACAAATTAAGCAAAAACAAATAAATAAGGAAGAACCACTTGGCTGATGGCAACTGTGTATTATGTAGGCTAAACATCAGTTAAAATAGGAGATTTCCTCCATAAACCTAACAACTAGCATTCCTAGCAGCCCTTCTGAGAGACCACATGCATGTTTGATATGTCACATCCCCAACAACCCTAATCACTGACAGGAGGAGTCTTACAGGATGTTCCAGAGGAAGGCAAGAAGCCCACCAGAGCCTGGCCACCAAGATATGGAGGAAAAATTATTTCCCTGCCTCAGACACATTGATTAGATTCCATCTTATGCATATGAGCAAAAATCACTCTACAAATATTTCACATGCAATAGAACCCAAACCACTGTACAAACATGGAGTAAGAGCATCCTATGTTGGCCCAGCCTCCATATCTAATTAGTCAATCAATATGGGGAAAGTCAAGTGGGAAAAGATTTAGTAGTGATTGAGGGACAAAGAATAGCCATTTGCTCCCCCAAAAGTCCTGTCATGCATCTTCATGTGGAGAGATGCACAAGGATTCAGACAGTTACCAAGGATCCTACAAAGGAGAAAAAATGGAGGTGGAGGAGAGAAGGAAGTTGCAAGTCACTCGCAATGTGTTGTCAACTCAGATCACTGGAAGAGCAAACCTTTCCTAAATCCAATGGAAGACATTGCACCACTGATAGAACAACAGAGGCCATAAAATTTCTGCTGATGGATTCCTGCTATCATGGCATCATGTATGTAGGTTACAACAAAGACTGGCAAGGTAGCGATCCTTATTATTTTATTACCACAGGACAGCCTTAGAACTTGCCTTTTAAAAATGATGCAATCAGAACCAGAATTAATCCCAATGCAAGAAGAAATGAGATTGGGCACAAAAATAAAGCTATTCCAGAGCTATTCTCACTGTGTGAGAACTGCAGTCAGTTTGTTATTGGCCATGCTGCAAGCAAGTTAAGATTTCACAATGAATCTCAGGGAAATCTGTGGATTTTCAATTCCCATAATGAAGGTGGCACCCAGCACCCAAGTATTATTCGTTTTATATTGACATATTCTTGCAAGCACAGTTACCACTTTCTCCATAAAGAAACCAGTACATATGGGAACTTCCAACTTTTCTAACACAAAAGGGCCTACACATTACATGAAATTTACAAATTTAGTTTCACCCTCTTCTTTGTGTGTGTGGGGGGATTATTTGTTTGTTTTTTCTTAGTAAGTTCATGGAAAACTGACGAGTGCAAAAAGAAAACTGTTTCTGAAAATATGCCAAGAATTGTACCCATAACCCATTGCATTAGCAGACAAATTATATGCGGGCATAAGCACTATAGACTAGGGTATGAAAATCCTCCCAAAACTAAAATACATTTGGTTCTTGCCCTACTTTGACCTTTTGGAAGTCCCTGGCAGGTTAGTGAGGATTCCTATGGAGTTCTATTGATTGGTGATCTACCCACAATACTGTTCGGTTGGAATCACTTGGGAATGCAAGAGAGTCAGATAGTAGGACCCAGAGGGTTTCCAAAAACCTCAGAGAAGCGTTAAGTTTTTTTGGACTGGGAATATGAAGTAAGATTCTTCCCATTGAAGCCAACCATGTTCTGCCAGATAGATAGAAAAACTGACTTTTGCCATGACACCACATTTTCCCATGTCTGTGTATCCCACTTTTCAACAGAAGTAAAAAACTCTTGCATAACTCTTTCATGAATAAGTATTCTGAGGATAGCCAAAGGTGACTGAGAGGAACATGGGATGGAGGGGAGTGACCAGGGTAGTCCTATACCCTATGAAGGTTTGCCAAAGATGATTCCCCCATTCCAGTGCCTTAAAGGCTCCCACAGTCATAATTTGACTCCTTCTGTGCCAACAAGTTCTACTGATACATATAATTCTAATTAGGAGTGTTTGTATGCACTCAAGAAATTCCTTGAATGGTCCCACACTGATGGTCCAGCTCATGGTGAAATAAGATGAATTTGTTAAGGAGACTAGCTTTGTCCCGTTTCATTGTGAAATGTTAAACCCCATTCACCTTAAAAAATACCAGGACCTATTTTTCCTGGTCTCTTTTATATTTTTAAACCATTTAAGTTATCCTTTATTTGCAGCTCTTATGCCAATTCAAGATTTTTTTATGTAATAAACTAATTAATGGTTTTCTAAAACTAACGTTACCTGTTCTGCAAGTCAGGGGTAGAGAGGAATATGTAATATTTATTTGCCTCAAGTATTTTTATGTTCTCTTTCCCCAATGCACAACTAAGATAGTGATACACAGTCTTCTTTTCAAAACTACATTCAGCCAAGAAAACAATGAGGACAATGTTCTGCACTTCTATTGTGCCTTTCATCCCAGGGTGTCAGTGTACTTTACAAATGTTAATTAACCCAATTAATGTCTAAACAAAATAACATTGTGATATTTGTAAAGGGATATACAAACATATTGGGGTAAGGATGAGGAAGGGAATAAGTGCAATTTCTGCCTACAGAGACTGCTGGATAGTAGGGACAGAGGCGGGTGGCTCTCACTGGTGCATCCGGCTGCACAACATAACCAACAACACAGCAGGTGACCAGCCACCCAATAGCTTGTCAACAGCCAGGATGGCAAATTTAAATAGAAGAATAGGCCAAGGGAGAATGGTGAAGTGGGGAGGATGACACAGTGAGGAAATCCATACATCAAGAACCCCTGCAAATAAAGTTTGACTGTATAGACACTTGAGAGTCTACGTGTACGTGATCAAGCAAGAGACTACGGGTTAGGCACAGCTACAAGGTTGCCTATGGGGTGCACCAAAAGGTACTGTGGGTCGTGGTGCACCAGCACGCATTTGGATATTAGGCAGGATATCAGAGCCTGGGAACCTAGTTGTGTGTCACAACAGGTTTGGGGTATGCTGGCATTTCAAAGGCCATCTTCCTGCTCTATAGCTGTTTGCTTTGGTTAATGAAGTTTCAAGCGTTTTCTATGGACTGTTTTCCATAATAATCTTCTCCTTATAAAGCCAATTCTCTTTTTGTACAATAAAGTAATCTATAAACAATAACTGAATCTCTGCTTCTCCTTCATGGTGTGTAAATCAAAATGATTGCAGATTCTAGAGTTAAATGGCAAGATTTAAGAAATAATTCACAACTTTCAAAAAACCTGCTTATTAACCAAAAGCAGTTTCCATCAAAATATTGTTGACAATTATTTTCAAAGACACAGAGACCCTCTTTGTAGGGGTTTATGCGTAAAGCATGTGGTTGTTTTATCTTAAATCCTTCCCTCTCTGTAAATGGAATTTAAGCATAATCAGAAGAGAGCAATAAAACACACTGACCTGAATTTGCTGCTGCAGTAGATTGATTTTGTGCTGCTGTTGCAAAAGTTGCTGTTGTTGTCTTGCAATCTATTAGAAATAAATTTTTCATTAAAACAGTAATGTCCAAACTTTCATCTTATTGAGTGAAAACAACCTCTGAGTTATTCTTCATGATCATTTCAAACAGTTTTTTTTTTTATTGAGCATCATTTAAGAGTTACGAAAACACCAGGAGGAAGATTAGTGAACGATATTTTTTGAGGTACCTGTATAAATAATAGAAACATTTCAAACTTAAATATAACATCAGAACTTAACTATCCAGTAAAACTTATGTACTAATACTAAACACTTAGGCCCCAACTCAGCAAAGCATATAAGCATATCCTTAAACTTATTCAGGTGTGTGATTCCATCCCTATCTATGGTGCTTAAGGTTAAGGACATACTTTATTGCTTTGTTGAACTGGGGCTATATAGAGTGCTTCAAAATACAAGGGCAAGCTTGTGTCAGTCTTATTCACTTTGAGTGGTATCTTACTCCCTAGTAGGTACCACTGCCTTAAGTGGAACTGCTCAGTGAGAAAGGTGCTATTCAATGTGTAAAAGTGGCAGAATCTGGGGCTAAATAATTAATTCTCAGAAGAAATCTGTGAAATATGTGATTATTATTATTCTCCTTTTATCAGCTGGGCAAGTGAAGGTGAGAGGTTAGGGGTCTGAGGCTCCTTTTCCTTTACATGGGTTGAGAGAAGCAAGTTCATATAGCAATGGGCCAGAGTGCAGAGAGGCTTGTGCAGAATGAGAGGAAGCTCTCCCAAGAGCTCTTAGAGCAGAAGGAGATGCCCTGAGCCTCTCAGCTAAGACATATTTTTGAGCAGAAATCTGTGCAGCAGATAATGTCGACCACCATTAACTTCCCATACAGCTGCTGCGGAGAAGCCAAGAGGAGCTGGGTGAGCTACTGGGACTGCTGCCTTGAAGGGATAACTGCTCAGAAGATCTGATCAGGGATTGAATCTGAGTTGCCCAGGAAACCCAGCCTCAGCAACCGTGCTGACTTCCCTTTCTGCTAGGACACCCTCCTCCCAGTCCTGAGGGTCTGAGCCTCACACTGTGACTCATTTCTCAAGTATCATTTCCCCTCCTATAAATATTCCTTGGGAAAGGGGATATCAGGCTTCTTCTGAGTTACCTCTGCAAGAGTCAGTACCAGAGTTAATGTCTGAACTCAGGAGTACCTAGCTCCCAGTGTGTGGGAAGAACACTGCTTTCTCTCTCTCTCTCTTGCGCTCTTCCCTTCTTCCCCAATATAGTACATGATTTTACATGTGTGTATGTTTCAATGTTGGGAAAGCTAAGAAAATAGGCAGTAGAGATAATATTTTGATAAAGAAAATACAGTAAATGCTGCAAGGGTGATTTTGAAACATGACTGCATTTTCAACTAACTTTAGCTCAAAGTATACAGATCAGTTGCATAATATGCAAACAAAAATGCAGTATCTTTATGCACATGTTAGGAGAAGGCAATAGTATAGCACAAAATGATCAGTTTTAGGTTTCTTTTTCTTTTAAAATTGCAGGATCTGAAAAAATATGCATTTATTTCATTGCTACACGAAAAAATCATCCCTGTGCAGGGGATGAGTATAAGATTTATGCACCACATAAGTCCCAATTACACCCTCAAATAGGAAGTTGATGTCAACCAGTTCCTGCAGCTGAGAGACAGGATAGTTAGCACAGGAGCAGAATCAAACCACTTTCAGGGACTGCCAAACAGTTGCCTACAAATGGGCTCAAACTGTCTTTATGGTCATGATCTCCTAAGGCTAAACTTCCTGTGAAGTCAATGGGAGTTTAGTGAGTGAGGAATGAAGACTCAGGCCTGCTCCTGCTACTTAAGCAACTAACTCAAACAGGGTCCTGCATCAGCTAGCAAGGCCTGCTGGAGAGGGGGACAGTGTGTGACCAGATAACATAGCTGGGATGGCCAAACCATGGCTCATGAGCTACATGTGACTCTTTTACAGTTAAAGTGTGGCTCTCTAAGCCCCCTCTGCTTTCCCCCCATTCTCTGCCGATCAGGCTGTTTGGGGGAGCTTGGGGTTTCTGCCCTGTGGCGGGATGATGGGGTTAAGAGCTTCTGCCCAGCAGGCACGGATGCTGGAACAATTTTTATAGTGGAGGTGCTGAGAGCCATTGAACAAAACTGTAACCCCTGTGTATAACGAAAACCACTTCAAGCCAGGGGGTGTGGCAGCTCCCCCAGCACCCCTAGTTCCAGCACCTGTGCCAACAGGGAGGGAGGTCTTGGGGCTTCAGCCCTGCCGGGACTAGGGGCTTCAGCAGGAGCAGGGCTGAAGCCCCAATTTCCCCCCGCCACAACTTCAGGGGGCTGAAGCCCTGAGACAACCCCCCATCCTGGCCCCACTGTAGGACTGAAGCCCCGAGCCCTGGCAGGCACACCTTGGCTCTTGAACTTCTGAAGATTGTTGTATGCAGCTCAGAGGGTCAGTAAGTCTGGCCATCCTGTAATACAGGAACAGCTGCCGGGATCTCAGAGTGCCTGGTTATTGTTCTAATTATGATCACCAGTTCCACCTATGCTTAGAGGGGCAATTGCAGCTGATCCTCTTTACTTAGACAGTTCACACATCCATATGAATGGTTAAGTAACGTTATTTTAATTAATGATGTATGCATGATGCCATTTCACCTTAAAGTTGTATTACATCTTACTTGATGCATGTTCACAAGTGGACTTTTCAAGATTCAATTCACAGTGGTACTCAAATTAGCTCAAGCAAATGTCCACCCCAGCACCCAGATCAGATTCAGAATGAAAATCATACACAGGGATTGCTTTCTGACTGTTACATAGATTCCACAGCTACTAGATCCTATGTTTTGAACCATTCTGAACTGCTGGTGATCTGGCCGGTCCTCTGCATCCTAAGTTAGTCAGGGCAGTGTTGAGGGCTTTGTTTAGCTTCTTCATGTAGAGGGGCTAATTTGATAGAGTTCAGATTGCTGGTGTACAGATGGCTGCATCTCTAAGTACAATACCGTAGCTTCGAATGGTTTCAGAATAGCAGCCGTGTTAGTCTGTATCCGCAAAAAGAAAAGGAGTGCTTGTGGCACCTTAGAGACTAAATTAGTTAGTCTCTAAGGTGCCACAAGTACTCTTTTTCTTTTAGCATTTGAATATTCATTTCCTGATGGAAACCAACAAAACACCACTATGCATCTAATATTGATGGTTCCTCCTAAATGGTTTACTGCTGTAATAGAAAATGCATAGAAAACACCACAGTGCAATTATCCTAACATAGGCTAGATGTATAGGCTCGACACAGTGAAGTATGATACATAAGCACCATGTGGCTCAAATTCTGAATGTTATTTGCCAATCGGTTGAGCTACATGCTCGCTTCATTGAGCATGACAACCTAGTTTTAAGTGTCATTTAATTTTCATTTTGAAATATAATTACAAAGTGTTCACTGTAAGATATCACTCGTCTGCAAATGTGTCAAGATTAATTTGTGCTAGCTTATTCACAAGTGTCAATAGTTAATTACTGTGTCATCTCTGGATGGCTAAATGACATTCTAACTTCTGATTTTTTACAGTGTTCCTTTATGTTATTTTCCATTAAGGGATGAGTCCATATTCCTACATGTGGGCAAATATTCAAGCACATAAAATACCAGACGTCACAACTCATTAAAATCAACAGAGCATATATTGCGCTATATAACCTATAAAATACATTTAACTGAAAAGATAATTCTAGTAATAATGTCAGATTCCTAAAAACTGCACATTAATTTGGATCTGTCTGATCTAATGCCTAGGGGATTAGTATATGGGATCATTGTTAGATTTTTATACAACAAGACAAGGACAGCTCTTTAGAACAACTGTGTTTCTTAAAAATATTATTTGCCTTCTTTTCTCCGTAGATATTCTGGTCTCTCAATTATGTACTTTTTTCTTTGATTGTTTAGTTGTCAGACAGAGAGAGAGAGAGAGAGAATTAAAAAATTATGATTTCACTGGTAACTTCCTACCCTTCATCACATGAGTAGCAAGAAATCAAACAATGTATCCACTGAGATTAATTGTAGGAAAGAAATGCTTTGAAATGCCGAACACTACTTTTTCTCAGTCTCCTATGATATTTTTCCCTTTATGAAAATAAAAAAGCAATTCATTATTTCTATTGGTTACAAAGGAATACAATTTCTTTTAATAAAATTGATGAAAGGAAATACCAAGCAGAACAATGTTTATTATGAGTTTTTAATGTTCTACAAGAAACATTTTCACAGATTTCTTTCTTGGAGCCTCACCTGTTCTTGCTGTTGGCGAGCAAGGTCCATTTGCTGCCGTTGTTTTTCAATTTGTGAGGCTGCCAGCTTTTTCTGTTCATCATGGGCAGCCAGGAGCTGCTCCCGTAAACTGATCAGCTGGGTGATCATGGTAGAGAGCTGTCGCTCTTTTTCTGCCAGGCTTTCTGGCGTACCTAAATGAGGAGGAAAGATACATTGTGAAGACAGTAGTTATTGAACAATATTCACAAAGAAATTGGGTTAAGTACCAAAGTGCTTTTTCCACGTGGCAGCTTGAACATATATTTTACTAGAAATTCCCAGCATGCAGCCTTGCTATGTTCCAAGCAGTAGAGGACGTTACAAGAATTGTGAAGCAGAAGAGCAATTGAGAGCAACTATTTCTTTTTTCCGACAAGAGTAATTAATGATGTACTCTGCGATATCAAATCTCTCTTTCCCTTCCATCTAAACCTTCCCAGTGTAATGACTACTTCATGTACTACCAAATTCACATTTTGATTAACATAATTTCCCCTCAGTTGTACATTCTGAAAAAAAAATAAGCAACAAGATTCTGTATTATAAGGACAGCACTTTAATGGTTTGTTGGTCATTTATTTAAGAAGATTTCCATCCATATATAGCATGCTGTAGGAATGGTACAGCATGTGGGTCATTTACTGTCATTGAGAAATCATGGCAAAGGTAAACCTCTGTTATGGAACAAGTATACAAGGCGAGCTACACTTGTAGCCATTGAGAAATGGTTCAACCTGAGAAAATACTTTTAAAAATTCTCATTTAACTTTCAAAGTTTACTCTGCAGAGTGTTTAATTAACATGATACTACGGTACATTTATTCTTTGCACTAATGGTGCTTAGCAGTCTGTTTATGGGTAAACTGTATGGTTCTCCAAGTAAAAAGTTCACGATCCTTTTGCGAATGAAGCCAAAAAATATGCTAAATATAAACTATTTTACTTTGGCACAAATAATAATCTCAACTTACTGTACTTGAATCACACAGGTTTCTTTCCCATGTGAGCATCTCAGATCCAGGGTACTATAATGGACAAGTACAGTGAGAGCACAATACAGTGAAGAGACATTGGGAAGCAAAACAACTACTTTCTCCTGGGAAGAAAGCTCCAACTGGATTTGGAGGAAATGAGTCTTGCCAGGCCCACAGAATAAACAAGAGGTGGGGAGCAGGCCAACCAGCTAAAGATCCATGTGAGCCTGCTGGATGCCCCAAAGACATATGGAATTAGATGAGGAGGTAAGGCGATTCCTCCCTCCCACTGACTCACAGAAGACAGCTTCAGGTAAAGAGGAGCCTTAAGACTTTTTGAGGAAGGAGAAGAGAGTTGTGGGGAAGTGGGTCAAGTAAGGAACGGAAAAGCTGGCACCAGAGTTCTGAATCTACCTTCCTCCCTAGAGGAGGATGGAAGTCTTCCAGGCAAGAAGAGGCTGCCAGGTTTCAGTAGCTGCTTCTTCTCCAAGGATGGGGAAACAAACAGGATTCTATGCAGCAGGTTTGAGACTCCGAGAGACTCAACTACTTACACTACATTATTTTTGGATTAATATTATTTTTAAATGTGTAGAGGGTTTTACATTCAAACATGGTCACCAGCGGTGCTCAGCTGCCACATTGATGGGCACAGGATAAAAACCTGAAGAGGCCAAGATTAGTGAAAGGATTTCAGAAATCTTCAATCTGTATTTACTGCATTTTTATGTTTTCTCTTGTAAATATTAAGAAAATCCCTTTGGAAGAAATATTCTGAAATGCTATTGTGGAAATAGTATTGTAAGGATTTTTCAAAAGATAGGTTGAAAATGTAATATGATTTTCATTTAAAGTGTTCCAAAAATGTGGCCTACATCTGTTTATCTGGCTGGAAAGAGAATACAGTTACTGCATGGATTAAATCATTCTTGCTCAGCAGCCCAAAACTTCAGGGTAAAAAGGTAACTGTTTGGAAGTGCATTTCTTAATTTCAATTAATATTTATATTTAAAAGAAAAAAGCTGAAGGGCATTCTATTGTTTAATCCAATTTCTTGTGAAACTCCAGAGGGCTCGTGTGAACTTTAAAATAGTGCATCAATGCCCCAAAAGAGAATCTGGGTAAAAATGTTTAAAGTGTCTAAGTGAGTTGGAAGGCTAAATACTATTTTCAAATGTGATGTAGGCACATAGGAGCCTAAGTTTCACTGAAAATCAGAGGAATTTAGGCTCCTAAATAAAGCTGGACAAAATTTTTCAACCAAAACTTTGTTTTCTTTGCTAAAAAATGCAGATTCAGATTGACCAAAACATTTTGGGAGTTTGTGTGATTTCAATAAAAAATAGGGGAGAGGGTCAGAAATGTCAAAACAGTTCATTCTGACAGTTCCAATATGAAATATTATGATTTGCAGGCTAGATTCACAAGGGAATTTAGGCACCACTGGCATTCACAAAACTGAGGAAGACATGTCATCCACTCCATTATACCGCACTGGTTAGAGTACTTGCCTGGTAGATGGAAGTCCAGGGGCTCAAGTCCCTGTTCCAGACACAGGATTTAAACCTCTACAGCAAGGATTTGAACTCAGGTCTCCCTCTTCTCAGATGAGTGACCTAACCAACTCCTTTGTGACTATGTCACTTTTGAAAATTTTACATTGCGGCTTCAAAGTGATTTAGGTGCTTTTGAAATATGTACCCCCTAGTTAAGTTTCAATTAATAGACAGCCACCTCAAAAATACACTCCACACTGCCACGAGGAAACATATTTATCTGCCCTCCATAGCCACCACTGATCTACTCCTCTACTTAATCCAGAAAGACAATTGGGAGCAACCTGCTGACTAAGATGATATTCAGACCCATTCACTGACATCTGGGGAAACCATAGCTTAAGACTTCCACATCTGTCAAGCAGCTTCTGAATTGAAATTCTGAGCCTTGATTTTAGTGTCATAAAATATTTTACATACCCAAGGCAGGCATTACAATTCCAATTTGTTACCATATTATTCTGCATGCTTTGTATTTATGTCATAATATGGTTATAAAACCAGCACACAAAATGCTTGCTAAAGCTGTGACATTTGACTATTCTGTTAGACTTAGCTGGAATGCCTGATGTAGGTATGATAGAACACAAGCATCTAAGATATCTCCTTTCCCATTCTTTTAATTCCATACAGTTGCACACTGAAGTTACAATTTCCCATTCAGAAAACAGCAGTGGTAATTGTTTTAGAAGAAAACCACATCTAAAATAATTAATCCCATTACATTATTGACCCCCACCACCAATTATTAATCCTTATTCATTCCCACACAACTCATGTCCACAAATGGGATAGGACTGATGACCCTAAAGCATGCTCATTGAAAATAACGAGAAGCCTATGAAACTGTGCCACATCCTAGTTGAACGCTACTTGTGGCAAGAAAGGATAAAAGATACCTGAATGTTGCGGGTGGGGGGTTAATGGCATAATTTAATTTTGGAGTGGAAAATCCTATCCATTATTTTACAGTTTAAATACTAATAAAAAACAACTTGCTAAGAATGCAGACCAGATTGAGCTGATCTAGCTGGGCCAACAGAGGTCATCAGTAGCTGTGTACCATCATCATCTGTTTCACATCCACTTACTGCAGCGAGCTACAAGATCCCTAAAATCATTACCAGTAAATAAACTTCTCTGCTGACTAATATATATATAGCTGTCTGTACAATACATTTGCCATGAAGACAGATAAAACAAAAAACTTCATATAAAAGATATCAACATACAGTAAATATGCCTGCTTTCATAAACTACTATATATTACACACGTAGCTTTCTCTCTCTGCTCTGAACTATATCTATTCTCTAACTCCAAAGACAGTGCTGCATTTTTTTCCATGGAGCTTTCCTTATCCCCAAAACACATCTGTCTTGAGTTTCACTAAGATTTGTCAGGTGGATCAGTGCTCCCCAGGGCCTGCTCCATCTGAAGTATTTTAATTTGACTAAACACCTGATTTATTTTATCTCTCCGATGAGAAAGGCAGTTTGTCTTAATAGAGTCTGTCAGCCCACAGTCCCATTCACAGCAATTTACAGGCAGCCAGGGACGCTGGAAGAGAAGAGTGCTGTGATTCTGTATTTTATCCTCCTCCAGAAAGCACCTAAAAGCAGCTATTCACTGCTTCTGCATGTGGCATTTTAGAACTGAATTAGCTTTTTATTCAAGTAACTACACTTGTTGTGAATAGCTTATCTGTAAAATTGCTACATTCACTACTGATTTTATTAACCTTTGGCTCCATCACAAAATGGTCTTCAGTTAAGAAAGACCTTTAAAATTGACACATTTTTCTTATGGGCCTTTATTTCAGTGACTTCAGATTTACTGAATTTGATCCATTGACTTCTTTACTGGTTGTATTTAAAATTTTGAGGCTCAATGGGAAGTCACTGGTATTTAAGGAAATTTTTTTTAAAAATAAACATAACGGCAATTTTCCTCATCAAAAGTTTAGAATAAACAATAATTTATTCTTCATTGTAGACATTAAAGTATCTACCCTTCCTTGGTGTCTAATAAGCTAAATAAATAATCATAATTGTTCCATCAATTCAATTCTCCATTGTGTTCATTGATTTAACAGTGAATCTTGTATTGCTTTAAGTGTACATTGAGATAAAGTGATCAAATTGAACAGAACCAACACATCAAAGGAAAAATTGAGGAATTTTGGTCATAGGTCAATCTAACAGAGAGTAATAAAATAAAACAGCTATAAATCAACTCCAAAAGAGACCAACTAAATTTTTTTTGTCAGCTAAGATTGCACTTACAGTGTATTCTCCTTGTGGCAAAGTCCTGTCTTTCAAAATTGTTTATAAAGCTCCATGTGCATTTCTGGTGCTATAAAAAAATTATACTTTCCGAAATCTTACATTCAAATCCTTACTAAAATGTGCATAATGATATGCTGCACTTCCATCTGGAAGGCAGTGTAGCTCAGTAGACAGAGCACTGGACTGGGACTCAGGAGACCTGGCCTGCTGGGTGAATCTGGACAAGTCATTTCATCTTCATGTGTTTCAGTTTCTCCATCTGTAAAAGGTGGATAATAATCCTGTCTTCCTTTGTAAAGAGCTTGAAGAGGTGGTATACGTGAAAGGTGCTGTATAAAAGCTAAATATTATTATTATTATTATTATTATCTGTCCAGATTTCTTAAAAATGTTTGGAAAGTGATTATAAACCTCATGTCCCAAAATTGTAGATACAGAGTTTATTATTTTGCAGTTTGAGAAGAGAAATTTGTTCCACTGCTTTTCCAGCACTTCTCCCACCCCTGTCATTGATCAGTCTATTTACTGGTTTATCTGCATGTCAGTGACTCTCACAAGATGACATTCCATTTGAGATTCTAGAGACATGATGGCATAGCGATAGCTGTGGGGAACAGAGAAAATAAACAGGAACAAGAAACAAAAGATTTTCAGAGCTACTGAATGTAATTTCAAACTCTGTTCTTTTGTACTCAGCAACAGAAAAAGGACAGCCCCTTTAAAAACTGTATGCTGTACCAACCCAAAAAAAGACAATAAGAAACACAGAGTGACAAACAGGCCTAGTAATTAAAATACAAAGTCCACAGAAGAGGGACTTTTTCCATTGACATCAATAGGCTTTGGATCAGGCCCTAACAGCAGGAGACTAGCAGGCTGGAATCAAAGCTTCTAATTCTCACCCTGACACTAAATCACTGAGAGTTCTTGAACAAGGCTGCCTCAGTTTCCCCAACCTGTAAAACGTGTAAATTAGCACAACAAAGTAGTTTTGTTCAATCTACAAAGTGCTTTGAGATGTTTGGATCAAAGTCTCTAGGCAGCTGCAAAGTATTATCATTTCTCTTGAATTCCATGATTAACATAGAGCCTTATAAATACCATTCTCTTTCACTCTCTGCATCTTAAACTTTTGTCTGATACATCTAAATAAAACATGAAAGCTAAGTTACAATTGCTTATGCCCCCTCTGTTTAGTGTTTTAAATAACCAGACAGTGTATTTTTAATAAGATCAACAGAAGGCAAGACAAGAAAGGAGAAGAGCGGACTTTGCCAGCAGCTACAGAAAGGCTTAAAAACACTTAACTGCAGTTCCAAAGTATCATCAACTGAAGCAATCCAACCAACAATCAAAAATGATTTTGAATCAAATTAAGCAATTTCTGCCTTTGAAAAAAGGATGTCCAATTCCCCTGGAAGTTCTAATATTTTTTAATGGACATTGTTTGAGAAGGAAAAAAACAAAAACACAGTGCCAGACATAAAGGAAAGTATATTCAATCTGAGCTGCTGGAAATAACCTGGTTAAACCATTCATTCTGTCTAACACCACAGTCTGCAGCACACATCAGATGGGCTGTGATGTCTCTACTTCACAGGCTCTCTGTCCAGCATTTAGCATTTACACTTTTTTGATTGGATCACCTTTTAAATGCCACAAAATAGGGCAGCAGAAGTCAACAAAAATAAACAGGGAAAACAGAAGAAAGTAACAATTGAATGGAAAGGCTTCTGAGATAAAAGTCAGTTTGTGGTGGCTGCCTGAAGAAGGAGCCCCCTTCCCAGCACGAGCATCTAATTTGAGTTCTAACTCCAACAGCAGTTTAAAAAGCTTTCCGCTCTAAAGGGCCCCAAGTGCATCATAAAGATAAAAGATTTCAGTACAAAACAACCACAAAGACCTCTATTATCTTATCGGTCTTTGGTTACCACAGCCTAACCAATATGACTAAGTTCTAAAAGACTCTTTTTTATACAAACACCAGAATACTGGAATTTCTTTATTTCATGATCAGTTAGCGATTGTGTGTGCTCCCATATGCTACTGTCCAGTCCTCAGTCAATAAAAAGTTTTATAAATGCTGCTGTTGTGCTTTATAGCATCCAAATGCAGAAGGCAACAGAGCAAACGTCCAGCAAGCAAACCACACAGGCTAGCATCTTTAGTGAAGGTGTGAGATTCCCCCGACCCTCACATGAAAGCAATTCCTAATGTAACCCAACAATAAAATAAAATAAAATCCTGTGTGTATAAACAAGACTGGAAGATGTGTGAAGTAATTTATGAAATAATAATTTAGTGCAAATTCTGTCAGATTAATATAGATTATCTCCAAAAAGTGGCTTAAGAAAGCTCTACTCATGATGTGGTCCAAAATGCTTAACTGATGATCTGCAGGATTTTGCCGTACTCCCAGATGTGCTTAACACCAGATGCCTAGCACATTTCAGATGTTGGTGAACCAAAAGCAGTGTGGTTTGGAGAAACAGAGTGTATTAACACAATGCATAACTCAGTAGTAACCTGCGGTCTGAAAATCATTTTAAGAGTTACATTATGATCTGCTTAAAATGTGTTTTCACCCCCATACTGTTCTAGGCTGGCTATCTATATTACAGGGAGCAGTATGGGAGGACAAGAAGCCTCCACAGGGTCATTATGACCCACCCTCCCAACCACACACACACACGTGTATGTAGGTGGGGAGTGGACAGGGAAAGCATCACAATTACAGGGCTAGCTGCACTTTTGTCCCCTGTCTGGTATCTCTAAGAGCACCCCTTCAGGTGTCAGGCCTTGTGCTTTTAGCTATCCTGGAACAGTATTCCATAATTCTTCCATTCTTACCAGGCCATGGCCTACAGTACCCTGTAGGTCAACCATGCTTGCCTAGCAGATCGTACTGAGATTAGGAACCTGGGGCTTTTGCATTTGTGAGTCTGTGACTAATGGGGTATGGTGACAAAACATCCTTCTTAAACCAAGTACTGTGTATGGTGAAGCATTTGGAGGGGGGGGGAATATGATTTAAAGAGAGTCTTCACAAATGTTTCTCTTCCCTAACCTAGATAGTGACCTCGGAAGGCCTAACTTTTTCAGACACTCCCAACAAGTGTCTGTGTCTCAGCCTGGCTCCCCCAAATGACTACCCCTCCCCTTGAGAAAGTGGTCCTTTGTAAACCCGCTGCATTCTTTCAATCTCTTGTGTTTGCAGGCCTTTTCCTGTCCTGACATTGTCTCTTAACTATCAAGTTTTTGCTGAAAAGTGGCTTATCTGGTGCCACTCTTTTTCCTTCCTGCTTGTATTTCCCAGCAGCCCCCTTTTTAAACTAAACCAATAAATTCATACCATGACCATCCCAATAACCAGGTCAACAGACAATAGTAATCTCTTATTACAGAACAGCTCCAAAACCATCAGAGGACGTAACCTGTACAAAGTATAGGGCCAGCTCACATTACTTTCCCCCAGGTGACTCTCTGAGTCACAGACTGGTCCCTGATCTGCTCCTTGGGTAGCAAATCTAAGCACTGCCCCATACTTAGGTCTGTGGCAAAGACACAATTGAGCCCTAAAAGAAAATCAATTTCAGGAGTGTAATTGTTCCTGGCCTTAGGGGTAATATGATATGTCCATAGCCTCTCCAGATAGTAGCCACAAGGGAAAAGGCTGAATATTTGTATTTTTATCCAAATGGCATCTTAAAAAGTTCACACACACACACACATACAAATGCTTGAACACTATTTTAGACAATCCTTAGAGCACTTCAGCTCCATTAATATACTTGGGCAGTTTCTGGCTATTATACAAACCTACTTCATATGTTCTATGCTATTTAAAAGAAAACTACCCCTTTTTTCCCATAGTGGCCCTCAGAAATTCCAGAAAATGTATTCATCCATGTACATGCAACCAGTAGGAAAACGAGTTGCTGAATTAATTATTCTGAAAGTTTTACAAAAGTAGAGATTTAGAGTTGTGAATGGCTAGTTTGACGAGGTAAATGATTTCAGAAATGGTTTGTATCTGTTCAATGGGCTCAGTTTGGAATCTGTGTGAAAAAAATGTGTCAGCAATGAAGGGAAACAGAAATACGCATCAGACTTTCCAACTAAACCTCAGTAAACCTGTTCTTCCTAAGTTAGAGGATGATGAGAAAAGGAAAGGCCACAGGCAGAGAGTAGTGTGAATAGTGATTTAAAGACAAACACTGAAAATAAGAGGTTGAAAGGGAAAGAGAAGCAAGGAATTTTGACCAGTAGCTCTGAAGAATGTAGCCTAGGACACCGCATTGGTAATCCAGATAAAATGAACAGGATGGTGTTGCATTTGAAACAATAATTATTAAGAATACAGACAAGAATTAGAAAAACAACAGTTGCCTGTATTACATATATAAGATTTAATTCCAAGAAGCTTAAAATAAGCAAGCAAGATAAGTGGAAGGAAGTTTAGTTATTAGGGTGCTAACTTGAGATGTGGGAGACCCACGTACAATTCACTGCTCTGTCAGACTTCCTGTGTGATCGTGGGCAAGTCACTTAGTCTCTCAGTTCCTATCTATAAAAAGGGGATAACAATACTTCCTTACCTCATAGGGTTGTTGTGAGGATAAATACACTAATGACTGTGAAACACTCAGATAATGGGGTAATGCGGGACAGAAAATTCCCTAAGATAGATGGAGAGGAAGAATTCCAGTGTCTGTTTTTGCTAAAATTTCACCCACTAATGCTCTGCAGCAGGACATCAAATTACAAATATTTCATCATCCAAATGACGTTTACCTGCTGTTTGTGAAATCAATAGCATTATACAAACTAATCCTTTTCATGGGTCTCAAATACACATCACGTTGATTCCAGGATAAGAGCTATGAGAAGCAGGGCACAGGATGATTTGAAGAACGATGGAGGATTTCCATTTATTGTAGTCCATGTAATAAGCAATAACACAAGTAAAAAGAAATTCCAT
This sequence comes from Lepidochelys kempii, assembly GCF_965140285.1. Lineage (NCBI taxonomy): Eukaryota > Metazoa > Chordata > Testudines > Cheloniidae > Lepidochelys > Lepidochelys kempii. The sequence continues at coordinate 32,269,854 of NC_136385.1, read as the reverse complement.
AAAGTAGATCATTTTAAGGTCCTGGAAAGAAAACTAACAATTAGATGATGAAGGTGTGGGGGGTTTTTTCATTCTCAATTAATTGGGATTATCCAGCAATAGTGGCTGGTCAAGTACCTTGCTCTCTTCCACCTTTAAGCATATAAATATTTGGAAAAGTAATATGGTAACTATATAGATAATTTATTCATTACATATACTTTATAATATTTATATTTATATTAAATGTATAGTAACAGGTCAAGATAGATTAGGTATTAAATACACTTGATTGTGATGTTCACAGCTGAAAACTGATATACTGTGTGGAGAAAATTCTGCCCTTTATTACATCTCTTCAACCTCATTAAAGTCAATACATTTGCACAGGTGTAAATGGAGAGCAGAATTCATTTTTTTGCCAAATGCGCTATTTCTAGTTCACTGTATGTTTGGAAGCACACACACACAAACAAAGATACAGACAGGAGTAAACAATATGTAAAGAAAAGGCTGGTAAGGAAAGGCTCTATCAATGGACTATGTTGATTCAAAAAACCAAGCTACTAAAGGTAGTGTAGCTGGAAATGTTAAAGAATTAATGAACAGGAAATCTATCACACCGGTATAACTGTCACCTTCAGAGAGTTAAAATTAAACTGTGGGAACAAACAAATGATACTCCATGGTACACTGTGGCATAAACAAGAGTCAATTACATTGACTATTCCAGCAACTGCAAGATAAAAATAGACTTACTGGACTCAATCTTCAGCTGTGTCTAATAAGTGACAGGCACTGGTAAAGGGAAAAGACACAAGAGCAATTTGTGGCTAGCAGCTCCTGGGGCCAATTCTATGTTGTCCCTGTCCCTATCACAGTTTAGAGCAGTTTCATGGTAAACTAACCTGGGCTAGCTATGGTCCCAAGACGCCAGTATGCCAGCTGGGAACTACCGGAGAGCAGCTGGCTTGCTGGCTCATTTGTGTCACTGGGGCAGTGAAGAGGAGCTGTCCCAATATCACTTGTAATTTACATCAGAAGGTACAAAAGATTTAAGGGCCTGAGGGTAAAAAGACTGCTCTACAATGTCATCAAATATACCTCTCTGAGATGGGAGGGCTGCTGGATACAAGACAGGGGCAGCACCAGGATGCCAGAAGTTCCAATAGTAAAGATGGCAGAACTTCTGGAACTTTATACAGTGTAAAGTAACATTAAATATATAGGGTTGACCATTCTGCCCCAACACACAGCACTGTGTCTGTACCGCTGCCAGGATCATTAAGGTACCCTCCACTAGTTTTATGACTGAAGGTGAAATCTTGAGCTAAAAATATACATCATCAAACTTCCCTTTATTATTGGAAACCACCCTAACTCATTCCTTAATCACAAACCATCGCAGGCCTATGTTACAGCTTCTTTAAGGAGATACAACAAAGTAGTAAAAAGGTTTAAAAACCTACACCTTTTACTTTTCATGACTGGTTCCACATCAATAGCCTTATTCTTCAACTTTCAGCTTCAGAATGCTGTAAACTGCCACACAGCAAGAGAAAGGGAGTTTCATCTGGGAATGTGGGACATCCAATATATACAGCACTTTTCCTTTTGAAGCCTGGGCCTCAAGTATTGTGTGTACGGGGGGGCGAACGGGCGGGAGCTTGTCTTTTATTCAAATGTTCAAACACCAAGATCAGTAAAGTAGTGGCTGAAAGAGCGGAGATGTTAATCCTAACATTGGTCAAACTTCCCAGTAACAACCATAATGTTAATAATACTTGTCATAGCTAACAAATTGATCTTTTACTATATTGACTCACTTTTTTTTTAAATTCCATTAGAACCACTTACTCCATGGTCCTGAATCACCTCTCACACCATTTTTACTCTGGTATAGCTCTTCAGTGGTAGTACTCCTCATTTACACATCACTGTGACAGAAGAATTGATCCCCACACTCCCATCTTTCTATTACCTCTACTGTCCCAATATAGGATATATCACAGTAGGTCAGATCAGTGGGCCACTTCATCCAGTATCCTGTCTCTGGCCCTGATTCAATGCCCACTAAAGTCAACAGGAAACCTTCCCTTGACTTCAGTGGGCTTTGGATCAGGGCCTCTGACAACACTCCGTAGCAGATGCTTCAGATAAAGATGCAAGAAGTCCTGTTGTGGATAATTTTGGAATAACAGATTATTAATAACTCGCCTAAATAGAAAGTTTCTTCCTAACCCCATCAGTTAGCGATTGGCTTATGGCCTGAAGCATTAAGGTCTATGTAGCTTATTTAAAAATAAATTCTAAGTGTGGCTCTTCTCGTTATTCATGTAAGTGTCTTAGCCTTTTGGGCACCTACTAAACTCTTACCACAAGAATTTATTGAGGTTAATGAGTTCCATGGGTCAATTATGCATGGGGTGGGAGGAGTTAGGGTAGGACAGAAGGATTTCCTTCAATCAGTTTTAAACATGTAGCCTTTCAGTTTCACCGAATATCCCCTTTTTCCTGTATTATGGGAAAGCTCATTAGGATCACCTGTTTTACGTTCTCTATAAAAACCTTTATTTTATGTTACTCCGTTATACCCCCCAACCTCTTATCTGAACCAGCTAACCCAATCTTTTCAAAATCTCTCTTCTGATGGAAGTAGTTTCTTGCCTCGAATCATTTTTCTCTCTGGACCCATTCTACTTCTGTGATACATTTTTTAAGATAGGGTAGCTAGAACTGAATTCTTTTTCCAGATGGGAGCTTTCTATATATATATGGCATTATAATGTTTTCTATCCTATCTTTATACTTTCTAACATTTTGTTTGCTTCGCTGACCACTGATGTTCACTAAGCAGAACCCACCTACAAAAGACACCATGTCTTTTTCCTGAGCGATTAGTTAGTAACACTCCAGATATTCAAAATCAGACGGGAAAAAGCCCTAGCAAATAAGAGAATAATCCTGCACCAGCTGAGTGCTTGTGCCTTTGCCTTGGTGTGGAGGGAGTGTATGTCTTAGGAGCTCTTATCCACCTCTAATTTCTATGATTCTATATTCTAAAATCTACAAGACAGAAACCTTCTTTGTTGTAACTTCTACTTTTAGATGTGCTTCTTCAATCTGTAGTTTTATTTCTTTTGTTTTTACATAATGATAGGTAGTGCACCCTTTGGAATTACAATGCTGAGAGTCAGAAATGATGACAGTCTGGTTTAACTAAGATCTTATCACCAACATACAAAGATTAGGAGTTTTTTGGAGGAAAATATGTAAATGAAGATTTCAGGATTGATTTTGAAATTGCTCCATTTCTTTGATTATTCTTTCATAGTTCAGTATAGCTGGATAAAAATATTCTGTTTCCATGTTCAACTTTGACTTGTACAAGTGATTTCTGGGTAACATAGTACTCTTTAAAATGAATCTTATATTTTTAGACTGTAAACATGAAATATCCCCAAGCGATCTGTAAAATTTTTCATTCTTTTGCATCTGGTATGTATCATTATTAGGGCACAATGACAATGAATGCTGGTTTGGGAGGAAAAGCTCCCTAATTAAAATACATATGCAGAACCACAGGACTGTGCTATTTAATAAGGTAACTTTGGAAGGTGAACTGTATATCTAAATAAACTGATAAAGGTAGAAAAAAGTGAGTTTAATGCCTTATTTGAAGAATGGAACTCATCTGAATTATTTTCAATTCATTTTTCTTGTGTAAGTAATGTCACTGATAATGACTCATGATTTCCTTAGATTCTATTTGCCCTGAATAAAACCAGCTTATGGAGTGTAACATGTTTTTGCCATATGTTTTAGTTGTCTAGTTCATTATACAGAAGGTATTGGTAACAGTTAGCTAAAGGAAGCTAAAAAAGGTTTAGGTATTATTTCATATCCTTATAATAGAAAAAGATACCATTATCTCAACGACATACTTTACAAATACTGCTGGAAAACAAGTCTCAATACCATATTTTTAGACACTAGATCCTTCATATATGTTAAGCTTACTGGTTTTAAAATGTGATCTGCAGAAAAGGAACTTTTTTTTCAGATGCCATTGTTTAATTTTGTTATAAAGTTTGCTCAGCAAATAATGTGACTCTTCTTTCTTTGTTTGTTCTACATTTTGAAAAACAATTTCCATTTCAATTTTTGTAGATCCATTAAGAGCATGATGGTCAGAAAATTGAGGCCTGAAGTCCACACACCTTTTGTGCATGCACTCGCAGTAGGTGAGCATGCAATACAGGTGCAAAAATGCATCAAGACCTTAGATTTCTGAGAATCGGATACTAATTCTGTTTTCCAGAGGACAAAATCTGGGCATGTGACAAAGAAAGAATCCTCCCCACCACACAAACAAAGAAGCCATTCCATAGCTGCTACTGGGATGCAAAAGTCCCTGAAGCTATTGCACTATACCGCTCTGTGATAGGCCAGGCAGTGGATTCACACAGTAATAGATCAGCTAGATCCATCATGCCTCTCTACATCCCAAAACAATCCCTTCGCACAAGGACTAGGAATGCTCCAGGAACCTTCCTCAGTTCCCTAAAACACAACAGAACTGCAGTAATTCTACTGCATCTAAGATCCACAGTACACACAGGGTAAAGGATAGCAGTTGCTCCCATGAAATTTATTTCTGGTTTCCAATGTCTTACAGTTACTTTTTATTTCCTTGTTAAATAAGGTATTTCTGGTATTTCTAGTTAGCACTTATTAGCTGCACCACTCAGAAATGTCTAAATATAAATACAGTGAATATTAGATAGTACTGCAAGATTTATATACTTTAAATAAAAACTTTAATTTTGATCTTAATTACATGTTCATCTATGCTCAAATAAATTGGTTAGTCTCTAAGGTGCCACAAGTACTCCTTTTCTTTTTGCAAATACAAACAAGTATATCAATGAAAAACTTGTATTTGCCTCTAGAGATTTTTATTGCCTCTGGTTATACGGAATGAAGAAGTGAAGTTTATTGCAAAGCAAGGACATTAGCATACCCTGTCTATCAAAAAAACCATAGAGAGGAAACTTCCTACTTTAGAGGAGACAATTTAGTCAAAAGCCCTTGATATGTAGGAAGACAATAACATTTTACACATTTAGAATACGCAGTATATAGGACTTTATCCAAAGCCCAGTGAAGTCAATAGAAGGACTTTCATTGACTTCAGTGGACTTTAAATCAGGCTCATAGATAGCATGCAGTGAACATTAGTAGTAGCATTAGGTGGTCAAACAAAGAAGGCTTTAGACTTGTTAACCTCCAGATCCTTCTAAATCTTATTCAAAATTGCATTATTATTGTCATAAATATAAAGGGAAGGGTAAACACCTTTAAAGGGTAAACCTTCCTTTTTAAAGAGGAAAAATCTGGCCAGAGGAAAAATCCTTTCACCTGTAAAGGGTTAAGAAGCTAGGATAACCTCGCTGGCACCTGACCAAAATGACCAATGAGGAGACAAGATACTTTCAAAAGCTGGGAGGAGGGAGAAAAACAAAGGATCTGGGTCTGTCTGTGTGATGCTTTTGCCGGGGACAGAACGGGAATGGAATCTTAGAATTTAGTAAGTAATCTAGCTAGATATGTGTTAGATTATGATTTCTTTAAATGGCTGAGAAATTAAGTTGTGCTGAATAGAATGAATATTCCTGTCTGTGTGTCTCTTAGTAACTTAAGGTTTTGCCTAGAGGGATTCTCTATGTTTTGAATCTAATTACCCTGTAAGGTATTTGCCGTTCTGATTTTACAGAGGTGATTCTTTTTACTATTTCTTCTATTAAAATATTTCTTTTCAAGAACTGAATGCTTTTTTCATTGTTCTAAGATCCAAGGGTTTGGGTCTGTGGTCACCTATGCAAATTGGTGAGGATTTTTGCCAAACCTTCCCCAGGAAGTGGGGTGCAAGGGTTGGGATGATTTGGGGGGGAAAGACGTTTCCAAACAATGTTTTCCCAATAAACCCAGATAAACGTTTGGTGGTGGCAGTGGAAGTCCAGGGCAAAGGGTAAAATAGTTTGTACCTTGGGGAAGTTTTAACCTAAGCTGGTAAAAGTAAGCTTAGGAGGTTTGCATGCAGGTCCCCACATCTGTACCCTAGAGTTCAGAGTGGGGAAGGAACCTTGACAATTATAGTTTAAGACATTTCTAATCTGCTAAACATAATATGCTGTCCTGTAAGACCATCTCAGCAGAGCAACTTATTACTGCAAAAAAATGGAATATTACAAAACCTTCTGAAATTGTCAGAATCTCGTTGTATGAATGAGTTAAAAAATTGCTTGTGTGTTTTCCCAAGTTTTATAAACAACAGAGGAATTTTCAACCCTCGTAAGTGAATGCACCCCCAATCAAACCAGAATTCCTAGGAAACACTGCAAAATTATTGACCCAGTTTCTTAACTACATATACAAACTCCCAAATCACGTTAGTCAGAGCAACAAAGAGATAGCCTACATTTACAGACCAAAGTTCCACCCATGTTCTAACAGTATTCTGGTCTAATTATACTCCAAACCACAGGCATGAGTACATTTAGCCAGATGTTTCTAGGAAGCAACTAAAAAATAGAATTGGGAATTTTTAAAATTCAATATATTCCTACACCAAACTGATCACAAACCAAAACATTTAACACAATCATTTACTATGAAGTCACTTGGAATTAAACTGCTCAAAACCTTAAACCAGAAAACTTTATTAGGTTGTTTTGATACATCTGCATTTACAGAAATGCTCTACAGATGAGATATAAACACTGAGTGAAATACAAATATGAACCATTCAAAAGAGTTAATGTAATGTAATATTAGAAAGTCTAGGCTTTTGGCCTAAGTGGCCACCATCTACAGTACTCTGCACCTCAGAGTACAACTGGAAACATCAAACCAAGCCGGGAAATGAGGCATCCCATTGTGATATTTCTCCAATTCTAAACACCATAAAGATGCTGGAATGCATTTAGGAGAAACAGAGACACCAAATCCCATTTCTTCTTCAAGCCTCAAGACCCAGTCCTAGATTAAAGCTGCATTTCCTTGATTTATTTGCACAGCGAACATTGTTTCCTTGTTATTTTGCCTCTTACAGCACTGAACCTAACAAAACAGGATAAGACAGACAGACAGACAGACAGAAAGAGGAGAAAACTATGAAATGCCCTATGAAATGCCCTCCAACTCATTTTGTACAAAGTATGTGCTATGTTTTGATCAACGTATTTATTGTAGCTGGAAGTAAATCTTCATGAGACACAATTTTCTTGAAAGTTACACTGAGTGTAATTGGGAAGCTGAAGCATCAATCTTTCTTTTTCAACCAATCAGCCAAGAGGTTGATTGGGGTTGCAGAAGAATTTTGTATTTCCACAATGTGCTTTAGAGCCACCTTCTTTCTCTCTGAGGGTTATGTAGCATGCTGAACACTCATTCACAGGAAATGTAGCTTAGAAATTCTCAGTAAAACTGTCAAAAGTATCAAAGTGACTTAGGCACCTACGGCCCATTTTCAAAAGTGACTTAGGCACTTTGGAGCCCAAGCCCTAGATTTTTAAAGGCATTTAGACATTTAAAGATACAGATAGGCATCTGGTGGGGTTTTCAAAAGTAACCAGACATCTAACTTCCATTAGTTTCAAGAGTTTTCATACCATTAGACAAGAACACATTCTTCCCTGTACAGATTCTTGAAGCCATTGTCGAGTCATGTATCTTATTCAACGTACTCTTTTGCACTATTGTTAATATTGGTTCATTCATTTCTTCCTTTAATTTTCATTCTCACTCTTCACTTGCAGCATAAAGTAGTGGCCCTGAGAGTTGAGATTTGTCTGGAGAATTTGTGAGATTCTCACTGAAAGTGATGATGTCAGCATAAAAGAAATCTCCAAAGTTTCCTATCAAGTTCAAGACTCTGCCTTTCAGTTGTTTTTATGGCATAATCACCAAACGATTCCAAAATGATATAATCACAATATTGCGTTATCAAAGAAGAAAAAAATGGCTGAATGAAGCTGATGTTGAAGAGCTGCTGAAAGGTTTGGAATAATTACATATCACTTTGGTAAACCATTTCAACAGTTTGGCACTAATTGGAACCTTTTTTGGCAGCCTCACCCAAGACAACAAAAATGAAATGTGTTCAGAGGTATATAACCATCTCGTTCCTAGGCTCTTCCATGAATGTTTCAATGCATACTTGTGGGGTAGTGTAGAGAAGTCTGCTGCTGCCTGGGCTGTATAATTTACTGCCCTGTTCCTGCACAATGTTTTGTGCTGGTGCCCCACTGAAGTCAATGGGTTCCATGTAGATTCAAGAATCCACACAAGCAGAGCAGTCTGCAAGACTGGGGTCAGGATAGGTAAAGAAAAGACTCCAGTCTCCACAGACATCCATCTGGCGCCTTTCACAAACAAAATGGTAACAACTTAATTTAAAAAAAAAACATATACATACAAAATAAGCAGCATTATTTAAACCTACTTTCTCATGCAAAAAACCTACAGATTTTGACCAACAAAAAAATTGATAGAAATGTAGTGTTTATAATTCATATTTATTAAAAATAGTTACTTTTTCCATTGTTCAGTCTATTTCATACCATTTACATCTCAGATATGATTAAGCTAACATTGAGAATAAAGAAGACTATTACAAAAAACTTTTTCAAAATGTGACAAAACCATTATTCACTCTTCACCAGCTAACCTCCTAAGTCTCATAATATGATTTAATCAGGTTTTTTTTGTCTTCTCACCAGAGAAATCCACCATTCCAGAGCATGAGCTAAACATCACACATTCTCATTTTATGAGAGAGAAAAAGCGGGAACATTTAAAGTTTTCCATTAAAAACTGAAATATTAGCTTAGCTTAAAAAACATACACACTTTATTTACAGTGGCAGTTGAGGTAAATTGCAGAGATTGAGTAACAGCCCCTACATTTAACAATCTGGGGTGCTTGTATCCAGGTATTCTCAATGGATGATGGTTGGCTCAAGAATTCATTTCCTCTTACTGGTCCATCAGAACTTGAGCTAGTTAGCTTAAGAGCAGATACCAGATCCACCCCTTTTCTGGGCTTTTTCCAGAAGAGTTGGGGTGTGCTTATTATTAACAATGCAAAACTATGTTTATTTTTGTTACCCTAATCTTAATATTAATAGCTTTTACGTATTCATTCAGCATAGGGTAAGTTAATATTAGTTTCCATAGAAATTTCTATATGTTCTTTATGCATTTCACTCTTTTAGGCAACATTTTATGGCATAGACAAAACTGCCATACTGCAAATATTCTATAGCATATTTGACAAGTAGTTCATCAAATGTATTGTATGTAGTATTGGATGATTCGTTGTCAAATAATATTTCTGATTATCCACTGAGTACCTGGACTTTTGACATAAATCTAATTATGCTTAAGAAAATGAATGCTTGTTCTCTGAAGGTTAGAACAAACAATATTGCTAATTTATATTTATATATTAAAAAAATGAGGCAAGTTACCCAGACATAAAGCTAGCTATCGGCTGAACAATGAACATATTTCATGCTCATAGACCCGAAAACCCTCACCAAGCCTCACACACAGCCAGTCCTTAACACTGATTACTCACTGTTATTTAAACTCGGGATTCGGTACGTGTTTGCATGTAGTCATATGTTAAAATGCCTTTCCTATGCATTTCTATCTTTGGAAGTGTCAGAATATGGCTCTACACCTGAGGATTATTCCAAAAATAAAGGTCCTAATTTTCAGAAGTAATGAGCACCACGACTACAGCTGGAGTCAACGGCAGTTAATAGCTACCAAGTTTAAGTAGGTTCGTAGATACAGCTGGTCAGGAATTTTCTGACAGAACTTTTTTGGGAGTGGGGGGGAAGGATGGTGTCAGAAAATGCCTATTTGTCAAAATCTAAATATTCTGCAGTTTGCCTAGTCTCCGGTTAGCTCACCCACCTGCCTTCCAGAGTTCCTGGGATTTCCAGGTTCCTGGGGAGCATGGGCAATTAGGGAGCATATTTAATTCTGGCAACACCAAAACGCTTCTGCTGAGGGAACATTTTGGTGTTTCCCAAACAAGACATTGCAGACCCCCAGTTCCACTAAAAACTTCACATTTTGGATTTTTGTCGTGATTTTGGATGAAAATATTTCCAAAACCTTGAAATGTTTTCCTGGAAGTCTTTTTTTCCTGGCCAGCCCTATTCATAGATTTTAAGACCAGAAAGGACCACTGTGATCTTCTAGTTTGACTCCTTGCATAACACAGGCCAGAAAATTTCACCAAGAAATTCCTGCATCCAGTCCAAAGCTTCTGGATGAGCTATAGCATCTCTTTTAGAAAGATATCCAGTCAAGATTTAGAGACTTTAAGTAATAAAGAATACACCACATATTTAGGTATGTTGGTGCCAAGGTTACTTAACCTCACTGTTAAAATTGTGTGTTTTATCTCTTGTTTAAATATGTCTAGCTTCAGCTTCCAGCTGAAGATTTTGTTATGCCTTTATTTGCTAAATGAAAGAGGCCTGTGCTATCTGAAATGATCTTCCCATGTAGGTATTTATAGATTTTGATCAAGTCACCGCTTAGACCTTCTCTTAGATAAATGAAATAGATTGAACTTCTTTTGTCTATCACTGTTAGGCAGGTTTTCCAGATCTTGAATCGTTCTTGTAGGTCTTTGTGAATGAAGCCTTTCCAATTTGTCAACATATGGCCCAGTTTGCTCTGTAGAACTGGCCTGTCCTTGTTATTATTTACCACTCTACCAATTCTTGTGTAGCTCAAAGATTAAAGCACGTTAAAGTGACCAAACTTTTTCTGATTCAACCTGTCTCCCACTGTTTGATAATCTTATGTTAATTATGGTACTTCCATCTCAACATGACAAAGTAATTTCACCTATCTGATAGGTAGGTAAATATTATTAACACCATTTTACAGATTGGTAAAGATGAGGTATAGGGAGATTATGTGATTTTCCTAAGGTCACACGGCTAGTCAGTGGCAGAGCTGGGAACTGAACCCAGGAGTCCTGGCATACACCTCCCCCATATCCTGTGTATTAGCCATAAGGCCATCCTTCCCCTGTTTGCCCCTGCAAAGTTTCCTTCCCTCTCTCAGTTCCAATTTCTCTCCCATTCGTTTCTTTTTTTGTTATCACTGTCTCTCTCTTTGCTGCCACCTTCTCCTTTCTCTTTCACCTTTTCCCAATGGCCCTTTTTCCTAAACAGAGCAGTCTCCCCCCTCAGTCCTTTCTGTCCTTGAATTTCTTTGTAGTCACTCTGGTCCTGTTTCTCACACTACAACTGTGTCCTGAAGGTGAAATGTGCTGCTGTCCAGGGCCTCACAGCAGTGCAGATCACCTATTCCTGCCTCACTCTGCTGCCTTGACAGACAAAGTGGGACTGGGAGCAAGGTAGCCAGCAAAGGAGGTACTGGGAAAGGGAGAGGAAGTAGGAGGAAGCACTGGCCACCTGCTCAAAAGCCAGGAATAGTAAGTGGGAAGAGAAGCCAAAAGGGAAACCTTGCTCACTATCAGCAGCCCTGCTTGTGAGTGACATTTCACCGAGAATCAGTGAGAAAGAGTGACAGCCAGGGAAATTGTGTGGCTGTCATTCCAGACGGGTGACCCTTGGTAAGTGTGGGAGCTGCAAGTGCTAAGCACCGCTGAAAAATCAGGCCCACTTTTTTTATATATTAGACATTGCAGTTACAATGTAGATAGCTGCTCACCACCGGAGACAAAAAATAATAGGTAATAAGGCTGATACAATAAATTTGCAAATACAATAAGTAGAGGGAACCCTAAATTTATGATACGATATGCAGAGATATCTACAGTCAACCTGTGGCTGTTGGGGAATCACAGTTATGTGTTAGGCAAATGCCTAACTGGCATCATGTTTAGGCACCAAAGATAAAGAGAAGCTCTTTCATTAGAAGTTAAAAGGAACTCTGATTCTTAATGGATCTGAAATTCTATGTTTCAAGCAAACCACAGAACAGTTATGCCTATTTCATTTTCTTTACCTTTCTTAATAAACGTCAGTTTGTGCCCCTGTATGTTACCAATCAAAACCTGAAAGTCCCTGTAGGCTTTTCCTCACTTAGTAAAACTCTGGCTGTACAAACCTGAGTAAAAACCTTTCTGTGTATTGCACTGTCTTTTGAAATCCTGCAATTTGAGTACAGCAGCTGCATTTTTAACAGTGGAAGTTGGTTTAGTACCGTTAGTCAGAATGCATTCCAGGGCCCAGAGAAAACTTAAGTTTCCTTGTAAACAGTTAAATAAACTATAAACCCCTGTAAATGAATTTCAAAGTATAGTGAAACTTGCCTATAAATAACCTTCAAACCTGCGAGGTTAGAACTGTGATCTTTTTGTGCACAGAACACATATGGGGCACTTATCAATCTCCAGTATTTCAAAGTCAAAACAAATGTAAAAGAAGCATCTTCATCTATGTAGTATGCTTTAAAAATGTCAGAAATGTCAACCACTTGTATACTGTTCATATTATCCCTAATTAATATAAATTACATTTAATTTCACTTCTACTAAAACATACTGCTGCCCAAAATAAGGACTATAATTTTTATCAGCCATTATTATTACTGATGCATCAACACAATTATTTAAATTCAATGTATATGGAGGCAGAATCTATGCAAGCATTTACAGTTTTTGTTCCCTCTGTGCTCCTTCCCTAATTTTTGTGGCTTGGAGTTCTTCCAGATGCTGTCTCTGACTTTGTGGTTTTGTATTTGAGATCCCATCTCCTGATTCATTGCATTCTTTGATTGACAAACAGATTCAGATATGAAAATAAACAGTTACCTGCATGTAATTGGTGTCTGACAGCTGCACTGTTACACTTTCAATTCATGGTGAAGGCTTGTTCTTGGTAAGCCTACTGTTTCAGATTTTATCTACATCTTGGGTCTCTGAGTCACTGTGTTTACTAAACTATTCAATAACCGGTGGCATATGTGGGCTCCACACTGTAAGCTGCACTTCAGATTCAGAGGATTTTCTCTCTCCCTCTCCCCCCACTCCCTCACATAAACTGAATTATTTAAAAAAACAACACTGCGTTTTATATTTCTAAACTGATGTGCCTCCTAATTGAATGCAGAACACTTTCAAACTATTTTCCACTACAGGCCCACTTTTTTCTGATTTAATGTACAGTATACCTTCACTGGTAGATTAAAAATGTTAGACTAGAAGTAAAACCTATTATTATATGCTTTTTTAGCGGTTTTGTCTTGTATAATTTATGATGAATTATGTAAAACACACCAAACTGGTTATGCTGCAAGCTGCTACTTGCATGCTGCAAACAATCACTGAAAAATCTGTGTGATAGACTGGGACTTAGCAACTTAAAATTCCTGTGGAAATCAAGTACATTTTTAAGTATTGGGTTTGATTATTTAATAAGCCAACTTGCACTTTGCCCTGGCTAATTCAGAAGGCTGATAATATTTTACTCATAAAACAATTGTGCACCTGTTGTGATGGAAACCTATTCAAACAAATCTCAATAGGCATGAGGGTTCATTCTAAATACGAGCATGCTAGCCTCTCTCATTACTGCGAACTACAGGGCAACCCATTTTAAAAAGCCATAGGGGAAGATTTCAGTTTACTCTTGCTGTATAACAACGGAGTACCTTTATGATCAAATTCAAACATGTATTACAATATGCAAATGCACATTAAGCAAAGTGCTGGTGACACATACTAAACGAAATTGAGACAAGCTTCTCCTGTCTAACATCAGCAGGCCCTTGCTACCATCCTGCCAAACAGAGTAAGTGAAATCTCTTTTCAAATGTTTCTAGAGTCTAATTCAACTCTCACCAAAACTAATGAACAGACACCTATTGACTTCAACCGGACATGAATCAGGCCCTTAATAAAACAGATTTGTTTAAAGTTATTCAGTATGAAGGAGAAGATATAAATACAGGTTTCCACTATTTATATTACCATTTTCAACACATGACCAAATTCCATTCTTACTTGGTGCAAATCTGGAGGAACTCCATTGATTTCAATTAGGGTCACAAGTGACTTATATAAAAACTTTTAATTTAAGTATTTGTCAAGACAAAGATCAGGATGTATGGGTGAAATTAACAACATTTTAAAAGAAAAAAGGAACTTAACAAAAAGAAACCGGATAAAATGGTAACGACAAATAAAACTTCAGTGTGAGAGCTAAAGTGTCAGTTTCTAATTCCTGTTGCATTAGTGTAAATCCAGAGTGACTCTGTTGGATTTCAGTTAAACATCTCTGTCTCAATACTGGTTGACACACACTATGAGTTCATTAGTAATACATGTACGCACCTAGTTCATTTCAGTTCTTTCTTAGTTATTTCATTTAGACAAGTCCTTTGGTACAGTAACATGTGTGTGTACAATTCTGTTAATTTACAAGTGTAAGTAACATATAGGTATGAATCAATGCGACTTAGGCAAAGTGACATTGGTTCTTTTGAAAATGTAACCCATTGGTATGGGGGTGGGGTGGAATAATGATTTACCTGAAAGACATGGGATGTTGGATGGATAAATTTACAAAGCAATTCACATAAAATTTTGTAAACCCATACAATAAACCGATTCTAAAATATTTAAAATTCACTTTGTGGGGTGGCAGTGGATAAATGAATAGATTGGGGGTCAGGAGACCAGTCTCAGTGTACGTCTACATAGCAAACAGAAACCTGCAGCAGCGAGTCACAGACCCCGGGTCTACAGACTTGGGCTCACACTACAGTACTAAAAACAGCAGTGTAGATGTTTCAGAGCCCAAGCTCCAGCCTGAACCACAACATCTACACTGCTGTTTTTAGCGCCATAGCATGAGCCCCGCAAGTCCAAGGATGTAGACCCAGGCTCTGAGAATCACTGCTGTGGGGCTCAGTTTTGCCATATAAATGTATCCTAGCTGGCTCGGCCACTGACCTGCAGTGTTGATGCATGCTAGGACCCCTTGCAGAACACTCACACATAGAGGTCTCCCTTCTGGACTTGACTTCAGTGGAAGTTCTTCTGTGTGTAAAGTATGTGCACCAGGGTTTGCAGGGCAGGGGCCTGAGTCAAAAGCAGCTCTGCCACTGACTTCAGCAAAAGTAGACCTTAAGGTCCAAGTTCCACAGTCCTCAATGAAGCAAAACTCTCTCTGACTTAAATGACAATGTTGCTCATTTGGAGATGTCAGTTATTAAAATGAATAGATATCAATTTTAGGAATATTAAAATATCAAACAAAAAAAATCAGAAAACTGCTGACTAAAGTAAATTGCAAACCACTCGGCGGGGGGGGGGGGGGAGAGAAGGAAATAAAACTTACTTATACTTTTTCAAAGTTACTTTCAAACCTGCTTACTGGCACTTGAAACGAAGTTTTCTAATGCTACAGGTGTTCTTGTTACTATTTCTATTACTGAAAAATGCATTATGTTCCAGGAGATGATAATATATTTTATTTTTCTAATAATTGTACAGCTTTTTTAAAGATTTTTTCATTACTGGTTGGCACTGAAGTCTTAACACATAGCCTTGACTTGAATGGGGCTCCATACGGCCACAGTAGGCACCCTTCACACTGTATGAATGGGGCCTACGTAGGTAAAAACATATTGTTGCACTGTGTACTCCAGCACCACTGTATGTGTGTAAATACACTGACTTATTTATAAAATGGGTTAGTCAATCTAGATGTGTATAACTTGACTTACATGAAAGGTTTATTACAATGTAATTTATAGTTGTAAAGTCTTAAGAAATATACATATTAATAGACTTGACATTTTAATATTAGAAGCTGGTGTGATTGTGATAAGTGCTGTTGAAACACGATTCCGTGTCCTAATGGTCAGAGAAGCAAAAATGTGTGAATTTTCTTTGTTGTAAATGATGTCCCCAGTCTTGCAAAGAAGTATGGATACACTTAACAGTGCCACTGCTGTCAATGGAACTACCCACAGTGTGTAGCTAAACGTGTGCACAATTAATTGCAGGATCAGGGCCATAATTATCATGTATCAACAAAAATTAAGGTATTGCATGAGTATATATGGATTTCCACCAATTTAAGAGAGATCAGAATCAACTCCTTTGGCCTTACTAATTATACAAGTGTACCTTAATGATAAAAAAGAAAAAAAAAAGATAAAACAGGACACAGTAAATGCAACTATTGTGCACTCTACTCTTTATTTTGGAGTCAATTTACCTTATTCTTTACCAAGCATACCCAAAATAAAAACTATCTAAGTAGTAAATTTTGGATTTACTTGTGAAATATTACAACATGTACATAATGTTAAGATATAATATAACATCAGTTTAGGCCCAGAAAGGCAGTTACTGTGACACACCATGCAAAATGACTATGTCTAAAGAAGTGGTAAAATCAAAGTATACTTAAGATTTAGATTGGTACAAGATAAAGTTTAACATTATTTCATTGGGTCACTGTAATAAATATATTACCAGAAAACTTTACAGCCTGTGGTATATTTCTAATCAGGACCAGTTACTAACTTAAGGTGTTTTTGGGAGGTTGTTGGGGAGGAGGAAGGGAATGTTTTCATTGATTTCACTAATTGGAACCAACTGATCTCTTTTCCTGTGTATTGATTTTTTAAATCCTAGCAGTTAACATAGATTCTAATGTATCATAACACTTCAGACCTTAATCATAGAGTAGGTTTTTCGCTTGTAGCTTTTGTTTGAGTTTTAATTACGAAGACCTTGTGTCTCCAACCCTGAGCTGGGTTTTTAATTGCTAGTATGTATATCATGTAGACTTCAAAAGAAATAAAAGATGTTTATAATAGAGAGCACAAAGGGGAGCTTTGAAATGTCTACAGCAATACAAAGTGGCATAATTAAAAACCTATGGGTGCTTCTGTGATATAAGACCTATAATGTCTTTTTATAAATATTTATTTATTTATTTATATTTATATTTATAAAGCCAGCTGCTGTAAACACTTATTGTTTGCAAAAGAGGATCTTATACAATAATAATTGAGAAATAATTACTAAAAACCCAGGACAAACTGGAAAGTAAGGTAACATGATAGTATCAGGAGCCTTATTTTACACGAAATGATCTTCTACATTCTGTATTGTGTAACCCAAGCCCCTGAAAATTTATCTGTGTTTCTATATTTAAGCATTGTTTTATCAACTGCACTAAAAGAGAAAGGAGATTTTCTACTAAATTCACGCAAATAACAATTTCCTACCTGTTACTGAAAAGAATCTAACCTATTATTCTTGTAACCGCATAGTATTCGTAATGTTCACACAGACTCATTCACGAAGAGCTGGCTCTGAGCCCGTTCCATAAATGTGTAATTGATAATCACAAAATGCTCACGGTTGTGCCTCATTGTTCTCTTCCTCCAGCTAATATACACAGAAAATGTAGCTTTTTCCATCTATTCAATGAACAACGCCAGTCACCTACATGAAGAAGCTCTTACAATATATTCAGTGTATCTAATACTGAGAAAATGAGTGAAGGGGGTTTCCCTTATTAAACTTAAAGTCTCCACAGGAAACAGGGACATGCCTCCCTCTGATCCAACCATTTCCAGACCATTTTATTAATAAATGCTATGTGAAACAACAGCTTATATTTGGGAGTCAATAAGGCTCCACTGGTGACTGATTTGATAAAGCGTATAGGATATAAAAGGGCTACATACAAGCGAGAGAAACATACAGTGCAAATAGACTTCAGTATTGGATAAATCTATGGGCATCAGTCACTGTCCATCCTAAAAATAGAGTATACTGTACAAAGCCAGCATGTGACATTTAAGTCACAATGCCTATAAATATAGATAGTTCAGGTTATAAATGCTGGCAATGGAAGCCATAGCACTAACTTGTAACACAGTTAACCCAGGAGTCACTCATATATAAGATTGCTAGAACAATTCTGACCCTTTTGCAATAATGTCATTGCTTAAGTAACTTAAAGACTGGCCTTTATTTGATCTTCAAAGACCCTGCATGCTGAAAAAGACCATTGCAGGCTATTTCAATAGACAACTGCATGATGCATGTAAGACTATTCCAGAGATTTATGTTTGGAACAGAAACAGAAAACTTAAAACAGACTCTTTACAGTGATAAATGATGCTACTCTGCCTAGTTGTGGTCAGTAAAGAAAAACTAGAAGCCTAAGCAACAATAAAGCATACTTTGGGGGTTGAATCCCTTGCATCCAAACCTTGGTAAAGTAAGAGCTGAATCTGAACCCACTTTGTTTATTCAAAACATCTGCATATACAGCTTGGGCTGTTGGACATGCAATTTGCACATGCAAATGTGAGGGTTTTTTTTTTCCAGGTAAGCAGATCATTTTGCTCAGTTCATCTATTTCATGGACTTTTAAAATCTGCCCTGCGTGTTTCAGTTATAAACATATCAAATGATCATGAAGACTTATTTAACCACTATGAAGTAGCTACAAAGTATTTTGCCAAATACTCCTCTCAGTTGTACCCACGCAACCCCACTGAAATCAATGGGATTGTTCTGCTGGAACTCAGAGGAGAATCTGACCCTTTATCAATAACTAAAATTCTAATTAAAAAGATGTAGAATAAGTGGTTTCACACATCAAGTACAGTACACAGGAGTAACTGGGAACGTGAACAATTCCACTTATGGAAAATAAAAAAATATTTCACCGTCTGCTACCTAGACAGGATGCTTTGTATTCTGTTAACAAATGGACATAGTTTCTAATCAGACCTTGATTAAAAAAACACTACTGTAATTAATTATACGTATATAAAGTAAGGCAAGAAAACACAATTTTATTTATTTTGTCTCTATCACACAATTATTTCTTCTTCTTTTTTATCATCTGTGTGTTTCACACACGTGCACAGAAAGGGTTTGCCCTATTAGTACAAATAGTTTTGATGCATTTTGCGGGGGGGGGTCGAGGGGTAGATGAGCACATGCCCTGCCTAATTGAAGCTCCTTCCCACAGGGTTTGAATGGAAGGGCACTTGTGCAGTCACAGAGGGAGAGTATGTGCTCAGGTTATCCTTAACAAGAACAACGCCTTCTATTTAAAGTAAACAACTCCCAGTAACAGTCAGTGCAAAGAGCTGCTCCTCACTGGACCACACCTCTGTTTCTGATCATCAAGATTTTTTTGCTAATGACCTAACATTTTATTTTTTTAACTGCATCGCTTCATGTTGAACTCTCAGTAATATAAAAGAAGGAAGCAGCTGCACAAATACCAAAAATATCAACCAGTTAAAATGCCCTGACTTAGAATTAATTGCAACCAAGTACAGGACTAAGTTTTCAAAAGTAGTTCTTAGCATCTTCAGTATGCAGTGGCAATCACCCGACCTGAAATCCCTTCAACCCTGGGAAAATGAACCCATGGTCATGGAAATCTAGAGCTTTGAACATTCCCAAAACAATTTAAAGTATGCCTGGTTAATTTAGACTACCTCACTTCTTTTATTTACTTCTTACACTCTCATTTTCCTGTCTTATTTCACGCTCCCCTATGCCTAGAATGTCTTCTTTACCCCCGATGCACCCAGTCCTCACTCTCTTCATTAGTATCCTCTCAGAACACACTTCTTAAGGCCCACAAGTGCTAAACCATGTTAATACATCATTATGACCCCAAGCTACATATTTTTAAAGAAACCTATAAGTTACCACCTTGGAGACAGTGGAAAGAGCACTGGACTGGGAATCAACAGATCTGAGTTCTTGTTCCAGCTCTGCCACTGATCTATTTTGAGGCAAGACACTGCCTCTTTCTGTACCTCAGTTTCCCTTTCTGTGTAATGGTGATAATTACTCCATAGATTTCAAAGCACTATAGAAGTGCTCACCATTACAGCTGTAGTCTTCTGTGTATCCCTGTGCATTCTCACTGAACTTTTCCCTGTCTCTTTTTGGGAAAAGGGAGTATGTTTCAAATGCAATTCCAGTAGCAAAGATTTAGATGTGTGACTCCCAATAGCCCGAATGGATGTCAGCTGACAGTAGCTGGGAACACTGTAGAGATAAGGACCATTAAGGAAAAAGTCATCTGTGGTTAGAGCAAGGAGCTCTAAGGATTTACTAAGGGTTGAAGCAGGATCCCTGGGTTCTATCCCTGACTCTGCTATTGACTCATTGTTGGCTTTGGGCACGTCACTTCATCTTTCATTACTATGGTTTACTCACTAATACTAAAGTTTCCCTTCCTCACAGCGGTCTTATGAGGCTTCATTAATGTTTGTAAACCATTTAGTGACCACTAGAGTAAAGGCTCTATTAAAGTGCAATCAACCCTATGAGGACAGAAGCAGTTCATACCACTCTCCAGCGACCCATCTAGTCAGCAAAGACATAGCTGTTGGCTGGCTTCTGAGAAGTAATGTCTACCTTAACTCATCAGAGGGAAGTTTGAAATGATGTGAAAAGAGTAGTACCAGAGCACCCTGCCATCAAGCAGGGCCAGCCCAGGGATTAATTGGCACTGCAGGGAGAATAAAAACTGGCTCCCTAGATTAGGGGCTCACTATTCTGGAGGGGTATCATTCTCTAACAAACACTTCTGGCCAACTCAGGGCCTCAGTGGGAGAGAAGAACAAAGTTTCAATGGGAGGGGGGCACATGGCTAAATCTCACTTCACATTACGCAAAATTGGCTTCTTGTTCTTACCTTTGGCTATGCTAACACCACAGGCTAAAACACATGTAATAATCTAAAACTCTCCTTGAGGCAGAAATAAGACACTCGGGACTTAATTCTCATTTATATTAAGGCTGCTTTACACCATTTGGGCAGCAAAAAGGGGCTCCAAACTGGATATCACTTACATTTAAATTTTTATAATGTGCACACAACCAGTTAACCAGAGGGCCAAAGTAAAAACTGAGTACTACAAGAATGAAGCAGAAAAAGACCCTATGGGTATGTCTTCGCTGCAAAGTTAACTTGGGCAATTGGCATCCAGGTCTGAGCAGCCAGAGTAGTCATTCTGCAAAGCCATACCCAGGTTACTGTGTCCTCACTGGTGCTGACACACCTGTGTGTGTCACCGAATTGTGGAAGAACTTCTCTGTCTTTCTGGGCACATAGCAGGAGCTGTGGGAAGGTATCAGCACTCAGATGGTTTAACTTGCATTTTCACTGCAAAGCGGATGGGTTACCAACCCAAGTGAAAGCCTCTCTTGGGTTTTAGCTTACAGTCCTAGACAAGCCAGCTATGCTGGGATGAAAGCATGACCAAACTCAGGGAGCGTGTGGGTGGACAGAACAGGGTTTGAGGACAATACCTTAATAAGAGCCTGTGTCAACTCTTCAGTGGAAACAGACCTTATAAGAAGTCAAACTTTAAATGTCCCAACCAAAAACTGAATGACACTCGGAAGTACATCAAAAGGCTTTATATGCCGAAAAAACCACCCATGTAAAATAATAAGGAATATGTTATCCATCATTGCCAGAGACCCAGCCTGTTTTAATTCTGATTCACTAATGGCATTCAAGGAGCTTCTATTCAGAGATTTGGGTAGTCGTATTTTGTGCAATTAATGTCCAACACTTTCCATGTTATCAGCAGACAACATGGTTTTAAATAGATTAGCATTTCGAATTACCAGTTTTTGATGCCTTTTGTTTATTGCAGGCAGGCATAGCATATTTTGGTAAAACTGTGTGTCTTATTTCAGTCATCAATACTTTCCTACCTAATACTTTGCAGTGTCATAGCTATACAGGAGAAATCCAATCAGAGGAAACATATAAAACAATTAGGTTTTGACATGGTATCAGCTGACAGAAGTGATTATAAATTATTTATTAAGAAGGCCAACCTTCATCTTGTTTATATCTATAGTAAATGCATCATATTTCAGAACATTTTTTGATGGAAATGCAAAATCACAAGCATCGATTTTCTTCAGATAGTCTTTCTTTTTGTTTTAACATTAGTAAGGACATCATCAGTATGACAAACAAATCCTTGTTCCCATGTATTTATAGTTGTGATTTAATAAGACCATAGCAATCAACAGAAATAAATCTGTTCAATACATGTCATAAATAGTGTAAAATATCTAAGCTCACAGTGGAAAGAAAAGTTCTCTTTCCAATCCAAACAATAATAGCCTGAATTTCCTTCCAAGAGAAAACCCCATGGAAGAACCAAAGGGCAGGGAGAGAAGCACCTTAAGGATCCTGTCACTGAATGCTCTTCAAATTATTTTTTTATTAGCACAGCCTCCCACACTGATTAGATCCCAAGTGCCACAAATTTTTTGGGACCTGCTGGAATCACAGGCTATACACACGGCAAAACTCCAATCAACTTCAGTGGTGACAGAATTTCACCCAGGGTCTCTCTTTCAACTCTAAGGATAATTCAATTGTAAAAAAAAACTAGCATTCTTCAAATTGGACATTTGAAGCACAGGGTTAAAAAAAATAAGCACAGTGTGACATCCCACCACAGTCGATAAGAGTCCCCCACATACTACCTATACAAAAATACATTCTTTGGGAATTACTCCTAACCCACATCCTTTTGCAATGGGATGCTTTTGCCTTTTTCTTTTGGTATCCGGAGATTGAGATATTTAACCGATGTAAGAGAACTAATATGATACATTTAAAGTTTGTAATAAAATTGAAATGAGAGGGAAATATTCTTAACCCTGCTTGTAACTAAGTTTTAAGCATAAAAAAGTCTTTGTTTTTCAAATATACCTGTCGTTCTAAATAAATAGGTTGAGTTGGTTGGAAAGAGTTTCAAAGAAAAACAGATGTTAATTTATTCATTTTATTTCCATTATATACTTGAACGCTAGAGAGAACAGAATAGAACACCTGAACTTTGTATCATTCCATGCCCATAGTCCTATTAAAGTCGGTGGGAGTTTTGAATGTGGATCAATGATTGGTTATGCATTAAATGTACATTTTCTTCCATTCAGTGACTAAAATATTATGTCAACGTTTAAATATTTAATATATTATACCTTTAATTTCTCCAAGGAGTTCACTTGTATTTAGTCTTTCCATTTTCTCCTTCCAGTCTTTAGAAAGTAGCTTTTCCATGCAAGATGAGTCTATTAAAAAGGAAAATAAATACTTAATACAACTTTATAGATTAGGAAGTGTCTCCTTTAGCTCTTCAAAACCATCCTACCTGATCTGTTTGAACCAGATTTTCAAAGGGGAATGAACTTGAGGCCAAATGGTCTTTCATCTACTTCAACGTAAATCCCGTGTAACTCCATTGAGGTTAACTATAGAGTTACTGTGGATTTACAAGGATCTAAATGAGAGCAGAACTTGGTTCAGAATATATGCATGCCAATTTACATAGATAGATTGCCACTCCATGTACAAATTTTTATCTTTTGTATTTGAAAATGATTGCACATTCAAAATATAGTTGAAGATTTAGAGACTGTTTTTGGAAATTTGGCTCACTGTGTTCATCACAAACACATTTTTTTTACTCATGTCAATGCAGAAGTTATTCATATAATGTCTTCATGGAATTCATAAAACAATTCTAGATTTCTGATGTTCACAGAATCAGCATTTTTTCCCGTAAGCTACGCAACAATTAGAAGATTGGCATTTAAATTCTGAAGGTCATATTGCAATCCAAACCTTCAGCTCAGTCCAGCAGGCCTTATTCAGGCAAAACTCTCACTGAAGTTACTGCACTGAAGATGTAGTGAGAATCTGGCCTCAACAAGTCCTCCAGGATCAGACCTTACTTTCGCTGAAAAATTTAACACGGAGCATAACATAATCCTCAGTTAAATCAAAAGCTATTTTTAAGTCCCTTAATAGAACTTACAGAATTTAACCTTCCAAAAATAAATTGTAAAAGGTGATTTTAAGACAGGGAATGGGTAACTCATATGATTGGTGTCACAATCTGGAGTCTTCCTCCTCTAAGAACATCTATTCAAGGTTTATAAATTCTCAGTGAGAGAACTTTATATATAGCTGAATACTTCCTTCTCCCTTTCTCTGTTTATAATGGCAGTGGAATCTCCATTAAACTTTGTGGGATCTATTCTCAACAGTGCGTATGATTAACTTCCATTACAATTACAGGGCCTAGTCCCAAGAAGCACTTGGGCCCCAGTTCAGCAAGGTATTTAAGCATGTACCTAACTTTAAGCATGTAAGTAGTCCCACTGACTTAAATGAAGCTGCTTAAAGTTAGACACTTGTTAAGCGTCTTGATAAATCGGGATCTTAGTACCTCATGGGAGTGCTCAGCACTCTTTGTTCCCACTGAACTCAATGGGAGATGAGTGAAAAGGCACTATCATGATCATCTAGATTGATCTGCCTATTGTATGCCACAGAATTTCCCCCATTCACTCCTGTGATAGACCCATAACCTCTGGCTGAGTTACTGAAGTCCTCAAATCATGCTTTAAAGACTTCAAGTTACAGATCCACCATTTACAACAGTTTACACTAATTTAAACCTGCAAGTAACTTGTGCCCCATGCTGCAGAGGAAAGCAAACGAAAAACAGGGTCTCTGCCAATCTGATGTAGGGGAAAATTCCTTCCCAACCCCAAATATGGTGATCATTTGGACACTGAGCATGTAGGAAGACCCACCAGCCAGACACCTGGTAAAGAATTCTCTATAGTAATCCAGAACCCTTCCCATCTAGTGTCCCATCACTGACCGTTGGGAACATTTTCTAATAGCTACATGCCATTGTAGGCATGATCTAATTTCACAGATCAGCTACATGCCACTGTAGGCAGTCTCATCATATCATCCGCTCCATAAATTTATCAAGCTTAGTCTTGAAGCCAGATACGTCTTTTGCCCCCACTGCTTCCCTTGGAAGGCTGTTCCAGAACTTCACTCCTCTGATGGTTAGAAACCTTCATCTAATTTCAAGTCTAAACTTCCTGATGGCCAGCTTATATCCATTTGTTCTTGTGTCCACATTGGTACTGAGCTTAAATAATTCTTCTCCCTCCGTGGTATTTATCCCTCTATATATTTATAGATAGCAATCATATCTCCTCTCAGCCTTCTTTTGTTTAGGCTAAACAAGCCAAGCTCTTTGAGTCTCCTTTCATAAGACAAGTTTTCCATTCCTCGGATAATCCTAGTAGCCCTTCTCTGTACCTGTTCCGGTTTGAATTCATCCTTCTGAAACATGAGAGACCAGAACTATACACAATATTCCAGATGAGGTCTCACCAGTGCCTTGTATAATGGTACTAACACTTCCCCGTCTCTACTCAAAATATCTCACCTGAGGCATTCTAGGACTGCATTAGCCTGTTTCATAGCAGCACCACATTGGTGGCTCATAGTCATCCTGCCATCAACTGATACACCTAGGTCTTTCTCCTCCTCTGTCAATTCCAATTGATACATCCCTAGCTTACAGCAAAAATTCTTGTTATTAATCCCTAAATGCATGACCTTGCCCTTTGCACTATTACATTTCATCCCATTTCTATTACTCAAGTTTACAGGGTCATATAGATCATCTTGTATGATATTCTGGTCTTCCTCTGTACTGGCAATTCCTCCCAACTTTGTGTCAGCCATAAATTTTATTAGCAGACTCCCACTTTCTGTTCCAAGGTGAGTAATAAAAATGTTAAATAAGATTGGTCCCAAGACTGATCCTTGAGGAACTCCACTAGTAACCTCCCTCCAGCCTGACCGTTCACCATTCAGTATGACCCTTTGTAGTCTCCCCTTTAACCAGTTCTTTATCCACCTTTCAATTCTCATATTAATCCCCACCTTCTCCAATTTAACTAATAACTTCTCGTGTGGAACTGTATCAAATGCTTCCCTGAAATCTAGGTAGCTTAGATCTATTGCATTTCCTTTGTGTAAAAAATCAGTTACCTTCTCAATGAAAGAGATCAGGCTGGTCTCGCACAATCTACCTTTTGCAAAACCATGTTGTATTTTATCCCAATTACCATTCATCTCTATGTCCTTGGTTACTTTCTCTTTCAAAATTTGTTATTACCTCTCAGTATCAGGCCAATAATCAATATTTTATTAATAGAGGTTGCTTTAGGCATAAACAGTGCTTTACAAACACATAATAAGGTACCAATTAATGACCATATTTACAGTAATGCAATCCCACTGATTTACCAAGAGTTATTTGGGTGTAAATGAAGGCAGAATTCATCTCAAGGTCTCCGCCGTGAATTACTTGCAAATTAAAGGCCAAATCCTGTTTCGCATTACCATGCAGGCAGTCCTGTTGGGAGTACTCACACAAGTAAGAAGAGCAGGATTTGTTGCTACCTTACCCAGTTACAATATAGGGGATAACACTGTGTTCCAACACAAAGGGGATTGTCACAGAGATCAGCATTGGAAGGAATCACAAAAGAAGTGCATTTTATGGAGGGAGTTAAAGGCGGAAAATAAGGTAATCTGTCCAATAACATTTTTTAAGATGCAAAAGTGTTTCATGCGAACATGCATATTAACTTTCCATATGTGAAAAAAGCAGTTTCATGTAAACCAAATTACAACCCTCAAAAGATCAAGGTTTTAATTGCAACACATTTATGCCATGTAAACTTCCTTCGAAAGACAATATAGCTTGTTAATATTTTTGAAATAGTATTTCAGTAGAAAAGTCAATTTATTTACTAATTATCTCTTTCCATAAAAGACACAATTTAAGAAGCTGTAAGTTGCAGCAGACACTGTTAAAATATTTGTTATACAATAAAACAAATTATTCAATTTTTACAATTACAAGCATGTATTACTTTTATGAGTTTTGGCCTAGTAATAGAAGAATCAACAAATAACCATCAATTACCAACAGAACATTATAATCTGTCCTTTTTTGTGATATCATCAGTTTTAAAAGATGTCTGTCTGTTGCTCTCCTGCCAAAATTTCAGTCCTTCATCCATGCAAAAGAAGAGCCTTTTGACTTTATTTTGATGTCTAATGTAGGTTATGAGTGTTAATGACTTTTCACCAGGATGCTTTCTCTCAATCGATACAAAACCACCACCACAACAAAATCTTAGGATGCAACAAATAACAGAATCAAGAGACAATTAAATAATCTTATGAGAGCTGAGAAGAAATTCACCCCTGAAGCAAACACATGTATGAATATATACAAGCATAGAAGCATATTTTTCAAGAATTCCATTGAGTAGGAAGATGAATAAAAGAAGGGTCAGTCTGTATGCCCCCTCTCTTAATATAATCATGTTAATAATTGTAGTTTTCTTTTTCTATATATTTGCAAGGAAGTATTTCTTTAAAAGATATTAGACTGCACAGGTCTGCACAGTATTTCTCAATACTGAACTTCTATCCAAACAGCTCGTAATTATTTGCTATTACATTTTGTTCTTGGGCAGACTCAGAAAGGTTAGGAAAATACAAAGGGTGACTTTTAAGAACTGTGAACATATATTGTAATTACAGCTTCTTCTTTTTTTAATTCCAGAAGGTTTGCAACTGGTGGGAGTCGGTTTGCATAATTCTTAATTAAAATTATCATTATATGTTCACCTATCTCACTGGAGATACCTGAAATTGGACATTCACCTACGTGGAAGGGGTAACAAGCAGCTAACAGTGAAAAATATGTTCCTCCCTGAGCCCTTGTACACATGTGCTCGCGCACACAGCCTGAAAAGGATCTATGGTGAGGAGATGTGTTTTTTCCTTTAATACTGAAAGTCAATTTCCCTCCATACATATAAAATCTTCAAAGTTGCCTTCCTACATAGCAGAAATGTCTTCAATAGTAGTAATCCATTTCCTGGCTTAGTTCATTATAGAAACAGGCCTGAACCAGAACACTGGATTCCAAATTCCACTGACTTTGTGGAAGTCTGGACCCAATTTTGGAGTGCAAAACTATTTGGAGAATAAGTTGAATCAAGGCTCCAACTCTAAAGCACCCCAAAGCCTAAGAATCTGGACATCTGTGAAGTTTAGGGATGTTTCAGTTCGGGACTGTCTATTATAAACTAACCAAGGAAAGTGATTACTCTTGATAAATGTTCACCTTTGGATTTTGAATGTGTGGCATGGGCCCAGCTCGTGTTTATAAACTAAGCATATTTTCTACAGCTTTCACCCCATGCTAACTCACTCATGCCAATAGAGTTACCCAAGATGTAAGTCAGTACAGAATGGGATACAGTAAGTCAGTAGAGCACAGAATTTGACTCCATATATTTTATGTTAAACACCCTAGAGAACTTTTCTTCCCAAGACAACAAGAGCAAATGTGTTACCTATAAATTAGAGTTTGGATTATCTATCAAAATCTGACTTCTTTTAAACTATGATGTTTATTGCATAATCCCCACCCGTCAATATTTCTTTTAGTAATTTTAATTGTTCAATGGGGTAGAAGTACTGCAGGATTCTCCCTCAATGTGGTAACTTGTGATGGTGGATGAGAAAAGATTGTTACAAGATAGACAAGCTGAATAAACAAACGTAAAGCGAGTGCTTGATAGAAGATGAAAAGGATCTCTCCATGAACACAAAGCATTGATGAAAACAATTAACATTTGTCCACTGGCTAATCAATCAGCCATGGAATGGATGGAATCCAGCACTCTGTTGCAAGATTGGTGATGAAGAACGGGTGCTAACTATCACAGCCAAGCTCTGAAGTTCTTCTGACTAAATGAAAGTCATCTTCTCCCTGTCAAGAATAACTTTTGCATTCTCTCTCTTTCTATTTTATTCCAGTCTCACAACCTTGAACAAGCAAGCAACCAAGACTATATCTTGCATGAATACTGTATGACCTTACAATGGCCTGTGTCCATCCACATAGTTTCAGATTGTTTTTAATTTACTGAAGTAGCCTCTCATTACCTTCTTTGAAATACAGATATGAAGAAGGCATTCATACCATGTGTGTTTTTGTTTTTTACGGTAAAGTCGTACATAAAAGAAAGCCTAAATGTGAGAGTGCAGCAGCAAAACTTCAAAGCCCTGACTGTCAGACATTATTATTTCAAATCAGCTTTGACTTTTTGAGACTTAATAAAACACTGTAGTATACAGTGGCATATTTACAACACCCATATCAATGATCAACTGAACTGTCTTACTCTTGCTACCTTGCAGTGCCTTGTTTTCTTTCATAATAAGCTTCTTTCAAAGCATGTTGTAACAATACTGTGAGCTGATAATTATTACTGATATGAGTTCTAAAACATGACTTGTTTGCATACAATTCTTTTTGAATATATACATTATATTGTGACAGAAGACAAAAGCACATTGATTTATTAATAATGATTGCAAATGCACTATAAATTCATAAACAATGAATGGAAATGTATACAGAAATGTAATTCAATCAAAGGTACATGTGACATATTTTTCTAAGTGCATCTAAAATATATTAGAACTCAAGGGAGTGTTGGAAAAGCCTGGGGGGAAATATCAGACCACACATAGCACAAGAGCAAATATTTCAAAGGATGATATAACCCGCAGTAGATTGACGAACTTCCCACCAGTGTTACAGAAAAAGGGTGCTGTACAATTAAGAGCATGACAATTCCCATCCTTATGTTCAGGAGGTATGCTTTATAGGAATGTTACAATGCACATTATAATGCAATGAGATTTCACTGAACATAATAAGTATTCATTATGTTTTAGCAGGCTCTGGGAACGTCCCAAAATGTGAAACTTTTTCCATCTTCACTGTGGAGCACATAGTCCCTAAGCCATTGCTATTATACGTATTCATTGGTTTCCAATTCCACAACAAGAGATGACAGTATTGATTGGATCAGGCTAAGTCAAATGAGTTTGGAGGCCTCAGACAAGTCAAGGTTACAGGAGAGAAACAGTGTACAGGAAATTATCCCATTTGATATATTTGTTTAAGGAAAAAGTCTTTTTTTCCAAAATCCAAACTACTGGTAAACAGCAGTAATAGTGGCTCCCTCTTCTCCTGTTCCTTAACTTCACTTTGACTATGTCTATACTTAAACTGCTAGAACAGCACAGCTGCAGCATGGTGGCCCTTGGGTGTAAACACTCACGACAGCACTAGGAGGAGTTCTCCTGTCACTATAATTAATCCACTTTCCCAAGAGGCAGTAGCTAGGCCCACAAAAGAATTCTCCCATTGATTCAGGGCTGTCTGCAGCTGGGGTCAGGTCGGCGTCGCCACATCACTCATGGGTGTGAACGTTTCATACCCCTGAAAAAGGTAGCTGGGTCAACCTTGCTATTTAGTGTGGACCTGGCCTGAGAACATCTTGATTTTGTATGTGAGAACAGGATTTCCCTAGTTCCATGACGATCTACTCAGGGTTTGACACCAAAACAACAACAACAATAAAAACAAAAACAACCTATTATCCATCTGAAACTGAAGGGTTTGCTTTGGTATTTCACATAAAGGAGAAAAATCTAATTAGAATAAGCAATTCAGAAAATACAAGAATTTTTCAGTAAAATGCAAGATTTCGTTTTAAAAAAATCATTCAGATGTTGATCTAGTTAGTGTATATTGGGTGCTACTGACTTTTATACTACCAATGGCATTATTAGATTCAGCTAAAGAAATCTGTTATTTAGAAAGTGAAGTACATTTTACTATCTAGTGATCGGACTTAATTTGTGTGTGCAGCCTGGTAGCACCTTTCACTAATTGATCCATCTTCAGGTGTACAAGAACAGCTTGATTACATGCCTTTTGTGAATTCTTTGCCCTCTAGATTTCCTTGAGATAAAGAACCACTTAGCATAGCTCTATACCATTAAAATCATAGTCTTCATTCTTGGTAATATGTATTTAATGTTAAAATTAAATGCAAACTGTAACATTTCAGTGTTCAGTAAGATGAATTTCATTCACTTTGAAAGAATTAGCTTTTATAATCTGACACCAATTCAAACTGAAATGAAGAACTTCATATTTACAGTCATGACTAGATAAATAAAAAATATAATTTAAGCATAACTAACAAACGTAAGTGCTGGATGATGCTCTCTATTTTTTTTTAATGCAAGGGTATAAAGTTTGTGTAATGTTACTAAAATAGATTCTTTGATGCCATATTACTCATTTTCTTCTTTCATATACAAATTACCCTTTTCATTTTCAATAAACTTTAACTAAAAGAAAAAAGGAGGGCAACAATACAGAATTAATCAAAAGTCAGCCTGAAGGCTCAACATAGTCACAATATGGTGCTACTGCCTCCGCTTCATAAGTAGCTTGGTTTCAATCTTCCTGTCACCAGTAAGTTAGGTCAAGTGAATCTCATCTCATCCTCCTCAATTTCCATATTTCCATTCTAGAGTAATTAATTTTCATGGTATAACAGAAAATTTAAAAATAAGACATTTGAGATATGTTGTTAGCCAACGCACTAACTTCTTTGACTATCGTTTCAAGATTTTGTTGATTTACTATCCCCTCAACAGCCAATTTGACGGCAAATGCCACTACGACCAGCCATGTATGCATAAATAAGATAGTAATTGGAAAGAATATGACTTAAGAACTAGAAAAATTAACAAAAGAGAAAAGGTATACCTACTACAGATGGTTATTATTTCATCCCTAAGCTCTATACCTCACTCTGCCACTGATCTGCTATGTCACCCTTGCCAGCTCACATCATCTTCCTGCGCATCAACTTTCCTTCCTACCCTTTTGTTTCTCCTGACTATTTATACTCTCACCTCTCAGGGGCTGACACTACATCTCATTATACCTATGTCTACACTTGGAGCTGGGAGTGTGATTCCCAGCATGCGGAGACATACTCATTCTAGCTCTGCTTGAGCAAGTGTGCTAAAAAATAGCAGCATACCTCGGGTAGCCTGGGTGGCAGCTAGGGCTACTTGCCCCAAGTACATACCCACCTGGACCCCCGGGCACTTAATCAGGCAGCTAGCCCATGCCGCTGACCATGCTACCCCGTGATGCTATTTTTAGCGTACTTGCCCTAGCAGAGCTAGCCTGGTATGGCTATGTGAGTTAGGAATCACACTGCTCAACTCTAATATAGATGTAGCCTGTGTGTTTGTAGACTGTTTAATACAATGAGGCCCCAATCTTGGATGGGATTTGTAGGTATTACTGTAATACAAACAGCAACAATTGATGCCTAATATAAACAAATATTTGTAAACTCAATGATAATGGAACAGTAGTTCCTAGTAGAAATTCTTGCCTAATAGCAATAATGTAAATCCAACAACTGACTACCTCAAAAGCGGTTTTCTTTAGGACAGGGACCAAATGAATCTGCCAACTACTACATATTTTTTCATGGTGACAAGATTTCCACAAATGATAAGATTAGAACTGAGACAAGGTGGGCGAGGTAATATCTTTTACTGGACCAACTTTTTCTGGTGAGAGAGACAAGCTTTCAAGCTTCACAGAGCTCTTCTTCAGGTCTGGCAGGGAAGAGAGCTCTGTGTAGTTCAAAAGCTCGTCCCTTCCACCAACAGAAGTTGGTTCAATAAAAGATATTACCTCACCCACCTTGTTTCTCTCATATCCTGGGTCCAACATGGCTACAAACTACACTGCAAACAAAATTAGAACTGTAAGAGTGTGGAGTGCTCTCTTAAATGGAATTAAAACTCTCCAAGCACACTAAAAATAATTAGGCCTAAAATGTGCTGGTTTTACCCTGAACTCTCACACACTCCCAGACTTGTCCAGCTCTCACATGAAACTATGTGCTTTCGAAATACAAACACTGGTGTACAAATACTGGTAGTTTCCAGGCTTGCTTTCTAAAATGAGCCTAATGGAAAAACAGCAGCAGGTTTGCAGAATGTACCAATCCAGCCTAGAATGGCTTGTTTCAATAGAGTTCAAATCTCTGGTGAAATGTTTGATGCAAACCCCTACATACAAAGAAAACTGTACATTGCTTGTACCATCCATCCCCATCTAAAGACTAGCTTAAGATACAATTCTGACCTTCATTTTTTTATTTATTAAAAAGCAAAACCTTTAACCCTGCAAATGTTTTTGTTTTCCTAAAATAACTCATACAATGCTATATTCCACACTATTTTTAGAAAAGCAACAAGAGAAAGCATGCTTTTCCCATACAGCAGGGCACTGATATAAACATCAACACAGATGCTCTGTGAGAGAAAGCTGGACTTCTCAGGCACTTGATCATTAAGGAATGCACCAACTGGTTTAGATAATCTCGTGCCAGCTCAGTTCTGCTCCACACTCCCCTCTGGGAGTGGCCAATCTTGCCCTACTCCTAATCTTTCATTTTACTCACTTGTCCATCCTTTCCCCTTCTTCTCCACCCCCCCGCCCCCCAGTTTTTTTCTTTTTCCAGAACAGAGGGGAAAATGCATTGTGCACCAAGCAATGCAAGGCTAGAATCACTTCCCCAAACAGAGCAAAACTTTTAGACAATTAACCCTCCCCTCTTCTTTCAGATAAATTACTAAGTATAAAATGCAATCTGTTTCCTTTGTTTAGTCAATATGAACAATTTGTAAATGACTCAAGGATAAAATTCAGAAAATGTTGTGCTAAATTAGAACCATTATAAACATGCTAATGACTGCTCAACTAAAACATGCTGGATCAGTGTGAAGTAATATATTTAGTTCCTGTGAAATCCAGTTGTATTGCCTCAGAACTATTTGGTCATTAAATTGTATATGATTACTCCAGGAAAATGTTAATTCCATGAACACTGCACTAGATGATACACTGTGTATGTCAAAGGGAGCTTTCTGAAATGTCAGTGCAAGTGCTTAGATGCAATGTTTTGGCACATTAGTAGAAGAAAACTATATTTTAAGCCTGTCAAAATTACATATACATTTCATTCTTCTACTTTAAGTTTCCTTTCCATTATGGAGTGTACTTTTCTGTTAGATAGGCTTTATTCACTGAAATGTGTATTACTGCTTTATTAGTATTACAATGATGGCACACAGTACATTTTGTGTAATCACCTTTTTCCCAAGTGGATGTACCTCTCAGTTGCTTCCCAAAGGAACATGTTATGTTAGTAAAAGACAGTCTGAGACTTTATACAATGGCAATCAGAGATACTTACGAAAAGGGAGTACAATTTACTTGCAATTCTTGAGCAGATGATTACATAAACTGACACTTTAAAGGAGTATTGTGTGCCTATTTTTCTCTCTCCTACCATATTCCTTATTAGCTAAAGTAAATCAATCAATAGGATTTGTAGTACCTTTTATTCCAGGGGGCGGAGGGTGTCTCTTTTGCTAGTAGGTGGGTATCTAAGGATTCAGGTGTGGGCAAAGCTTGGTCTTCTTTCATTCCCTTGACTCCAAACCCTTTCCTTGCAGACCTCAGCTATAAGACTAATGTTTTACTCAAACTAGAAAGGCAGAATATACTAAAGCAATTTCTCTACTGGTGTAAATTGGAGCAGCTACAGTGAAATCAATGGAACTGCACCAATTAACAGCACAAGAGGATCTGACCTACTGTTTCCCCTAATGAACTGAGATGCTGACAAGTACAGCTATTGTGAAATTAGAGAAAACAGATGTATTTGGCCATATAGTTTGCCACACTGCCAGTGAAGCATTGTTGGGAATTTGTTTCAGCCTAGCCTTAGATGACTCAAGCAATGGGGCTTCTACAAATTCCTTTGACTATTCTATTCCACTCGTGAATAAGAATCATTGTCAAAATTTCTCCTGATATTCGGCCTCTCTTTTAATTTCTTTCCATCACTCCGTGTTATACCTTTGCCACTCTAAACAATTCACTTCCATCTGTGGTGTCTACACAGTTCAAAAACTTAGAAGGGGTTAGGACATACCACCCCATCCCATTTTCACCTC
Organism: Lepidochelys kempii; assembly: GCF_965140285.1. Classification (NCBI taxonomy): domain Eukaryota; kingdom Metazoa; phylum Chordata; order Testudines; family Cheloniidae; genus Lepidochelys; species Lepidochelys kempii. Next base: position 32,234,936 of record NC_136385.1, on the reverse strand, counting down.
AACAAGCAATACAGATTTAACTCTTTTAATCTTTCTTCATGAAACAAGACTTGTATCACATGCTCTACAGAGATGCAGTGCCTTTGTACTACACCTGAACTTCACCGGCATAGGGAGAAGTAGCTTCAGAATGCCTCTCTCAGCCTACACTCTGCTTCATCGTGTACTCAGCCAGCACTGTCAGTGAAAAACATCATATTAGAGAAATTGGGTCAGATTCTCTGCTCCGTTAAACTTAGTTTAACAAGCCAGTGGAGGATTCCCTCTGAACTGGGGAATTCCTTGGTGGTATAAGGCTGGCTCCTATGCCATCCATTCCCTGGGGGTGCATGGCCAGGGAAAAGGGGCATAGTTGGAGTATCCCTGAACTACGCTGATCTCTAGCTTCAGGAATTGCCCCTACAGACTACTGGTAGCTAGTATAAAATATAGTAGACAGGGACAACACCCTGTGGCCATGGGATTGGGAAAATATAAAGTTGGCTTTAGCCAACCTTTCTCTCTCCATCCTGACCTTGCACCAAGTACAGTTCAGCCAGTCCAGAGACTCTGGGCCATAAAATCTTTAGCACTTTTTATGGTGATGTCATGAAAAAGTATTAAAACTGCCACATAATATTTATTAACTTTGATTTAAATAGTCTCATTATTTTGTTTTACATCAAGCAACAACCACCCTACTTCCTCTTCCATTTCTTAAGCTTTATTAATTATTATTATTATTCAGTTAAATTTTGTGTCAGTGGATGATACTAGAGTGATAACACTGTAAATGAAGTACTCTACTCATAGAACGCTAGCTACTCCATGCTGTCTCAACCCTGTTCTCGAAAGATCCCTCATACCTTCCTTCCTAGTCTTTTTTCCAATTCAAATCCTTGCCTTTTCTATTCCAAGTACCAACCAGGACGATAATTAGTGTTAATTATGTGGTGATATTGTAAAGTGGACACTGGCTTATGAGGAAATATACCACTGTTACCAGATAATTTCACAAAGGCCACCAAACTGATGGAGATGGTAATAACTGTGTGGGATACATTAACTAATGTATCTACATTAATGTAGATTAATGTATCTACATCTACATTATCTACTGTGTGGGATACATTAACTAATGTATCTGTAACTAGAGCAGAGGTGGGAAAACTATGGCCCGCGGGCCACTTCCAGCCCGCGGAACCGTCCTGCCCAACCTTTGAGCTCCCGGCCAGGGAGGCTAGCCCCTGGCCCCTCCCCCATTGTCCACCCTCCCCCCACAGCCTCAGCTCACAGGGGGCAGGAAGTGGAAGGGGTCCAGGCTGTTTGGGGAGGCACAGCCTTCTCTACCCAGCCCTCCATACAGTTTCGGAACCCCGACCTGCCTCTCAGGCCAAAAAGTTTGCCCACCCCTGATCTAGAAGGCCATAAATTCAATTTTCTAATATCTGGTATAATATTTTATATCCACGTATCAGTCACACTGCCTTTTACTCTTTTCAGTAGAAATTTTGTAAAACAAACAAAAAAGTTATGGGTAGCATAGGTGCTGGAACTGGGGTACAGGGGGTGCTTCAGCACCCCCTGGGTTGAAGGGGTTTCCATTATATATGGGTTTACAGTTTGGTTCAATGGCTCTCAGCACCCCCATGATAAAAATTCTTCCAGCACCCCTGATGGGCAGGTTTGGGGAAAGAAAAAAGTAATGGATGTTAAAGACAGAGGGGAAAAAATCTATGTGGCACAATGATGTTCTTTCTTGCCACCAATTTTGATGAACAGAAAAATGGTGGCTACTACTAAACTGAAAAGTGCTCCATGGAAACTCTAACAGCTGGCCATCCCAGCAGATTATTTATAAGTAAAAAACAGATGATTCAAAAACCCCTATGTATATTTTCCATCCAAAAAATCATATTCTTCACATTACCCTGATAAATCACTAACAAAGAATTGTGTAATTAATAATTTGAAGATTTTTTTTTAAAATTCTGCATAAAAAATCCCTAACTCAGTCCCGTCATAGAATATCCTGAAATTAAAATAATCTCACAGCAAAAGGAATTTTTCATGAATAGAACCCCTTAAGGGTTTTTTGTATGTAAAAATATAACATGGAAAGAACAAAATAATAAGCACTTGATGTGAAATGACTTCAAATGAGAATGAGAAGAAATGAAAACAATAGTTAGAATCTCATCTTTATTTACCATTTCCCAAGGTCTTCACAGCACACAACGTAGTTCCTTACAGAACACTACAATACTTTGGCAGTTATACAACTCCTGTATAGTAGTCAAGTTTTCAGTGAAATCTAGAATAAGCAATACTTTCTTTAACTAATACCAGAGGATGTCTTAAACCAACTTTAAGAGAACCTTAAAAGATGTATAAACTTTACAAACATCAAGCCACTTGCCATGCTTATATACACATCAGGAATAATAAATACTTTACTATAAATCTATGGAGCAGAGTTCACAATTTCTCAGGGCCCTGCATTCCCTGTTCTGAGTTGTACAAAGCCCTTCTTCTCCTGCAGCTTCCTCACTCCCAGTAAGAAATGGGCAACTGAGCTCTTGAGAATGATGTTGAGGCATGCACTGAGCACTATACTGCAGATGATGAAGACAAAAAACCTATACATTACCTTTGCGTTTCTTTGCTTTTGTTGATTTAATCCTGACTCCTACCCATAAATGATTAAACTGATGCGCTGAATTTTTGCAGCATGACTCCCATGTAAATTAATGAGAATTGAGTGCTGGAAACCTATTCAGGGACTTTGAAAAATGTAGGTGTTAATGTTACTTTATGATGTATTTATCCAAATATAAAATGCACTCTAACAAAGACTCAGTTTTGGGGGGGACCATCACAAAATTTCATGCCATTAGAATAAACTCTAAAGCAGAAAACTGTGCTATCAAGTATTGTTATTTGTGAGATTTGAAGTAGTCACAGTGGGAAATATTCTAGTTATAATGTTGAACTGTTCAGCACTTTGTGAAAGCATAATATTATTTCACCACTTAAAACGTATTGTCATATGTTCAATGGCATAAGGGAGGGGTGCCGATTTGATTCCTATTATATCCAATAAACTCTGGTTTAATACACTTGCTGCACATGCATTGCAGAAACTCACTGCAAGAGCCATATATTTCTTTCATAATTCTAAAATATTCTTCTTGACATTTATTCAGAAGTTTTATTTGAAATACTACATCTAAAAATTAGGACTGGCTCTTGCAAAGCCTTACCACCTTGAACAGTCCCAATGAATTCTTTCTAAAGCCATGTAGTTTGTAAAATATATATTTTATACATATAAACCTTTTGCATAAAATTTAGTATAGTTACAATACATTGTAACCAATATTTTAATATGATACCTGTTTAATACATTCAAGTAAAGGAAAATATACAAGGACTACATTATTCCATCATATATTATCAATATGTTTTACTAAATATATAGCTCTGAAACCAAAAAAACATATGGGACAGACCCTCAGCAGGTAAACTGTCATAGTTCCACTGAAGTCAACAGGATATACCACCCGTGTCAAAGTTTAAGCTCTGATCTGACAGTAGACTTCTACACAACATGGAAAGCAAATACCGGTTCTCAATGTGTCACGGTAATGCTGGAGCTGTCTAGCAGAGGGTACACATAAGTTAAAACTGAGATGAAATCTATTTTATCCTAAGAGTTCTTGGATGCCTCTCAGTGGCTTAAACCATGACAGGGTTGTCTTAATGGGGTTTTTCCTCTTGAAGTCATCCATGGAACTCCCTGTATTTGGACAGCCACACAATCTTTTTGAACTAATCATTTTTCTAATCTCTGAGCATTCAAGCAGCATTGACCCAAGCCCACTCCTGTACTTACAATGTGCTTAACTTTACACACTGAGTTATCACACTGACTTAAACAGAACAAACTGCAGTATATGAAGATAAGCACATTCATAAGTCCATGCAGGTTTGGGGCCTCCAATTCCACTACAAATTCATAGCTACTAAGACTTTTTTAAAAAACAGTTATTTATGGGCAAGGTGTAACTCACACCACCCTCAGCATGGCTAGGCAGTGGGCATGCTGTGACTGTAGCTTATTATCCTCTCCTGTTCTCTCAAATGAGTAGACTGTAAGCTCTTTGGATCAAGGACTTTTATTATTATATGTGTATGTACAGTGCTTAACACAGTGAAACCCCAATCTCTGACTGGAGCCTGTAGATACTACTGAAATACAAATAATAAATAAATATCACCATCATCTTTGTTAAATTCTACCTAAAGTTAATAGTGGTTGAAAACTATTACCATTAAGATTTCGGTGACCTATATTATATGGAATAAACTATTGGATTTTGTTCACTTCATCTTACATAGGTGCCTATCTCAGCTAGAGCAAATCTGCCTCTGTGCTGGTATCCAGATCAGAGAGACCAATGATCAATGGACAATGAGCCCTTACCACAGAAAAAGGAACAAGAAAGCGTGTATTGCCATGGCCTGTTCTGTGGCAAACAGAAAGAACTTCAGTTCCCAGTGCTGTCAATAAACATGAACACAAAATTCACATCAAATGTTTTTAAGCTCTAAAATTAGATTGTCCAAATTTCCCAAGTTCAGAAGGGACTTCGGCTCAGCTCTGCCTGTTCCAGAAGAGTAAAAACAATAGAGAATAAAACTTTATTTTTAGAAACAGCAATTCCTTTAATTTAAACACCCCAGATCCAGATGCAGTCCAGCTATTGTCTACTTTGAAAGCTTTCCAGTTGATAATAAATAATGTATTTACTTCCTCAGCAATATATAATTCCCTAATGAGTTTATTATCCTGTAAACAGTACTGTAAATCTGACCTTTGGTACAAAAACAAAAAACTAAATTCTCCCCTCTTTGCAGAGATAGTTAGCAAACCTGTTCAGCACCTAAGATTAGGTGATATTACTCATAGATGATGAGCCTGATTTACTGTTGCCCTGCACCTTGCCTAGTCGTTTACGTGAGTTCAAAGTAATTCTGATTTGGTGGATTTTTACACTGATTTTGCACTGGTGTAAATGACTACACAACATGCAAAGCAATGGAGAATCAGGCCTTAAGGGCATAATATATTTTGATATTTATCAAACAGCTGCTCAGAAAATGAGCAAACATTACAACCACTGAGCTTGAAAATCACAAGAGTAGCATAATGCAAACTGAAAAGGAGTACTTGTGGCACCTTAGAGACTAACCAATTTATTAGAGCATAAGCTTTCGTGAGCTACAGCTCACTTCCTCAGATGCATATCGTGGAAACTGCAGCAGGCTTTATATATACACTTTATATATACACATATATACATAATGCAAACTGTTATAGGAAGTGCAATACTGGATTAGGCCTTTGGTCCACCTAGTCCAGCATTCTGCCTCTGACAGTGACCAGTACCAGCTGTTTCAAAGGAAGAGTCCCTGCAGTAGGCAGTTATCCCATAATCTACCTTCAGTGAAAGTTTCCTCCTTACGCCCAATTGATTTATGCCCCAGAAGCTTGAGGGTTTATATCCCTTCCAAAGCCCATGTCTGTTTGTTTTTATATTATTATAGCTCTATACATTCTCGTTCGCCATATAAATGTCTCTCACAAAGATGATGCTCAAAACTCTCAAGGAAGCACATGGTCATGCACAATGTCAGGGACTTTCATATATAGCCTAAGAATGCCAGCAAGCTCACTATAAGTGTGGCTACGACAAGCACCAAAATCCTTCAACAATGGGAAATCTCCAGGAACAGAAGTCACTGATAGAACAAGCTTGCTGTGCCATGATCTCACTCTCAACAACAACAAAAAAAGGTGTTAAGGGGTACGCAGGATGAGCCTGAGACCACAGGGTCCAGTTGCCATTCAACAAGCATCAAAACACCAGCAAATAGGCTTTTTTCCTCTCTGAAGAAGAGGGGAGAAAAGGGGAGCAAGTCTGAACAGCCTGTTTAAAACACAAACCATTGAAGGCTGAGAGACAGATTCTCTAATGGAAGAGGCACAAAGAGACTGGAAACTGGACACAAATGGCCTCAGAGAACTTCCCTGTCTGAGAGGAACTCCCTGCCTCTGCAAATGTGCAGGCCTGGATCCTGTGCCTGTCATTCCTTGATGTAGGAGGCATTTCAGGTGCATTCCAGAGTGATGGGGCAGTCTAAACCTGCCTGGCACAGATCTGAATTGCATCAGGACTGGGGCTGGCCCTCACAGAACTAGGAAACCATAAGCCGATCCCTGACCGCTCCCCATACTCATACTGAACTGAGTAGAGCTGTGATACAGGAAAGAACCTGGCCCTTTGTAGTTTGAACTAGTTAAGCCTGATAGCTCTATACCATTGTCTAATTCCTCCCACAGGCTGCCTCCTCCCCCACACTTTAATTATCTTGTCTTAAGCTCACAAGCCTGTGAATTTGGCAAAATCTGAATTAAAAATCTGATCATCATTAGCAGGTTCTGACCAAACTCTAGACTGTGCTTTGGAGCAGAATGGAGACAGTTTCTACCAAAATACTTCAACTACTATATAGAGACACCAAGGGCCAAATTTCCAAAGAAGGGTTCAGTGAAGCCTGGCCACAAAAAAAACCCCAAACCACAATGCGTAAACCAGTAGTTTCATATCGAAGTGCCCATTAATGCATCAGCTATCAACACTGTCTCACAAATATTCTTTTGCTCTCTCAAAGAACAGAAGTGTTTAAGGGGTTGTTTTTTAGGCACATCTATTGCAGATTCCTTTGAAATTTGGCCCATAACTATTTTCATGACAGGACAAATTTCGAGCTGGCACAGGTACCCATTTAGCCTGATATATTAGGAAGTTTGTTTGATTTACTTGTGACTTTTGTTTCACAACTGTACTTTCTGTTCTGAACATACCTCCTAAATTCAATGTCCACAGACAGCATTTGTGGAAACCTAAATGGTAATGGTTATAACAGCTGAAAAACAACCAATGAGAGCATCTGTGGTACAACCAGAAATAAATTACTTGGAAATAATAAGCATTATGATAGAGTTACACCTCATACTGAAGTTACCTTCATCAGGACTGGAGCACTGAGTCTACTATTGTTTTGTTGGTTATGTGAACAGATAGCTCCTGAAAACTAAACAAGAAATATTGGATTACTGATGAATAAGAGGTTTCAGAGTAGCAGCCGTGTTAGTCTGTATTCGCAAAAAGAAAAGGAGGACTTGTGGCACCTTAGAGACTAACCAATTTATTTGAGCATAAGCTTTCGTGAGCTACAGCTCACTTCATCGGATGCATTCAGTGGAAAATACAGTGGGGAGATTTATATACATAGAGAACATGAACCAATGGGTGTTACCATACACACTGTAGCAAGAATAATCACTTAAGGTGAGCTATTACCAGCAGGAGAGCGGGGGGGGTGTGGGAGGGCGCAGAACCTTTTGTAGTGATAATCAAGGTGGGCCATTTCCAGCAGTTGACAAGAACATCTGAGGAACAGTGGGGGGGTGGAGAGTGGGAATAAACATGGGGAAATAGTTTTATTTTGCGTAATGACCCATTCACTCCCAGTCCCTATTCAAGCCTAAGTTAATTGTTAATTATAAGTTTGCAAGTTAATTCCAATACAGCAGTCTCTCCTTGGAGTCTGTTTTTGAAGTTTTTTGTTGAAGAATTGCAACTTTTAGGTCTGTAATCCTGTGACCAGAAAGATTGAAGTGTTCTCCAGCTAGTTTTTGAATGTTATAATCCTTGACATCTGATTTGTGTCCATTTATTCTTTTATGTAGAGACTCTCCAGTTTGACCAATGTACATGGTAGAGGGGCATTGCTGGCACATGATGGCATATATCACATTGGGAGATGTGCAGGTGAATGAGCCTCTGATACTGTGGCTGATGTGATTAGGCCCTTTGATGGTATCCCCTGAATAGATATGTGGACACAGTTGGCAACTGGCTTTGTTGCAAGGATAGGTTCCTGGGTCAGTGGTTCTGTTGTGTGGTGTGTGGTTGCTGATGAGTATTTGCTTCAGGTTGGGGGGCTGTCTGTAGTCAAGGACTGGCCTGTCTCCCAAGATTTGTGAGAGTGATGGGTCGTCCTTCAGGATAGGTTGTAGATCCTTGATGATGCGTTGGAGAGGTTTTAGTTGGGGGCTGAAAGTCACTGCTAGTGGCGTTCTGTTATTTTCTTTGTTGGGCCTGTCCTGTAGTAGGTGACTTCTGGGTACTCTTCTGGCTCTGTCAATCTGTTTCTTCACTTCAGCAGGTGGGTACTGTAGTTGTAAGAACGCTTGATAGAGATCTTGTAGGTGTTTGTCTCTGTCTGAGAGTTTGGAGCAAATGTGGTTGTATCGTAGAGCTTGGCTGTAAACAATGGATCGTGTGGTGTGGTCTGGATGAAAGCTGGAGGCATGTAGGTAGGAATAGCGGTCAGTAGGTTTCCGGTATAGGGTGGTGTTTATGTGACCATCGCTTATTAGCACCGTAGTGTCCAGGAAGTGGATCTCTTGTGTGGACTGGTCCAGGCTGAGGTTGATGGCGGGATGGAAATTGTTGAAATCGTGGTGGAATTCCTCAAGGGCTTCTTTTCCATGGGTCCAGATGATGAAGATGTCATCAATGTAGCGCAAGTAGAGTAGGGGCGTTAGGGGACGACAGCTGAGGAAGCGTTGTTCTAAGTCAGCCCCCTCTCTCCCCCCCGCTCTCCTGCTGGTAACAGCTCACCTTAAGTGATCACTCTCGTTACAGTGTGTATGGTAACACCTATTGTTTCATGTTCTCTATGTATATAAATCTCCCCACTGTATTTTCCACTGAATGCATCCAATGAAGTGAGCTGTAGCTCACGAAAGCTTATGCTCAAATAAATTTGTTCGTCTCTAAGGTGCCATAAGTCCTCCTTTTCTTTTTGATGAATAATAATTTCCATACCGTGGAAAACAAAAGTGGATGTCACTGAAAGTCTTCATTTTATGTTTTTACCAGTGGGTAAGTTATTTTTGGTTGGAGCTTACAATAGGGAACACCATTGGAATCTGTATCTCTTACTGTTAAAGAGGTAAAAGAAAGCTTATTAATTATGCCCACTTTATTATGCATTATAGGCCTGATTATAAAGAGAGAGAGCTAGAAGGGACAAGCTGTAAGTCAGATATGCAGTGGCTGTGGCAGAGTGTCTAAACCCCGCATTGACAGGGAAGAGGCTAGAGGAGGCTCTGTGCGCTAAGGCGCCACCATCCCGCCAGCCCAGCAAGTCATGCATAGAGAATGCTGCAGTCTCCAAGAGGGAAGTCCTGAGAAGGGAATGGCTCCTGAAGCAGCATGTGGAACTCCCACGCCAGAAACCCCCTCCTGCTCTGCAAGGAGTCCAGCAAACTGCAGTCGCAAATCTGAGAGGAGAGACTGACTCTGCTACATAGCTGCCAGTGGTTCCGTCAAGCTGCTACCCCGGCACCCCTGAAGTAAAGAGATGCCACTGACCTTTTTGCTTTTTGTTGCCAGTAGGACAGGTCTGGACTTTGTGTTGAGTCTGAACTTTTGCTTTTCCCCCACCCGTAAACAAACTAAGTAGGCCCACAAGAGTGGGGCCAATGCAAGGACTAAGAGGCTGTGGCCTGTACGGGGCTGATCCTGTAGTGGTAACTGGGCATGGCAAAGGGCCCCAGCCCAGCTAGGGAATGCCCCAGAGAGACTCTTTTTATAGTGGACCTCCATCAAAACACTCACTGAACCCTTCTTTGGTTGGAGAGGGCTGGCTAAGGTGATATTTTTTTTCAAAGTTTGTTACTTTCAGATAGATAGATAGATAGATAGATAGATAGATAGATAGATAGATAGATAGATAGATAGAACTATGTGCTGATATATGAAAACAAAATGTGGCTGCACTCAATTTGTATTCAAAAATAATAAACATTTTAGGAAGTTACTGGCAAATTCTGCCTTTTATTTTGAATCATTTTCATGTCATTTTGTTTAAAAGTTTCTGGAAGTTAGTTATGTGCCGACTCCAATACAATAAAGCACTGCTACATGTGCATGAGGCTTAAGTGGTTTTCTGCACTGGGGTCTTAACGCACTCGGAGAATTTAGGTTGCATTTGTGACATTGGCATCTTAAGTCTTTTTCCTCCAATAATTTTCTTACCAACGGATTTCCAAAATCAGGGCAAAATCCTGCCCTAACTCACCAGCGGCATGCTGACAAACGCTGACTGAAGTCAATGGGAGGACTCATACGTGTAAGCATCCCTTGTGAAGTGTGAGATTTAGACAGAACAGAAAGAGGACAAGCAGAAGAAAACAGCCACACACAGCACTTACCTCTGCACCAATAAAAGAAGGTGTGTCCCCTACAGTGCCTATTGCTAATGGCAGCTGGGACACAGGAGGCCTCAAGCTTAGGACCATGGAAGTGCAGGTAGGTACGTTAGCCAGTCCCTTTTCTTACTACTCAAGAGAGCAAAGAGAGTGTTCATGATCTGTGTCTGTTTGGTGGACTAGGAGAATGGCGCTCCCTATTAGAAATGGCCAGAAAATGAAAATCCTTTCCTGCCAAAAAGAATCATGTTTTTTTAAAAAGTTTGTATCCCGAGCCAGGGCTCAGCCTCCCTGCCTCTCCACCAGCCCCACTGCCGGCCAGAAAGTGTAACTGGGAAGAGGCTTCCAGGTGGGCAGCCATCATTTCAGTTCTCCAGATGGAAAATTGAAAGTTTCTAACAAAACTGAAACTTTCCCGTAGAAAAAATCTGATTTTCTGAAAAGAGGCTTTTCTGTTGGAAAATCATCGCCTACTCCACTCTACTCCCTGTGTCCCCTTCCTCCCCAGCATAGGTCAAAGTTTTTTGGTTTTCTTCACCATTTTGGCAGGATAATGAATGTATTAGAACTCCCTCTATCTGACCTTGAAGACTGACTACAAGTTGGGATAAGTGGTTGTTTATTATTTGAACCTTAGAATCATCCCTTGTAGTGATGTCAGTCAAATTCTTCCTGAACAAAAGGCAGCAGGGGACACTACCTGAAGCTGCAAATTTCTGGATAATCAGAGAAGCACAGGGATGCTTTTCGAAGCCTTCAAAGGTAAAGTGTGAACCACTTAAGCCAGTGTTCTAGGTAGCTATCTAATGCTGTTAATATTTTCTTGTATGTTTAATAAAAGTTGTGGCCAATTGCCCTTACCATATTGGATTTGTCTTGTGTCTTACTACCCCAGGGGTGTGGCGCTAACAATGTAATGTTGATATAAAATCTAGTGAAGAAAGAGATCATTTATAAATAATCTATGGGTACAGGCTTCCTTTGGTGTGTGGGTATAACTCCCATTAACAACTACATGGGCCTATTGATGGGTGAATTATACCCCTGACAGAAGAGCGGTTTTTTGCCTGATGGATTTTCTTTGATGAACTTGTTGGCTACTGCACAGTCATGTGTATGTATTTAAGTATTTTTTCAGTGTGTGTATGTATGTCTACGGTGATGATGTCAGTTTGACTAAAAATGCAGATAAAGCATTTCTGAAGCCAAAGTGGGCCAAAGCAAATTTTTTCCACATAATCCTTGGTTTGGCCCTTATTTATGAAAACCAGAAAAAGTTTGAAAGAGGAGGGGTTCCAAATTGGTTAGCCCACCAAAAAATAAAAGTGAGGATACTTTCTGAGGGCTTATTTTATAGAAACCGTATGCATGACTTTCACTTTCTAGAAAGTGGTTTTCTCTTGAACACACATCAGAACCATTCATCATAATATAATTGCAAGTTGTCAGTCAGAGCCGCACCCTTCATGCAGTGGCAGGCCGCCAACACATCTGTCAGAAACGCTCATAAGCTTCCGTGTGTTATTGTAATCCTCTACAAAAGGAACAAGCCCATTCAGCTAGTCCACATTTTCCAAATAGAACAATGACTTATGTAAGCACCAAGCCTGGCAAAATTATTGCATTTATCCTACAAGCACACACTTATTGTCAGATGACCAAAGACTAAAGAACAGACTATCTAAAAATGAAACAAAATTAATCCTTTTCTGTGAATTTTTTTTAAATGTATTCACTAAAGCCACACACTGTATATACAGCAGTGGTTTCTAGTCTATTTGGATGGAATTGATTGGTGAGGGTGAGCCCTTCTGCCCTGTCTGGACCTCCCACTTCTGCCACCATAATCTTCCCTCTTTTTTCTCTCCATTTTCTCTCCCCCAGCCTTTTCTGTCTCAATTCTACCCCTACTTCTCTTGTTCATGTCTATTATTTTCTGCTTTCCTTGGAGGCCACATGCCGCTCAGGATGAGGAAGAAGCATCCATGCGGGTAGCTCCAGGAAGGAAACTCATATTTTCTTGTAGTATTTATATGTGTATAAATGGGCATGTGCAGGCATGAATGCTTTGGTGAATGAACCAGTGGAATGTATTTTATTTCCCTGCTTCCACTGTCCCTCTTGACTTCCCCATTCCCTCCGTAGAAGAGTATGGCTGTCCCAATGTTTAGAGACATGATAGACTATGCAGGAGGGCAGTGGCATATATGCTCCAATCTAGCCCTCACTGGGAGCAGTGCAGAGTCACACCAACCCAGGAGGAACACCAGAGAGAGTATGTCTCAAGGAGCAAGTAGGTGAGCAATGGATAAAGTAGAACGCCAGCCCACTACGTGAACCTGTGTGTGGAGGCAAAGCCACCGTGGCTCTTCCTTGCCCATTTTTTAGTGATTTGCTCCCAGGAGGTAGGGGGAACCAAGCGCAAACAGTCCCTACACACTTCAGAGTGCAGTATCTATTATCAGGGGAGTCTTTGTGTGCATAGCCATCAGCACATTATATAGTGAACAAGGGCCAGCTCAGTCTGGCCCAGAGAGAGCGTGTACACACACAACATACACCTGTATGAAAATGTGAAAGAATATATGATGGCTGAATCCTTATGAAATTTATTTTCAAGAGTGAGTAGAAGAAGCATTACTCCCAAGTGGCACAGTTATGAGTGAATTATCCCATCTCTCCACACAAGTGAAAATAAAAGTCATAAAACATCAGCCATCATTTATAGTCCATATACAATGTTGTTTGTTTTGTTTTATTTGCCCACTGTTTTCAGACTCTGAATTGCTGTAAGGGAAAACTGAAAATTCTTGGACTATGTATAAATAAAAGGATGTGAATACTGTAAAACAAATAGGTGAGTTAAATCATCAACTTAATAAATTACAAAAATTAACATGTGGAACATGGCAGACTATATGCTATATTCAAATCACATGCTAGTTATGCACTAAACTGTGCCCTGTGCATTAGTAGAAGAAAGAGCAACTCAGATCACAAACTCAGAGGCCACTTTTGAAAATTAGGTCTGTCAACTGTCAAGAGAAAAGCGTATGTTTTTTTTTCCCCACTTGCAATCTGCAATGTCTCTGTGCTATATCAGAGAGATTTCATCAAACCTATCGAGAAATGTGAGAGACAAGGTGGGTGAAGCAATATCTTTTGCTGGACCAATTTCTGTTGGTGAAAAAGTCAAGTTTTTGAGCTACACAGAGCTCTTCTTCAGGTCTGGGTCCGATATCCTGGGACCCACATGGCTACAACATCAGTACAAACAACTATTGAAATGTAGCATTCTCATAAGATCACAGCTCAGAAATACATTTCAGATTCCATTAGCTGCCAGAGGATTTGCAGCTATAATACTTGGTCCTGCTTTAGCACAAGCATGTCCCTTCCAGCCCTACATTTCTATGATTCTATAATTGTGTGTGTCTGTATGGCAATATAGTAATGAGTGTGTGCATGTGTGCACATAAGTATACATATCACAAACACACCCAAAAGTGTGAATTAGGATTGCACCATTTTCCTTATAGGATATGCTCAGGGAGGTTGGGGTTTTTTTTCATTTATTTTTTAAACTTAGTAATACCAATGACAGTGATCACTTTTCAGGACAATGTTCAGGATTAACTGTCAATAAAACATAGGACTGGGAACTTCTATTATTGTCATTGTTTTAAATACTTAGATCATGTTTAATGCCCCCAATGCCCCAGTCAAGGTCAACTTTTGTGACAGGTGCTGCATAAAACACACAGGAAGAACAAGTCCCCAACCAAAGGAAGCTTACATTCTAAAAACACGAAGATAGATGAAGGCATAAAACATACAAACAAAATTATCAGGGACAGAATAGACGCACCTCATGTTTGTTCTCTGGGCTCAAGTGTGGATTTAATTCTATTTAAATGTGTTGTTTTTGATGTCTATGGAGGTTTCTATGTTTATTGGGGTTTAGGTAGGACTTTTAGGGCAGCGAGAGCTTGGCAAGGTAAAAATAGGGAGACAGGAATGGCAGGGAGAGGATGTGAGGTTTCAGTAGCAACATGAAGGAGCTGGAGGAATGAAAGCTGCTGTACCTACTCCTGAAAGGCCAATGATGGCCAAAGAAGGCTACTCTCAATTGTCCTTGGCAAATGGGCATGGAGGGGGAGGGGGAAGATTGGGATTATATCCTCATGCTGGCCACAGGTTCTCTGTGTGACTTTGGACAAGTCACTTAGGGCTTGATATTCAGAGATGCTCAGAACCCAGAATTCTCCTTAAAGTCAGGGGAAGGCGTGAATGCTTAGCTCCTTTGAAAAAAATCAGACTCAAAACTCTCCATGCCTCAGTTTTCACACCTCTAGAATGGAAATAATAACATATTATTTTTCCTCACAGAGGTACTGTTTGGATTAATTCTGCATTGACTTCCTCAAGTAGCGCAAGTGTAAAAAATAATCTCTCAGTAAAATTATGTTAAGGGTTTTTTCATATTTTTAAAACTAAGTTGAGCAGTACAATAACAGTGTTCACTTTTCATTGTCATTATATTCAGTCATCTCTCAATATTTGGTATGAATGAGCAGCTCATAACCCGGCTGTATTAATCTGCATGAAATTAAATGTTATGAAGTAATATTAGATAATCTGTCATCAAATGTATTAATCATCACTATTGTTAAATAAATGCTTATATAGAAAATGCAACATATTGTGGTTACAAGAGAGAAATAAACATTAAAAGTACTTTTTTGGTACCTACACATGCTATTGACTGCATGGCAAATATCCAAACTAAATTTCAGGTAGCAGATGGCTTGAATAGGATACATGCAAGAAACAGGCAATTTCAATTATCTATGAATATTTCATAAACAGGAAAACTTGGCAAACTGCATTTTAAAAAAAATGGACTTGATCAATAATACCATGTAATAAAGATAATAATTTTAAAATAACAATGTAAAGTTATTATGCTTATTCCAACAATAATTTCATAATGAGGAATAAATGAGTATGTACGATAGAAAAGAACTGCCCCAAATATTCATGCTTGGAAGGTCGAACAATTAATTATTCCAAGGACAGCTCATCTAGGTTGTTTCTGAGAAAGGAATGGAATATCATTTCAGTTATTATTTGGAGAAATGGCTGAGTGACAAACCTTGCTCACCTCTCTTGAACAAGGAGACCCATCCTTTGGCTTCCGTGGAACAGCCTATCATTAAACAATCATTGAAACTGATTTCAGTGGGATTACTCAGTAGAAGTAGGATTTAGCCACAGGTATGATGTAATAATAGTATTACTCCAGATCATACCATGAATTGAGATATAAAAAGATAAGAACAACAAAAGGGACCACATTTTGAAAACACTTAGGATGATCCTCAGCTGATGTAAATTGGCATAGATCCACTGGATCTTTTCTGATTCATACTAGCTGAGGATCTTATTCTCAAGGAGTGTTTTCCTTTCATTTAAACCAAATCAAATATTTTCTCATATTGGTTACAGGTATACAGCACAGTAAGTCATACAGAATAAATAATACCAAAATACCTTGCAGTTTATCACAGGACAGCTAATTTGCCTAATTACCTACACTAGTATTGCACTACTGTTTCAAAAGAAATATTCAGAGATTTTAGTGGTGAAAATGGCTATAAGTTTCATTCAAATGATTAAGTGTCTCTGTATGTTGTACAAGCTCCCACCTATACTCTGTGCATTTAAGTAATAGAAACTTCATTACTGGCTCAATATTTGTATACAGCTTGCAAGGAAACCCAGGATCACCAAGTTCAGATGCATTTGCATTGTTTTTGGAAAAGCCATGTACATCAGTTACATCTTTGAAATTTCAAAATTTGATAACTCGACATGATAACAATAATGGCAGTTGCTCTGTACACACATACACATGCAAATTATCTAAGAAGCAATTTGGTAGATACAGTACCTTTAATTTAGAAGCTTCATTAGTCCACTTTTTTCCCCTTTTCCATATTAAATCCACCAGAAATAAAAACATTTTGCAACAATAAAGCTCACAACAATTTTGCTCCATGAAAAATCAGTTAAAAACAAGACTTCAACCAGTCCCTCCTGAAACCAGATTAAAGATCTGAGTGAAATTGTGGCATCCAAATGCAGGCAAAATTGAGAGTACTTTTCTCTTATTCTGCACCATTTACAGATTTTATTTAGCAGCCTTGCTAATATTACCAAGCAGAATAATGTTTCCAAATATCAGAAATGAAAGTGATAGAGTTCATTGTAAGCTGTGACTCAGAACAAGCATTTAATAAGGAAAAATGGCTTTAGTCAATTTAAAAGATGGACATTTTTCTATTTCTGGGTTTATGAAGAGAATCTGCTCAATGGTAAAATGGCAGGTTATTAGATAGCCATTATCTACACCACCTACAGTTTGGTGCATAGAGCACAATCCCCACTTATTGGAAATGTTACAGAGACATCAAAAACATTCTGAAAAATGGAGTTTGGCTATCCAAGAGAATGACTAGGCAGGTGTCTCAATGTGTTCACTGCAACTATATGTGGTGAGTTCTTGTCCAGGCGGCCAGAAGAAATTGTCTTGTTGCCCTTTTAAGGCCTCCCTGTGCAACCGGTAGCAGAGGGGGAGGAAAGGGAAAGTTTACCCGGAGGGAGCAGAAAGCAGCTGGACCAGGACAGGGGCAGCATAGCCGTTCCTGCTCACCAGAAGGGGGTGGGAAGTATTTATACCCCATGCAATCCACACAAGCCCCTTTTCACCTGGATTGGGTTGTCAACACATACCCACCCATGAAATCTAAAAAAGGACTTGGATGCCTCATGATCAGCTGTGGGCATTACACTACTTCCTCCTTTTTCCTTAGAGACTGGGAAGGAATTTTCCCCTCATCACCAGACTGGCTGAAGCAGGGAGGGTTTTTTTGCCTTCCCCTCAGCAGGGCTGGGACCTGGAGGGGTGGGACAGGGAGGCTAGGTTATAATGCACAACATAGTATATAAAACTCAGGGCAGATGTCCTGTGTAGGTACTTGGTATGGAAAGGTTATTGGATAAAATGGATTGGAAAGGGATTTAAAGGAAAGCCACCCTTAAGGGAGCTGAGGAAGGGGGGCTTGAGGCTCCCACGCAAATTTTCAAAAATGGCCAGTAATTTTGGGTGACTAGCTTGAGATAATCTACACCTTGTTTTCAGAGGTACTGAGCATCCACAGTTTCCACGGACTTCAGTTGAAGTTCTGAGTACTGAGCACCTCTGAAAATCAAGCTCACGATGTTTCAGGTTAAGCAATTACGATCAGTGACCACTTTTGAAAATTTGGGCCATAAAGTCTCCTTAGCATACATATTCCATGAAAACTAAGTTCACACATACAGAGAGCTATTAGGAGGACCATACACATAGTATTGGCTCAACATCACTTGCCACAGAAAGATCCATGGGAAGATAAAACTAACTTGTGGAATTCCACACAGTGAACTTGTCACACAAACTCCTCCGACAAAGAGGTTCATAAGTCTCCAGCCACACAGATATCCCAAAATCTTCAGGAAAATCCCACAGAATTCAGGGACTCTGTGCCAGCCAGTCCCTCCATATGGTTCCCGTAAAATCCCTCTCTCCTTGGCAGAGCAGCTCACTTAAGAGCCATTCTTCTACTGGATTCCCACCAAGGTTTGCCTTCTACTTCATTTTCTGGAATTTAAAGGCACAAATGACACTGGAGTTGAGCCTGCAGTGAGTACCAATGAATTAAATCTCCACAGGACTTTCCTGTGGCGGTTCCAAGAGATAACTGGTGGACAGTGATTACCCCCTTAGAGCTGGCCACTCACCTCTACATCAACAGAATTCCGACTTACAGTGGTTGCAAAAAGAGGAATCTGTGAGCTTGGGTTAATGTCACATTCTTTTCTGCTGCCCTCCCTCTAATAGCTTTACAAGAACTGGAGTAGAATTGCTACTACTTTCATCCCCTGTATGCCATACTGCACAGGCGATGATGGCCTTGCCCTGTAAGTGAAACCCTGAGGGTTCCCCTGTATAATTTTTTTCCTCTTAGGCACACAAAAATGAAAAAAAAAATCTTTTAAACATCTGTTTTAAAAAATACAATTGAAAATATTTAAACTTACTTCTAAGGTTAGATAAAACGGATCTGAGTGACCCAACTAATGTAAATCAGTAAATCAGTATAGTTAATGTCAATGAACACTAAAGCAAAAACATATGATCTGTTTTACTAATGACATTTAAAAAAAAACCCTCTGATTGTTTTGGTAGAAGCCAAATGTTTGTTGGTTAAACCAAGATTTATTTTAGAAAACATTAATTTTCTAAAGCATTAGAACTGATTTATGTTCTGCTAAAATCTATTAGATTAGTTTTAGTTTAAGAAGTCTTCTATAATGATTTCTGCACAAGGCCTACCAAATGTTACTGCTCAGCCCATAACAACATCCCTCCTTTTTTTCTGGCTAAGAAACCTTCCAGCTTTATATATAATTAGAACATATGAGCTATTGTATTTGAAATTTAATACACCTCATTTCATTATGCTGTGGATGTTCCTTACACTTACATAATCAATAAGTGATCCACCATCTTGAGCACACACAATTAAGTAACTATTTTCCTTGTTTGAAAAGATAAGTTGCTGATGCAATGAAATATTTATTGTTGTATGTGACACCGGGCACTGCTATCTTTTGAATCAGAATCAAATCCACATGAACAGAATACATGTTTTTAGAACTTCAAGTGGAGAAAGGAATGTCTTACTAGAACTGAATTATTTGACAACTGGTGAAAAAGGCTATACTGTCAACCCCTCTCTCTCTCTGACACTCCATTTACAAAGAACCAAATGAAGAGCAAAGACGCAAAATGAGGTACACAAGAATTGTCACAGTGGGCCACATTTGTAAACGTGCTCAGCATCTGTAGCTGGGATGGGATTTTCAAAAGAGCCCAGCTCTTCAGGCTCTAGAATGAAGTGACCAGTATTTTCAGAAGTGCTCAACAATAACTGGAGGCACTGGGTGCTGAACATTTCTGAAATCTGGCTCATTTTGGAAACCTTAAAATGATGTTGAGGTTAACTTCTTTAATATCATTATTATTTTCTATTGAGTATTGTATTAGCTAGGTAAGAATTGCAGGATTGGGCCCTACAGCACAAGCTTCATGATTGTGATTTGTGTTCTAGATAAGTTACTGAAGAAGCCAGATAATTCCAGGTCTGTAAGAGCTTGTGGCAAATATAGGTTTAACACAGGGTCAGATAAAATGAATATGGCACTCAGTGGATCTCATACACCCACAACTAAAGGAAGATTAAAGATTAAAATGCAGAAGTACATGAGGAGGCCATCACATGAAAGAAATTATGTACGCTTGAAACGATATTCAATGGTAAGAGATGACATCCTTTTATTTGAGTTTGAATCCTCTAGCCCAATGATTTACGTTTGCACATTTGGAGTATGTCAATTAAATAATTTATATTATTACAATGTTTTGTGATTTAATGGGCTTAAAACTACTTTAGATCGCCAAGGGTGTTACATGTGATATGTACCTCAATGGAATGGGAAACTAAAATGCATAAAGCCTTAGTGTTAAAAATATTAATAGATCTTTTACACAAATTAAAAAAAAATCATCCATAGATCACAAAGCACTGCACTGTGAGGGAGCACAGGCCTCAAACCCTGGGTCCCCAGGCAGTGCTCAGACTATGGCTACCACCAGCAGCTGAAGTGAACTTGTGGAGAAGGGGGCTAGTGAAGCCCTAGTTCACAAGAACCCTATTTATGAAGCTCCTGATTAGTGGAGACGTCCAACCCCACTGATTGGAGTTAGGCGTCTTACAACAGGAAGAGGCACAGGAAGCTCTAGATGAATCCCTGGCTGACTGCTACTATGGACCCTGCCTACTTGCCTCACTTGAGTCCAGGCTTCCTGCTAATTTCTTATCCCAGACCCCTGTGTGCTCCCAGTTCCTGCTGTCCTGCTTCCCTCTAGATTCCTGCTTCTATGCCCTATCCGACACTGACTCTGGCTTCAACCCCTGGCTTGGTACCTATGTCTTTGGCTCTGACCTAAGGTTCGACTCCTGCCTCTGGCTCCGACTCTGGCTCCAGTTCCAGGCCCCTGATTCTAACCATTAGGTCCGACATCCCACACTCCGGTCCCTACATGCACACAGATGGGTAAGCATCTGAGTTTCCATTTTATAGATGGAATAGCTGAAGCAAAGAGGTTAATAGGTTTGCCCAAAGTCAAAGCAAGACATTGGCAGAATTGGGATTAGTATCAAATTCTCCCAGCCAACCCACTCAATCTAAACCAAACAAAAACAAAACTTCAAGGAGGCAATTGCTTAATATAAGGTGTGTCTATAGGCTGGGATTTTCAAAGCTGCAGAGGGGATTCTGACACCCAGGTCTCATTAATTTTAATGGGAAGTGGGAAATCCCTTACGCAGTTTTGAAATCCCAACCCAAGTGACCATTTAGGTAGAAAGCACTGTACAGTATTATTTAGCGTGTATCTTTATCTCAGGGTTTTATTTAAAATGAATCCCCATTGTTTTCCTCCTCCTTGACATGGGATGTTATCTAAGTAAGTTTCTCACTTGTGGCTGTTATATGAGAAGCATTTTTTTTGTACTACTGCCAAGGAACAATCTAAGATGTGTCTTTGGAGAAGATTATGGCTATGAAATAGAGGACAAAGAAAACATGCAGCAACATAATTGTTGCTCAGAGATAAAAAGTAAATCAACTTTAAATTGGTGAATTGTTCTGAACAAAAACTTTTAGAAATATGTATGTTTTATTCCACTTGTAATAGAAATATTTGGAGTTAGCAGAATGTCTAACTTCTCACCTAATCATTTTTTACTTTCTATCTGCCCATCTGTGTGACTAACACCTTAGCATTCAAACAAGTACTATGCTGAAAAAAAATAAAAAATAAAACCTGTATAAAAGACAGAGTGTTCAACCATGAACACATTGTCTTTTATGAATATTATAATCACAGAATCAATAAGCCTACAAAGAAGAAACAGGACACAAAACGTGTTTTGTCATTTCTGACGAAGTTATAAAAACAACAGACATTCAATATGCCAAGTGTTCTTCAATCCTTCATAATCATAGCCTTATTGAAGTGAGGACAAAAAGGGTCTAATTGCATAGGAGCAATCTCAATGTAATAGGTTATACACCCAGGCACTGCTGCACAATACAACAAAAACAACGTTCCCTGTGTATAGCAGAATGTCATCTCTCATTTTCAGGCAATTACCTTCTTTCTTGTCAACAGTTTTAATAACCTCCATCATCTCTAAAAGACTTTTGCTTCAGTTAAATAATTTTCAGCTTTTTAATATGCAAATGTGCTTGTTCATATGCATGGGTGAAGTGGCGCTGCTACTTGAAATGTGTCAGTACATTGTGGAGCACCTGCACCTCGGGGAAGCTTGATTTAATTGACACCTAATACTATTCATTATTCCACTTAGCGAGCAACTCCTATTAGTCACCTGTAGGTTTTCCTATAAGCAGTGCTTTGGCCACCAATGAAAATATGAATATTTCTATAAATAGAATGGCCATATTTAGTAAAGGGGGTTACTACTAGTGAGCCTGGAACATCTCATTAGGAATTTTTTTTCCCCAAGAATGTTGTTTTTATTCTCCAAAAACATTTTTGACTATGGAGTATGATGTATGTCGACAGCAGTTCCTGAATGACCATTTTTTTATATACATCAAGTAAGAATACTCTAATTTCTAAAATTTTATTAAAGAGAACATTTTCTTAATTCTCCAAAAAAGAAACAAAAACAAAGCAAAGTGGGTAGTTATTATTAGTTGTGGCCACTACTGCCCTAAGGTGTGGTTTAATCTGAGGTTCCTTCCTTATCCTTTACGTGATCGGTGCATATTACTGAAAGTACAAAGAAATGCAGAATTTCAGGTTCTTATTAACTTATTCTGTAACAAATTTTACCATTGCAATTTAGTCTTATATAAGCTAATAGCCAGTTTAATTCAATTGTGAAGAATGTGCTACAGAAATCTTTAAATCACCAACTGAAATAAGTGTGCTGAGTATGGGATTTTGTGTCTTTACTTATATGAATACAATAAATATATTCTATACATGATTACAATTTAAGTCTCTTACTGTTTTTTTTATTACGGTATTAGAATTGAGGCATAGTACACTGTATGTGCTGACTTGATGGTACCAGGGCTGTTTCTTAACCACATGGTCTGTAACCTTATTGTTCAGGCCACATTTCTTTCCAGCATTAATATATTTGTTAGCCCCAGAAGGCTTAAACTACAGATGTTTAACATCCTGCTTATGGATAGATCATCTGGAATGTGAAGTGAGAAATCTATACTACTTATTAGTATATGAGTGTAACAGAGATTTAATAGTCAGTTCAAACTGTATTAGTGAAACCAGAGCTTATAAACTGCATCTTAACATAGATACATATAAATATGAAAAAAAAATTGAATGAAAACATCTTTGATTGAAATCTGATTTTATCAGAAGAATTTGTCACAAATTAATGTTGTTTACATGGTAGTGTATGTAACATTAATTACAGCTTTCAAAATGTAAACTGCAACCCTTTTTAATGAACATCGAGTTACTACTACCATGGAAATCAAAGCTCTTTTAAGGGCTTATCTACACTGTATTGAAAGTGATCATAAATCAAGTTAAAATCCAGGATTCAAAGACGACTAAGGACATAGGCAGTGAAAAAGATTGAGTAATCCTAACCCAAAATCTAATCATTTCTAAAGTTAATGGGGAGAACACTGGTCAACTAGACCTTTGTTGGTATCCCCAAAAATGTAATCTCCAAGCTGAAGAATGGCAGCTGGCAGAACAGCTGGTGAATAGGATTAATGTCAGAAGAAAGAAATAAAACTCAACATATGTCCAAGCCTGCGGTGCTGGGACTGAGCATGATTGTACCCCGACGGATACCATGTGTACAGCTGGAAAGTGCCACTGTGCCATGCTTCTGTACCTCACAAGGTCATTTCTAAGTACAGCTAATATCTAAACAGTAAATTGAACTTTTCCTAGGTAACTCTGTGACTGAGGAACAAACAAGCTTAATACTGCAAATATTTTGTACTGTTTTAATTCAGCCCGGGTGGCTTGTTACAATACTATATCAACCAAAAAGGCAGATTAGTATTAAAGCTAACAGATTGCACTAATGTAAATATAATTTTAAAACTGTTTAAACCTTTTAATCTCATTTCATTCAGATGACATTAAGTTAGAGCAAACATATTTCAACCTATCATTTAAGGTTCAAACAAGGACCAGAAAACCCCAGTTCAACAGAACTGTAGATATTTTCTTTTAAGGTACAAACATATTTCAATAGGTTACATATCATTGCCATAGTCAGAATTTGTCTAAGAAATTCTGCACAGGCAAAATGTTTGTAATGCAAGCAATATGCAATATTTATTTTTAACAGTATTTTTTTAAATGTATTTTTGCATCTTTGACCCACGTTTTAGCATGTTTCCTTTGTGGGTTTTGTTTTTTATTGTAGTACCATTAACCTGGTATTTTTAGAAGCTTCAATTAAAAAAAATTCTTTTCTTATTAAGAACCTGCTCCTGCACCCAATGAAGCTGGTAGAAAAACTCCTATTGATTTCCAAGATGCAGGATCATTGCAACTGTATGAATAGGAACAATAAAAAAATATATAACACGACAAGTTTTGTTCTGCACATAAAATAAGGCCATCATTTTCAAATGTAGCCAGTGATTTTTGGTGCCTAACCCTCTTTGGGTGCCAAAAATTTAGGTATATTTGAAAATATTGGCTTCCGCCTTTCACTTCCATAAACTTAGAAACAAAACCTATTTGATAAAAATGCAAGGAATACTGACAGTGCCAAATCACACCCATCTAAAAACAGTTGCCATGGTACTGATTGCAACCATCTTTTGGCAATGTATCAGGAAGCATGCAGTGGAATAATATCCAACACATTCTTACCATGTGGGAAAGACACATGCATCTCAAAGGATGCAAGCATGCAGTGCTGCCTCAGAATGGAACACCCAACTGAGACTCCATCTGCCAGCTGCAAAACAGCAACAGGTAACCAGAAGTAATGTTTTATTATTCACATTTAATTTACTTCATTAAGGATGACAGCCATGTTGGTTGGCACTTATAGATTACAGTCATGAAAAGGCATCAACCACAATGTCCTACTCAGCTTGGAAACAGATCTTTTGGCTTGCAGAAATACTGGCTTATGTTTTAATGACTGAAATCCTCTGCAGTAAGAGCCACAAAACTGTTTAGACAGGTCAAATTCTACTCAGTTACACCAGTTTAAATCCAGAGAAATTCCACTGACAGCAACTGATTGGTTTTTAAACCAGTGTAACTATGAACAGAATTTGGATCAAAGTTTCTAACCTCCACACACTTAGCATTGATTTATACAGTATAAACCTGACTGCAATTTTTGAAGCAGAAAAAATACAACCATGTACCATTAGCAAAACTAGGGGCCCGATTCCTCCCTCCATTACATGAGTTTTATTCCAGTGTAACCCCCTTAGTGGGGTGTTTTAATGGAGTTACACTGGCATAAAACTGGTATAAAGGAGTGGAGAACCAGGCTCTAGGAATTTTCTAATGCACATTTTTCCATCATTGTAACAAAGGTTATCTTGTACTTTGTTTTCCATTATTTATTTAAAATTTCAGCATACTCCATCTTAAAAGTTCATTTGGAAATGTTCCTTCCTACTAATATTCTATGGTCTGTCCAAATTGTACTACATGATTAGCTAGGCTGCTTAATTAAATATATTCTTTTCTTTCATTTATCTGTAGTCATAGGAGTTATGGGGAGGAAAAAAAGTTGGGTCTATCTACTCTAGACTTGCCTACCATGTAGATCAAATGGACTGTCCATTCCTCCTTTTTTTTTTTAAATGAGTAAAATGTGATTTTATGCAAAATTCCAACCTACTCCGACCCATTTTCCAACACTGTCAACAGACAAGGTAAACAAAAAATCTGAATTGACATTGCTATAAGTTTAACATATTAAGGATACACTCCTGCATTTCTTACTCAGGCAAAATTTGCACTGAATCATTTGGAGTTTTGCCTCAGTAAGGACTGCTGGTTTGGGTCCTAAATACCAGAACAAGTCAGTATTTTTTCATATTTGTAATAGATAACTCTACTTTCATTCTCTTTTAACACTGCATTACTTAATCTCTCAATGGGATTCAGCAGCAATATTACTTTAGCACCATTGTGTACTGACAAAAACGTTTTTGTTTGTGGCTCATCGAAAATGGAAAGAAAACTACATTGCTTATTAATATCTGCTGAATTGTTCAAGAGGATTTTTAAGATACAAGTTAAAAAAAATCCATAATTTCAATTTCTCCTTTTCATTTAATAGTAGACATTCATTAGGACCCACACACTGTAATAAATTATAATAATTTCAAACAAGAATTAAATTACTAGGTACCTAGTGAAAGAGCCATTTTTTCGTAGGTACCCTGTAATCTAACTGTCAGATTTAAAAACTATTCCCAATCAACTCTTCACAACATTCACATTTATTCATCTATGTTAAATTAATAAAAGGTGTGAATAATACTGACAAAATTGATCATTATTGTTCATGAAGATTTAGAAAATTATAAGGTAATCTAAAATGTAAAAGGAATTGAGGGAAACTGTTAAGGTTCTTATAAATAAATTCATTCTTCGCTTTTTTTCCCCCAAATCAAGAAAGAAACTTCAACAAGACTTATTTAAATTGACTACAGAAGCTATTTGATAAATTGCACACATTAGAACATAAACTACTTTACACTATTTTTAGGGGGCTTTATTTAAAAAGTATTAAAAGTTTACAATGGCTTTAATGCAACATGAGACTTCATCCAAAAATATTAAAAAGTGATGTTGAAATAATACCAAATGTCAGTTTCAATACAGAGTAAATAAGGCTTGATTCTAGATGGTACTGTGCACCTCACAGGTGATCCTGAGCAAGGTCAGTTCCCACTGAAGTCAACAGGATTTCAAGTCATTCAGAATCTCACCCTTAGTAGAGTGATTTTAAAAAAACAGAGAGAGTATATCCCCCTCCTTACGTATAGAGACATAAAATTAATGTTGAATTAAACACATTACACAATCAGTCTTCCTTCTCACATAGATGTCATCAGTTCAGCTATCAGAAGTAACCACTAAATTTTGTTATAACCCTACAAAAATCCAATACAATCTCTGTAACAGGCTATCTTGTCCTTTGTGCATTTGCCATAATTCCTATCATCTAACCTTGCTGACCCTCCTCCCCCTTAACTGGGATCCCTGCAGATAAAGTAAAGCATGCCAACATCTGTTCCCATTCACACCAATTTTAATTTACAAAAAGAGCTTTGCTATTTTCAGAACAGGCTCCAGAGCACAGTGACAGATTTAGGGCCTTTAACGGGGTTGCATTTCTGGTGTGTCAGCATTTCATACTCACTATGACTCGATTCTCAAGGAATATACCAGGGGGAATCTGAGGGGTTATAACTACTTTAAGGATGTTTTCCTTGTCGCAATTCTATTTATCACTTAGCTAAACAAAGGTTTAATGTCATTTAACGAACCACTATAGGTGCTGCCTTGACCAAAATATTGCGGTCCCAGGAGTATTGATCCAAATGGGATCTCTTTCATTCTATGCAATTTCAGGTGTGTTTAATTCCTTCCTCAAACACACATCTTTCCATTTGTTTGCTAATGGTATTTAAGGGAGGTATTTTCAAAAGCATTCAGTATCACATTGACGTAACTATGCTCCAATCTATGTCTGCCCACATTCACTTTAATGAGAGCAGAGATAGGCCAGTGCTGAGCGCTTTTGAAAATTCCATCCTAAATCTTTCCTGCCGGGCCATACACCAAATGTTGCAATATCTAACCACCATTTACTAAAGTTTGTCTAACTGGAATGCATTTACAGACTCCTCATTGCAAAGCTAAGAAAGTTGGCCATCCTTACCACAATGTAGTAAAGTACAAACACTGTGAATAACATGATAGTTTTATTGTCATACATAATCCAATGCACAAAGTGTCACAGAAATCATTTTGTAGTAGTTCAGAATAAGGTTTTCAGTCTACTTAGAGCTTTTTAAGATATACAGTATGAAGAGCAACTTGGAGAAACAATGCACAAGTTGTGTTGTAATCACATAACAGCTAAGACATGAGCAGCTGAGCAGAAGGAAGATGGGCAATGGAATGCCATATAGTAATCAGCACTGTTGACTAATCAGAATTTGAGACACTAGAAGGTAATAAGGGTATTATAAAGAATGGCTTATTGAAGGAGCAGCTGTTTATGTGTAGCTCACTGTTTAAATGAGTTCCACTAGATTGGCATGGCATGTTTTGGTGAAAATGTTTCATTCCTTGAAAAATGATTATTAGAGCAGGAACAGCAAGCACTGAGTAAATGGCAAGTATTTGAATATCAAGATACCAAATACACTAAGAGAAGCAGTTATCTGGGTGTTTGGAACCCCTAAAAATGGGATAAATTTAGTGGGTCTGTAAGTTACAAAAGAATATTCATTACTTAAGGAAAGCCTAAATGTCATCTTTGTTAGCCTCCACCACTGAGTGTTGTTGCCATGGGCACAGAAGCTGAGGTGGCTATGAAGGGTAATATTCAAGGATCTGAGGGGAGGGGAAACAAGGCAAAGTGTAAATAAGAACATCTACTGGGCCATTTTACAGTATTTAAATTTGCACCACCAGCCAAAAAACACAATAAATAAAATCTACTTAATTTACAAAATAAATCAATTTTAATATCCCTAGACACAAACATATCACAACAAAAAATATTGCTATGAGCTAAACTAGGAAAATCTAATTAAATAATGTTAAAACAGCAAAAAATAGAAACAATATTCAAAAGCACAACACTGAAAACAGACAACTCACCATAATTCTCAGACATAATCATCTTGTTCAAATCTATTTGTCATACAGTTGTTCAACAGTTTGGGGGGGTTTGCTTTTTTTTTTCTTTTCAGAAAATTAACTTCTGGTTTTGCTTCCAAAAACATCTATAAACTGTTTGGAGCATGAAAGAAACTGAGTAATACTGCTGGAAATTTATCATAATACAGTATTTAAAATATTCTACTTTGGACAGCAAGAGCTTGGTAATATTTAAAAGCAGTCAGCAAGCAGTGGAAACTCTGATATCTTTTGTAACAGTTCACATGTCAAACTGGCAAAGTGCCCACCGTGTACAGCAGAAAAATCTATTTAATGTCTGCCCCACAAGGCGACATGAGGCTTGATTGGCAGAAAGCAGAGAGTGGCTTTTGATCATGTGTCCTAACAAGCAGTTCCAGCTCCTGTCTCTTCGGCTGAACGGCTCCACATTACCTATTCAAACAGAAGTGACAGGCCACTGCACTACTCTTTGGCTCTAGTCTCACGCAGTGGGAGCTATGCTGAAGACAGAGCCACTGATTAAATATATCACTTTTTCAAGACAAGCAGGTTGTCTGAATCAAAGCTGGACAGAATAGACTCAACATTATTAAGAGAGGATATAAAACTGGAGTTGAGTGATGTTAGGCCAGTTTGTACAGCCTCAGGGATTCACAGACTGACAAGGGGAATAAGAAACAGCAGAACTCATACAGCAGGGTCAGAAATTAGCTGTGACACCTTGGCCATTTTCCCATCACTTCAGGGCCACTGTGCTTCAAATCCTATAGTCTCTTTTTGGCTTTTTAAAAAAATTATTTAGTAGAAAAATACACAAAAAAAGCCTGGACTATTATAGGTTACAAATTTCAGTCTTAATAGAACTAAAATCCTGCAGCCATTCCGCATTATAATACAGTGCTTTCCAGTTACCTGGTTTCTTTCTGAGTTCGTGATATACTCTTAAACTGAATTAAAACAATGTTTTCAGACTGTTTTACTACTGGTATAACACTGGCTAAATTTGCTAATAAAGATTAACAGGGAGATAGAAAAGTGAGGAAATTATTAAATAGAAATGTTTATTAAACTGTCTTTTTTTGTTCACTAACAATACATTTAATTTGATGTCTGAAGTTGCATGTCTTACAGTAATTTGGTCTATGATTTGGTATTTAGGCAATGCAATGCAGTAGACAAGATAACCTTATCAAGACATTATACCATAGGAACAAGAGATATGATAAACATGCAGAAACAAATGTTCCAAGTGAATTATTAATTAACTGACTAATTAAAGATATATCAAAACCATTTAATAAAGCTGCAACAAACAAATTTACATAGACAAAAACAAAAACAGTTCATAAAGGAAACTTAGAATCTAACATAAAGAAAGCTTATTATAATAGGTAACACATTCAGGTACTAGGTCTTTAACATTCCTTCTGTGCAATTCAAAATCCTCTATAAAATATTAAAACAATGGTGCAAATGTATGCAAACTGTGGTAGAATTATTCCTGGGGTAACGAAGTTAATAGAGTCACTCCATGAATGAATTTGGCCCAGTGCCTCTGGTTTTCACTAGCAAGCTCTTCTGATGCTTTATCAAACCTCTGCCCTTTGTGTTAGTTTTTGTTTCACTGTAAATATTTAATGGCAACCTGCTTGTTACATATTTAAGATAGGAGAGGAAGTGTTAATACCTGTACTAGGATCCAGACACATTTTAAGTATCAGACTGGCAGATAAATTCAAAGACACATTTAAAGAGCAAAATTCTGCTTTCATTGGTACCCTCAACAAATACAACATAATCGTAAATGACACAGAATTTGGCCTTCAACTTTGTGGGAAATTAATAGGAATTTGTACCAAAGAGATCACATATATGGATGGGCTACTGAGTTTTCAGTTACATTTTGCCACTTCCAGGACTACACCTTGTAGCATTCAAAAATACTAGACTATGAAAATGTCAACTTGCTTGTATCGTTTTCAGACGGATAAAGTACAAAACAGTGTACAAGTTCACTGAAGCTATAAGTGATGTAAAGATGATGCCCACAGCTCAGAGTGTGATACAAGTCAAATCAAATCAGCTGAGAATCACATGAAAAAAGCAGGTGATTGAAGAATTTAAGCTGATAACAATGCATTATAACTGCATTTCAAAATACAGCAAATAGTTATGTAAAAGCTGCCTTACTCTTTTCACTCCAAAGCATTAATAATAAATACAACAATAAAAAAGAAGAAAGCAAATAATTGTTTATATATAGGGCACCATGCCCAGAAACTTCTTGGTACTTAACCAAATATAACTAAAAATACACTCTGATTAATAAAAGACAACAGTTATTTAATAAATTCCAGAACGTTATGCTGCAGAACAGGACATTTTGGCATGGCTTTGCATGATTGGCTGTCTGTGCTGAAGAGCAGACCAAGACTGGAATAGCATGGCTGTTGTTGGTCAGGACTGAGGTATGTTAGCAGAACTGTCTGGGGATGTTTATGCAATATTTGCCTACACTAGTGCATCAACCACAACTATTATGCTCTCCTTTTCATGAATCTCTCTTAACTACTGCTCTGTGACTGCTCTGCTATGTTATTAAAGAAAAAGGGAGGATTCTGACATGCATGTCTATTAACTCATTTCATTTTGGTTATGTCTTGGAGTTCAGTATGCCAATGAGCACATAACGAAGGAAGCTGTCTAACTGGACACAAAAATTAAAAGGATTCATCACAACATGTATAGGTGGCATAGAAAAATTTAGCCCAGAAAACTGGATTATGTTTTGTTTCTGATTCCTACTTTGTGTTCACTAGTAATACAATATCCACTGGGACGTGAGAAGACAGAGGTTGGGCCAGAACTTGAATTACAGATCTAAGAGGAGCTCATGTAGGGTTTGATCCTGCTCCTCCGGAAGTCACTAACAAGGCTCCAATTGACTTCAGTAGAACTGGATCAGGGCCAGAATGCAGTGTGAAGGGCTGTAAAATCAACAGATGGACAAACCGAATCCACGTGCATAAGGACATAACCTTGTTAAAGTAAAAGGCTTTCTTATTGCAGGGCTGAATTTGGCTGATATACTCTGAAGAAGAAAAATACTGTTAACAAGCTGTGATCTAAATTTTATTAAACTAAACGAAATTGTTCCTTGTTAGAGAGAGAAATTCAAAACCACATTTCCTCTCGCCCATAAGAAGACAATCTATGAGAGTACATATTTTTAACCTGACATCCTTCATGTTGTAACACTCAGGAGGAGAAACAATCTCCAAAAAATATTTAACTAGCATTAAAAATATCTTCTAAATAAAAATACCTAAAAAGAATTAACTGATTTCATCCAGTGCTTAATGGCTTTTAATAGTAAACAAAAGTAACACTGATGTTGAATAGATATGGTTTCCTTAACGTAAAATTTGTTTGGGGTTAATTAGCACAGCTGAGGATTAATCTTAATAATTTTATGTTGCTTACACTGGAGGTGGTTTTCCACAAGCCTGCCAGCCAACATCGCTCATGGAGGAAGTGGCATCTTGTATTTTCAGACTAAACCACAGAGGTGAGAGCAGATGCTCCCCCTGCAAGCTGAGATGGGCAGCCTGATTGTGTAGCTGCCTCCTTCAGCCAGGCGGCAAATACCTCTGTATTTCGCGTAGCAACATTATAAAGTTGTCAACATTATTTTTAAGTAATGATAAGGTATCTAAACCAAATACTGTATAGGAAAATAAGGAATATATCAGCCTTTTAAAGGTACACAACACTGAGCATTTTTACTGTCGTTTCTTTAAGAAAAGCAAATCTAATTAGTTGTGTCTCTAAAGTGCACGCCTAGCATTTTTATTATGTATTATAACATTTTGCTCAGAGGTGACATTTTTATTCTGATGAGCACTGTCTGGAGAGCTCTCAATAAATAATACATTTACAATTTTCAGTAAATAAGCAGTGGACACAAATCGTTATCCTTACTTACAGCTGCCCCGCTGTAATAGTGCTTTTACGAGTAAGGTGACTATTCAGTCTAATGCAATACTCTCAGTGCTGGAAAGATATTTTCATTCATTACCACAGTCACAAGCACTTAAAGCACTTTTAGGCCCTGTTACAAAACAGCAGGAATGCCAGAGCAAATCGGACTAACTAAAACTAAAGTTCGTCATGAAAGAAACCAGAGGTTGTTCACCTAAAAAACTTGAAAATTCACTTGCATAAAGGTTGATGTACATGGTGCTGAAGCCATCAAAAGAACATAAATATTTTCTTTAGAGATTTTTATATTAAAGCTGATAATTGTAAAAAAGACGGGTTTCAATTTGGCCCGTAATATTAATTTGCTAAATCAAAACCTGACTACAGCATGTACTTCAGTTCCTATCTTAAAATATTTTCTGATCATAATATTGTTATAGCTTCACAGTACACTAGAAACTGCAGTGAAGTTTGAATTTAGTTATCTGCTGCCGAGTCCACACAACTGAAGCAGCTTCGAATGTTTTTATAGCTGTTACCTCAATCATGTTCTTAGCCAGGGAGCCTGATTTTCTTTCATTTGTATCCATTTACACTGGATTTGCTCTTATGATTCTTCTAAGGGAAGAGCAGGCTGTTTAGACAGCTCCTTGCATTTTCTTATTTGCTCTTACGGTGCTTATAATGTAACTAATAGGTCTTTGATTCAAATATTGCATAGGTAGGTAGGTCACAGAATACATGATTCCTAAAAAGCATCAGAAATGTAGGGGAGTGTACTGCAACAAACAGATGAAATAGTATTTGATAGAAAAGCTGAGACATTTTATCATGTAGTCAAAAATGTAAAATTCTCTCTTTCTACTGGTGGGGCCTGAGGGAAAGAGGTTTAATGAAGTTGCAGGCAAAGACAGAAGGTGGAAACTAGAGGCACAGGGATGGAGAAGAAGATTCAAGGAGGCTAAGAGAGGAAGTATCACTGGGGAGGAGCTGGTTGGATATACTCAGGAGGTGATGACATTTAGAGGATCCAGGTTCAGGTCAGTTTAATCCATTCCTGCCTACGAGGCAGTCTATAGCTGGAGCTCAGAGAAACTAACTGAAGAAAGACAGCAATGTTGGGAGTCCTAATAAAAAGAAAACAGAAAACTAATTCCTGATTCAAAAAGCAGAGAACCCAACCAGAGGAGAAGCCATTCTAGATCTACTTCTAATAAGGAACCAATTGAGATAACTGGGTGCTTTCTGCTAGTGTCCCTCAATTATTTGAATTCAGCCTACTAAGAAATGGTTTCATAGGACATAATGTCCCTTTCTTTAAAGGTATGGCTAATAACATTTAAAATCCACAAGTATGAAACAAGGCTGGAGCCCCCCATAACTACTATAATTAAGATACAGAACAACAAGCTACAATTTCTTCATAAAGGAAGAAAAAGCAGTGAAAATGAGTGACTAAAGTGACTGTGAGAGACCACACAAAGATTTGAGGGTAAAAAAGAACCTCAAAGGGGAATGGACAGATGCAGAGAAAAACACAGGGGACTAGAGACAGTCAATCAGCATATAGCAAAGAGGTAAGCTATGCAAATACAGAATGAAAGGGGGAAGTGTCCTCCATGTCTTTGCCCTACCCTTTGTCTGTCATGTCTATTTAGACAGTGAACTTTATGGCACAGAGACAGTCTAGCACAACAAGGTCCTGTTTTTGATTGGTCCAGAGGCACTACCAGAAAAAAATCATAAATAATAGTAATAAAAAGAGGAACAAGAAAGGCCTCTACAAATCTAACACACCGGGCAAAAAAGGAATGCTAGAAAGAGAAGAGGCTCATTCAATAGAAGAAAGTACAAATCAGCTGTGATTGTATAAAGACTGAGTTACTGAAGTGCTTTATTCCTTTTGAAATAAAGAACTGTTAGTAAATACAGAAAAACCATGACAATACAGCTGTTGATAAAAAGCAGGTAAGAGACTATGTACAAATGTTGACCGAATACATGACCATCTGTGAATTGATGGGAATTTGCTCACAAATTTTTGGGGATGATCCTGCACCATTTTAGACAATGAGAACTTTACCACTGACTTTCATGGGCATAGGATCAGGCCCTCCCTCTATTACCAGCAAGTATTTGTGAAAATTCATGGAGAACAGGGCAGGTAGTATATGACTGATATATAGCAAATTGTTCAGTATATGTGAATTGTACCTAGCACAATGGGGCCCCCCAAGCCTTGGTTGGGGCTTCCAGGAGCTACCACAAAACAATTAATTCCTATCACTTTGGATAATCCTAACTTCAAACTATAGTAAAACTATGAAAAAAACTGTTCAAATATAAAATATATCTGTAACCATCCAGAACCCATGAAGAATATATAATGCATATCTATTTAATAAATGCCAAATATTTTAGGACAGACAAGAATGTGGCCTTATTCAATGGAAACATTGGGGGTGGGAACATGGCAGAGACATAATTGTCCAACTGGAATTAAATCCAGCCATTACTCTTTAGAAAAGTTCAAGGACATATTCAATGCCGACAAGTAGCTAGGAACTCAATTCTTTGTCTCATCCAAAAGATAAAATCTCCTTGAGCACTATGTCCTCTAACACTATGCTGGGATAAGAGTTTAATATTAACTCAGGAAAAAAAGAATAGCATCTACTCACTCACCAGAATTTCCAAAGGGGCGGGGGGGAAATGATGGTTGTCTACAAGTAGCTGTAGACTGTAAAAAATAATTAGGGAGGGAAAATTATCAGGGTAATCATTGGGGGTATAACTAGGAATCATGCAGAGAAAACTAAACAAAAGAGCATTCCAACTAAATATAAGGGACAAATAATTCTAAAAGTGAGCTCTCTAAGGCTATGGGAATATCTCCCAAGAGAAATGATGGAAGTCCTGTTGCTTGAAACTAAACTGAAAGGGCTACTTATGGATATACTGTTGGGATCAATCCTTTAATACCTGTGGGAGGATGAACAAACAGTGTAGAACTGAAACATTTCTTTCATTCAGTATGGTATGGTATGGCATATATACGGTTTTTGCAAGCGGAGTAGATTCATAAACCTATAATTGAAATGTAATGACAATAGCACACTTATAGACCACACTGAATTGTCATATATCTTTGTGTAACTCCCAATGAAATCAATGTGAATTGCGCACATTTCCATGTACTTTGTTCTGTATGCATCTTTAGTCCTATTATCAAATACCTTTTTGTTTTGTTTTGCTTTGCTCTTAGTTATTTTAGTATTAACTCTCGAATTTTTACCCGCAAATGAAGGGTCAAGAAAGAGAGTTGAAAAAACACTGATTATCTACATATATAGTGCTTTAGTAATTTACATATCTATCATATGTCATACATATATACATGTATATTATCTATTAAGGTGTGTTTAATATATATTTAATATACATTTAGACATGTATGCATGGTTAGCTCCATGATACATATATATTTAGGGAGAGTGAGAGCACCTGCATACATGACAGATAGTAGAGATGGATACAGTAATATACCGCTATTTATATAGAGGTATGTAATTCTACCCTGAATGGTAATTAAAAATCTCTGACTTTAGCATGTCCAACTCTGGTCTTCAGTGATGAAACAAGAATGGGAAGCAGTTTATAAAAAACTTGTCCTAGAATTTTGAACTGAGCTTTGCTGAAAAATGATACTGTATACATCACACAGAATCAAGGTCAAAAGTGAAGTAGGACTCAAGGCCCTGAGTAATGAGGGCTTAGCACTTAGCAGAAATGACACATCCAGTTTCCAGCTCAGGAGTGCCAGCTGACTGCCATACTAGCATTCCATACCTATGGAGTTGCACTGGTATCAACTCTGAAGGGAAATCTGCCCTCCAACCTACAGACAAGATGTGTGCTAGTAATTACTACTTTTAGAGGCTTAGGATGAGGTACAACAGAATGTCTGATTGGAACCTTTGCCTCGAAGTAGGCAGACCAAACAATGGAAATATATCACATAAGAGCAGTAATAAGC
Organism: Lepidochelys kempii; assembly: GCF_965140285.1. Taxonomy (NCBI): domain Eukaryota; kingdom Metazoa; phylum Chordata; order Testudines; family Cheloniidae; genus Lepidochelys; species Lepidochelys kempii. Next base: position 32,198,492 of record NC_136385.1, on the reverse strand, counting down.
TATGTTTTGGAAGTGACTTCTCTTATTGGAAGGGTGGGGCGTGTGGAGGGGAATTGGGAAACATATGTTTGACCAGGGTGCCAAACATGTACACCCTTCATCTGAACACTAAAAAGAAAGAATGTTTCTTCTTCACTGGAAGACACTCTTTTTTTTAAAAGAAAATCAACAAAAAGCCCTCCCCAAAACACTGTCCAGTGCATTTTCTTGTATAGAAAATGTAAACAAGTTAGTATATTGAAATTATCCAAAACTCTTAATGTTTGATATGACTCAGTTAAATTAGACATCTGGTCTCATTTCTGACCTCTTATACCGCACAAGAACACATTTCAGCAAGTCTTTATGTACTCAGCTAAGTGACTTGTAAACACTGAATAGAATTTTATTATTTTTATATTTAAATTCTACCACATCTATTTTCTTTCCAAATCATTAAAAATTAAGTCACAGGCTGTTTTAATGTACAATCTGCACAAGGCCTGGGTTGGGAACTCATTATTATTTGAGTTTTGCAGGTGATGGTCTTTTTCCAAATTACATGTAACTCAAGAAACTGACCTAAGATATGTTTAGTCCTGCATGAGGTGCTTATGTTTGTAGTGTGATACACGAGGCATGATACTGGCTGAAGCACTATTATTAAAGAAAGATTAAAACAGCTGTACATTATGCTGAAGCATTCACTCTTTCCTTTGCAGACAGACGGTCCTGGATTACAAGCAGCACTTGACCATTTAAATCACTACAACAACCAAATTTAACCAGCTGGGCCATATTCTCTTAGGCAATGCCTGTTGACTTCCTCGGTCGCAGCTGCTCAAATGAAATTCTGATTAGACAACTTATTTTCAGAAGCCAAAGGCTCTGATTAAATATATTTATTTAGACATGATAAAGTCTTTAAACTCATATCATTTTCTCACAATTACGAGTTGTTGTGGGGTCTAGAAGAACCATATACAGGGATGGCTGACATTTTATATTTGAAAACACACTCCCAACTATGAAGCACTTTGCATTGGAGGTTCATGCTAATCCTAGCCCATATTCCTCTGGTAGACCAGAAATTTTGTGAAGTTAAAGGAAACATGGGGGGTGTTACTGGTCACAGCAGGGGACTGCAAATCTGGAGCTCTGGATTTATATCCAGCTCTACTACCAACTCACTGCATGACCTGGCAATATCCATCTAGGACCTAATCCAATTGATCTGTTGACTTAATGGAAGTAGAACAAGGGCCTATAACCTTCCTATGACTAAGTTTCCTCCACGTAAAACTGTAAAAAAGGACTATTTACCTACATCATTGGAGTGATAAGAGACTTAATTTGTTTGTAAAGTCCTTTGAGAAACACAGAAGAAAAGCCCCACAGAATTAACATAGTAGTATGCGGTAGGAGTTAATACTTCCTCTCCACTAAATTCATTGAGTTATAGTATTATGATGACCCTCATTTACCAAAATTAGCAATTAATAGACAGTAGCCTTTGAATTTTCTGGACTAGGAACAGTGTTGAACTAGGTCATGACTATATCAGGGCTTAGTATGAGGACTTTTCAGCAGCCCTGGCTGTATATCATCTTCAGAAGAACTGTGGACTCTAAACAAGCCTATTTTGATGGTTATTTGCTGAAAGACAAACCTTTTGGGCCCAGCTATACTTAGGCAATTATTTGGTCATTTAAAAGAAAGGGTATGCTACAGGAAAAAATGTGTTTACTAGCCTATGTCTCATTCCTGCAACTGATTCAATACAAACACAGGGTCTGCCCATATATAGTCAACTGCAAAATCACAGCCTTAAAACATTTAATTGAAACTAGTTTTTAAATGTTTATTTTATTCAGCTCAAACAAATGTGAAAAGTTGTGGATCGCCATTTTGCATTACCCATACGTTTTTCAGGTTAACACTGAAGCAGGTCTATTCAGCATTTTGCTATTTCACATGCACAGGTACCCAAATCTGCCACAATTACAATCTATTTCTACCCAATATAAAAACTGACAATATCTGAAATTTTGGAGCATGATACATTGCACAACTGTAAATATTTGCTGAAAATTAATTTTCCATAGTCATTGATTAAAAAATAGTACAAATTGATGCCTAACAATTATTTCTTGCAATAGTCAAGTGACCTTTCTCTGTAAAAGCAGCTGGGCAAAACATGAAAATAATTTAACATGAAGATGTGGTCTGCCACTTTTGTGACAAAATAAAGAGGCATTAAAATGAACAGTGCTTTAGAGTTAGCTGTTCCTCAGAAAGCAAGATATTAGAAATCATGCAAACACTCTTCCTCATGGGAATGTGGAGCATGGAGAACTCTTACATTCAGTAAAAAGTTGTCTTTTTTTTTGTATAAAGTACCTGTTTAGATTAAACCAACTCTAGTATATACTAATAAAGAGTGAGGATAGAAAAGACACCAGAATTAGTAGGAAGAGAAGTTAAAGTGCTTAACCCATCACATTAAAACATTAACTGTAAACTATGCACATTTGGTTTTACACTCCACACAATGTACTTTTGGAAAAGTCTTAGCGGTGGTGTCAATATGATCAACAACAACTTCAAATTCCAGCAGCAAGTATGAGCCAAGAAGCCTTTGATTAGCATGGAGTGCAGAACAACTGTTAACTGACTGTAAAATATGATTTTGCCAAAGTAAAATTTAAAATAGTTTCCTTGTCTAGCCATCAAACTTAAGAGATAATTTTTAAAAGAATGATCTTTACAGCTGAAAACAGACAGATGGTTCTCAAAAATCTGGGACATTCTTTGGAGACGCTTCTCCAGCTTAGGAAATGACACCTTTAGAACACAGTTAACTATGTGCTTGTCATTTAAAAAGGATGCCAAGAAATGTAGAAACCTTCATAAATCTACCTCCCTGCATATTTTCCCATATTGAAATAGGTTGTTTCAGTTTTAATGGATTTCTACTTTGCTACACAGAGCCTGAAGATCTCACCGCATCCCCTTAAAAGCCTGTGAGCCAAATCCTCAACTCCAGGATGTTACAGCCCCCTTATTCCTGAAATACCCACTAATTGATGGGGGAGATGGAAGACTCTGCAAGTGTCCTTCTCTCGCATGTTTTTTCCCCAGATTTTTCATTGCAGGGGACAGGACTTGTCCCACTGCAGAAACATAACGGTGTCTACTTCAGGATCCTCTGACTCCCTGGAAGTTTGTTGTTGTTTTGCCAGAACACTCCCTAAGCAGGAATTCCATGGCAAGGAGGCAGAATAGGAAAAGCCTAAGGACATAGAACTGTGGCTTCTCCACTGGAGTCTAGGTGAAGGGATATTAGGTTATGAGCACCCGCTGCTCTAACCCACCCTCACTCTGACATACATACCAACCACCTCTTCTTTAATACAGATGCTATGCAGGTCTCCCCATGGGCTCAGGGACTGGGAAGATGGTGCCATAGAGGCTGCTGAGGCTTCACTACACATGAAACGTGAAGATCTCTGTGTAGAATCCATCCATGTGCAGATCTAGAAGGATGAACTCACTTCCCCAATTCTATTTAGTCCTTATTCAGTCAAGACTCTCATTTAAGTCACAGAGGATTATTCAGACTAAGAACTGAATATAAGGTGATTCATTGCCTCATGATTTATCCCTATTTTTGTATTTCCTTTTCACATATGCACATATGTTTTATAAAATGCATTTCTTCAGCCACAGATCTGGATCTATAGGTCAGAGCTAGCTCCTCCTTACCCTTAGAACAGTTGCCTACCTTCCTAGATGCAAAAGCTGTTATGAATAAAGTGAAGAAAGATGACAATTACTGAGATAAAATTAAATAACTAATGTTCTTCTGCACTTCTGTTGTTTAAAACAAATATTTTTCTCTTAAAAGGAGAAAAAAATTACTGAAATGTATCCATGAACATGATGAGAGCAGCTAGAAATTCATCATGATTTTTTAAATAAGCTAAGGCATCATTTAAGCTTAAATCTTTGCTTTGACTCATAGGCATCACCTAAAATTCAGAAAGTTTTAGAAAACAAGAGATATCTGTCTAACATGCCTAATGGATCACAAACTGCCATTGCCATAGTAACTGTGAATAACTTTTTCCCAGTTATTGCCAATTATGCACTTCTCTGGCTCTTGATACCCCACACATTCTTTAAGGCATAGAATCTGTCAGAAAAAATATATTACAATAGTCTTAGCCTGCACATACCTTCTTGTTCAGTCCTGGTCATTTCCTCTAGTTTCTTCTGTTTCAATGTGTCCACCACATCGGCAAGGCTTCCTTTGCGGCGTTCTGGAGTTCCAAAATTAACACTGGTCATTAGCTCACTGCGATCGCGACCTCCTTCGTCGGGCTTGTGTGGTGAGGTAGAGGTATTCCGGAAGGAATATAGGGAACATAACTTATTACTCTCTGACTCCTGCAAAGAAACAACATCACATGAAAACACAAACTATTCCACTTGTTTCTGCAATATTTGGATTAGATGACAAGTGAAGGTATATAAATATTACAGTGAGCTGTTTACAACAGTAAATTAGACAACTGTCTCTAAATTCCATGCTAAGGAATGGTCCTATTACCCATGCACCTGCAGGGATCCCCCAGTTCCCCAGGGCAAAATGCAATTTAAGGAAGGTGGTGGTCTTATAGAAGTTTAGTTGCCTCAGTTACAATGTTTGATCATGGGCCCCCCCTCTTACTTAAGCCCTGCCTTGTCCATGAGACTCAGCTTTCACACTTCCCTCTTAAGATACAGAATATTTCCTACTCAAAGAATGACAGATTAATTTTTTTGTGAGAAATGATCTATTGCAATTTGTTTCAATGAATGCTTTAATTCCTCTGGAGTCTTCTCCTGGTTTGCGCAATTTGCATGTTGATCCCTTACATTTAGTATCAATGAAGAAAGCACAAGAGAGATCAAAATTAAAAACATTGGGCCAAATCTTCAGCAGGTGTAAAGCAGCATAGCTCCACAACTTCAAAAGAGGTAAGCCAATTCATAAAAATATAGAGCTGGAAGGAACCTCAAAAGGTCATCTTGTCTAGCCACCCAGGCTGAGGCAGGACCAAGTATACCTAGACCACCCCTGACAAGTGTTTGTATAACCTGTTCTTAATAACCTCGAATGACACATTCCACAATCTCCCTTGGAAGCCTTTTACAGTTCTTAACTATCCTTATAGTTTGAAAGTTTTTCCTAATATCTAACCTACATCTCCCTTGCTGCAGCTTAAGTCCATCACTACTTGTCCTACCTTCACTGGACATGGAGAACAATTGATTACCATTCTCTTTATCACAGCTGTCATAAATATAAAGGGAAGGGTAAACACCTTTAAAATCCCTCCTGGCCAGAGGAAAAACCCTTTCACCTGTAAAGGGTTAAGAAGCTAGGATAACCTCGCTGGCACCTGACCAAAATGACCAATGAGGAGACAAGATACTTTCAAAGCTGGAGTGGGGGAGAAACAAAGGTTCTCTCTGTCTGTGTGATGCTTTTGCCGGGAACAGGAAGGAATGGAGTCTTAGAATTTAGTAAGTAATCTAGCTAGACATGAGTTAGATTTTGTTTTGTTTAAATGGCTGAGAAAATAAGCTGTGCTGAATGGAATGTATATTCCTGTTTTTGTGTCTTTTTGTAACTTAAGGTTTTGCCTAGAGGGATTCTCTCTGTTTTGAATCTAATTGGTGAGGATTTTTATCAAGCCTTCCCCAGGAAAGGGGTGTAGGGTTTGGGGAGGATTTGGGGGGAAAGACATTTCCAAGTGGGCTCTTTCCCGATTATATATTTGTTAGACGCTTGGTGGTGGCAGCAAAATAAAGTCCAAGGACAAAAGGTAAAATAGTTTGTACCTTGGGGAAGTTTTAACCTAAGCTGGTAAAAATAAGCTTAGGGGGTTTTCATGCAGGTCCCCACATCTGTACTCTAGGGTTCAGAGTGGGGAAGGAACCTTGACAACAGCCCTTAACATATTTCAAGACTTATCATGTCACTCCTCACTTTTTTTTTTTTTTGGTCAATTAACCTTTCCTTACAGGTGAGGTTTTCTAAAACTTTTATTATTTGTATTGCTCTCCTCTGGACTCTCTCCAATTTGTCCACATCTTTCTTAAAGTGTGGCACCCAAAAGTGGACAGAGTATTCCAACTGAGATGTCACTGGTACCAAACAGAGCAAGACAATTACCTGCCATGTCTTACATACGACATTCTTGTTATATACCCCAGAATGATATTAGTCTTTTTTGTGATTGCATCTCATTGTTGACTCTTATTTAATTTGTGATTCACTATAATTTCCACAATACTACCACTTAACCAGTCATTCATAATTTTGTATTTGTGCATTTGATTTTTTTTCTTAAGCACAGTACTTTGCACTTGTCATTACTGAATTTCATCTTCTTGATTTCAGACCAATTCTCCAATTTTTCAAGGTCACTTTCAATTCTAACCCGGTCCTTCAAAGTGCTTGCAACTCCACCCATCTTGGTGTCATATGCAAATTTTATAAGCAAACTCTCCACTCCATTAATGAAAATGTTGAATATTACCGCACCCAGGAAAGACCTCTGTGTGACCCCACTAGTTATATCCTCCTAGTTTCACAGTAGCACACTGATAATTACTCCGACTACAAACTTTCAACCAGTTATGAACCCACCTAACAGCAATTTAATCTAGACCACACTTCCCTAGTTTTCTTACGAAAATATCATATGGGACCGTGTCAAAAGCCTTGCTAAAATCAAGACATATCATGTCTACTGCTTCCCCCAATCCACTAGACCGGCAACCCTGTCCCAAGAAGGAAATTAGGTTGGTTTGGCATGACTTGTACTTGACAATTCATGTTGGCTTTAACCTGTTCTTTCCCTATTCTGGCTTGTACTCCCTTCCCCCCGTTGTTAATATAAATTCTGTTAAGCATCTGGTCACAATTAATTTTTATAGTGATGCTTGAAGTAAAATATGCATTAAACATCTCAGCTTTCTTCATGTCAACTGTTCTTAGCTCCCTTTCCACACTAAATAGAGGACCTACACTGTCTTTCATCTTTCTCTTGGGCCTAATGTATTGATAAAACCTTTTCTTATTGCCTTTTATATCCCTTGCTAGGTGTAACTCATTTTCTGCCTTCACCCTTCTGATTTTGTCCTTACATGTTTGTGCTATTGTTTTGTATTCATCCTTTGCAATTCGTTTCCACGGTCTGTATAATTCTTCTTTGATTTTCAGGTCATTACAGAGCTCCTCATGGAACCCTATTGGCCTCTTACTAGTCTTCCTGTTTTTGCTTTGCAATGGGGTAGTTTGCAGCTGTGCCTTTAATATTTTCTCTTTCAGAAACCGTCAGTTCTCCTGAACTCCCTTTTCTCTTAGATTTTCTTCTCATGGGACCTTACCTACCAGTTCTCTGAGTTTGTTAAAAACTACTTTTTTTAGTCCTTATTCTACTGCTTTCCCTCCTTCCTTTCCTTAGAATCATGAAATCTATCTTTTATGATCACTTTCACCCAAATTTCCTTCTATCTTCAGGTTCAAAGGAACAGAGAAAATCAAATGAATACACATAATTACACTGACCATATGATAATGCATACATGGACGCTCATGTATTGCTCCTTCAGTCTTTAGGTCATATCATTTTCTTACCGAACAAAGATTAGAATACTTCTGATATACATATCTGGAAGTAACTTTAACAGACTTAAACAGATAAGAATGAACAAACAAATGAATTTTAAGATAAAAATAGTCATGTATACTGATATGTATGAGTATTGGGATTGTGTACATCAAATGGGGTATTTGCATAACTTAGACAATGAAAATTATATGCTATGTCAGAAATAAATATGGCATCTTTCTTGGCAATGGGAAGAAATCAGTATTTTGCAAAGAAGCTAAAAACTAAGCACCAAAGAGCTCCTGCTAATTTCTTCCTTTTGTTGCTCTCACCATGTTGCCCACCTTTGAATCCCTTAATTGGCTTCTTCTCTTGCTGTATTAAACTCAACTCCTCAGTCTACTGCCCAAGGCCCCCATCTACATCTCTGCTCTCATTTTCTCTTAGTACCATTCACTGAAATGGATATAAGACTGGATTCTCAAATCTCCCTCTTAAAACCTCTGCATCAAAAATTACCCAGGACCTCCACTTCCCCAAATTATTGCTCTGTGTCCTAATTTTGTTGATTTTATCTAGATAATATTGTGAACAGTCTGGGGAAAGGAATATGTCTAGAAACTCTGTAAGTTTCAAGCACTATACTTACAATAAAATAATACTAATAATAGTAATATACTCAAGGCTTCATAGAAAATGTGTTAGTACTATTGAGAACCATTCCCCTAATGCCACTGCAAATGCACACCATTCACAACAATAGTATCCTTACTACCCTTGGAGCTGAGGTAGTACTAAGTAGAATATTTGCTGTGAAGTGTCCCCGGTGAAAAAGAAGTCTGAAGAAAAAAGTGACTAGACAAATTAATAATGGCAGACATAAAACCCTGCTCCAGCCTTAATAGGATTAAGAAGTGGCTGTGCAAAACTGCAGAATGAACAATACAAACAACAAACAAGTAGGGCAAGGTCTACTGACGACCAAGAAGAAATTGGTTAGTCTCTAAGGTGCCACAAGTACTCCTTTTCTTTTTGCGAATACAGACTAACACGGCTGTTACTCTGAAACCAATGTAATATATGTTCATCATGGCATTATTACCATCATCTACAAAGGAGGGAATATTTGATAGCTATTCTGAAAATGCATTCGTTCACTGTTATGGGGTGTGCTCCCCACACTCACCCTGAAAGGGTTAATGTAGGCCAGAGGGACCATTTAACCCTCATACACTGCCACAGACATGGCCCTGGACTGGAACCCAGAGCAGAGGGTGGACCTTGGTTCCCCTATCAGCCACTGAACAAGTGACATAGTTGGGGCAATGATCATGAAGCATATCCGGGACCATTCATCCCAGTCACTGAGGGAGTGACTCAGCCAAGACAGTGGACTTAAACACTGTTTGGGATGCTGTAGAGGAGTTTGATGGAACCTCAGAAGGGGAGGACTATTGTGAGTTGGCCGGAGGGCTAAATCACAAAGACATGGTGCTGCAGGTCCTGAGGAGCAAGAAAGGTCCCACAGAACAACACAGCGAGACAACAGACCCAATCCCCAGAGTGCCAAGGAGGAGCCACCCCTAGTGGTGATTAGTGACATTCACCAACATAGAAAACTAAGCACCATAACAGCAGCAGCAATGGCAGAAGTCATGCCAAGATCAAATTCAAGGAAAGGTGACATTGTGTCTAATTCTCTACCCCTATTTTTCAATCTACTGGATCTGAATGAATTTTTTGCCTGATCCAGTGTTATTCATGACAGGAACAACTATATAACACAGTGTCATACACAACATTTGGAGTTTAGATGGTCATGGTGCCATGTGGTTTGTCGCTTAAAGATGATGATTTTCTTATGCAGAAAAGTTCAGACCTTCGCCAATGGCATTAAAAATGTTACACTTCCTAAAAAAAATTTTTCCAGAAAGCATCTTTTGATGTTTTTTCCATTGAAAAACTTGAGCTCCTAAATTATGTTTCTTTTATAACATCATTTTTGAAAATTAGCCATTTAAAAGGACATTCTTCTAAAGAAGCAAAGAAGAAAAATATGCTTAAGGTTAAACTGAGGATAATAGATGTTTCAGTGTTATTCAATCCTTTGGAAAATAGGCCCTGCTACCTGTCAGTCAAATCCTCTTCACAGCACATTGCCCAAATGACTGAGCCGTGTGCTAGGAAAGACTACAGCAATGTAGGAGGGAGGGGAATTATTGCCCAAAGGTCAATGCTCCATGGCCACTGCTGAAGCACCAGAGCTGCAGTAGGCTTGCAGACATGCTCCATCTGCAAGGACTGGGAATCCAGCTGGTGGATTTGCAAAATTGCAACACCTCTCTTAGTCCCCAAATCCCTTCTGAGCAGCCATCCACACAGTCTCTCTCTACGCAGCACACATATATTGGTTTAGTGCTTAAAATGTACCATCTTCCTGGGGTTTGCTTTTATTGTTAACTTAAACATCAGTATAACAGTAAAAACATAACTGGGTTCAAAAAAGAATTCAACAAACTCACGAACGATAGGTCCATCAATGGCTATTAGCCAAGATTGTCAGGGATGCAACCCTATGTTCCAGTGGTCCCGAGACCTCTGACTGTCACCTGACTGGATGACGGGGAACAGATCACTCAATAAATTGCCCTGTTCTGTTCATTCTTTCTGAAGCATCTGGCACTGGCCACTGTCAGAATATAGAATTCTGGAATAGATGGACCATTAGTCTGACCCTGTATGGCCATTCTTATGTTCTTAACAGCAACAAAAAGCAAAGCATAAGTCTCAGCCTAAACCTACTCCCAGAGCTTGGCTTTTTCCCTGCAGAGCTTCTCAGTCCATCCTAATTCTTTCTGACCCAAAGCCCACTGAAGTCCTTAGGAGTCATTCTGTTGACTTCAATGGGTTTTGCACCAGGCCTTCAGAGAAGGATGCTAACTTTATTTATACCTCTTAGCTGGAGATAATAGACTCATCTAATCTATAGAGTAAGCAGAAATAACAGAGTTCTAGCACCTAACACCCTGCCCCACCTTGATGGCATTCATGGAATGAGTCCAGCACAGATGTTCCCTGGGATGCAAAGGTTGAAGCCTATATATGCTAATGTCTCCATATCCTAACACAACTGAACAGCATGCGGAACCATAATGTTTGCACTTTGCCCACAAACCTACATCCCCACAAAGGGGAAGGGACAGAATTTGCTCCCGTGAAAATGTATATATTTACTGGGTAGAGAAGAAGTGATAACCTGTGAGCATGAAATTGGGTTGGTTCAAGTAATAATTTACAATAAACCACTTTAGGAGAAAATCCTGAGAGGAATAAAAACCTGTGTTCCCGAGACTTGATGGCTCTGGAATCCCCAGAATTGGGATCAACATAAGGACTTCCCCATTCACAGTTCCAAAACTGAACTGGCACTTTAAAGACACCTCCCGCCCCCAAGGATGAATTCCCGAAACTCATTTGCCTCTGAAATTAGCAATTGGAAACAGAATAGCTGAGGAGTCAACAGGAAAACTGCACAAGCTGAAAGGTATTCAAGGGATTAAATGGGCAAATGGAAAGACTGAAGGCCAGTCCAGTGTAAATACCTTATCTAATAATAGCAGAACTATGTCAGAAAAATCTAAATGGCTATGCATTTGGGACAATAATTTCTGAAAGACCCTACTAATAAGAAAGATGTCAAAGTTAAAAAGGAAAAAGCTACAAAAGACATTTTATAGCTATCCCACTAGCATATCCTGTGTATATGCAACTGACTGCATTGCGTGCATTCCAATTAGAAGAACAAGCTGATCTCAAGTAAAGAAATAAACTAGACAGTGGGAGAAACAATGGGCCAAGGAAGGCCTTTCAAAGACATTTTCACTGAGACAATGACCCACCTGTGAGATCTGCTAGTTGAAAGGGAGTTCCTACTAGAGTAATGATTTATTATTTGCTCAGCTAAGGAGCAAGTTCCCAAAGGATTCCCACCTGTTGGATATTTAAAAATTGAGTGTCTTCATTTTTTTCTCCTTAATGTCTCAATCAGTTTTACTTAAAGAGCATAATGAGCCTTTAGTAGAAATTCGGAAGGTAAGTGTGTAGAAGGCCAGTGTTCCTCACCCCATAAGAGGAAAAGGGGAAACTGGTTCCCTTGAAGCTACAGAGAGTTCTGTAGGGGAAGAGATCCTACCCTTTTCTGGCTAGCAAGCTTGATCTTCCTGTGTGGTAAGGAGTGTCTTTATTTCCCCAACATGTGTGCCGAGGAGAGAAAAGAAGGGGTGCCACGCAAGGGGATCTTTTCTTTTTCCATATAGGCTGGAAGAAATGGTGGGGGGAACAAAAAGAAAAATGCTGAGTCAGAATCAACTCAAATATTGCCCACTGGACAGGCCTAGCAGAGCAAGGCAGATCTACAGTGCTGATGAGAATTCCTAGTTCGGTTCAATTTCTGTCAATACTGCTGAGAGTAACTTATGATAGGGGGATGGACAAAAGAATGCGAGAAGCTGGGAATGGGTGATAGGGGATGAATCACTTGATGATTACCTGCTCTATTCATTCCCTCTGAAGCATCTGGCATTGGCCACTGTCAGAAGACAGGATACTGGGCTTGATGGACCTTTGGTCTGACCCAATATGGCTGTTCTTATGTGAGTATCAACTGAAGATATTCAGACATAGTCTGATGACCAAATACAGGCAGTATTCAAGCTGCTCAGCAAACTAGTCAATTGATACCACTGTAAACACTCTCAAATTTTTAAAAAAATGGTTCTTTTACCGTAAATTAGATGTTTATGACTAAGCTGGAAATAGTATCTTTAACTCAGGTCACTTTCTTTGAAAGTTCATTTTCCAAGGTAAAACACTAACTGATTTCAGTGAATAAGGATTTCAAGGTTGGGTAAAAAGACAAAATAGTGGAAAAAATGCTAAATAGCAAACTTGCAGTCTATGCAAAAATGGTGGATTTTATTTAGAGTGCACTTTAGCAACCAAATATTATGAAAATCTGGCAGAATGAGCCTACATTATTAACTACTGCATTAATATTAATTCAATTCCAAATCAAGAAATAGGAAAACAATATTAAAATCTTCATAAACCCACAATAGTAAAATATTATTTCCTCTGGCTGAGAATCATATTTCCCTTCTAATGGGAAGAGAGAGTTGAGAAAAATCCACAGATGTAAAATGGTAAATGCGATGCAAACTAGTCCTGGTAAAAGTATCATTTACTACAAATAATATAGCAAAATCCACTTTTTCTTCTCACTTTAACCTAAGCTGAGATCTGGTAGAGAATGCTCACTAGGCTTTTAATAAAATCCTCCCACTCACACATTATTACTAGTTAATAATAAAGGAATTATACATGCTTATATCAGACTATAGAAGAAGTGCAGAATTTTTCTGATCCTGAATCACAGCCTGTTCATTATCTAAAAATCACCCAAAAAAAGGTGACATTTCAGGACAAACTCTTAATAATATAATCAATAAAATTGGCAGATGGCTTATGATAAAGAGGTGCATGATAAATTGTAATACCCTAAGCAAGACTTTGTATTTTTAAACAGTTTTTCCCTGGGTGGTGGTGGGGGTTTGTTTGTTTGTTTTTTGGGTTTGTTTTTTTTTCAGTTTTGTGTATGTTTTTAAATTATCAATTGCAGGATTGACTGTACTTGAAATTCTATTGTCAAGCAACCTAGAAAGACAGAGATCCAGTCTTAACCACTGAAATTCAACTACTTATGGCCCAGTGGGGACAAGCCATTGATCTGTGCTTAAAAATGCTGGGTTTTAATAGACAAAGTAGATGCTGAGCCTTGATCCTGCTCCCTCTGTTGTCAGTGACAAAAGTCCCACTGCCTGCTATACACCTCTTATTTTTGCCTGGTTGGAAAAGGCATATCTGCTGTAGCCTGTGCTCAGGGAGCAATAACTTGGTCCATGAAATTTTCATGGAAATTTTTCACTTTAGTTGAAATTTCCAAGGTTTTTATTTGTAAAAATGAAAACATTTTTCGGGAACGTTTTTGTTTTTCAAAAACCAAATGGTTTTTGGTATCAGTTTTTCATTAAAAGATTGAAAACATTTTGTGAGAAAAATAAAAAAAAAATGAAATATTTTCAAAATTTCCAGCAAAAAATAACGGGTATTTTACCAGCTCTACTATGACATAGTAAGTCCAATCATAGTAGAAAATATTTAAAATATATATTTGTTATATAAAATATTAATTTCCTTGCCAGCCCATGGACACATGCAAATAAGGACAGAAAATGGCCCCAAAATGTCTTAAATGAGATAAACAATGCAACCCAGCCTGGGCAAAGCACCCTTATACTAGATAAAATACCCATCCATGGTCATAGAACCTGAATCCCTAAACTGACATTGATGAACTCCAGGAAAATAAAATAATTTTACAAAAGAAACTATCAGTTCATGAATGCTACGATGCTACTATGCGTTGAACAATCAAGGAAAGGGTGGTTGGTACACAAAATCAAACCTTCAGTAAGCCCATATACTGCTGCCCTAATGCACAGAAAGATTGATGAGGAAGCACCATTTGTGTTCTTGGTACAGCATAATACAGCTTTCTTATGTGAATCCTTGGCCCTTGTTATACCTGGCAGTATCCTTCATTAGCTAATCACAGGGCATCATGGAGAAATACGTGGCACTTTTACGGGTCTTCCCAGACTGGGAAGGATAAACAGTGATTGGCCTCTCCGGTGGGTCTTTTTGGAGCTCCCGTGAGTGGCCCAGGCAAGAGCAGTTCTGCCACAGGCAGAAATAATGTCGGAACAGTTTCTATCTATAATCCCAGCCTGAAAAAGAATGAAAACTATTCCTGGCAAGTATGTGTTATGTACTCCATAATAGTTCTTTTAAAACCCTTACATTAGGATAATATGTATAAAAGTTTGGCACGCATTTTACACTGAGGATCTGAGGCATATATGGTAAAAATCTCCACAAAACTTATTTGAAATTAGTACATTTCAAATTTAAATAGTTAACTCTAAAAATAAAAATTAAATTAAATAAATAAAAGCAATTAGATCAATATCTTAGAGCAATCATTTGCTACATTTCATATTTTAAAATCACTGTCGTTCCAAGTTACGTGCCGTAAGTAGAAAAAATCTTAAGCCCTACGACATATTTTATTTTTTTTGTGAAAAGATGGGTTTAATAAGAATTTAATAACTACAATTTTCTCAGTACTGAAAAAAAAATTCATTTTTTATGTGCCAGATTCTAGCACACTTACTTTTGTTAAGTTGTCTGTTATTCTGTTAGTAGTCCCATTGGTTTCAACGGGACTACCTCATGAATAAAGTACTAGTCCACATCTGGCCCACCATCCCCGACCTCAGTGTCTAAAGACAGTTTTACAAAGCAACTAAAGTGACATTTCTGAAGCTCTTTCATTTCTAAAACAGAATACATACACATGAAATGACAGTTCCATCTCTGAAACACTGTAGGGCAGAACACAAAGAGGAGAATGGTTTCAGAGTAACAGCCGTGTTAGTCTGTATTCACAAAAAGAAAAGGAGTACTTGTGGCACCTTAAAGACTAACCAATTTATTTGAGCATAAGCTTTCGTGAGCTACAGCTCACTTCATCAGATGCAGTGAGCTGTATCTCAGGAAAGCTTACGCTCAAATAAATTGGTTAGTCTTTAAGGTGCCACAAGTACTCCTTTTCTTTTTTTAAAGAAGAGAATGTAATTGACACCATGCAACATACAGCATGTTTATATCTTAGCTTTAACTTTTTTTAAAAAGATCCTCCTCTTATGCTCACTTATTTTCATAAACACTAATGGGTGTACTCAGCCTTCCATACAAACACATCTCCCATTAATACTAACAGAACCCTACATTCCTATTTTAAACATTAGGAAGGAAAAATAGACGCCACATCCTGGACTTTGCAGCCTCACAGTGAAATGGATCCTGCAAACTCAGGATGAAATATTCCAGCTTCCTCTGCTGAAGGCCCAAACTCCACACTGGAATTATTGTGATTCTGCCCTGTTGTTGAGGTCGAAACCAAAGGGTTACATCTTGGGACTCTGCAGCCTGGTGCACCCCACAGAACCAGACTACATGGTAGTTCTCTATTAGGGACTATGGTGAAGGCTGTGGGTGGGCCAGCAGTTTGGTGATGTGCATGTGTCACAAACCCTAAGCAGGAAAAATGCAGAAGTCTGTGGTCACTGATAGAGGACCGCCCCCAACCTTTATTCTAGTTCTTGTATTTTGTAACGGGCACATATATTTTACCCTCTATAACAGGAGTGGCCATACTTATTTACCCTCCGAGCGCATACAATAATCTTCAGAAGTTTGAGAGCCACAAGACACGCACAACCTGCCCCACAGGACGGTGCCTGCCAAGGCACAGGGCTTCTTCCCCAATGCCCCTCCGTGGGGATAAAGTCCTTAGACTCACCCCTCCCTGTAGGGCAAAAGCCCCAGTCCCACCACCCCAACATAGAGCAGAAGCCCCCAGTCCCACCACCCCAACACAGAGCAGAAGCCCAGTCCTACCACCCCGATGTAGGACAGAAGCACTGAGCTTCTCCCCACCCAGTCTGGTAGGTGGAGAATGAAGGGCGCATGAGGAGCTCCACAAACAGCACTTTAACTGTAAGAAAGCCACATTCAGCTCCCGAGCCACAGTTTGGCCACGCCTGCCCTATACAGATGAGAGAAGAAGCGATATTGTGGACAGAAACAATAAGCAGAAGACTCCAGAAAATTAGGGAAAAGTGTTAGTTTATAATGTAAGAGTTTAACTTTAATTACAAATTTTCAAACTTTGATTGTAGGCTGCTGACTGTCAATCCTATCTTGTTCAAAAGCCAATGAGAAAACACAAACTGTTTCCACGGGAGTTCAACAAAAGCACTAGGATGAATGGCCAGAAAAAGTGGAAAACAAACATTAGTAACATAAAATGTGTTTGTTGCAGTCCTTTATTTCCATGTGGCTGAGGCTTTTCTGCTCTAAAGGGATATTTATCAGTCTGTGCATTGAATGGGACACATGTAAACACCCCAGGAAAGTTGGATATCCACAGTGGTTTTTATTCCAAGTACTAGCAGCATGCTGGTACTCTGAGCCAGATAGGAGTTAACATATAATGAAAACAAATGTTAACAAAATAATTTCCAATCACTATATTAAAGGTTTCCCATTTTAAGGGCTCTAATGAAACAGAATTAAGAGAAATGAAATGTCTACATGATCATTTCTAATTTCCATCTGATTATAAAAAAAAGTTTTATTAGAAAAGATTTGTAATTTATATTTAAGGCTTGAGAATGACTTGCCAGAAGCTATTGAGGGAACATCATTTGTAAAGCTTAGACAATTTATGCAAAGTGAGAAGAGAAAATGGTAACAAGTGGGCTAAAATCTGAAGCCTTTTACTCAGCATTTACTCAAGTAAAACACCCATTACTCACTCAGATCTACCTGATTAAGGACTGAACACAAATTGAGAACTTGGGTTTAGCCTTTTACCAATTTCTAAAAAGTCAATAATATAAAATAAAATAAAATTTACTGTGTATCCTACTCTAAGACAAAAAATAATGGGCTAAAGTAATGAAAAAGAAATTTAGTTTAGATAAAAGGTGTAAAATTGTATTGGATAAGACTCAGTCTAGTGAGTTAAATATGGCACAATGAATGGAACCATTCAAAGCAATATTAGATATGTATGTGGAAGGAAGAATACAGGGTCTTTCCTGCTTGATGTAAAATTTAATTGGCTAACCAGAGCAGTCCCTTCCAACTAAAGATAAGCAAAACTGGAGAAAACCAAAACCTCCATGTAATATGAAGGAGCAAAAGCAGAGAGATAAAAATTACCAGTTTGACAGGCATTCTGCTCACATCCCAAAACAGAGAGAGGTTTCAATATAGTCAAATACAGTGAACGATCATTGATGTGGGGCAATAAACCCATCATCAGATGCCATGTTTTCATGCATAAGGGTTGGGTGCTTGATCTTCTGAATCCAATATTATCATCTGATTGGATTTTAGGTTTGGCAATACAGAACCAACACCGTTCAGCCATGTTGTGCCCTGGCCTTAAACTTCAGTTAAATCTGCCCTTAATAAGAAAACGTTAATGGAGGGAAATGCTACTCATTATTAGATAAGGCATGTTGTGGAGTATATTACTTTATCACAAGTATACAGCCATCCACTAGTATCTGTTTAATTATACTGTACTCTTGTTGGTTTAAAATGTTTATTTATACTCTGTGTGGCACTGAGAAGTGGAATGCCATGTATGAGCAGTGTACTCTAATGAAATATCTATAGAGTGAGACAGAGTTCAATCATTGTCTGATTTGAAATTGAGGAGGCTTTAAGATCAGTCTGAATACTTTTTGGTGTATACAGACAGACACTTAAATACTTGCACTCTATGTAATTTGAAGCAGCCAAGCAAAACAAAGGTTGTGTGGTTTGGGAATACTAGATTACCTGGTATACACTGAACCTGCTCACAACAGGCTTTTTTACTGGTCCAATTTAATGTTAACCGTACTGTACATTTCAGAATAAAAACATATTTTAGCAATATTAAATACACATACAGGCCCCTCTTTGTACACTGTGACATGTCACACGCTACATGCTTTGTGTGTGTCTTTTAGCGTTTGCAGTGGAACGTGTGCAGAAAGCTAGCCTGATGCATAAAATACTTGCATTTCTTTAAGGTAAACACGGCTGAAACATTTGGGAGATTGAAATAAAAACAAGACCTTTATGAGACATAAAGGTATCACATAAAACTGTAGTGAATTAGAAGAACACTGGCTGAATCCGAGAACAGATAATCCTTATAAACATGCAGGAATGTTGTAAACTGTATGTGAACGATCTTAGGTTCATATGATACAGTACCTTAGGAGACTCATATTACATTGACTGCTGTCTAAGCCCCAGTCAGAGGATTTTCATGGCCTCAAAGATTAAAATAAATACATGTATCTTTCCTGCCTCCATGAAGACATTTTATGTACACAGTTTTATTATACTGAACAAAGATACCAAAGACTGATTTTTCTTGAGCTGTCAAAGTACAAAAGAAATGCAAAAAGTCCTTGCACAGATGTAGTACAGTGCTGAATTTTATCTTTTGGCAGGTGCTCAATATGCAGCCCACATAATCACATGTTAATGACTGGAGTGTGTTAATCAGCATGCATACCTGATTCCTTCTTGCCCAAGGAAAAAAAATAAAACAATTTATAGCATGTTAATGCTTCTACTTTTGAAAAATACATTGTAAATATACAGAACTGGGGGGAGAGGGAGGATTTTTCAAACACTGCTTTATAAAGAGATGAAATGGTCAAATAAAGGATCTATAGATTTGAACTGACCAACACAAAAACAAGGAGTCCTCTCTGAGGTATTCAGGTGGTGATTAATTCAGTTTTAACAATTTTCTTCCAAGAACATAGGGGAAATAGTTAAAGTAACGCCTAAGTTTTAAAAATGTTATACAGCATCAAGAATAAAAATAATACAATAACTAGTGTACCAAAATAGTAATTATCTGATTCCCCACTAAACAAAGTTAATCACCTATTTCATTATCCTTACAAAACACGTTATTGAGGGAATAATTTTGTTCTGTTACTTTTAATTTAAAAGCTAAACAATATTCTACTCATGATTCTAATATAACCAAGGCCCGAATCCTATAAAGATTTGGACATGTGCTTAACTTTATGTACACAAGTAGTTCTGCTGAAGTCAAGTTAAGCACATGCCTAATTGTTTGCAGATCACAGACCAACATACAAAAAAAAAAAGTGATTCAGAGCCTCAGTTAGCTTCTAAAAAAAAACCCCACTATATACCTTTTTTGCATTATAGTTGCCCAAACAGATGAATAATAATAATAATAGAAATAGAATGAAGCATGTAATTTGCCTTTTAGCACTTGTTACTTTCAACCAAGACTTTGCATCTGTGTAATCGCGTGTAAAGTGTTTATCTATCTAGACATTTATTCCATACTCATCACCTGGCACCCTACAAAGAATATTACCATTGTGGATTTGCAGTTGACACTCATATAGATGTGCACATGCAAATAACAGTTTACCTGAACAATTCAGCTGGTGAGAACTCCTGCAGACACAGAACTGGAGGTAACTGTTAGAATTTTGGGCACTTAAATTTGGTTCATTTTATACCTGCATCTAGATACCAAGTCAATTAAAAATGTGGATTTTTAAAATAAATTATAACTTTAACTTTGAGAATTTGAAGCCATGAACTGATGTAACAACACAATACCAAACAACCATGACAAAGCTTAATAAGTCTGAAAATTATTGAATTATCTCTTCTGAAAAACCAGAGCTGATGTACATTCCTTTTAAAGTTAAAAACTGCTTTTATACCAAGGGAAGTCTAGTATCATTTGTCTCTGGTTATCAGCAATGAGGCATTAAGGCCTACATAGTTCCACCAATTTCTGTTATCTTTCTGACATTAATAGTTTTTCTGAGGCTATAGAAAGTTAAACTGGATAATTGTTGGCTTAAAAAACTATTTAAAAGATAACAAATACAATATCAGGTCTATTCTCTTTTGTGTGCAACTTTCCCATCAACATTGATGAGAGCCATGTGCACAGACACAGCAAGAATTGCAGACCTATGAGCTTGCTTAACATGAAATCTGCAACAGATATATAATCTTGATATTATTACCATGCAAAATATATGGCAGTTCTCTCAGTTGACATATAATTCAATGAAATCAACACCAATTCCAAATGCACTGGCCGCTACTTGATTTTATAAAGTGTAGGGGATAACGTAGCACCCCATGGACGTAATAAGCTTGTAGTGCCATAATGTGTTTGCCTTCCCATGTGCAAAGTGCCTGTATCCCAGCTAACACTATCCTTTGGACCATATTCTGTGCTGCGGCAGGAGGCACAGCACAGACAATGTAGCTGAGGAGAGCACAGGGGAAAAGAGGGCTTTAAGCAACTTCGCAGCTCTCAGATTCTGCCTGCTCCAGAGGCCAATATAGCCCACTGCATAAAACACAGTAGCCCCAGTAGCTGGTCTCCCCATGACTGCATATGGGCTACCCACACATCTTAGCACAGCTGTAGTGCAAAATGCTATGGCACTCCCCACCCCCCCACCCCCACCCCGCTCCTGGCACATCTTGTCTCAGTCCCTCCCCTGCCATGCCTCTACAGCAGGTGCTGCAAGGAGTGGGGAGAGAGGTGCCCCTGTGAAGGGGGAATTCTCCCCAGGGCCACTACTGCTCCTATACAGACCCTATAACCACTAGAGTTTCATATAGGCATCAGAATCTGGCCCTTTGTTCTCCTCCCACATGTATTTAGCAGAGAAGATCCTGCAACATGAAGTCAGACTCCAGATTTAATTTAGTTAAAGGTGTGTGAATTTAGAATCCCACTGCAGGCCCATCTCTAGTAGTTAGAATCATGAGAACATACCATACAATTTGTCATAAGTGTATCAGACCATTTGTTTATCTAGTCTTGTGGCCTGTCACTGACACTGCCTATACCTGATACTTCAGATTAAGGATAAAAGCCTCATAACTGACCTGGGTAAATTGCTCAAGGCTCTATATGAGAGTGGGTGTACAGGAGAGGGAAGTGTTTCCTGGCCCCTGCAGTGAATGAAGTGTGAATCATGATTACCATTTTTTTAAACATGGCTAACTACCAGTACAAATATTATTGGTCATAAAATTATCCAGCTACTTTTTAAATCTAGCTACAATATTTTACACTATGGTCTTACTCTCACTCCTCTCCATCCTCTATCACCAACTGTTCCTAATCAGTTTCCACAAGGAAATCATTTTTTGAATGCAATTTACAAGATTTATTTGTCCTGCTTGCTAATCCCTCCCACATGGGAGAACGCAGTGTGACTTCTGTACCTTCAAGCCCACACAATTTTTGTAATTTTTCGCCATTCCCTAAGTTTTAGGGGGTTTTGGGTTGTTGTTTTTTTTTTCCCAGAAAGGGAGAATTTAGCCCTTCACCTAGGAACAATGTTTTTTACTAGCAGATTTATCAACCGAAATAAATATCCACACCTCCAGCAATTTTTATTTTAAGTTAAAATTAGAAATACAGTGATAACGTCTCCAGCTCTGCAATGGAACACTGCAGGACCAAATCCTTCTATAGTTTTATTCCCCGCCCCCACTCTGTAAAATCAAATTGGTGGGTGATATGATACTTGTAGTGTAAGTCATTACAGGTCTGACGTTACAGTTGTTACACATTGCTGAATCTGTCAAATGAAAAGGGAGCACAAAGGGAATCTCCAAATGCAGCTGCTATTTTTCATTTGTTAAATCCTTTTATTACACCATATAAGTACACAGCTGGGAAATACTATAGAGTGGGAGTTAAAACAAAATATTTTGGCTTCCAGACATTCAGAATACACAAAGGACTCAGTGGAAAGCAATGCCTGATATCAAAAGGGAGTGAAAGTTTGAAAACATTTCTAGCCAGCATGGTTTTTTGTTTTTTTTTAATGATAATGCACAATGTTGTTTAAAAGGTATCTTATGTTACAGAAAGTGTTGCATTCAATAAGTACTGGAAACAAATTATTTGATATTTTCTTAGACAAATTTTCATATTGCAATATCTATCTTCATCAAAGAGCCATATAACCCTCATCTCTGCACAGGGCTGCATAGTGTATACTGCATATACCAAAATTCCCACTGGTCTTTGAGAGTCCTGAGAGTACAAAGAAGGTAAGATTGCGCACTTAATTAGATAACACACTAAAAGCCAAATTCTTCCTTTATATATATGGATGCAATACCCATTGAATTTACCACCACTATGTTTTTTCAGAGTAAGAGGGTGTAAGCAGGAGCCTTTCCCAACCTGCTTTACAACACAGTCAACACTCTGAATTAAAAAACTGATGGTCTTTCATGGAGTTCGGTTTTATTAACAAAGAAATTAGAAGCATGCAGCTCAAGCAATTTCCCCAGGTTTAGCAGCTCCTACAGTTCCTAACTGCTTAGCCCATCCCCATCCTTTCTCCAGAGCACCACTCAATCCTTATATAAGGAGCTGGAGTAAGCAGCCACTTGTATCGGTGAGTTATTAGAACTCTCTTAACCTTTTCCCAGCAAGATCAGCAACTGCTAGCAAGTTGGGGTGTTTCAAACAAACAGAGACAATTAACAGGAGTAAATGAGATTTGCACATAAGGATCAATGGCAGAATTTAGCTCTTAGTCAAAAATATTAAATTAGTCATTCTGAGTGACAGCCTCACATTGTAACAATTATTGTAAAAAACTGAAGATTTTTCACAACTTCTATGTTACAATCATCAAAGTAATGATGTCTCAGGTTCCACAGTAGATCAGCTGGGGCATCATTGTTGTGTTTGTTTTAAATTCAACTGACCTGATCTAAAGCCTTAGAACTTCAATTTTCACTTCTGGCCAAACCACTTAAGTTATACCTAGTCTTTCTTAGGCAAAAGTTCCCACTGATTCAGCTGAGCTGTGCTTGAATAAAGACTGCTGGATTTGACCCAAGGGAATTGTGGGACCAAATAATGATTTTCAGGAACTTTATCAAACGGAATGATGTAGTATTTTCGGAAACAAGGGAGGAAAACCAGAATGCTAAGTCACTCAAGCAAAGTTCATGCACCTGTTTCTGAAACATGATAGGCAGGAGAGTGACTTGTGGCTGTTCAGTCTCCTCAGAGGTACAGCAAATGTTGGCATGAAAGCGTATCATTCCAAAAGAGAGAAAATGGAAATTACATTTTGCCATTATAAATGTAAAGTCGTTTTAAATTATTGTACACGCGCTGGATGTTTGATCACATTCTGTGAGGCTCTAACATTTTGACTGAAGTACTAATATATTTCTCCACACAGAGTCTGAGTATATTGCCTGTGCCCTGGGAGATTCCAGGAAGGTTGAGAATTCCTTCCTCCCAGACGACAGAGTCACTCCATGATTGCTACTGTTGCCCTCAGGCTGCAACTCCCATTGCGCACGTGCCCCACTCTGGAATGGGCGGGAATGGCTCATAAGACCATAAGAATGGCCATACCGGGTTACACCATCTAGCCCAGCATCCTGTTTTCCGACAGTGGCCAATGCCAGGTGCCCCAGAGGGAATGAACAGAACAGGTCATCATCAAGTGATCCATCCCCGTCACCCATTCACAGCTTCCAGGAATGATTCTGCTCAGCACAGGCAAATATACAGGTAAGAAGTTCATTGAATCCCCATGCGCATTCAGTTTTTGGCAGCTCTGTTGAGACTCCCAGTTAGTTTCAATCATAATGGTGTTTTTGTCACATGGATGTCTGTCCAATGGGATAGACAACTCCATACTCATTTTTTCTTCAACATACCTGGTCAACCTAGCTGTGTCTCAGTTTCCCTATCTATAAAATGGAACAAACTGAGAATTACTGTGATATGTTATTTATTGAATGTCTTGAGCACATATGCAATTAAAATGAGGCTGTATTCCAATATCTAGGATTTTTCTATAACAGCCATTACCTGGATAATTATGTATAGCTATATGTGCTCCAGGACCATTCTAGTCTATCTTTACAAACAACAGAAAATATCACTCATAATTTCAATTGAAATCAAGGGGACTTTTGTCTGTTTAGCAACTGAAGCATCAGACTCTTGGAGACTTTTTAAACTCTGATCTTGCAATGAGTTATGCACAGACTCAATTTGTGACTTATTGATTAGACAGCATTTCCTGCTCTATTTATATACTCTGAGTCATCCCAATTAATTTAATAAGTGTTATTATAAGTGTTACTACAGAAATACTTAGCATATATTTAGTGCCTTCATTCCCAGGATCAAATATATGAATGGTTTAAGTCTCCCAACATCTGTATAGGATAAATCACTATCATTATGTTTCTAACCTATGAAATAAATGTATTATTATTGATGCGTTTTTAAATGTATTATGGTGATGGTACTATTTAGTTTTCAAACTTAATGAAAAAAATAATTCTTAATGAAAATATCTGATTTTATAGATCTGACAAACTCACAAGAGCAAAGAAAAGGCAGGCATTTCACTTTAGCTTATTTGTATGAATTTACTGCTTGTGAAAGGTGCTGGTTTAAAAACGAGAGTTCTCCATCCACAGAACAGATGCAGTCAGAAGCAAATATCCATCCACACACCTTGATTCTGCTCAGCACAGGCAAATATACAGGTAAGAAGTTCATTGAATCTCCATGCGCATTCAGTTTTTGGCAGCTCTGTTGAGACTCCCAGTTAGTTTCATCATAATGGTGTTTTTGTCACATAGATGTCTGTCCAATGGGATAGACCACTCCAAACTCATCTCATATAAACCACTGAACAAATATCAGGCAGTGATAACTTTCAGTCACTGCTAACCTTGTTTGTATTTGAACTGGTGTTCTAGAACACGAAAGGCTTGATATGCAGTTAATCTCTTAAACTATTTGCCCTTCACAGAAGGCTACCATTTCCAATAAACATACTGAGTTGTGGTATCAGCCCAGATGTTAGCCTCTGTGTTCCAGTGCCAGACTATGAATGTTCTCGCTTTGCTCGGTTTCAGAGAGAAAATTAATATTACATTTATTATTTGAAGTTGAATATGCACTGTAGACAAGGGAAGGCCCTTCTTTAGAAACGTATTAAAGTTTCTTTCTGCCTTCAACATCTCCTGCAGCCCAATTAGATGACGGACAGTTATGAGCTACACTCTTCTTACTGAAATTAATGCACAAATATATGAGCTAAAGAGGTTATGACATAAATCAGGGGATGACTGGAAACATGATAAATAGATGCATTTCCCTCCTCAAGGTGAAATCATCATATGATCTCACTCATATAGACCTGTATACCTAACAGGATTGTACAATTATAATTTATAATTATTCCATATTGATGTTGATCGATTAATAAGCCTGGCATCTTACTAATTAGAAATCTATGAAGGGTCGCATAGAATAGACCCTTCAAAATGAGAGATGAGGAATCTTCTGAGATACGAAATTCAAAAAGCTGCATATAAATGGAAAACTTACCATTCTATGCTGGGCTGAGATAACACTGTCCCAGTCGGCGTCTTGTTGGATGGTGGTGACCAGAGTTGGTAGCTCCTCCGAGTGAGGTTTGTTGTGCATTAGGGTGTGTAGGGGCAGATGGGAGGCCACATGATGATCATTGTTGCCCTCTTCCTTGTCTCGTGATGCTAAATCCTGGGTCATTGCTTCCTCTCCATCAGCTGCACAGGCAAATGGAGAGGTGGCCTGCTTGGAAGACATTCTTCTGTAGAACAACAAAAGAGGGTAGGACATAAGATTTTACTATTGAGTACATAGATGAAGCTACAGATCAAAACATGAAAATTGGAGGCAGACCCTTATATACGAGTAGTCCTTTCTCATTTAGGTAATCCCACTGTAGTCAATAGGACTACCCAAAGGACTAAGGGTTGGGAGGATCTAGATCCTTGGCCATTTAACAGGTTCTTCAGAAGCTCAGAGCATTTCAGTTATGTGATAAAGGGGTCTTCAGTGGCTCCAAATGAAACATGGTATTGACTTATCCTGTGTCATCCCATTTATTTAGACTTGTAAAATGGTATAATTTTCTCCAGACTTAAGAGAATGATGACTTTTCTGGACATGTATATTCTGTTAATTGTGTCTCTGGGCCCAGTCCGCTAAACTTTTACTCCCATGAACAGTCCTACTGCCTTCAGTTGACTTCAATGGGATTACTTGCGTAAATAAGGAGTACTCCTATGAATGAGGGTTTGCATGATTGGATCCTTTGCTTACTTTGTCCCTTACATGTGGAATTTGTTTTCCTCACAGATGAGACTTTCTAAGTCATTAGCCAAGCTGTTCCAAAGAAAGACTATGATTTGTTTGTTTAAAGCTTTACCGTCTCTAAACCGGTTTTAAATTGCATCCAGTTTTACCTTTTGGAAAGGGTTCTGAGATATTCACTTGAAGAGTGCTATAAAACTGTAAGTGGCTTATTGAACGAATGACTGATAATGTATGATTAATTTGAAGCAATCTTCTGCAGTTTGACTTAAGTGCCTGAAATAATTATATTTCCATCTTTATTAGACATTGAATACAAGATACAAAGCATTTGAAAGAATTCTGTTAAATTCTAGTGTCAAGTTGTAATAAATAAGTATATTTATTTAAAAGGTCATTTCCTAATAATAGCTTCTTAATGCCATTCTATATGCAAACACAGCTGTGTCACAGTTTATGTTACTTAAATTAAAATATAAATTATTCCAATTCAAATTTTTTAAACACTTTTTAAAAATGTCTAGTGAAAATAACCACAACTGTCAAAGCAGACATCTAAAATATATTAGATTTTTTTACAGTTTTTAGTAATTTTACAATATCTGTAATACTGAAATTGCTTTGGAACTAAGGAATAAGATCTCCACCTTAATTGCTCTTTAGCAATAATTGATTTCATACCATTTCTTTAAAAATGCACAAATCAGTTAACATAGGAAACCACATGAGCATTTTTCAAATTAGCAAATCATTAACTCGCTAGTACTGTTTCTACAGACAAATAAATACTGATTAAAGGGTCTGGAAATCTGAGACTAACAGTTAAATTTACAAATGTGTCACATGCTTTCATGAATATTACAGTGAAGGAAATATCAAGTGGGAAGAAAAATAATTAAGTTAATTCCAATTTAAACAGTAGTTTTTATGTAGCAGCCCATGTTTCACATAGGATTTAACAGCTAATGCTAAATTTCTCACAATTAATGAGGGGGCTCAGATTTAGTATTCTACAGTGAAAAAAATTAATATAGGAACAGCTAATCTAATTATGCACAGTTCTAAATAAAAGTATTACAAGCTTTTGAAGTGCTTTGATACATATTAAAGTGCTGATACCTATTTAGAATAACCATTCTATAAATAATGATAATCCTGCCTCAACTTGATACTAGTGGTAGGGGCGGGGATAAAAATTTGCATTTCCTTTAAGAGTACTAAAGTTGTCAATGAGTAGTATTGAGTGAATATAACACTCATACTCCAGTAAAGAATACATATTTATGGTGCACATAACAGGCGGAAAGTTCAGAAACTATTATTGTTACAGGTATTTGAAGAGGCTCTGGTTCATACTTACTATGACCTAAGATAATCAAAAGATTAAGATATATTGAGAGATTATTTCTATATTTCTGATTACAATCATCATATTAATTTACTCATTCACATGACAACATAATACATTTACTATGGTTTTATACAATTTATAAACTGTGCATTTAAAAGTGAAAGTCACAATTTGCATTTAAAAGTGAAACTCACAAACTGCATTGACTTCACCTCCTTAACAAACACCATTCCTGTTATAAATTGAACTGGCTTCCTCCAATAGCAATAGCTATGGTTGTTTTTTCAGTATAAATTAATCATGACACAAAACCAGAAATGAAAATGTCTCTTAAGAATAATTTCGAGTACAAATTGCACCAATGAATAATAGTGCACAATCTTAATTAAACACAACTGTGCAGCTGTGAAAATAGGCTAAATCTGTCCAAAGCTATGAGTTGGCTTTAAAGGCTGGTTTGTTAGGGAGTGTTTTCTTAAGGAAGGCTGGGCCCCTAGCCTTAATCAGCCAATAAATTATTTCCTGCAATTACATTAAATAGAAAATTATCTTCAAATTGGGAATGTTAATTGAAAATCAAAATTCAGAGTGAAGTTTAGAAATTACATGCTGAATATAATTAGTCTAGAAAGGCTTCACCTCTGTTTCATAAATAGGCTTTTGGTAATTCCTCAAGTGACCATTCAGTAAAGCTACCTACTTGTAATATAGTACAGTAGAAAAATCTTTTTTTTTCTGTTATATATATATTATATATATATATATATAATTATATATAAAATATGAATTATATAAATATATATATATTTCTCTCATATTTTACATATATACACCCACACAAATATATTATTATAGTTAATTTAAGTTAATTATTTATAAAAAGGGTGAGAATGTGCCATCTCTAAAATATACTAACACAGATACTGTCCTACATACCTATAGCTATCAACCCCTCCCTGCAAGTTTCAGTTACCTTTTTCTGTACTATATTAAATGGGAATACTCTGGTGTAAGGGCCAATTCCTGCCAGCCCTATCCATGAGAATCTCCTGTTTACCTCAGTAGGAGTTCTGCACATGGAAAACTGTGAGATCAGGCTCTAACCAATGGCTGAATTTAACCCATAATTTCCAAGGAGTATGATCAAATACTCCCACTGAAATAGCCCATCAGATTAATCCTTAGTTTTTGTCCCATCGATCCACAAAACAGGTTGTAATGCTAAAATAATTTTTTGAAAAATATCATGGGTAGCTCATTTTTAAATATTAATAATTTTTCAATTTTAAACTTAAAATATTCAAAACTAACTTACCATAGTCCTACAATTTCAGTAATAAAAATAAATTAGACATATAAAAGGTGCCTCAATGTTGCTAATTTCCATTTTACCTTATTTTATTTTTGCTCTGTTATAAATTAAAATCAGTCAAATGATTTTTTTAAATTTCTGTTAAAAAAAAAGTCTCCTTCGTTATAACCCCTGAAAACAGGGGTTTATAATGGAAGTGCTGACACAACCCTAACTAAAGCAGCGCAAATGGTGCCGCTATAATACACAAAATCAAGTTCTATTATTCTAAACTATCCTCGCTCGTGGGGTTTTTCTTTACTGTGCTCCTAGTCAAACTGCTGAAGCATGAAAAATTTAAATGCAATCAAGTGGGTCCAATTCTACTTTACTAGAACAAGTGTCTACAGTGGTACAATCTTAAACAAGATGCAACAGATTTGTTTGGTGCTTTTCTTCTTTATTTTTTTTAACTGTTTATTTATAATATTGTGCAGTGGAGATAAAATAAGAGGAAATTACACTCACATGATATCAGTGTATCGACTACACAGCACACATTATAATCAGAGAGAAAAAAATACATTCTCACACTGGTTAAATTGACTGGTTAGCACAACTATCAGCAAGGCAAACAATATACCTATGGGATTTGAGACAGATGGGTATGAATCCAGAATCATTTATCTGAAGTCCATTCCCCTATTCAGCTTTCCTAATTTGGGTTAAACAAACAGGTTCGGGTTTTACAAAACCAAAACAAGACACATCTCACTTTCAAAATGAGATGGACAAAAATGGAACCATTTAGCCAAACCTCAGTGAAGTTGTGGAAATGGGAAGGGTTCGTAAATTGGGACCCCAATTTCAACTAGCCTTGGTTTCCATGTTGTAAAGCCAAAATCCCAAGCGTGGGTCTGCGCCGCTCCCATATTTAATGTCAAAATGTATACGCCTTAATTTTTACCTTTAGAAGGATGTGCCTGTCCTCTAATGGAGCCTGGCAGACAGTCATTCTATAAAAACATCACAGATTTCCTTTTTCCTAAAGGTAATACTTGTCACCCTTTCCCAAAACTACAAAAGATTATAGAAACTTTTCATCTAAGGCTTTTCTATGGCCTGAAGTTCTTCAAATGATTTAAAGCTGCTTCCTTTGAATAACTAGGTGGCATGCCTAACACCAAAGACATGTAATGTCTAAAACCGTCCATCCATTACTCACAGAAGGACCAACTGATGAAATGCTCCGGTGGAAATCAGGGATCAATCTGGGGTCCTAGCCAGGAGATATTTAAACCCAAATTACACAGCATTAACTCGCAGACAACAATAATGTAAGCACCTAGTCACAATTTAAGAATACCTAAACTATCGTATAACAATGAGCTATATGACAAGGGACACTTGTGGCTGACCATAGATTGCAACGGAATCTAAAGACTGTTTTGCCCCTCCCTATCAAAGCCTTCATAAAGCTAAATCTATAATCCCAAAAGTATAGAGGCAGGGTTTTGACAATGCCGTGCCTCCTCTCCTTAAAGGTGACCATCCTTATTTCCTCCCCCAAAGCCCCAGTTTATCAAAGCACTTAACCACACGTTTAACTTTAAGCATCCAAGTAGTCCAACTGACTTCAAACTGGACGGCTCACTTACTTACGGTTAAGCACATGCTTAAGTGCTTTCATGAATCAAGACCCAAATGAATTATAAAAGAAACATTTTTCAGAAGTCCTCAAAAAAAAAAAAACCTTTAAATGAAAAGAAGCATTTTTCCTTCTAACTTTTCACAAGAACTTAGTGTTCAAGATAGATGCTACTCAGATAAGCCTGGAGATGAAATCCTGTCTCTCTCTCTCTCTCTCCCCACACAGAACCAGGGCAGCAGAAATGGAAGTTTCTCCCATCTTTGTCAAATCTTACCCAAAGGGCCCTCTGCTACAGATCCACACCCACAACCGTAAGCAAGTGATTGTGCCGCCGCCTGGTTGTTTGCCCTCCTGTTCCCCCTCCTCATGGCAGACTCCAGCACTCTATGGCGGTAAGCCCTACATGGAACTTGAGAGTCCAATCTTGAGTCCTTAGGCCTCCTCCTAAACTCAAGGCCTGCATCCATGAATCATGCCTTACCAACTGACCACTCCTTACATCTGTGTAATCCCACCAATACCAACTATAGGTCTGATGCTAAACTGGGGTAAACTGACAGAGCTCCACTGAAGTTACTGGAGTTGCAACGATTATTCCAGCTGAGGTACTGGCTCAGAATATTGTAAACACACAGGGAAATTATCACTATTTGCCTTTGCTGTGGAAGGATCCCAATTTCAAGTTATGGGCGCATTCAAATATGACTTAATTTAAAGAAAAATGAAAATGCTGTGCCAATAGCCCAATCATTTTGCAGCTCTGCTCCCGTAAAACAAAGTTATGAAGACATAACTCAGCAACATAATTCATTGTTTATCTAATGTTGTAATCCGTCTGTCATGTAAGAATAAACAGTTATTTCCTAAAATTATAAAGTCCCACATCTGATTGCAAAGAGCATTAGAAACAGGAATGAGCAGTTACTAAAATATTCACTACTCCTGAAGCCCCACACTCCTACGTGTCCCTACATACAAAACCTACATGGAGTTAGACTGATGACACATCAGCATTTTGAGAATGAGAAGAGAGTGTGGGCTGTGCATAGGACTGAAAGCTAGTAACTCCTGAATTCTACCCCAGCTCTGCCATTGAAGTCCAGTGTGGCCTTGGGCAAATCAATTAATCAGTCTCTCAGTTTTCCCAATCCTTACCTCATGGGGGGTCATGAGGATCAGCTAGATAATGTTTGTAAAGCACCCTGAAGATTATCAGTGTTAAGCTGATTCATGAGAAAGATCATTCCAGGAACTGCATTGGGAATAAGAGAGGGAAAAAGGAATAGATTCAAGGAATGGCAGTGAACATTAATTGCAGTGCCCAAGACTCCAGCTAAGATAAACATCAAGCTAAGTCATATAAGTGCAGCCTCCACAATACACACGTTCAGGTATACCCACCTTTCTATTTACAAACCAGACAAATTACTCTTGTTACTAGAAATAGCCTGAATCACAACATTTGATTCCATATCCACTTTCCCAAAGCTCAGAAGCAATAAGATCTGGTCCCAGCTCTAATTCATTCTCTCAAATGTATAATATAATATCTGCACAGTTTATTGAATGATGCAAAAGTATTTTCTTAAAAAGACTGCCATTCACCTTTTGTCATTGTGGATAATTATACTGACAGTGCAGTCATGTACATTCCCTGGGGGTTAGACTAGATGACCCCTGTGGACCCTTCTAAACCTACGATTCTTCGTAAAATATTAGAGTTAAAAAATGATTCTGTCTCTTTATCGGACTGTCAAAACCATTAAAATGAACTAAACAAAAAACACCATACAACCCCTGCAGACTTTATGATGAAAATCCTATGCAAGCTATTTTTGACAGGTGAGATGTTCCTTTTTCTTTATTCAGTATCAATATTTTTCACTGAGAATATGCAGCCACACTCACACAGAATGCAGTGAAGGGCAGTGGAATACAGGATAATGACTTAGTACCCGAGAGGTGTTCTTCTCAAGTCACAAAAGTTAATATTTTCTACAGTTTATTTTTAGCTGACAATATTGCTGTCACTTTATTTATACAGCTTAAGACTGTTCTTTGGACTGGAGCTCATATGCCCTGGAATGCTTTGACTCATGAATTGTTTCTCCTGATAATGTTACATCACGTAACCACCTCTGTTTAATTGGTTAGTATTAGCTTCTCTGTGGTGACTGAGGACTTTAAAGTCCTATGACTGTGACATGTGTCTCTGGATATCCAATTTCCTACTGTTGCAAAAAAAAAAAAATCTGACTTCAAGCAATCTTTACCAACGACTTTCCAACTTGTGAACAATAGTGAGTGTACCAGGAACTTATCCATCATAACTTGTTAGAATTTGTTTCTTTAGGCAGCAAGTAATAGAACTTACAGTGTAAATAAAAAGTATCCCATTAAGAATAAGATTAAAAAACAATGGTTGCTATAAATAAGCATAAAGTCACAGGTTTTTATGGAAAAGAATGCTTAATTGTTTAGCTAAAAGATTGCATAAATGGTTTTGATAAAAATGCCTAAAAATACTTACAGGAATTTATTTCAACATATTTAGACTTTGAGTCAACAATTCACATAAAAAACAGAAATAGCTTTTTACCCTAATAAAGTTAATAAAGTTCTTGTTTTAATAACGTGAAATCTGCAACTCAATACTTTAATCTGTAATGCAGAAGATCCTAACAGGTTGTTAATTAAATCCTTCTGATACTTTACAGGGTATATGCTATATTGGTAACATACAGGATACATGTTATATTGGTATAAATACAATGTCTTTATATATTTTCCTCCTACAGATCAATTTTCAGTAGTTGCCTAGGACACCACAAAATATAGTAAAGTGAAAACTTAGTCACAGGGTTGCAAAAACAAAAGTTGATGTTCCATGACTCAGTGCCACTCAACACAGAATTGAGTGATACACATTATCTACAATCTGATTCCCCCCCCCCGATATTTTTGATGCTCATTTTTAAGCTAAATACAGCATTTCTGTAATTCATCTTCTTTTCAGATAATGAAATGAAGTCTCAATTTCAGGCTCATCAGTCAGTTTGCACTAAATCACCTAATTATTACCTCCGTATACCATGAAACAATGTTTCTGCAGTTCAGTAACAGATTATCTTCTTAATGAAAACCTTACAGTACAAGACTAAAAAACATTTCTAGCAGGCAAAGTATTTCTGATTCAGTAAAGGTTATGCAAGCATCAAAGCAGTTGAATACAGGTGCCAAACCACATTGCCAGGAGCTCTTAGTACTGTGAGGTAGTGTTACCTGACAGCTTGGTGAATATAAAATTACTTGTTTCTCCAACTGAAGACAATCAAATTGTCACCTTCCATTGTAATAATGCACAACTAGACATCAGCAAAGTGCAAACATAATTACCAGGAAGAAAACAAAACAAACAAAAACAAAAATATTAAATCTAAATTTCTTTAAAGGGTAAACTCAAAAGGCTTCCACAAAAAGGGAGCTCATTTTAATACCAAATATTATGGTGCAACCCTGCTATTATTTAGCAATAAGATTTATAGGTCTTGAATTAAGTGAAAATGAAAAACAGAAGAAGGATGAATATATAAAAAGCATAAATACTGGTAAGAACCATCCCAGTGTCTCACATATGCACATATAAAAGATTACACTAGTGCACTGGTGTGCCTCCACGGATAAGTGTGCATCTACTGCATTACTGTTAGTATAAACTTCTATATTCAGGGGTTTCTCTCTAACTCATAAAAAATAACTCCAGACTGGAACCTGGCATGCATTGATTCAAACGACAAGCAAATTGTTTTTAGAACTAAAGAACAACTTTCAGTTTCAACTTGAAATTCCACAGATCTTTAATCTACAATGTGTTTAAGTGACTTTTAACATTTTAAGAATTTAAGGGCAGGGTTTTGAAATGGTAAGGTTAGTTCATATGAACTAACATTTTCAACAAAAATGTCTTGAGGGTGTTCAGTATCTGGACTGTCTCTCCAGCAGTGATATCTGCATTTTGACAAGAGACATCATCATGAACGGTTCCATAGTGATCTGTGAAATCAAAGACTGAGTTTTACAGATACTGTAGCTATGAACATCCTATGCCACACAAAATAGAGCCTTTTTAGGATTTACACATTATAAAGTTTCTTATCATTTTGATTTATTCATAAAATGTGAAATACCTATTGATATGATACACTACAATCTAGCGTGTAAGTCCATCTTTTTTAAAGACACAAGCAACCTCGTGTTTTCAGCAATGCTAGGGGAGTCACAAAAACTAAAACAAAACCAAAGAAATGCAAAGCTAACACTGCATCTTCAGCAATAGGTTTTGTCTAGTTGCAAGAATGGAGGAGAGAACACAAAGAGCTCCTTTTCTCACCTTGCACTCCTGCACAGGGGCCAGACAAAGCCTAGCTCTTGTTCACAGAGAAGACGCAAACACTGCTCCAGAGTAGCACAGAAATTGGTGTTAGCCTCCTGAAAGGGGGTGGAGAGAAGGGCAAGGCCATGGTCCTGCCCCATATGCATCAGCAAGCAGAGCTGCCCCCACGTCCTGCACCCAGTCACAGGCCCAAAGTCTCTAGGAAGATCGCTACACCCTTTTCCCTCCCAACAATATTACAAGCACATTGTCTTAAAGAGAAAATGTAGCCCCTAATTTGAACCACTGAGCCTAAGACTTAGATTGTACATATCATACAACATGGAAAGCTCCTCCTCTTCACTGTGTGGGTGCATGTCCCTCCACAGTTAAGAGGTTCACCTGCACATGTGAGCACTGTAGTGGAGATCTGATAATACAGCATTACTTTCAAAGGGCAGTGCAGCACCCTAAGGAGTATTCATAGAGCTCTAGAGGAAGATGTGGGGACTGCAAGTCCACTACATTCTTAAAGTCACAGCACTTTACACATAAATTCATGAATGAGCATTTTACCCTTCAGTAAGCAACATGAAATGAGTCTAAACTGTCAGACTTAGATTTGATTTTTGTGACTTTGATGAGTTTGTGTTTTCGTTACAACTCTTATTTTACTAAAGCAGGCTCATGCGTGTAACAAGATAGCGTTATGCACAGTGTTTCCTTGTTTTGAACTGGTGCCTACACAGCACAATACCCTACA
This sequence comes from Lepidochelys kempii, assembly GCF_965140285.1. NCBI lineage: Eukaryota > Metazoa > Chordata > Testudines > Cheloniidae > Lepidochelys > Lepidochelys kempii. The sequence goes on along the minus strand of NC_136385.1, from coordinate 32,162,490 downwards.
TGCATAGAGAACTGTTAATCTTGCAGGATCTGAAAATGTATTTACAGAGCATGTACAGGAATCACTTAATTCACCAGTGAACAGCAACTACTATTAGGGCAAAAAGAACAGGAGGACTTGTGGCACCTTAGAGACTAACCAATTTATTTGAGCATAAGCTTTCGTGAGCTACAGCTCACTAAGGTGCCACAAGTCCTCCTTTTCTTTTTGCGAATACAGACTAACACGGCTGCTACTCTGAAACCTACTATTAGGGTAGAAGGCCTCAACAGTGCTTTAGGTGCGAGTTATGAAGAACTATGTCCTGCTGAAACTTCAGGGTGAGTTTTAAGCAGGCAAAACGTAACTGCTTGATTGGCATTTTGGCCTGGAAGAATACTGGGACAAATCCCTCTAACACTTACATAGAAAAATACGCAGTGCATTCTTCAATGATCACAAATGGACAGGGTCCCCGATGCATGTGGACAATAAAAAAAAAACAGTTTCTAATTATATTTTAGGTGAACAGATGAAAGCAACAGTTGAATAAGTTTGAATAGTTTAAAAGCTTCCATAAAACATTAAATAACTAACTAACTGTGTTCTCCATAAATTAAATGGACCAGCTGCCATTAAAAAGGCATGAACAATTTGAAGTTCAATTTACTGAAGGTTTCCTCATTTTTAGACTGGATTTTAGGTATTTTTTCTTCTATCCTGACATAGGATTCACTGATGAAAGCTTTATCATAGTTTTAACTGCCCTTTACATCTAAAAATATATTTTTCATGGAATATACAGCAAACCAAAGATACAATTTCTAACACTTTAAATAAACATTTAGTACAACTAAGAAAACAAATAATTAAGTCTTTGTTTTTAATAATTTTAATTTATTTTTAAACTAGCTCCCCAATGTAAACATTAATGTAGTTTTAAAAGAATTTTATTGGAACGTTTGGGTTAGGCATTGGAAAACATCACAGAATGTTAATGTTAGCTTCCTGTAGACTCATAGGTAGAACCTACATTATTCAGTCATTCAATTTAGTGAGATCAGCTAGAGTACAGCTTCTGTATAGGCACACTAATGCTGTTGCATCAACTGCAAAGGAAGCTATAGTACTTTCCCATACTTAAGGTTCAATCCTGCAAATTGCCAAACACCTCCTGTGAAGGACTGAGAACCCTAAATTTCCACGGACTTCAATAGGAGTTGAAGGCACACAGCACCCTGCAGGATTGATCGGTAATTGCTAGAAGTGCAAAAGCAATCCTAAGGGGAAATGTGAATAATGACAAAATTATCAGTTGTTCCCCAACCCCAAAGTGCTCAAGGTTCCATTACAATATTTTAAAAAATACATTGAAATAAACATCACTAAGCATAGGGATGTGTTAGAACAAAAAGGAAACCCAAATCCGGACAACTCCAGCACCAGAGCACCAAATAGAAGTTGTCTTTAATGATTTGAAGTGCAGTAGTTGTCTTCGGTGACAGTTTAAGGGAAATATATATAACAATACATTTCCACTAATTCAAATTATTTTTTAAAATAACTCTTACCGTTACCATTTCAAATTCAGTTAATTTTTATACAACTGACTGCAGCTTAAGCACTGAAATGTTCTCTGTAGTGCCTGATGTGGTGCATAACAGCTGAAATAAATAGCTCTCTATTGTGGTTTTCATCTCTGACCTGATTTTTCCTATGTTTTTAGGATACACCATATGATCTGTATTTGAAAATGAAGAATCCTAGTTTTCTCAACACTGTCAATTTTTGCTCAAGGCTATATGTTGTAACAGTTTCCCGCTTGTGTATATTGGTAATAATTTATCATAGTCAGGCGAACAATATATAATACATGCTGCTGATTACTTCTAAAGACAAAATCTAATGGTTTCATTTACTCCTGCACATTTGTTGTGAACTATGTCATCAATTTAAAAGTAAGGCATTTTCAGTATAAAACATGGGATTTTACTGATTTTGATAGCAGTGTTCTCATCTACACCAAAATTCATGAATGAGACACTCATTCTCCAGGGGTCTTTAGGATAAAAAAGAGCCCTGCACTTATTTAAGGTATTGTGACATTCTGATAAAGAGTTGTGACAAGTTGACATTATGGACCAAATCATCAGCTGGTATAAATCAAGGTCACTGTATTGAAGTCAATAGACCCAGCTGAAGATTTACACCAGCTGAGGATCTGGCCTTTTGTCTTTACACTGCGTACAGAACATAATATTGGGCCATGATGTAATACAACATTGCCAGGCATTGAATAAAAATCATCAGGTGAAGATGCAAATGTTACACCATCATGATGGATCACATAGTATTATGATAAATTTTTCCCCACAGGGCAAAGATAAATATGAGACAACCTGAGGGGATGATGTAGAATCTGCATTCAGAATGGTAGAAGACTATTGTATTCTCAATATCCTTTCAAACCATTCTGCTTTAATTTGTTCAAAATAATATCAGGCATAAACTCTCAGAATAAGCATTTTCAAAAATAGTGACAGCAACTCCTTTGATTAGTATAAGTGGCAACATTAAACAATCATTTTGAGGGGAATCTACAACCTGCTGTAAATTCAAATATGATTTTATTTTTAATTTAAAAGCTGAATTTTCCCTGCTATTCTTTAGTGAAATGGGGGAGGGGATACAGCAGCTCCCATCAGGGAGGGTCATGTGGGACATCAAAATATGCCAGCCTCCAGCACAGCATCCACAATTACTGAGCTACTAATAATGGGCTCCCAACTTATGGACTCTGTGGAATTCTCTCCAGGCAGACCAAGTTCCATATGGGGAAGTATGTGAAGACTGTAGAAGCTGGGGAGGAGATGGCAAGATGGGGAGGGATGCACATCCTTCTTCCTCCAACCCCATATAGATTAGGCAATCAAGATTCAGCCTTTATTATTTTTTCTGCTGAGCCACCCTCTCCCCTCAGAGTCTTGGGAGCTGCTGCAGCCAAAGGAAGGCCATGGTAGTGGCCAGGGCTGAAGCAGAGGCACAGGGCCTCCTTATGGATGGTCTGACCTCGCAGGGAAGTGCCAGATTTGAGGGTGAGCCCTGCTGCCTTTTCTGCAGAAGTGGGCAAATCCTGATGCAGAGGGATCTGGGCCAGTAACTTGCAGCTTATATAATAGCTTTGTCTCCCAGGGATCCCAAAGTGCCCAAAGTACTTTACAAACACTAACTGGTTAAATCTTTCAGCTCTCCTTGGAGGTAGATATTTATTATCCCCCATTTTAAAGATGGGGAAACAGAGGCACGGTGACAGTTAATTGACCGAAGAAAACACAGGACATCAATAGAAGAGATGGCCTGTTCGAATCATTATAAACTCTCCTCAAAAGGCATACCTTGCAGCAAATGATGAATCTCAAAACACCTTATAATACTGTATAACTGAACAAGCACTTTTACATTAGGAAACAAACCAAATTTTCCATACAATGATTTATATCAGAGTACAGATGTATGAAGTCATATTTATCCCCACATCTTAGTCATTATCAATTTACTATATCATGTCACATGTGGTGGGAGGCAGGAGGAGTTGTTTGTCGACAATGAAACAGTGAATTCCTCCAAAAATGACTGTGCTCCACATGCAGCTAGTGATTAAAGTGATTTGAAACTAAAAGCTCACACACCCAAGATAAACATAACATTAAATACAAGTTGATAAAAATTGCTAGGGATGCAAAGTCAGCATTAACTTTAAAAAAAAGTATTGTATAATGAAAA